>NW_028327179.1:67512518-68112518 GCF_987537825.1 Furipterus horrens
AATAAGTCATTTTAAAAGAAATGTAAACATAAAATTTTTCATTATTAGTCAGTTGAAAGTAAATGAATACAAACTTAACCCCATTCAGTGTATTTATTTTGTTAACTTATTAAAGGCTATATAACAAGAAGTGAATACAATCCTCTTATACTCTATGCTCTAATATAGGGAAAATAATTTGGAGATTAAAACTAACAATGCAAGAAAAATAAAAATTAATTTGGCACATATTTTGTATTTAAACCTTAGTTCAAACTCAAGTCACTTTGTAGTTTAAAATACTGTGTTGCTCAGATATATTGTGTTAGGTCAACAGAGGATTCAGCTAGCTTTGTAAAAAGCTGGTTACTAAATTATTTTAAATTAAAAATAGGTTTTAATTACAACTTAAAATCTAACTGACTAGAATAAAGATGGCAAATCACATTCTAACCATTTCTCTAGGCAGAAGTAATGAAAGCTAAGCATCCAAGTCTACTGTTTCAAATATTCAGAAAACAAGATTCAAACAACTTCTAACATTTAAATGCTAATGAAGAAAAATAACATAAACTACATATTTTCATTATTAATCAGGTTTTGAATTACACACAAAACCTTTAAACAGCAGAGTACAAGATTATTACATGAGAATGTGTAACTTGAGAAAATAAAGTGTGGTTTCACTCACAATTTGACACATCATTTCCTTTACTACCTCTCTATGTTCAGTCACCATCAACACATACTAAAAGGAGGTATGTGACAACTAAAAAAATGGAAAAATTAGTAGTTATAAGTAAAGAGTTTACAATTTTCTGGGAAATTTGTACCTTACATTGATTCTAATGTATTACATCACCTGATAACCCTGGCTGGTTTGACTCAGTGGATTGAGCGTCGGCCTGCGAGCTAAGTGTCGCTGGTTTGATCTTCCAGTCAGGGCACATCAGAGAAGGAAAACTCTGATTCCAAAAAACCTCCGCTGCCTTGCGGCATACCTCTTTAGGGGAAAGGCTAAGGGAGTAAACCCCGACAGAAAATCCGGAGCCGGAGTCCCTAAGGCGGTTTGACGTTGTAGTCAACACCGGCAACTCCTGCGGCGCACCTGAAGCCAAGCTGTATTGACTCCGTCTTTCCCTTGGGTCCTTCAGCTGCGAAGAGAGGGGGGGGGGTCTGCTGCATGGGCAACAGCAGACCCTCCATATCACCCTGCCCAGGCTCTGTAGCTTCAGCTTCACTGGAGAGGACACTCCAGCGTCATCGCAAGATGTCGATTCAACACGGGAGGAGACAGATACCGTGTCACTCCCGAATCGGACTGCACAACCATTCTCGGCAGTGCAGATAGACTCTTAAGAAGCTACACCATCGTCTCTCGAGACGGACGGCTGCCGACGACATCACCTGATAGATATACAAGAATGTGTACAAACACACATACTTCAAAAAATAAAACAAAATCATAGCTTTAAACTCTAAATGGATATTATTGATTTCACACACTGCAGTGAATGTTTACTTGATAGATTTTGAAACAAATATTAGTCAATCTGTTTCCTAAAGTTGAAGTTGATTTTATTCCCTAAATTCATGAGTCTTCAGTATCCAATGCTCCTGTAAAAAGTACAAACATGTACATAAAAATTAGTGTCCCTCCCTTCATATCTGAGAATCCTTGAGGTCAAAAGTTTTGACAGTAAGTACATGCAGAGCTGAGTGAGGATGAATAGAAAAAAGAAATGAAAATGAAGAGTTATTAAAGAAAATTTGCTGGCTATGACCAGATATTAATGTATTTTTTCAACTCTATATATCATGGTTATAATACTGAAGAGATCACTAATTTGAAACCCAAATATCTATATTATTCTCTTCTCAATCATATTCTGTGAAGATCCCCTTTGTATTCAATAACAATTTGCTAGTGCTCTGAGAAGATAGTATAGAGCAGATTGCTTGTTCCCATAATATTCAAGGATGTTAGAGACAAAGCTCCTAAGCCACCATGTTTTGGGGAGGCAGCTCCTAGCCCTTGGGGCATTGAACATACTGGAGGGAACACCTGACTTGCCTCCCTACTTAATTCTCATTTAAATACATTTAGATGGCCCCAACCAATGTGGTTCAATGGGTTGGGCTGTGTCCTGCAAACCGAAAGGTCACCAGGTTCAATTCCTAGTCAGGGCACATTCCTGGGCTGTAGGCCAGGTAACCAGTTGGGGGCATGGGAGAGGCAAGTGATCAATGTTTCTTTCCCACTCTTTCTCCCTCTTTTCCCCGTATCTAAAAATAAATCAATTAAATACATTTAAATGATATTATAGAAAAATAAACATTTAAAAATTATCAATCTCTTTTGGTTAAGTGTGCTAAAAAATTAACATGGACTCTCAGAAGGAAGTTATAAAATTTTAAAATGACATTTCTCCCAATACAGAGTTATTATGATAATGTATTCACATATCCTCTACAAGCCAAACAATTAAGCTTTTCAGAAAAAAATATCTTAGAAAAATTTGAGTGAGCACCAAGTTGAGAGTCTTTGGGTTTCAACTCTACACCAACATTTAAGTGATGTATTGAGCACATTTCATCAGAGGAATGAGCTTTAGATAGCTATTCTACAACAAACCAAATCAACAAAACCTCAACAGAAATATTTGATCTGGAAACAGTAGATTTAGATATTAAAAGTCCTGTAATAATATCAAAAGTTTGCTACCAAGACCACACACTTATTTACAGTGTAGCCTATTTAGTTATAGAAATTACTTCAAAGTTAATAAAAATAAATAAAATTGCAAAGAACTAAACAAATTAATTTTTAAATTATTTAAAGATCAAACTGGTTTCTCAGTAGTCATGATAATATGTGTGAGAGTTATAAAAGAATCCAACATTTTTATAGTTTCCAGTCTTTTGACACCTACTTCTCACATATAGTCAGTATCCTTATATGGTATGATCAGTTATCCTTGATATTTAATATTATTTCACCTTTTATTTTTGCATTATCTTAGATATAATCTCATAGGAGCCTCCATTGTAAAATGGAAAAATGTCATTAATTTTCTTCTATGGAAAATTTAAAGATCTCATTATGGAGAAATGTGTGCATCAGTAGTTGTCATTTTGGTGAAGTAACAGTCTTAGACAGATAACCATTATACAGTACAATTGTTATTTCTTGCATTTAGAAAAATTATTGGGTCACTTGAAGAGCACAGATGATACATAAAATTTGAAAGACAGACATTGAGATCAGTATCTAAAAAGAGATTTCAAGCCTCTTGGCAGATGTTAAGTGATATACCAGGGTATATTTCCAAGGAACCTAATCAAAATGAGGAAGACAGTGTTTCTATATTTTATGCCAAAGAACTCAGAAATGATGGCTTGAACAAAAGAGAATTTATTTTCTATACCTCAGGTGGTCTCCCATGAGCAATGATACTGAAACCCATCAGGAGAATAATAGGTAGTAACTTCATATTCAGTGATCACTCTAACTGTATTCAAAAGGTGACTATGAAGTCAATAGCTTTACTTTTCCATAAAGCCACAAAACTATCCACTTGCCTTTTGACTTTTCAGAAAACATTGTCAGTATCCAATAGTTCAAAATTTTCTTGGCCGAACTATAAGAGAGCCCTTTTTAGGGCAAGAGGCATCCTATTCCAGCCCAGTACAAAGAAAAGGCATTGATAGGGAGCTAACCAGCTGACAGCTGTTTCTCCTTATTCGAAGGGGCTGGGATTGAATGTTGGATCTGGGCCTGACATGGAAAACTGTCTTCATGTAATTTTCCAACTCTGATTGATTCATAGTGGCCACCTGAAGTACCTGGAGCAATGTAGAGGTTTAATAAATACCCAATGATGAGCCCTGGCTGCTGTGGCTCAGTAGATTGAGCATTGGCCTGTGAGCTAAGTGTCGCTGGTTCGATTCCCAGTCAGGGCACATGACTAGGTTGCATGTCAGGTCCTCAGTTGGGGGCGCAAGTGAGAGGCAACCACACAGTGATGTTTCTCTGCCTCTCTTTCTCCTTCCCCCTCTCTCTAAAAATAAATAAGTAAACAAATAACTAAATAAATTATTAAAAAATAAAAAATAAATACCCAATGATGGATTATGAGACCAAATCATCACTTTAAAAGGAAATGTACCATCATCTACTATGAGAAGTGGAAGGGGAGTAGGACACAAAGTCCAGTGACTTACCAATCAGTGTTGGGTCCCTCAATGACAATGAGATCTGGGAAGTGTTCATACATGTGGCCCAAATGGAACAGGGTGGTTCAGATCAGATTGCTAGGGAGCAGATGGGGTAACCCCAATCTGGAATGAGAAGCTGTCCCCCAACCACCCACCCCCTTATCCCCCAGAGAAGGAAAGGGGTAGGAAGAAAAGCCTGAGGTGGTAGTTTGAAGCCACAGCCTGAAAAATAGGCTTCCTTACCATAGGTGAAAGTAAACTACTGGTGCGCTCATGACACAGCTGGAGGGAGCTTGTACAGAGATTGCATGGGCTGAAAAGGTCAGAAAACACACGTGTGACAAGATGATACCCTATTTCAGGCAAACAGATGCTGCCCTTCTGTGCTTGACTGGAGACTCTGCCCTCTTCCACAAAATGGTGGCTAGAGGAGGGTCAAAGACACTGAGGAGCTGACAAACATAGTGGGCATTAGCACACATTGGTTGAAAAGCTAGACACCATGAGGACAGAGGCACATGTTGGATGTTGGCTAGAATTGGTGGACATAGGACACTCCCACAGTGCATGGGATTTGGAGAGGGTACTTTAAAACAGAACACATACAGAAGCACTTTCTCTTCTTCCTTGCCTCACTCCTTTGATTGGGGTGTTGGTGTGGGACCAATTGCGGGACCAGCAGACACACCAAGTCTGTTAAGAGCACTTCTTTGCCTTGCATGAGCGGGAGCATTACAGAGGCATAGTCCTGCACTGGAATGTGCCTTGCTGGGCTACAGCCCTTGGGACATTATGACCCTGTGCAGCATGGCACATTGGTCCAGGACCACTCTCACCCTCTCGCCCTGAGAGAGACACAGACCAGCCCCCTCAAACTGGGTACCCTGTTAATAAAGACCTTTATCCTTCCCCACAGATCTTTGTGTTATACTTTAACACAGCGGCAAGACTCCACACTGCCCAGTTACACTAATAGGGAGGGTTATTAGTGGATGGGATCTATGAGTTGGGAATAATTTCAAAATGGGATGTTTGGTTTTCAAACAGGGTAAGTGGAAGATATAACCAGTGAGACTATTGTATTAGGTGAATCACTGTTAGGCACAAAGACCTAAATATTGATCTTTATATTTAGTAGGCAATCAGGTACTATCCAAAAATGATTCCCATTCTTAGAGAATTGAGACTAATGTTCATTTTCACATGGAAAAAGCTTTCATTGGAGGCTGAAGCTTAACCTACTTGGGCTGAAAGACAATTTTCTTATTCTCTCATTTCCAATCAAGCCATTAGGCTGCTCTGAAATCTATACCATACAGAAGTGAGTTTTTAAGAAAGCTATATCTTTCTGAAAATCCACAATGTAAATAGTTTTATTTCAAACAGCTTCTTCTCTGGGAGTGTTAAATGAAGGGACCTGGGAAGACCTAAAGGTCTGAGGACCTCTGAAGCCCTAACTTAATAAAAGGTCTTAGTTGGAACTTGGCCATGTTTATTTAACAATGTTTCTCAGACCCCATTTGGATGAAAAGTCAGTTGACATAAGTACATGTCCTAACAGTAGCCTCTGGATACAATCTCTGCTATTGCAGTCTGCATTTCTGGTTCCTGAGGCTCTAAGCACTTGCAGGTAGCCAATAAGTCAATTCACCAAAGGGTCCGAATCTCTCTATGGTAGGTTTCCCCTATTTGGAAGTTCTCCAGGTTTTCTCCACATTCTGGTTGTCCTGACATCTGTAGTAACACTTATTGGTGGTTTACATCCTTGCCTATGGTTTTCCAACTGTACCTCTGTTTTTGGAAATGTGGTCATGCCTCTGCTATGATTAAGAATGAGCTTTTGGGCTCTGGATTGCCTTTTGAACTGATAGTCTCTATCCAAACCTGGATGCCTAACCACTGGTGAAATCACTGTCAGTCCCTGGTGTATCCTGAACCTTTAGCCCCAGATGTTCTCCATAAAATCCAAATGCCTCTTCAAAATCTCTGGTGATACATCTCATTACTCTGACTTAAAAGGAAAGGATGTGATATGAGAAGGCACACCAAGAGAATTACTTGCAGTGTCTGGCATGGGAAATAAATAAGTCTGCATGAGGACTCATTCTGTTGATTCCTATGTGACAAAATTTGTGGTGATTCCTAGAGATTAATAACATTGTAAAGGTTAAGAATTTGGTGTTTATTTATTTATTTATTATTTTAATTATTATTTAGTGGGGGGTTCTTTTTTTTTTTTTTTAATTTTTGGTTTTTCAATTACAGTTGTCCCATTTTTACCCCATTTCTCTCCCCCATCCAGCCCACCACTCTCCCGCAATCATATCCCTCCCCGTTGTCCGTATCCATGAGTCATTTATACACATTCTTGGACTAAACCTTTCCCTTATTTATCGCCCTTCTCTCCCTCCCCTCTTCCCCCTATTGACTGCTATTCTGCTCTTTGTTCTATTTAGTTCTTTTGTTTTTGTTGTTTTTAGTTTATTGTATTACGTGATATCATATGGTATTTTTCTTTTTTTGCCTGGATTATTTCACTAAGCATAATTCTCTCTAGTTCCATCCATGTTGTTGCAAATGGCAGGAGTTCCTTCATTCTTTCTGCTACATAGTATTCCATTGTGTATATGTACCACAGTTTTTGGATCCACTCATCTACAGATGGGCACTTAGGTTGTTTCCAGTATTTAGCTATTGTAAACAGTGCTGCAATGAACATAATGGTGCATAAGTTCTTTCCAATTGGTGTTTCAAGATTCTTCAGGTATAATCCTAGTAGTGGAATCACTGGTTCAAAAGGCAGTTCCAGTTTTAGTTTGTTGAGGAAATTCCATACTGTTTTCCATAGTGGCTGTACCAGTCTGCATTCCCACCAACAGTGCGGTGGGGTTCCTATTTCTCCACACCCTCGCCAGCACTTGTTGCTTGTTGATTTGTTGATGATGGCCATTCTGACTAGTGTAAAATGGTATCTCATTGTGGTTTTTATTTGCATCTCCCTGATGGTTAATGATGTTGAGCATTTTTTCATGTGTCTATGGACCTTCTGTATGTCCTCTTTGGAGAAGTGTTTGTTCAGGTCCTTTGCCCATTTTCTAATTGGGTTGTTTGTTTTCTTGATGTTGGGTCGTATAAGCTCTTTATATATTTTGGAAATCAGTCCCCTGTCTGTGATGTCATTGGCAAATATGTTTTCCCATATGGTTGGTTTCCTTTTCATCTTGCTGATGTTTTCTTTTGCTGAGCAGAAACTCTTTAGTTTGATGTAATCCCATTTATTTATTTTTTCCTTTATTTCTATTGCTTTATGAGATGTGTCCGTGAAGAAATTATTACATGAGATATCTGAAATTTTCTTGCCTATTTTTCCTCTAGGACTTTTATGGTGTCATGGCTTACATTTAAGTCTTTGATCCTACTTGAGTTTATTCTCGTGTGTGGTGTAAGTTGGTGGTCTAGTTTCATTTTTTTGCAAGTCCCTATCCAGTTCTCTGAGCACCATTTGTTAAAGAGGCTCTTCTCACTCCATTTTATGTTCCTTCCTCCTTTATCAAATATTAGTTGACCATAGAGGCCTGGGTTTATTTTTGGGCTCTCTATTCTGTTCCACTGATCTATATGTCTGTTCTTATGCCAGTACCAGACTGTTTGGATCACAGTGGCTTTGTAGTATTGTTTGATATCTGGTGTTGTGATTCCTCCTGCTGTGTTCCTCTGTCTCAAGATTGCTTTTGCTCTTCGGGGTCTTTTTTGGTTCCATATGAATTTTTGGAGTATTTGTTCTAGGTCTGTGAAATATGTCATTGGTATTTTAATAGGGATTGCATTGAATCTGTAAGTTGCTTTGGGTAGTATGGCCATTTTGATGATGTTGATTCTTCCCATCCAAGAACATGGTATTTGCTTCCATTTATTTGTATCGTCCTTAATTTCTTTCTTCAATGTTACGTAATTTTTAGAGTACAGGTCTTTTATCTCTTTGGTTAAGTTTGCTCCGAGGTACTTTATTTTTCTTGTTGCTATAGTAAATGGTATTTCCTTTTTTGTCTCTGTCTCTGATATTTTATTGTTGGTGTACAAAATTGCCTTAGATTTCTGTATATTTATTTTGTACTCTGGAATTTCGCCAAATTAACTTATTAGGTTGAGTAGTCATCTGCATATAATGATAGTTTTACTTCTTCTTTCCCAATTTGGATGCCCTTTATTTCTTTTTCTTGTATGATTGTTATGGCTAGGACTTCCAACACTATGTTGAATAGGAGTGGAGAGAGTGGACATCCTTGTCTTGTTCCTGATTTCAGGGGAAATGCTTTCAGTTTTTGTCCATTGAGTATGATGTTTGCTTCCAATTTCTCATGTATAGCAATAATTATTTTAAGGTATGCTCCCTCTATTCCCATTTTGCTGAGTGTTTTCATCATAAATGGGTGTTGTACTTTATCAAATGCTTTTTCTGCATCTATTGATATGATCATATGATTTTTGTCTTTCATTTTGTTTAGGTGATGCATTATATTTATTGATTTGCGAGTATTAAACCATCCTTGCATCCCTAGGATGAATTCCACTTGATCGTGATGTATGATCTTTTTGATGTATTGCTGAATCTTGTTTTCCAGTATTTTATTGAGGATTTTAGCATCTATGTTCATCAGTGATATTGGCCTGTAGTTTTCTTTCTTTGTTGTTTCTTGGCGTGGTTTTGGGATTAGGATAATACTGGCTTCATAGAAAGAGTTTGGGATTTTCCCCTCTTCTTGGATTTTTTGGAACAGTTTGAGGAGGATAAGAGTTAGTTCTTCCCTAAATGTTTTGTAGAATTCGCCTGTGAAGTCATCCGGTCCAGGACTTTTGTGTGCAGGGAGATTTTTGATTACTGTTTCAATTTCCTTCTTTGTTATTAGTCTGACTTTCCAATTCTTCTTGCTTCAGTTTTGGAAGGTTGTATGCTTCTAGAAATTTGTCCATTTCTTCTAGGTTGTCAAATTTCTTGCCATACCGTTGTCTGTAGTAATTTCTTACTATCATTTGTATTTCTGTGGTATCAGTCGTGATTTCTCCTCTTTCATTTTTGATTTTGTTTATTTAGGTCTTCTCTCTTTTTTTCTTGATTAGATTGGCTAGAGGCTTGTAGATGTTGTTTATTTTTTTCAAAGAACCAGCTCCTAGTTTTGTTGATCCTTTGGATTGTTTGTTTGGTCTCTATGTAATTTAATTCTGCTCTGATCTTGATGATTTCGTTCCTTCTTCTTGCTCTAGGCTTTGTTTGTTGTTGTTATTCTAGTTATTGTAGCTTTATGGTTAGGTTTTTTATTTGAGATTCTTCTGTCCTTTTCAGATATGCCTGTATTTCTATGAACCTCCCTCTCAGCACTGCTTTTGCTGTGTTCCACAGGTTTTGGGCTGTTGTGTGCTCATTATCATTAGTTTCTAGAAATTTCTTGATTTCTTCTTTGATGTCATTGTTAACCCATTCATTATTTAATAGCATGTTATTCAATCTCCATGAGTTTGGGTGTCTTTGATTTTTTTTTCTCTGGGGTTGATTTCTAGTTTCAAGGCATTGTGATCTGAAAATATGCTTGATATGATTTCAATTCTCTTGAATTTGTTGAGGCTTGTTTTGTGTCCTATGATGTGGTCTATCTTTGAAAATGTCCCATGTGCATTTGAAAAGAATGTATATTTTGCTTCTTTGGGGTGAAAAGTTCTATATATATCAGTTAGATCCATGTGGTTTAGTGTGTTGTTCAATGCCTGTATATCCTTGGTGTTTCTTTGCTTTCATGATCTGTCTGTTGTTGATAATGGAGTGTTGAAGTCCCCTACTATGAGTGTGTTGTTGTTGATATCCTTTTTGTGGTCTTCTAGTATTTTCTTTATGTATTTGGGTGCTCCTATGTTGGGTGCATATATGTTTGTCAAAGTCATATCTTCTTGATGGATTGTTCCTTTAAGTATTATGAAATGTCCGTCTTTGTCTCTTTTTATTGCCCTTGCTTTGAAATCCATTTTGTCTGATATGAGGACTGCTGCCCCAGCTTTTTTTTCAGGTCCGTTTGCTTGGAATATTTTTTATATCCCTTTACTTTCAGTCTATGAAAATCTTTTGTTTTGAGGTGTGTTTCCTGTAGACAGCAAATATGTGGGTCCTGTTTTCTTATCCATTCCGTTACCCTATGTCTTTTAATTGGAGCATTTAATCCATTTACATTTAAGGTTATTAGTGACATGTATTTATTCATTTCCTTTTGTACCTCTGTTCCTCTCCTCTTTATTTTTTTTTCTTCTTTTTTCTTAGAACACTCCTTTTAGCATCTCTTGCAATGCTGGTTTGGTGGAGATATATTCTTTTAGTATTCCTTTGTCTGAGAAACTCCTTATTTCACTTTCTATTTTGAATGAGAGCCTTGCTGGGTAGAGTATTCTTGATTGTAGGCCTTTGTTTTTCATTGCTTGAAATATTTTTGACCATTCCCTTCTGGCTTGTAGTGTTTCTGTTGAGAAATCTGTTGTTAGCCTTATTGGAGCTCCCTTGTATGTTATTTGCTGTTTTTCTCTTGCTGCTTTTCGGATTCTCTCTTTGTCTTTGAATATTGTCATTTTAATTATGATGTGCCTTGGAGTGGGTTTTTGGGGGTTCCTCTTCATTGGAACTCTCTGTGCTTCCTGAACTTGTATAACTTTTTCTCTCATCAGGTTCGGAAAAATTTTCTGTCACTATTTCTCCTATCAGTTTTTCAATTCCATGCTCCTTTTCGTCTCCCTCTCTAATTCCGATGATCCTGATATTATTTCTTCTCATGTTATCCTGTAATTCCCTTATATCCTGTTCATATTTTTTTCAATCTTTTTTCATTTTGCTGTATTTTCTGGGGTTTTTTCTCTACATTATCTTCTAACTCACTAATCCGATCCTCTGCTTCGTTTAGTCTGCTTTTGACTGATTCTACTGTGTTTTTTAGTTCAGAGATTGAATTCTTCAATTCTTCCTGGTTCTTGTTAATAGTTTCTATGTCTTTTTTTATGCTGGTGTAGTTCTCTGGAAGTTCTCTGTAATTTTCTTGGAGCTGCTGGTAACTTCCTTGGAGGCTGTCATAGTTTTTTTAAGGTTGTCGAGTATATTGAGCTTCTTTACCACCATTGTTTTGAATTCCATGTCTGACATTTGGGCTATGTCTATTTCATCTACCTCTCTTTCTGAGTATTCCTCTTTTCTTTTCATTGAGGGGTTATTTTTGCGTCTTACCATGTTGGATTCTTCTTGTTTGTTTATTTATTTATTTATTTATTTATTTATTTTGGGACGATGGTCTGCTTTGACTTCCCACCGTTGTGGTGTGAGATTCTTTATGGGAGATCTGGGGGTTTCAGTGGTGCAGTTTCTTTGATCTCCTGAGCCTGTTGTCCTTGGGTTACCCTTTATGTCATTTGTTTATGCTGTCTGGTTATATTTCAGATGTTCTTTGGTAGGATCTTCCTTCTGGCTAGTTGATTGAGAGTCACTCTATCCACTTTGTCTTGAGTTATTTTGTGGATATGCTGTTAAAAACATAAACACACAGCCCAGGCAGTAGACCCACACCCTCAAAAATATCCCCCACCCTCTATCCCGCTATCGTCAGCCACCGAGCCAGTATTAATATAAATATAAAGAAATTAGAGCTTTTATGCTATAAGAAGAATAGATAAGAGTTGTTTTTAGGGAGGAAAAATATGATTTTTGATAGAGGAGATGATAGATTAATAATAGTTGAGATTATGCAAGCCAGTAGGTAATATTTACATTGTATGTTAACAAAAATAGAAGAAAAGGATGGAAAATGCAGAATATAGTAAGAAAGTGGGATTGTATTGTATTGGGTTTATATAGTAATTATATTCTATTATTTAGAGGGGGGCTAAACTAGACACATAAACAAATAAACAATGATTAAAGAGAAAGGATGAGAAGGAGAGGTTATATGAAATGCATTAGAGATATAGTTTGTTTTTCTTTTCTTTTTTTCTTCCCCTCCTCTCCTCTCCTTCTCTTTCCTTTTTTTAAGGAAGTTAAAAAAAAAAAAAGAAAAAAAGAAGACAGAAAGAAAGAAAGAAAGAAGAGAAGAAAGAAGAAAGAAAGAAGAAAGAGAGAAAAAGAGAAAAAAGGAAAAAGAAAAAAATAAGAAAGAAAAGAATAAAGAAAGAAAGAATGAAAAGAAAGAAGAAAGAATGAAAGAAGAAAGAAAGAAAGAAAAAAAAAAAAAGGAATGTTTTTACCCAGTTCAGCCTTGGTGTGTCGCCTTCTTTTTCTGAGTCTGCAGCTGGTCCAGTGTGGCAGTTCAGAGGTTCTTGTTTCTTGCAACAATGTTGTGTACCTGCAGTGTCTGGTATGGTGCGCTCCCTTGCTGCCCGCTGGAGCCAGCTGAAGTGTCCTTGCACGCGCGTCCTGGCACGCGCGGTGTGGCCTGAGAGCTTGCCCCGCGATTGGCGCCTATTGTCGCCAGGCTGAGGTGTTTTTGCACTCGCGAGCTCGTGCTCTTAGTCCTGCTGAGCCAAGCTCCGGGAGTTGGTCTCTCTTCTCTTAGGGCGGGGCCCCTGACACTTGTGCACAGTGGAAGTGAGCATCTGTGAGTCGCTGTCGCCCGCTGTTCCGGCACCGCAGCTGCCCACCTCCCCTCACTCGTCTGGGCAGGCACAAACAGAGCCTGCGCTAGTGGTCTACTTTCTGGCCTGGGGCCCGGCGCCCACTGGAGCTGGCTAGGGGTGTCTGCGCACGGTCCTCTGGGTGTTCAGTGGGCCCTCCCTGTGCCTGTTGGGGCACTGATCTTATGTCTGTTGGGGAGTTTCCAAGGGGCACCTGGACTCACGGCCCCATGCACCTGGGCCAGTGAATGAGGGTACTTCCCTATGCGCGCCCCTGTGACCCAAGGGTAGGGTTGGGGAGTGGATGAGCGTGCCTCTGCGCCTGCGCTCCTCAAGAACGGCCTCCCACCCCCAAACTTTCTTCCCCTCTCTGCAGTCCCCTAGAGAAAAATATAAAGGAGAATTACGTTCTCACTTGTCCGGCAGCACGCTGTCTCCTGTCCTTCAGCGCCAATGCCACTTGGTCGAGTCCCATCTCTGCCAGTGGGCAGAGATCCGCTCTCCTCCCGACTCTTCTCTGGAGAAGCCTGTGGTCGCCAAAAAGCCTTTGTGTACTTCCAGCTGCAGCTCAGGCAGCCACCCCAGTCAGGAATCCCGTTTCGTCCCCTTTTCCTCCACTATCCTCACTAAACAGGTTGTTCCCAGATGGTTTTTCTCTAATCCAGCAGTGCCAAGGCTCGACTCCTGCCAGTGTCCAGCTGCTCACTGAGATGTTCTGTCTGCAATTAGCCCAAACTGCAGACGGGTTTCGGGAACCTGAAAACGCAGCCTCCCTCACTCCTCCGCCATCTTCCCGAGTCCTCTGATGTTTATTTTCATGTCCAATAATTGACTATACTGGGAAGAATTTTAGAAAAAGTAAAAATCTAAGCTCACTTGATGTGTTAATTTGCAAATTGTGATAATGAATGTTAAATGTTATATTTTTCTTTTGTCTGATTACTCCAAACTTCAAAGTTATGCATATATGAAAAGTGCCAGGATGGTCATTTAAAGTCAATAAAGGTGACATAATCAGTTCTCGATAACATAGTCAAACCACACTTACAATGCTGAACACCAGAGAAATTATGAGTACAATAATCTTCAGCACTAAACCTCCAATGTTATGAAAAGACACAAAATCTCCTTGACAGAGTGTACAAATATATTTTGAAAATCTTACAATTATTACTGATTTCAAATCTTTCAATAAAGCCTAGAGTTAAAACAAAAACAAACAAACAAACAAAAAATCCTCACAAGCAGCTGGTACCTGTTGGCTGGAATGAGGCAAAGTGAGAGTGGGAAGGCAGTGCCTGCTGGCCTTCCCAGATAATACCCAGCAGGATTCCAGATATAGGACAATAATATGCTTGTATCTCAGGCCAATGCTTCAAGGCCAGCAAATACCGGTATGACAGCAAGCAAGGCACCAGCCATTCAAGGACCTTCTCAGCTCTCCAGCAGCTATTGGTTTTCAAAACTAGATGTTTTGAGGGATTATGCCTCTGGTGCAGATCTTAAAAGATTCTCTGTGTGCCCTGGTATTACCCAAAGCAAATTTTCACATGTCATCTTGTTTGATACTGATGACCATTCTGTAACATGAGAAATTTCCCCATTTATCAGATGGGGAAACTGAGAGTTAGAAAGGCCTATTGTGAAATCATGAATGTCACAGACTTAGCAAAAAAAACAAACAAATAAACAAACCTTGGATTTAAATATAGAGCATCTATTTTCCCACAACTGCTTACATGTGAGGTGTTAGTTTGATTTTGCACATGTACACATTTTTAATAAAAGAATGTTAAGTAAATTCTCATTGAAGTTGAAATTGTGAAGGACTAATATTACCTGAACTACAGAATTGTTGTGTGCAATATCTGTAGGAAGTGATTAAGAACAAGTGACTTTAGAGACCTAAATTTCATATTTCTATGACAGACATGGCAGCAGTTTTTAAATTTATTTATTTGTTGCCTGCTTAATTTCCCAAATGATTTGAGACAACAACATACTGCTGTTTTTTGTCCCCCAATGAATCAATGTGTATTATATTTGAAATTAATTGGCAACATAATATGTTAGGTAGGCTATGGAACTCTTATAAGGTTGTGATAGGACTTGTACAAAGCAAAATAACCAGAGCCTATGATTTATAGTTATGGTTCTTTTGGAAATAAAGTATTTCATCTCATGAAATTTTAGGTGACTCAGACACTGAGCCAATATCTGCCAGAGGCTTATTTGAAGAGATGTTTCTCAAAGTCAGGAACCACATGTTTTACTCATCCTCAACACTCAGAACTAACTCAGTGACTAGTACAGAGGTACTCAATACAATTAATCACATTTAAATATGGGATTTAATGCAAACAAGTAGTCTTTTTAACTAGGAATTGTTTTATTGCTAAAACTACTTTAATTATATACTCTTTCTTTTTCTCTTTGCTCTCTATTTTATCTAGTGTCAAGAGGTATAATACACTTTGCATCACTTGACCAGCTTAATTGAAAAATATTTTGAAAAGTTAATAAGTAAAACAAAACATATTGAAAATCATTTTCATACATATTTTTCTTCTTTCTGTTAGTTTCACATTCAAATACTTCAACCAAGTTTGCAACAAGCAATTAGGCAGCCAATGGTGTTGAAAATATGCTTGTTCATTCAGAGGAGGCCACGCCCCAGGGCTCACCCATTTGTTCCTCTTCACTCCTGAAGTTCAGTTAGCACTGTCCATGCTCATTAGCCATTTGCTGAAAATATAATGAGGCCACCAGGTAGTTAGAATCTCTATTCAAAAAACCCCACACTAGTCAAGCCAGGAATGTGTCTCTCCAGCCTTTCCTAATAGCTATAGTAGTGTCTTTCTATCCAAAGATGCTGGTAATTAATGAATAGTTACATCCCAAGTGCTGTGAATAGTATATTATATTTAAAACATATAATGTCACAGATGTAGGTCAAATCCTAACTTTTTTAGTTTACATGCCATATGAAAAGTCACTCAATTTAAAAGAAAAGCAGGGTCATATTGTATATTTAGTTTCAGGTACATTTCCTCATTCTCATCTCCCAACTTGAACTTAATTTAGTTTTCAATTTTCAGATGAATGAGAGAGTGATGTCAGAGGAATGGCAGCATGAGAGATCCCCTTGGCCTGAAATTTCAATAAATTGACCAGCTATAATTCAACAAAGGATTCCCCACTCAACATAAGTGCACACACATTGAAACATTTAACAGTGTGAAAATGGGAACAAACAGTGGGAAAATGGGAGGAGAGAAGAGAGGGAGAGCTCAGAAGGGCCACAATGCACCCCTACAGCCTGGAAGTTCACAGCAGGCACAGCTCTAAGAGGTGAGGAAGCCTGCTGTAACTGTCACTTCCTTCAACTGGGAAGAGCAAAGAGTTTTGGTGGGTACTCCTGCAGGAGTGAGTAGTTCAAACTGTGACTCAGAGACCTAGGTAATGACACAACACAGAGGTTCTGCTGTAACTATTAGTATTCCAAACAAAGAAATGGAGCCACAGAGCCCTGACATCCCTTAGAATCCCAAAACTCATCTCTAATTACTCTCACATCTCAGAGCATGTTATCTGCAAACCCAAGAACTATTACCATAGAATTTCTATTTCTCTCTGTGACTGACCCAGGTTGGGGCACATGGAGGGGTGGACCCTCGGGAGATCCAAGGTCACCACTACCAAGAAGGCAAAACAAACCTCATCCTTTAGCATAGTGGCTATACTGATTGCAGCTCCAGAGGTCAGCTTTGGAATTTCAAAGCTAAAAACCTTGTGATTCAGTGCCACCTACTGGAAAAGAGTAGAAAGACCTCTTCATAGAAATTGCTAGAGAAGTGACCACACATATAGATCCCTCGACAGAGAAGGAGCCATTCAAATACCATGAATAACCAAGGTAGTGAGGCAGCAAAGACAGAAAATGAAAAATCTCCAGAAAGCAAACTAGAACACATGGAAATACAAAGTATGTGATATAAATGACAGAGACCTCAAGACCGAAGTTTTGAAAATACTCAATGAGATGTGAGAAAATATAGATAGGCAACTTAATGTGCTCAGAAAACAAATTAATGAACAAAAGAAAGCCCTTAAGGTTATCATCCGACTTAGGAGAAATTCTACAAGCCAGAGTGGAACCAAATACTAAAATTACTGAAAGAGAGAAGTTACCACCCAAGGATAATATATCCAGCAAAATTATCCTTTAAATATGAAGTATAAATGAAGATTTTTCCAGGTATACAGAAGATGAGGGAATTCATCACCAGAAGACCTCCATTACAGGAAATACTACTGAAACAAAGAGCAAAAGGTCACAATACTAGTAAGATCACAAAAAAACTTATAGAATTAACAGGGATAATTTGTGGCAAAATTATAAAAGGGAAAGAAATGTCTAAATTGGCAAAGGAGGATGGAGATCAGATACACTGAAAAGAAAAAAAAAAGCACTACTGTACATGTGCAACTTTCTTTTTCATAAACCTAATGTCAACCACACACACAACACAAAAAACAAAATTGAGACATATAGTTAAAAAAAAAAGAATAAACAGAGGAAAGAAGTATGGAACACCACCAAATAAACAAGCAAACAACAGCAAACAGAAAGAAACACAAAAGAAAGGAACCAATGGAGGCATGGAGCTACCAGAAAACAAAAGGATAAAATGGCTATCAGATGAATGTGATATTATAGAAACCCTACTTTCCATATCTTGGATTTCTTTTCTAACTACACTTCTGATTTTTTTTTTAATGACTTGCGTGTGGCACAGACACTGTGCATTCCTCAATCCCATTCTGACTATCAGAGTAAAGCAGGACTATATTTTTTCCTCCCGGGAGCACAAAAAGAAATATTTTGCAACAGCGGGGCTTCAAATATTCAGAAAGCACAAGCTGACAGGTACCATCCTTTGGTCAAATGGCCTTTTGCTATATGGTTGATTGCTTAACATGTCATTCTTTAGGATAAAACCAACTGTGTTGAGATGAACTACTTGTTGGAAATTAGTTCCCTTGGGATAAAAAGTGCTAGATGATGTTTGCCTTCCTCCCAGGTTACCTCTTAAAATGCAGGAAATGAAACCAGGATGCTAGCTAGCCAATCAAGCAGAAAAAGTAGCATACCTTTCACTTAGGCAACAAATTCTATTTTCCTTTTCCCAAATATTTGTTGATTTCCTATCAAGCATCATCATAGAGAAAGCTTAATGCAAAAGCCAGACATTTACATGTCAAGCTGACCATTGACCTGTATTAGTTTCCCATTGCTGCTCTAATAAATTATCACTAATCCAGTGTCTTTAAACAACACAAGTTTATTATCTTACATTTGTTCATCACAGGTTTCAGTGAAGTAAAATCAAGGTATAGTGTGGCCATCTCTCCTGGATACACTAGGGGAGAATCCAGCTGCTTGCTTGTAATGTCTAGAGGTCTCCTACAATCTTTGGCTTGTGGCCTTCTCCCTCCATCATCGAAGCCAGAGTAAAGGGTTGAGTCCTTCTTATATCACTTTGAATTCTTCTGCCTTCCTTTTTCACTTATAAGAATCCTTGTGATCATATTGTACCCATGATAATAATCCAGAATAATCTTCCTATTTTAGGTATCACCTTAATTTCATCTACATCCTTAATTTCCCTTTGCCATGTAACCAAACATATTTACGGATTCTTGAGATTAGGTTGTAGACATATTTTGGGTGGCCATTATTTTGCCCACCATAGACTCATTTTCATTTTGACTAAGTTCAAAAGTGTTTTTCAACTAGAATTTTTTAAAACTACCTGTGGACAGCAATCAGGCAATCATATCTTCCAGCCAAGTCCATTCTTTGCCCTTTGCTTTTACCAGTGTCTTTAACTGGATTTGCTAGTAGTCGGTAGATTTTAAGATTTGATGATTTCTTGTTCCATATTATCTGTAGTCTAACTTCACTGAGCCCCTTCCTCTCCACTTGCCTTTGTGTGGGCAGCTCAGCTCTGTTTTCAGTAACAAGGCCCCTGTCACACAGCAGAACTTTGAAGAGTATCTACTTTTCATCATGCCAGATATGAGCTCATACATGTTCACACCTTCCTTTGTTCCCTCCAGGCCAGGATACCATACCTCATGAGTTGCCTATTTGCTTTCAGGGGGAATTAAGATAGCACACCTCAACAGCATTCTATCTCAGGGTTGAGGAGAGATAGCAGAGAGGATTTAGGCTATATCCACTGACCACTTATTTCCTAGGTTTGCCCTCACAACAGCTGGAGAACTTGGAGGTGCTAAGCCCTCTCATTTAGAACTACATAAGTCTGAAGACTGAGCATTTTCTATGAAGGGCCTTCATCTTTGAAATTTCCTCTCTAAAGCTGTTGACCTATATGACCTGAAGTAAATTTTATCTCACCAGCAAAATGAATTTCACAGTTAATATGACCAAGCTGAACTGGATTATTTATTTTCAATGTTAGCCACAGTTGTATAACTCCCAGATATATGCAAGAATTAAAATCATCTTTAAAAATCTCAGGAGAAAATAGCACTGTCTGAAACAGGAGAGGGTTTGACTGTAATCTTATTTTTTATTGCCATTGACTTGCTCTAATACTGAATTATAGCCTGAGCTCCATGATTATTTCTTTCATGTTTTTTTGTCAAACGAATCTTCCGACCCATTTCTGTGTTTGGTGTCTCTCTTTACATCTTGATAGCAAATGATTGACAAAAATAAATGTAAATAAAGTACAAATTATACCTGCATATTCAGTCAGCTGCACTTGCCTGTGTCAGGGGATTGGAATAAAGCGAATGTGAAGGAAGTTATTAGGTCTCCAGCAGGGGTGAAGAGAAAAGCCAATTCTCAAAAGTGAATGTTGAAACAAAAGAAAATAACCCTGTCCTAAATGCTCTGGGATGAATCAGCCTTCCTGGGGTCTTATTCTGGTTCAGAGATAGCTCTGTCCTTGAAGTACTTTTTGTTGAGTGACACTAGTCTATGATATCAAGTAGTGTTTAAAATACTTAGATTAAAAAAGCCTTCTGTATTTAACATCTCAGCTCCAACAGGTATATAAACCAAAATGAACTTGGAAATTTCATTGAAGCTTTATCCTCTAGCCCAGGCTAGTCCCTAATGTCACAATTTCCACATTTGTGACAAAGAATTTTTTACTCTAACCAAGTTCCCATTCACAGTTGGCATCTGGCCCATCCAGCAGGAGAAGCTGACTTTAGTGGTGTCCTCGCTCTTGCAGGGGTGGAGGTTAATATCCTCCTTGGGTAGTGAGGGGACTAATATTCTGTTTTTTGTTAAAAGCTCTGAAGAATCAGTGTGAGATGTGATCATCGAGTTGATGCTATTCTTGTCCTGAAAGCGTTAACACCTGTTCCCTTTCCAGTGGAAAAGGTAAGAGTGACTCTTGGCTCAGCACTGCTCAAGTAAATATTTTTTATCAAATTTCAGCATGACATTCATTGATGGTTCAATTAGAACAGTTTTTTTAAAGATTCAAACTGATACAAAACAAGTCATGGATTTCAAACACATTCAGGCATCTGTTTTTATAAATCTAATGACGATTTAATAAACATGATGATTTTATCCCTTAGCCTGACCACCATCTCATGGGAGCACACAGAGAATCAAGCTGATCTTGGAAATACCCCAGAAAATCTTGCATCTCTATCAGAATTTTGTCACTTAAGTGATGACATACTTATAGACCCCATGATCCCTACCTATAGAGTAGCATTGGAAAAAATATTTTCTTAGATTTTTGACACAAGAAATAGAAGCATTGGTATGAGTTCACGGCTATGCTCCTTTCTCCCAAGCCTTTCCATTAGGAAAAGGAGGGACTAAAAGAATCGTTGTAGGTGATATGGTGAGTTGTAGGTGATTTGGTCAGAGATGGCGGAACTTAGAAGCAGGTTCAGGCTGGACCTACTGAACCAAATAAATTTGATCAAGGCCTAGCAGTGAGTCAGAAGTCTTCTTCTTGGTGATCAATTCTATTGTTCAGGATATGAAGACAGTGGTCACCATCAGGGCTGTTCTCAAAGCTAAGATGTCCTCAGCATTAGACCAGATGGGTTCTGAAGTTTTCCATACCCATAGAAAGCATTTCAGCATACCCTAAGTCTTGATGGATTGAATAATTGATGATTGATTGCCTTGTGGGTTTTTTTCCCAGGTTTATTTAAATAGTATTGATAAATAAAACTGTAAGTTACTTAAAGTGCACAACATTATGATTTAATATGAGTCATTGTAAAAGTATTATTTTGTATATTGATTTCATTGTCTTATAGAACAGCCTAACCCATTATATTCTTACCTTCTCCCATTACTGTCCTCTGACCCTTGCCTGGTATTTACCTTGGTCTTAAAATGGCCCAATCACACCTGTGGCTCATTAGACCCCGTGGGGCTGAATTGACATGCTATATAGCATATGCTAAACATCTCAAAATCACCACTTAGGTCATGTTTTTCCTGTTAATTAGCAAACTTAGACCTTGCATAGTGACCCACAATTTTTTGTTAGAATATATTCCTGTTATGTGTTAAAAACAGAAGCAGCCTTGTGTAACTCTTGGGTTTGTCCTTGAAACTAAAAACTGTCCCTAGCACTTATCCAGATTTCTTGCTTTCAGTTTTCATTGCTCTATTTAATCTATTTTCATAGTCATTGTATCTCATGTAAGGAGATATTTCAGTATACAAGTAATGTTCTAGGACCATGATGAATCCCAAACTATAGTTTGAAATGTGTTCTATTAATTCCACAGTCTGTACCTTCTGCTTTTTCGTGTCTATCATGTATTCATGTGATGCTATTCACTAAAAAGAATTGTGATTTTTATCTTTAACTTTTTTATGTGGATGGGTCCCCTTTTATTTTACTTATCTTGAGACTCAAAGTTATCCTCTCTTATTTCTTTTAACTTCTTTTGCTTTAACAAAGTTCCAACAACTGGGTGGTATCCTTACTGTGGTGGTGTTCATATCTGGTCCCAAACTGGAATAGTTTTCCTTGATTTTTATTCTCTAGTACATTTTTTAATTCTGGAATATTTTATTGCAATATCTTATTGTAATTATATTATAATTAGACATTGGGCTAAAGGTTAGACATTTTCATCTTTGTAATTTTTGGACCCTGTTACCTTTGTCAAATTATTTTTGAACATACAGTGATAGGGAAAGAGATTTTGTCCTTAGCTTTCTCCACCTTTAAATTTTATTTATAAGGTACCTGTACTCTCCATGTGGTTTTACTGACAAACTCACTTGATTTAATTGCCCATCTTGCATTGAAATTAGCTGCAAGCCCCCCCCCCATCCTCTACTCATTTTTTAACCCATCGAGGCTCTTTTCTTATGGTGTGATTATACAATTGTTCAAATAAAATGAATCAGAAATGAATCAGGGCATTCAGGTTGTGTTTACAGAAATAAACACTGGGGTGGGGATTAAATTATGTGAGCAGGTTTCGAGTCATAGATTTTAATTTGAAAATGGACCCTTTCTTTCTTCAAGCATCCTTATGGGGGAAGAAAAAAAATGACGTGGTTCCAACTTGGTTTTTACTACATCAGAATTAAATCTTTCTGCTCAATTTTGGAATCATAAGTCCTTTCTTTAGTTCTGTATGATGATTCCTTAAATGGTGGGGTGAAATCTTCAGGTTGAAACATACTCCTAAATTTAATATGTGTTGAACTTACCTACATATCACCACCATTACCACAAATATACTATTCTTGGCAGTGGAATAACTTAAATTATTTTTTATTTGCGTCATACTTATTCTTGATAATAAACAGCCTACGCTCAGAGTAAAAATTTTGCCTCAACTTAAAGAAACCTTTTGACAAACGTAACTTTAATATTAACAGTGCTTCCAGATTAGGAATGAAGTGTAGTGGGGTGGGGTCTTTCCAGACTTTTGGCTGTGCATATCTATTGGCACCTCAGTTTCAGGGTCTCTGAAGCAGGCTATGTCCATGTCCTGTTGGAGTCTCTGAAGTGAAGGGGTCTGCTTTGAAGAGGGGACCAAGTCACATGATTACCTCTCCTCTGTCTCCCAAATAAATTAAATGAGATTAAAGTTGTCCAGAAGATAATAAACTTATAAACACACTAGGGTTGAAGTGGGGCAGTGGCATGAACATAGCAGCTGAATAAAAATGAGTATCCAGAAAGAGTAATAATGATGGGTAATTCAGAATGGAGAGAACCATAGAGAGGCAAGGGCAGAGAAAGCAAAAGCAATTTTTCACAACCGAGTTTCCCAAAGTAGGCATATAAGGAGAATAGCATTGGGAGAAGGGTTAGAAAACCAGTACGATGTCCCATATTGCCCACATTCATCTCTAAGCCTGTTTCTACCACAGCACTGTTGGGCTCCAGATTCAAGTTAGAAAGATACCTTTTGGTATTGTAATCCACCACCCATTCCTTTTTTTCTTCTTTTTTTTATATTTTAATTTTCAATTACAATTTATGTTCAAAATTATTTTGTATTAGTTTCAGGCATACAGCATAGTTGTTCGACAATCACATTTCTTACAAAGTGTTCCCCCTTCTATTTTCAGTACCCACCTGACACTATACATAGTTATTACAACATTGACTATATTTTTTATGCTGTACTTTATATCCCTGTGACTATTTTATAACTACCAATTTGTGTTTCTTAATCCTTTTGTCCTTTTCACCCAACCTTTTCTCTTTTTTTGCAATCAACAATCTGTTCTCTATATCTGAATGTTTCTATTTTGTTTGTTTATTTTGTTCTTTAGATTCCACATATAATTGAAATTGAATTACACCCATTTCTATCACACTACTTTTAGAAAAAAAATTTTTTTCAGCCAAGCTGACAGATATATTATTCATTTTTTGAATCAGATATTTGTGTGCTATGCTAATATATTATTTACATTATAAAACATCAATAGAAATTTTTTTCACTAAACACCATGGACATAACTGATATATATAAAACTTTCCACCTCAAAGAAGCAAAATATACATTCTTTTCAAATGTACATGGGACATTTTCAAAGATAGACCACATCATAGGACACAAAACAAGCCTCAAAAATTCAAGAAAATTAAAATTATATCAAGCATCTTTTCAGACCACAATGCCTTCAAACTAAAAATCAACCTCAGAGCAAAAAAATCAAAGATACCCAAACTCATGGAGAATGAATAACACGCTATTAAATAACGAATGGGTTAACAATGACATCAAAGAAGAAATCAAGAAATTTCTGGAAACTAATGATAACAAACAGACAACAACCCAAAACCTATGGGGCACAGCAAAAGCAGTCCTAAGAGGGAAGTTCATAGCAATAAATGCATATCTGAAAAGGATCAAAGAATCTCAAATAAAAAATCTAACCCTAAAGCTACAAGAACTAGAACAACAACAACAAACAAAGCCTATGGCAAGAATAGGGAAGAAAATCATCAAGATCAGAGCGGAATTAAATGACATATAGACTAAACAAACAATCAAAAAATCAACGTAGCTAGGAGCTGGATCTTCAAAAAAAATAAACAAAATTGACAAGCCTCTACCCAGGTTCATCAAGTGAGAGATAGTTATTTTTTATTGTTAAAATAATTAATTAATCACATATTTACTAAAAGAGAGAGAGAGAGAGAGAAGAAGAAGAATATATGAAAGGGTGAAGTGGGAAAGCTTGTATGTACGAACCATGGGTATGGACTTGAGGGGGGATTGCTGGGGGAGGGAGATGCTGGGTGGAGGGGAGTAAAGGGGAGAAAATTGGAATTATTGTGACAATATAATCAATAAAATACATTAAAAAAGAGAGAAGACACAAATAAACAAAATAAGAAATCAAAGAGGAGAAATCACAACTGATACCTCGGAAATACAAACGATTGTAAGAAATTACTACAAACAATTGTATGGCAAGAAATTTGAAAACCTGGAAGAAATGGACAAATTTCTAGAAACATATAACCTTCCAAAACTGAATCAAGAAGAAGTAGAAAGCCTCAACAGACCAATAACAAAGAAGGAAATTGAAACAGTAATCAAAAATCTCCCTGCACACAAAAGCCCTGGACCGGATGGCTTCACAGGCAAATTCTACAAAACATTTAGGGAAGAACTAACTCCTACCTTTCTCAAACCATTCCAAAATATCCAAGAAGAGGGAATAATCTCAAACTCTTTCTATGAAGCCAGTATTGCCCTAATTCCAAAACCAGGTCAAGACACAACAAAGAAAAAAAATTACAGGCCAATATCATTGATGAACATAGATGTTAAATTCATCAACAAAATATTGGGAAACAGGATCCAGCAATACATCAAAAAGATCGTACACCACGATCAACTGGTATTCATCCCAGGGATGCAAGGGTGGTTTAATATTCGCAAATCAATAAATATAATACACCACCTAAACAAAATGAAAGACAAAAATCACATGATCATATCAATAGATGCAGAAAAAGTATTTGATAAAGTACAACACCCATTTATGATAAAAACATTCTGCAAAATGGGAACAAAGAGAGCATACTTTAACATAATTAAGGCTATATATGAGAAGGCCGAAGCCAATATCATACTCAATGGACAAAAACTGAAAGCATTCCCCCTGACATCAGGAACTAGACAAGGCTGTCCACTCTCTCGACTCCTATTCAACATAGTGTTGGAGGTCCTAGCCACAGCAATCAGAAAAAATAAATAAATAAAAGGCATTCAAATTGGGTAAGAAGAAGTAAAACTATCACTATTTGCAGATGACATGATAGTATACCTAGAAAACCCTATAAACTCCACTAAAAGACTACTTGATATAATAAGTGAATTTGGCAAAATAGCAGGGTTCAAAATAAATATACAGAAATCTAAGGCATTTCTGCACACCAACAATAAAATATCAGAGACAGAGACAAAAAATAAAATGCCATCTACTATAACAACAAGAAAAATAAAGTACCTCGGAGCAAACTTAACCAAAGAGATAAAAGACCTGTACTCTGAAAATTATGTAACATTGAAGAAAGAAATTAAGGAAGATACAAATAAATAGAAGCAAATACCATGTTCTTGGATGGGAAGAATCAACATCATCAAAATGGCCATACTACCCAAAGCAACTTACAGATTCAATGCAATCCCTATTAAAATACCAATGACATATTTCACAGACCTAGAACAAATACTCCAAAAATTCATATGGAACCAAAAAAGACCCCGAAGAGCAAAAGCAATCTTGAGACAGAGGAACACAGCAGGAGGAATCACAACACCAGATATCAAACAATACTACAAAGCCACTGTGATCCAAACAGTCTGGTACTGGCATAAGAACAGACATATAGATCAGTGGAACAGAATAGAGAGTCCAGAAATAAACCCAGGCCTCTATGGTCAACTAATCTTTGATAAAGGAGGAAGGAACATAAAATGGAATGAGAAGAGCTTCTTTAACAAATGGTGCTGGGAGAACTGGACAGGGACATGCAAAAAAATGAAACTAGACCACTAACTTACACCATACACCAGAATAAACTCAAGATAGATAAGGGAAGGGTCTAGTCAAAGGACGTGTATAAATGACTCATGGACATGGACAACGGGGAGGGATATGATAATGGGAGAAGGGGTGGGCTGAGTGGGGGAAAGAAATGGGGGAAAAATAGGACAACTGTAATTGAAAAACCAAAAATAATAAAAATTTTAAAAAAATAAGAGAAAAAAATAAACAAAATAAAATTCTACCTCTTAAAAAATAGAAAAAGAAATTTTTTTCTTATTAACAGATTCTGCTTCAGGTTTGTTTGTACAAATATCACAGGAGGACATGAGCTCCATCCAGGGGTCAGACGAGTTCTTCTGTCCTCACATTGACAGATAGCGGCCTCTACTGTGGAGCCTTTGCAGTGGCCTGGGCAAAATTTGGAGCTTGAGACTGAGCTGGAGCCTGAACTGTAGCCTAAATAAGAGCTGTGGCCTCATGTGCAGCCTGGGGCTTGATGTAAGCCTTGGTCTTGGCCTTCAGCCAGCAGAGCTGGAGATCCTTGTTGATGTGGGCATGAGCACATTTCCCAAGCTTGAGGTGAGCAATGTAGGCAAGTTGACTGAGCTTTTGGCTGCCGCCTTTTGGGATCTTGGGCTTGATCTCCGTGGGCTTTACAAGGGCCTTGGTAGCCTCAGCATGCATTGTTGGCCTGCATCTTCTTCAGGCCCTTCTTGTTGTGCCTCTTGGCAAAGTGTACATTCCTTAGGAATCTGGCCCCTTAAAATGTTTATATCTTTGTAATCTGAGTTTCTTGATACTGTTTCTGTGGCATTTTCAGTACTGGCAGTCTGTAGTGTGGTTCTTGGATTTGGCCATCTTTGCACCCAAGCCTGTGGCTCCCAAAGTACCTGGGACTGGAAGAGAAAGAGCATAAATTCTTTAAAAGGATGAGAAAAAAAGTCCAAATAGAAATTCTAATAGTGGCTTCATTCAATGAAAATTAGAACACATCTATGAAAACTTTGATATTCCTTGTAAAAATATTAATTGTGAGCATATCTTCTTATTACCTGAGAATCATTATAACGTGCCAACTCAAAACTTCCAATTTCCTAAAATGTAACAAAAACATAGTAAACTAACTACATGTAATAAACACTTACAATATAAAATGCAGGGTTATATCACTTCTTTATATCTGAAAAACAGTTACTAACAAATAGCTGCTGTGAGTACATAACATGTACTCTGAGCTTCAGCATAGATACACATCCCTTTTGTTGACATGTGTCTTTAAAAATGTCCTATGTGATTCTGAGATTTCACCAATTATATTTAAATGTATTTTGAAATATTTTCCATCATTTGGTTTAAAATATATTGAGTGTTCAAAGTAAAATATTTTTTTCTGTAAAATATTAGCCAAAAATGTTGTATTGACAGATACAAATGTTCTCTGAAGAATGGATACTGAAAACCAAGAGGTATTTTACTGGGAAAATATTAATGAATGAGATTTTCTGCAGGAGTATGCCTATATTTTCTTCCATTATCCCAACAAAACAACTTGTGTATTCTGAGGGGAAATTGTCATCTTTGGAAGCTACTGCTTTCTGAAGACATCAGATGACCTACCAAATAAGCTAGTGTTGGAGCTGCCATCTTAAATAAGGGTCTGCCTCATATTCACAATAGCTAATTGGGTTCTCACACCTTGCTTATACACCTGGAAATGGCAGTCATTTCTTTTTTTCAGGGAAGAGCATGAGTCAGAAATTGAAACTTTGTGATAGTAACCTAGATTATCATTGACTCCTTCATTCAGGTGCATGAAGACAAAACAATGTTTTAGAAATTGCTTGAAGACAATTGGCAGCATAAAAAGGAAAAACAGAGATGAACAATCAGAAACAACAGACACTCAAAAAATGGGTGGTTTAGGAAAGAAAGCATAAATTTTTAAAATTTACTATCTTACAGAAATTTCAGATAATATAGTATCCATATAACAAAAACAGGTTGTGAATAAAAAGGACCCATCAGAGAATAAGAAAGAATTGATGAATATTTAAAATACAAATTGCAAAAAGATGAAAAGAAAAAGTTTAACAAATCACACAGGACAGAGGACAAGAGGAAGAGACAGATAAAGAGATGTAAAATATATATTTTTTAAATTCAAGGGCATAGAAGGTAATACAAGAAATAACAGATAAACTATTAGATGTTTATGTATATTAAATTACAATACAAAATTACTCAAAAGATGAGGTAATAGTTTAGAACTTTTGTTTTTGTTTGTCTGTTTAAACAGGGAGACAAAGAAGATTTTCATTTGCTTAGAACGATAAATCTTCCAAAATAGAAGTCTACAGATTCCTATAATTCACATTTAAATGTTGAGGATAAATTAGGAAAGAAAACAAACAGCTTTCTTCTTTTTCCATTGTTTCTATACTTGCTATTCACCCTTAAGTTAGTAAATAAAACTGTGAATAATTTATGGAGAATGTTATTCCCTTCTGTAGTAGGAAGGATGAAGAGAGTTGTTGAGGACAAACCTAGCAACCTGTACAGGAATATCATTTGCTGTTAAGAAACAAAGATTTATTGACCCAGGTAAAAGCTGAAGACATTTTATGGTAGATATATTTAATGAGAAATGTTTTCACTAATGTTCCAGGTACCTATTTAACTCTATGCATGATCACCTTATCATCTCTGGATCAAATCGCTATTGGTTAATATGAAGAATGATTTAGCTATCTGTATGGAAAATAAAACAAAACAAAAACTTCATGGCATTTGACAATACAGCGTAAGGTCTGAAGGGAGTGTCTACAAAATACCATGGATCATGAAGTTAACAACTTCAGGAACCTGGTGTCATAAAATTCAAGGGAAGTCAAACTTGAGAGAGCTAAAGGAGTCTGCTCTCTGTCAGCGTAATTCCAGGCAGGCTATGATAGTGTTATGAAGGAAGGATGAGTGTCACTGGGGAACCTGGGTCAATTCTGGAACAGGCCTGGAAGTCTAAGTGAACATGAAATCACCCAAAGTTGTTTATGGTCATTGTAAATTATGAAAAGCCAAATTTAATCTGAAAACCCCTCCTCATAACCTTCCCCACTAAGGTCACAACTGACTAATCTTCAGTATTCCGTAGAGAAAAGCAATGTTTACCTATGGTTACATATCATGGTAATTGTTAAGTGTTAAATTTCAGAAGCTGTACCACTACCACCTTGTCTGTTCAGTTCTCACAATATCCCAGGAAGTGAAATGTACAATGTGCAGTACGATTTATTTCATCACATTTGTCTTTTGATACACTTGAATAAACAATTGTTAAGCAACAGTTTTATTTTGTTACTGTATGGATTAAGTATTATATTACTTGTATTTATACCCTAATCATGAGTATATTCATACAAGTTACAATAAATTAATAAATATTATCGCTTCTCCAAATAAACAGTGTCTTAAATTATGCTGCCTAGGTTTCCTGGTATTTTATGATTTGTCTCATAATGATGAGGTTTTATCACCCTAACCATATCTGACTGGTTATTACAATGATAATGTCTAACATTTTAAATAAGTAATAGCATTTGAAATTATATTTTGGTTTTAAAGCAACAGGTCTTATTAAAAGATTGTAAACCCATAGTCTCACTGCTCTGCAATTAATAAATATAGTGTTATGTTGAAAATAGAGGCAATATTAGAACACTCCCCTGAGTATAGAAAGATAAAATACATGCAAGAATGGCATGAAATAGATTGAACTGAGAAAGAAATCATTCCAACCACTATTTAATTAAAAGAAATTTATAGTAGATTAGCTTTGCCATTACTTTCAGTAATTTTCAAACAACAAAACTACATTAGTGCTCAGTGCTTTCTCTTATCTTCAATTGTATTAATTTGTTAATTACACTTTACATAAATCAGTGGAAAACAGTTTAATTTGTCTAAGCATGGTAGAATTTTTAAGCTTACAAAGAATCATTCCTTAGATTTACTTAATTTCTCAGTGGCCCCCAAAATAATTTCACCAATAAACTAATACATAGAAAATATTTTTTATTTAGCAGTACAATGTCCAAATAAAAGGAAGTTTTCAGATATATAGTTTCTGAGTATGAGTCACAACAAAGAATCATGTTTATATATGAGAAGAGCTATTTAAGTAGATCTTTGTCTCATATCTGAATTAAGATATGCCAATATTCGATCCATATTTGCTAATTAATTATCATGTGCATATTCTTATCACAAGATGATTTTAGATAATATAAAAATAATACATTTATTTGCATCTGCATAAAAATAATTTCAGGGTTGATTTTTGTATGGGGTGAAAGTGTAAACTCATTTTAAACCTTGAGCTATTGTAATAAGTTGCATAGTGTTAGTCCTAATATTCATGCCCATGCAGAACCTCAGAATATAAACTTATTTGGTAATAAGGACATTGTAAATACAGTTAGGTAATTTAAAATAAGGCTATACTGATTTAGGGTGAGCTCTAAATCCAATGAAGATTTAGTCCCTAATCTTTTCTACTAAAATTCTAAGTTTCCCAAGGACAGATACAAAGTCTGACTCACCTTTGATCAATAGGGAACATTGATTTGTTATCCTTCTTGCTTTCTGTTCTGTTTTGCTTACAACAGAGCATGTTTATTTCCTTTTGATAATTTATCAATTACCACTATCCCAATAGGTGAAGACTTGGAAGGAACAGAAATAAAAGTTTTTTTCCCTCCCCTTTTCAAAGAAGGGGGATAGGTCCAAGCTAAGAGAGCTGGATTCTATACCCCCAAAATGAATCTTCAGCAGAATGATGTAAGTACAGAAAGTTAGAGATAATTTATCTAAGTATTGGTGCCTTGAGTTTTTACTCTCTGAACACTCAGAAATTTTCTATTATTTTCTTTTGCAGGCCTTGTTCTCTAGATAATATTCCATCATTCTGAAAGATACCTCAGAGCCTTCAAATAAATTCATATTCCTGTTGCTTTCACATAAAAAATCCTAATATTTCTACAAAGTTTAGTTAATTGCTGTACATAAAGTACCTGCTCAGAGTAGCAGTTGGTATTCACAGAATCATCTCTCATTAATTGAAACAATTCTGGAGAACTCATAAAACTTTGAGAAAGCTGGAGAAACATGCCCAAGTTTCTGACACAGAACTGGCCTATAGAAGAAGCCACTACCAATTATAGACAAATGGTAAATCATTATATATGGTGTGAAAATATTTCTCTCATTCTGTAAGTTACCTTTTCACTCTGTCAATTGTTTGCTTTACAGAAACATTTTAGTTTGATGTAGTTCTACTTATCTAATTTTTCTTTTTTTGCTTTGTGCTTCTAGTGTCATACACATAATATCACTGGAAAATTCAATGTCAAGATTTCCCCCTATGTTTTTAAAGAAGTTTTATAGTTCGAGGTCTTATGATTAAATATTTAATTCATTTTGAGTTTATTTTTGTTTATATCCAGTTTTCCCAGCCCTATTTATTAAAGAGAGAGAATCATATATAGCATAAGGGAATAATATCCAAAACATATAAGGAATTTCTACAACTTCATAGCACCCACCATACACACAAATAACCCAATTAAAAATGGGTAAAGAAATTGACTAAACATTTCTCTAAAGACAGCAGACAAAGGGCCAGGAAATGCGTAAAAAGATGTCAACACCAATCATCTGGGAAAAATCAAAACCACGAGATATCACCTAACATGTATTAGGCTGGTTATTAACACCTGTTAAGATAGCTATTGTAAAAATCTATAACAAAAAATAATAACTAGTGAGAGTGTGAAAAATATGGAACAATTATACACTGTTAGTTGGAATGTAAATGCTACAGCTGTTATAAAAATGGCATGACAGTTTCTCAAAAAATTAAAAATAAAAAAAAATTGCTTTAAGAGCTATTAACCCCATGGATGAGTATATATTCAAAATAATTGAAATCAGGATCTTGAACATATATATATATATGTATATGTATATATATATATATATACATATATATATTCTTTTGTTTATTGCAGCTTTGTTTATAATAGCCAAGATATTAAAACAACATAAATGTTCATTGACAGGTGGATGGATAAAGAAAATGTGGTACAGCAGACCCTCTTATTCAGGTTTTGCTTTTATGGGAATTATCACTTTAGCCAGCATAATTATGCTGTATATGCTCCCTGCCCTTTTGTCATTTAGTTATCAGATCAAACGTCATGGTATCACAGTACTTGTAGTAACCCTAATTTTACGGAATAATGACATCAAAGCACAAGAGTAGTGATGCTGGTTTGAGTCTTATATTGAAGTCCTTAATTCATTTTGAGTTATTCTTGTATATGGCATAAGAAGGTGGTCTAGTTTTAATTTTTAGCTGTATCTCTCCAATTTTTCTAATACCATTTATTGAATAGATTTTCTTTACCCTATTGTATGTTCTTGCCTCCTTTGTCAAACATCAATTTGCCGTATAAGCATGGGTTTAATCCCCTTGAAGAAAACATAAGCAGAAAAATCTTGAACATTTCTCCTAACAATATTTTTATTTTATATCTCCTTGGTCAAGGGAAGCAAAAGAAAAAATAAACAAATGAAAATATATAAAACTAAAAAGATTTTGCACAATGAAGGACACCATCGAGAAAATGAAACACAAGCTACTGAAAGGGAAAATGTATTTGACAATGAAATATTTCATAAAGCCTTAATGTTCAAAATTTATTTTAAAACTAAGAGAGCTTAACATGAGAAAAACAACCCAATTAAAATGTGGGCAGAAAACCTAAAAGGAGATACAGATGGCTAATAGACATATGAAAAGTTGCTCAACATCCCTAATTATCAGAGGAACACAAATCAAAACCACAATGAGCTATCACCTCACACCTGTCAGAATGGCTATTATCAATACATCAACAAAAAACAAGTGTTGGTGAGGATGTGGAGAAAATAGAACCCCAATTCTGGTGGAAATGCAAACTGGTGGAACCAGTGTGGAAAAAAGTGTGGAATTTCCTTAAAAAAATAAAATGGAATTGCCTTATGACCCAGTGATTTTGTTCCTGGGAATATATCCAAAGAAACCCAAAACACTAATTCAAAAGATATATGCACACTTATGTTCACTGCAGCATTATTTACAATAGCCAAGATATAAAAACAACCCACGTGCCCATCAATAGATGAATGGATGAAAAAGCTATGATGAATATACACAATGAAATACTACTCAGCCATAAAAAGAATGAAATCTTACTTTTTTTGACAGTGTGGTTGGATCTACAAGGTATTAGGCAAAGTGAAATATATCATACAGAGAAAAACAAATACCATACAATTTCATTTATATGTGAAATCTAAAGAAAAGATAAACAACAACATATAAACAGAGTCATAAACACAGAGAACAGCCTTATGGTTGTCAGAGGGGAGGGAGTTTGGGGAGATGGCTGAATAAGGTGTGGGAAATAAGAAGTACATATTTGGATATAGGAGAAGATGGCAGAGGAGTGAGCGGAGGCTGCGCTTTCAGGGTTCCGAGACCCGTCTGTAGTTTTGACTAATTGCAGACAGAATATCTCAGTGAGCAGCTGGACACCAGCAAGAGTCAAACCTTGGCAATGCTTGATTAGAGAAAAAACATCTGGGAACAACCTGTTTAGCGAGGATAGCAGAGGAAAAAGGGACAAGACAGAATTTATGAGTGGGGTGGCTACCCGAGCTGTGGCTGGAAGTACACAAAGGCTTTTTGGCGACCACAGGCTTCCCCGGAGAGGAATCGGGAGAAGAGCGGATCTCTGCCCATTGGCAGAGACAGGACTCGACCAGATGGCATCTGGCGCTGAAAGACAAGAAATAGCTTACTGCTGTGCATGTGAGAATGTAATTTTCAATTCTTTTTTTCTCTTGTGAACTACAGAGAGGGAAGGAAAGTTTGGGGGTGAGAGGACATTCTTGAGGAACACAGGTGCAGAAGTGCACTCGCTCACTCCCCAACCCTCACCTTGGGTTGCACGGGTATGCATAGGGAAGTGCCCTAATTCACTGGCCCAGGTGCCTAGGCCCACGCATCCAGGTGCCCCTCGGACACTCCCCAACAGACATAAGATCAGTGCCCCAACAGGCGCAGGGAGGGCCCACAGGACACACAGAAGACCATGCGCAGACACCCTTGGCCAGCTCCAGTGGGCGCCAGGCCTGAGCACAGACCACTTGCTCAGACTCTGCTCATACAGGCCCAGGCACGTGCGGAATGGCAGGTGGCTGTGGTACGGGAACAGCAGGTGGTAGCGACTCACAGATGTTCACTTTCACTGTGCACAAGTGTCTGGGGCCCTGTCATAAGAGGTGAGAGACCAACTCCCAGAGCACGACTCGGCAGGCCTGAGGTTAGCACTTGGGCCGCCTTGCGTGTGCACGGGCGCTCACGCAAAAGCACCTCAGCCAGTTCCAACAGGCGCCAAATGTTCACTTCCACTGTGCACAAGTGTCCAGGGCCCCTCCCTAAGAGGCGAGAGACCAACTCCCAGAGCGCAGCTCAGCAGGTCTGAGGCTAGCTCTCAGGCCGCCTTGTGTGTGCAGGGGCACGCATGCAAAAACACCTTGGCTGGCTCCAAGAGGCACCAAAGGAACGCGCTGGGCTGACCACCATGGGCGCACACCACTGCTGCAAGGAACAGGAATTTCTGGTCTGCCTCATTAGACCAGCTGTAGACATGGCAAAAGAAGATGACACACAAAGGCTGAACTGATTAAAAACATTCTTTTTATATACTTTTTGAATTTCTATTTCTATCTTAGTTTTTTTATTTGTATTTTATTTTACTTTAAATTTTTTAAATTTCTTATTTTTAATTCTAAATTTAATTTTAATTATAATTCTTACTTTTATTCTTCCCTTAAAAAAACTATATCTCTAATTTGTTTGATACAATCTCTCTTTCTCATCCTTCCTCTTTAATTTTTATTTGTGTGTTTAGTTTAGCCTCACTTTCACTCTAAATAAATAGAATATAACTATTATATAAATCCAATACTATACAATCCCGCTTTCTTACTATATTCTGCATTCTTTCCTCATTTTATTCTACTGTGATTGACATACAATGTAAATATTAACTACTGTCTTGCATAGACTCAACTATTAGTAATCTATCATCCACTCTCTCAAAAATCATATTTTTACCCCATAAAAACAACTATTATCTATTCTTCCTATAGTATAAAAGCTCAAATCTCTCTACATTTATATTAATACTGGTTCATTGGCTGATGATAGTGGGATAGAGGGTGGGGGATATTTTTGAGGGTGTGGGCCTCCTGTCTAGGCTGTGTGATTATGTTTTTAACAGCATCTCCACAAAATAAATCAAGAGAAAGTGGATAGAGTGACTCTAACTCAACTGGCGAGAGGGAAGATCCTACCAAAGAACATCTGAAATATAACCAGACAGCAGAAACAAATGACATAAAGGGTAAACCAAGAACATAAGGCTCAGGAGATCAAAGAGACTGCACCACTGAAACTCCCAGCTCTCCTATTAAGAATCTCATACCACAAAGGTGGGAAGTCAAAGCAGACAAATCCAAAAAACAAAAACAAACAAGAAGAATCCAACATCGTAAGATGCAGAAACAACGTCTCAGTGAAAAGAAAAGAGGAATCCACAGAACCAGAGGTAGATGGAATATACATAGCCCAAATGTCAGACACAGAATTCAAAACAATGGTGGTGAAGAAGCTCAATATACTCGACAACCTCAAAAACAACTACGACAACCTCCAAGGAAGTTACCAGCAGCTCCAAGAAAATTACAGGGAACTTGCAGAGAACTACACCAGCATAAAAAAGACATAGAAACTATTAACAAGAACCAGCAAGAAATGAAGAATTCAATCTCTGAACTGAAAAACACAGTAGAATCAATCAAAAGCAGGGTAAACAAAGCAGAGGATCGGATCAGTGAGTTAGAGGACAATGTAGAAAAAAATTCCCAGACAATACAACAAAATGAAAAAAGATTGAAAAAATATGAACAGGATGTAAGGGAATTACAGGATAGCATGAGGAAAAATAACATCTGAGTCATCGGAATAAAAGAGAGAGAAGAAGAAGAAAGAGGAATAGAAAAGCTGATAAAATCAATAATGGCAGAAAATTTTCCGAACCTGATAAGAGAAAAAGTTGTGCAACTTCAAGAAGCACAGAGAGTCCCAATGAAGAGGAACCCCAAAAAACGCACTCCAAGGTACATCATAATTAAAATGGCAACATTCCAAGACAAAGAGAGAATCCTAAAAGCAGCAAGAGAAAAACAGTAAATAATATAAAAGAAAGCTCAGATAAGGTTGTCGACAAAATTGACAAGCCTCTAGCCAGGTTCATCAATGAAAAAAGAGAGAAGACCCAAATAAACAAAATCAGAAATGAAAGAGGAAAAATCACAACTGATATCACAGAAATACAAACGGTTGTAAGAAATTACTACAAACAACTGTATGGCAAGAAATTTGACAACCTAGAAGAAATGAACATATTTCTAGAAACATATAACCTTCCAAAACTGAATCAAGAAGAAGTAGAAGGTCACAACAGACCAATAACAAAGAAGGAAATTGAAACAGTAATCAAAAAACTCCCTGCACACAAATGTCCTGACCGGATGGCTTCACAGGCAAATTCTACAAAACATTTAGGTAAGAACTAACTCCTATCCTCCTCAAACTATTCCAAAATATTCAAGAGGAAGGAAAAATCCCAAACTCTTTCTATGAAGCCAACATTATCCTAATTCAAAATCAGGTCAAGACACAACAAAGAAAGAAAATTACAGGCCAATATCACTAATGAACATAGATGCTAAAATCCTCAACAAAATATTGGGAAACAGGATCCAGCAATACATCAAAAAGATCATACACCATGAACAACTGGGATTCATTCCAATGATGCAGGGATGGTTTAATATTTGCAAAACAATAAATATAATACACCACCTAAACAAAATGAAAGATAAAAATCACATGATCATATCAATAGATGCAGAAAAAGGATTTGATAAAGTACAAAACACATTTATCATGAAAACTCTCAGCAAAATGGGAATAGAGGGAGCATACCTTAACATAATTAAGGCTATATATGAGAAAGCTGAAACCAACATCATACTCAATGGACAAAAACTGAAAGCATTCCCCCTGACATCAGGAACTAGACAAGGCTGTCCACTCTCTCCACTGCTATTCAACATAATGTTGGAGGTCCTAGCCACAGCAATCAGACAAGAAAAAGAAATAAAAAGCATCCAAATAGGGAAAGGAGAAGTAAAACTATCATTATATGCAGATGACATGATAGTATACCTAGAAAATCCTATACACTCCACTAAAAGAATACTCAACCTAATAAGTGAATTTGGCAAAATTCCTGAGTACAAAATAAATATACAGAAATCTAAGGCATTTCTGTACACCGACAATAAAATATCAGAGACAGAGACAAAATAGAAAATACGATTTACTATAACAACAAGGAAAAAAAACGTACTTTGGAGTAAACTTAACTAAAGAGATAAAAGACCTGTACACTGAAAATTACATAACATTGAAGATAGAAATTAAGAAAGATACAAATAAATGGAACTGAATATCATATTCTTGGATGGAAAGAGCCAACATTATCAAAATGGCCATACTACCCAAAGCAATTTACAGATTCAACGCAATCCCCATTAAAATACCAATCACATATTTCACAGACCTAGAATAAATATTCCAAAAATTCATATGGAACCAAAAAAGACCCTGAATAACAAAAGCAATTTTGAGATAGAAGAACACAGCAGGAGGAATCACAATACCAGACATCAAGCAATACTACAAAGCCACTGTGATCAAACAGTCTGGTACTGGCATAAGAACAGACATATAGATCAGTGGAACAGAATAGAGAGTCCAGAAATTAACCCAGGCCTCTATGGTCAACTAATATTTGATAAAGGAGGAAGGGACATAAAATGGAGTGAGAAGAGCCTCTTTAGCAAATGGTGCTGGGAGAACTGGACAGGGACTTGCAAAAAAATGAAACGAGACCATCAACTAACACCACACACCAGAATAAACTCAAGATGAATCAAAGACTTAAATGTAAGCCATAACAACCTAAAAGTCCTAGAGGAAAACATAGGCAGAAAAATTTTAGATATCACACAGAACAATATTTTCATGGATACATCTCCTAAGGCAAGAGAAATTAAAAAAATAAACAAATAGAACTACATCAAACATAAAAATTTCTGCTCAGCAAAAAAAAAAAATCAGCAAGATAAAAATTAACCAACCATATGGGAAAACATATTTGCCAATGACATCACAGACCGGAACTGATCTCCAAAATACATAAAGTGCTTATACAACTCAACATCAAGAAAACAAACAACCCAATTAAAAAATGGACAAAGGACCTGAACAAACACTTCTCCAAAGAGGACATACAGAAGCTCCATCCATAGACACATGAAAAAAATGCTCAACATCACTAGCCATCAGAGAGATGCAAATAAAAACCACAATGAGATACCACTTTACACCAATCAGAATGGCCATCATCAACAAATCAACAAACAACAAGTGCTGGTGAGGATGTGGAGAAACGGGAACCCTACTGCACTGTTGGTGGGAATGCAGACTGGTGCAGCCACTATGGAAAACAGTATGGAATTTCCTCAAAAAACTAAAAATGGAACTGCCTTTTGAACCAGAGGTTCCACTGCTAGGATTATACCTGAAAAATCTTAAAACCTTAATTCAAAAGAACTTATGCACCCCTATGTTCATAGCAGCACTGTTTACAATAGCTAAGTGCTGGAAACAGCCTAAGTGCCCATCTGTAGATGAATGGATCAAAAAACTGTGGTACATTTGCACAGTGGAATACTATGTAGCAGAAAGAATGAGGGAACTCCTGCCATTTGCAACAACATGGATGGAACTAGAGAGAATTATGCTTAGTGAAATAATCCAGGCAAAGAAAGAAAAATACTGTATGATATCACCTAATACAGGAAACTAAAGAACAAGATAAACAAATGAACTAAATAGGACAAAGAGTAGAATAGTAGTCAGTAGGGGGTGGGGGAGGAAGAGAAGGGGGATAAGTAAGGGAAGGGTCTAGTCAAGGAACGTGCATAAATGACTCATGGACGTGGACAACGGGGTGGGATATGATTGTGGGAGAAGAGGTGGGTTTGGTGGGGGAGAGAAATGGAGGGAAAATAGGAAAACTGTAATTAAAAAACCAAAAATAAATAAATAAATAAATAAATAGGTAGAGAAATAAATAAAAACGAATCTAGGGAATCAAAACAAAGGCAAACTAAGTAGGCAGCAAGAGTGGGAAAAGAATTATAAGTATGGGGTACATTTGGGGCATAGGTCAGTTGGGAGGGAGAAGGGAGGAGAAGGAGGGAGATGGTACAGGAATTAAGAAGTATAGTAGGAGAGAGTGGAGTAGACAGGAAGATGTTGAGAAGAACTATATGCACAACCAATGGGCATGGACTAAGGGGGGTGGAAACTGGAGGGAGGGCGTTCACTGGGTGGAGGGAAGCAGTGGGAAAAGAAACTGGGACAACTGTAACAGCATAATCAATAAAGCGTATTAAAAAAAAGTACGTATTTGTAGTTACAAAAGAGTCACAGAGATATAGATTGCAATATAGGTAATATGATCAATAATATGATGGTAACTATGTATGATGCTAGGTGGATACTTTAAACATCAGGGGGACCACTCTGTAACATGCATGATTGTGTAACCATGGTGCTGTACATCTGAAACTAATACAGAATAACATTGAATAAAAACTGTTATTGAAAATCTTTTTTAAATTAAAATTTTAAAGGAGTACCTATGCTGGCAATTCGGACATGCCAAAGAGAAGCTATAAAGAAGAGCATTCTTTAAGTGAAATTATGAGTACATAGTACAATAAGATATTTCAATGGAAAAAGAGAGGCATCACAATCACATAACTTTTATTATAATATATTGTAATAATTGTTCTATTTTGTTATTGTTAATCTCTTACAACAAAAACCTATAAATTAAACTTTATCACAAGAATTATATAGGGAAAAACAATTTACATATGGTTTTGTATTTTCTATGGTTTGAGACATCCACTGGGGGTCTTGAAGCACTTTAAAAAGAAGGAAATCCTGCTATATGTGACAATTTGGTAAATCTGGGTAAGTGAAATAAACCAGTCTCACAAGCATAATTTCACTTATATGAGATAACTTAAATAGTCAAACTCAGAAACAGAGAAAACAATGGTTGTTGTTAGAAGCTAGGAGGATGTGGAAATCAGGAGCTTTGTCCAATGGGTACAAAGCTTTAGTTATATAGTATATATAAGTTCCAAAGATCTGCTGTACAGAAGTGTACTCATAATATATGTGAATTTATAGGAAAATAAGAATATTATAAAAAGTAATCATAGCTTCTTTTTCATAGTAAAATGCCATTTTCTAATCATTTACTGAATGTAAAATATAAATTTATAATTTCAGCAATAATCATTTTGTCAGTAATGAGGTAATTAATATTTGACACCAACTAATAATATTAATAAAAAGTAAAGAAGATGTGATCCATTTAGATTCAACATAAATTCATCCATAAGGAAAGAGGCCAAGTAGACATAGCATATACATAATATCTCACCGTTTCTTGATGCCTTTTAAATTTTATTTTATTTTTCTATATAGAATTTTTATTTTGTTTTTTAAATACAGTTGTTCCATTTCTCCCCCATTGCTCCCTCCCCACCCAGCCCACCCCTTCTCCCACAATCATATCCTCCCCCAACGTGGTACATGTCCATGAGTCATTTATGCACATTCCTTGACTAGACCCTTCCCTTACTTATCCCCCTTCTTTTCCTCCCCCCTACTGACTACTATTCTACTTTTTGTCCTATTTAGTTCATTTGTTTATCTTGTTCTTTAGTTTCCTGTATTAGGTGATATCATACAGTATTTTTCTTTCTTTGCCTGGATTATTTCACTAAGCATAATTCTCTCTAGTTCCATCCATGTTGTTGCAAATGGCAGGAGTTCCCTCATTCTTTCTGCTACATAGTATTCCACTGTGCAAATGTACCACAGTTTTTTGATCCATTCATCTACAGATGGGCACTTAGGCTGTTTCCAGCACTTAGCTATTGTAAACAGTGCTGCTATGAACATAGGAGTGCATAAGTTCTTTTGAATTAAGGTTTCAGGATCTTTTGTGTATAATCTTAGCAGTGGAACCTCTGGTTCAAAAGGCAGTTCCATTTTTAGTTTTTTTGAGGTAATTCCATACTGTTTTCCATAGTGGCTGCACCAGTCTGCATTCCCACCAACAGTGCAGTAGGGTTCCCGTTTCTCCACATCCTCACCAGCACTTGTTGTTTGTTGATTTGTTGATGATGGCCATTCTGACTGGTGTAAAGTGGTATCTCATTGTGGTTTTTATTTGCATCTCTCTGATGGCTAGTGATGTTGAGCATTTTTTCTCATGTGTTTATGGAGCTTCTGTATGTCCTCTTTGGAGAAGTGTTTGTTCAGGTCCTTTGCCCATTTTTTAATTGGGTTTGTCTGTTATCTTGATGTTAAGTTGTATAAGTTCATTATATATTTTTGAGATCAGTCCCTTGTCTGAGGTATAATTGGCAAATATGTTTTCCCATATCGTTGGTTTACTTTTTATCTTGCTGATATTTTCTTTTGCTGAGCATAAATTCTTTAGTTTGATGTAGTCCCATTTGTTTATTTTCTTTTTTAATTTCTCTTGTCTTAGGAGATGTATCCATGAAAATATTGTTATGTGTGATATCTAAAATTTTTCTGTCTATATTTTCCTCTAGGACTTTTATAGTATCAAAGCTTACATTTAAGTCTTTAATCCAGCTTGAGTTTAATTTCATGTGTGATGTAAGTTGGTGGTCTAGTTTCATTTTTTTTGCACTTCCCTGTCCAGTTCTCCCAGCATCATTTGTTAAAGAGGCTCTTCTCACTCCATTTTATGTTCCTTCCTCCTTTATCAAATATTAGTTGACCATAGAGGTCTGGGTTTATTTCTGGACTCTCTATTCTGTTCCACTGATGTATATGTCTGTTCTTATGCCAGTAGCAGACTGTTTTGATCACAGTGGCTTTGTGGTATTGTTTGATGTCTGGTATTGTAATTCCTCCTGCTGTGCTCTTCTATCTCAAGATTGCTTTGGCTATTCACGGTCTTTTTTAGTTCCATATAAATTTTTGAAGTATTTGTTCTAGACCTGTAAAATATGTCATTAGTATTTTAATAGAAATTGCATTGAATCTGTGAATTGCTTTGGGTAGTATGGCCAGTTTAATGATGTTGATTCTTCCCATCCAAGAACATGGTTTTTGGTTCCATTTATTTGTATCTTTCTTAATTTCTATCTTCAATGTTATGTTATTTTCAAAGTACAGGTCTTTTATCTATTTGGTTCAGTTTATTCTTAGGTATTTTATTTTCTTGTTGGTATAGTAAATGGCATTTTATTTTTTGCCTCTGTCTCTGATATTTTATTGTTGGTGTACAGAAATGCCTTAGATTTCTGTATATTTATTTTGTACTCTACTATTTTGTCAAATTCGCTTATTATATCAAGTAGTTTTTTAGTGGGGTCTATAGGGTTTTTTAGGTATACTATTATGTCATTTGCATATAATGATATTTTTATTTATTCTTTCCCAATTTGAATGCTTTTTATTTGTTTTATTTATTTTTTCTGATTGCTGTGTCTAGGACTTCCAACACTATGTTTAATAGAAGTGAGGAAAGTGGACATCCTTGTCTTGTTCCTGATCTCAGGGAAAATGCTTTCAGTTTTTTTTTGTTCATTGAGTATGATGTTGACTTCAGGTTTCTCGTTAAGGTATGCTCCCTCTATTCCCATTTTGCTGAGTGTTTTCATCATAAATGGGTGTTGTACTTTATCAAATGCTTTTTCTGCACCTATTGATATGATCATGTGATTTTTGTCTTCCATTTTGTTTAGGTGATATATTATGTTTATCGATTAGTGAATATTAAACCATCCTTGCTTTCCTGGAAGGAATCCCACTTGATCGTGGTGTATGATCTTTTCGATGTATTGCTGGATCCTATTTGCCAATATTTTGTTAAGAATTTCAGCATCTGTCTTCATCAGTGATATTGGCCTGTACTTTTCTTTCTTTGTTGTGTCTTGACCTGGTTTTGGAATTAGGGTAATACTGGCTTCATAGGAAGAGTTTGGTGTTTTCCCCTTTTTTTGGATTTTTTTGAATAGTTCGAGAAGAGTAGGAGTTAGTTCTTACCTAAATGTTCTGTAAAATTCGCCTATGAAGCCATCCGGTCCAAGGCTTTTGTGTGCAGGGAGATTTTTGATTACTGTTTTAATTCCCTTCTTTGTTATTGGTCTGTTGTGACTTTCTACTTCTTCTTGATTCAGTTTTGGAAGGTTATATGTTTCTAGAAATATGTTCCTTTCTTTTAGGTTGTCAAATTTCTTGCCATACACTTATTTGTAGTAATTTCTTACAATCATTTGTATTTCTGTGGTATCAGTTGTGATTTCTCCTTTTTTGCTTCTCATTTTGTTTATTTGGGTCTTCTCTCTTTTTTTCTTGATGAGCCTGACTAGAGGCTTATCAATTTTGTTTATGTTTTCAAAGAACCAGCTCCTAGTTTTGTTGATCTTTTGAATTGTTTGTTGGGTCTCTATGTCATTTAATTCCGCTCTGATCTTGATGATTTCCTTCCTTCTTCTTGCCCTAGGCTTTGTTTGTTGTTGTTCTAGTTCTTGTAGCTTTAGGGTTAGATTTTTTATTTGAGCTTCTTCTATCCTTTTCAGATACGCCTGTATTGCTATAAAGTTTCCTCCTAGGACTGCTTTTGCTGTGTCCCATAGGTTTGGGGCTGTTGTGTGTTCATTATCATTAGTTTCCAGAAATTTCTTGATTTCTTCTTTGATGTCATTGTTAACCTATTCATTATTTAACAGCGTGTTATTCATTCTCCATGAGTTTGAATGTTTTTGTTTTTTTTTCTTTGAGGTTGATTTTTTGGTTTCAAGGCATTGTGGTCTGAAAATATGCTTGATATGATTTTAATTTTCTTGAATTTGTTGAGGCTTGTTTTGTGTCCTATCATGTGGTCTATCTTTGAAAATGTCCCATGTGCATTTGAAAAGAATGTATATTTTGCTTTTTTGGGGTGAAAAGTTCTATATATATCAGTTAAGTCCATGTGGTTTCGTGTGTTGTTCAATGCCTGTATATCTCTGGTGTTTCTTTGCTTTGAAGATCTGTCTATTGTTGATAATGGAGTGTTGAAGTCCCCTACTATGAGTGTGTTGCTGTTAATATTCTTCTTGTGGTCTTCTAGTATTTTCTTTATGTATTTGGTTGTTCCTATGTTGGGTGCATATATGTTTATCAGTCATATCTTCTTGGTGGATTGTTCCTTTATGTATTATGAAATGTCCTTCTTTGTCTCTTTTTATTGCCCTTGCTTTGAAATCCGTTTTGTCGGATATGAGGACTGCTACCCCAGCTTTTTTTTCATGTGCATTTGCTTGGAATAGTTTTTATATCTCCATACTTTTAGTCTATGTAAATCTTTTGTTTTGAGGTGTGTTTCTTGTAGACAGCAAATGTGTGGGTCCTGTTTTCTTATCCATTCCGTTACCCTATGTCTTTTAATTGAAGCATTTAATCCATTTACATTTCAGGTTATTATTGATGTTTATTTATTTATTTCCCTTTGTACCTGTATTCCTCTCCTCTTTTTTTCTTCTTTTTTCTTAGAACTTTCCCTTTATCATGTCTTACAATGCTGGTTTGGTGGATATGTATTCTTTTGGTCTTTCTTTATCTGGGAAACTCCTTATTTCACCTTCCATTTTGAATGAGAGCCTTGCTGGGAAGAGTATTCTTGGTTGTAGGTCTTTGTTATTCATTGCTTGAAATATTTTTGACCATTTCCTTCTGGGCTGTAGTGTTTCTGCTCAGAAATTGGTCAATAGCCTTATCGTAGCTCCCTTTTATATTATTTGCTTTTTTTTTCTTGCTGCTTTAGGATCCTCTCTTTATCTTTAATGTTGCCATTTTAATTATGATGTGCCTTGGAGTGAGTTTTTTTGGTACCTCTTCTTTGGGACACTCTGTGCTTCTTGAAGTTGCATAACTTTTTCTCTCATCAGGTTCGGAAAATTTTCTGTCATTATTGCTTTTATCAGCTTTTCTATTACTCGTTCTTCTTCTTCTCCATCTTTTATTTCAATGACTCAGATGTTATTTCTCCTCATGCTATCCTGTAATTCCCTTACATCTTGCTCATATTTTTTATATCTTTTTTCATTTTGTTGTATTGTCTGGGAATTTTTTTTTTACACTGTCCTCTAACTTACTGATCTGATCCACTGCTTCGTTTAGTCTGCTTTTGATTGATTCTACTGTGTTTTTCAGTTCAGAGATTGTATTCTTCATTTCTTGCTGGTTCTTGTTAATAGTTTCTATGTCCTTTTTAATGTAGTTCTTTGTAAATTCTCTGTTATTTTCTTGGAGCTGTTGTTAACTTCCTTGGAGGTTGTCGTAGTTGTTTTTGAGGTTGTCAAGTATATTGAGCCTCTTCACCATCATTGTTTTAAATTCCATTTCTGATTTTTGGGCTATGTCTATTCCATCTACCTCTGGTTCTGGGGATTCCTCTTTTCTTTTCATTGGGAGGTTGTTTCTGCATCTTACCATATTGGATTCTTCATGTTTGTTTTTGTTTTTTGGATTTGTCTGCTTTGACTTCCCACCTTTGTGGTATGAGATTCTTAATAGGAGACCTGGGAGTTTCAGTGGTGCAGTCTCTTTGATCTCCTGAGCCTTATGTTCTTGGGATACCCTTTATGTCATTTGTTTCTGCTGTCTGGTTATATTTCAGATGTTCTTTGGTAGGATCTTCCCTCTCGCTAGTTGATTGAGAGTCACTCTGTCCACTTGTCTTGAGTTCTTTTGTGGAGATGCTGTTAAGACATAAACACAGCCTAGGCACGAGACCCACATTCTCAAAAATATCCCCCACCCTCTATCCTGCTATCGTCAGCAAATGAGCCAGTATTAATATAAATGTAGAGAGGTTAGGGCTTTTATACTATAGGAAGAATAGATAAGAGTTGTTTTTAAAGTGAAAAAATATGATATTTGAGAGAGGGAATGATGATAGATTAGTAATAGTAGCAAGTAGTGTCAAGACTATGCAAGACAGTAGGTAATATTTACATTGTATGTTAATCACAGTAGAATAAAATAAGAGAAGAATGCAGAATATAGTAAGAAAGTGGATTTGTGTATTAAAAGACATATAGTAGTTATCAGAGAAGGAAAACTCTGATTCCAAAAAACCTCCGCTGCCTTGCGGCATACCTCTTCAGGGGAAAGGCTAAGGGAGTAAACCCCGACAGAAAATCCGGAGCCGGAGTCCCTAAGGCGGTTTGACGTTGTAGTCAACACTGGCAACTCCTGCGGCGCACCTGAAGCCAAGCTGTATTGACTCCGTCTTTCCCTTGGATCCTTCAGCTGCGAAGAGAGGGGGGGTCTGCTGCATGGGCAACAGCAGACCCTCCATATCACCCTGCCCAGGCTCTGTAGCTTCAGCTTCACTGGAGAGGACACTCCAGCGTCATCGCAAGATGTCGATTCAACACGGGAGGAGACAGATACCGTGTCACTCCCGAGTTGGACTGCACAGCCATTCTCAGCGGTGCAGATAGACTCTTAAGAAGCTACACCATCGTCTCTCGAGATGGACGGCTGCCGACGATAGTAGTTATATTCTATTTATTTAGTGTGAAAGAGAGGCTAAACAAAACAAATGAACAAATAAACAAAAATTAAAGAGGAAGGATGAAAAAGATAGATGGTATGAAACAAATTAAAGAGATAGTTTTTTTAAAGTTTTTTTAACTAAAAGTACAAATTAAAATTAAAATTAAGAAATTAAAAAAAATTTAAAAATAAAATACAAATAAAAAAACTAAAATAGAAATAAAAATTAAAAAAATATATATATATATACAAAAGAAAAGTTTTTACTCAGTTCAGCCTTTGTTTGTCATCTTCTTTTTCTGGATCCACACCTGGTCTAATGAGGCGGGCCAGAGGTTCCTGATCTTTGCAGGTTTGGTGCCTGTTTGGAGCTGGCCAGATTGCTTATGTGTGCACAATGTGGCATGCACGATAGCCTCAGGCCTGCTGAGCCGCACCCTGGGAGTTGGTCTCTCGCCCCTTGGGGCAGGGCCCGGACACTTGTGCGCAATGGAAGTGAGCTTCTGTGAGTCGCTACTACCTGCTGTTCCCGCGCCATAGCCGCCCACCATTCCTGCACCCGCCTGGCCAAGCACAAGCAGAGCCCGTGGTCTGTAAGTAAGTGGTCTGTGCTCCATCCTGTTGGCCACTGGGGCTGGCTAGTGGTGTCTGCACACGGTCTTCTGCATGCCCAGTGGGCCCTCCCTGCACCCACTATGGCACTGATCTTATGTCTGTTGCAGTGTGTCTGAGGGGCACCCAGACGCACGGCCGGCGACCTGGTTGCATGCCTGGGCCAGTATAGAAGGGCATTTCCCTGTGTGCACCCATGCTACCCAAGGGGAGGGTTGGGGAGTGGGCAAGCACTCTTCTCGCCTGCACTCCTCAAGAATGTCCTATGTTCCCCAACCTTACCTCCCCTCTCCACAATACACAAGAGAAAAAAATAAAGGAAAATCACATTCTCACATACACAGCAGTACGCTGTTTCTTGTGTTTCAGTGCCAGATGCCACCTGGTCCTCTCCTGGCTCTGCCAGCGAGCAGAGATTCGCTATCCTCCCGATTCTTCTCTGGGAAAGCCTGTGGTTGCTAAAAAGTCTTTGTGTACTTCCAGCCACAGTTCAGGGAACCACCCCAGTCAGAAATCCTGTCTTGTCCCTTTTTCCTCCTCTATCCTCACCAAAAATGTCACTCCCAGATGGTTTTCTCTAATCCAGCAGTGCCAAGGCTCGACTCCTGCCAGTGTCCAGTTGCTCACCGAGATGTTTTGTCTGCAATTAGTCCAAACTACAGACGGTTCTTGGGAGCCAGAAAGCGCAGCCTCCACTCACTCTTCCGCTATCTTCTCTCTCAAAACTCTTTTGATGTAGAGACCATAACTATTAATTTTCATATCTTCAAAAATGTCTAGCTAAGTTCTTCTTCAAATATTGATTGATAAGTAATTAAGAAGTTTTCTACAGACATTGTACCTGAGCTTAATTAAATCTCAAAAACATTAAAGACAGAATAAAAAGGTATTATTTTTATGATGTCTGTGCCACAATCAGCTATGAGCATTTCAACATTTGTGAGTGGTCACGAATAAGTAACTTTAAAACTAATAAGTGGTTATTTTATAATTCCAAGTGAAATTTAAAGATGATGAAAAATAACATAACCTATAGATTAAGGTTTGTGATTTTTTTTTCACCAGGACACATTCCAGTGGGCTGAAGTAAAGCATCTCTTACAAACAACATAGGGCCTAGTGCTAATAACTAGATTTAAAACATCAAAATCTTCCTAATTTGACCCTAGTCTAGTTCCACTGAAAAAGTTGTGTTGGATAAACAGTCAGTGCACATTTTCAGATGACATAAGTCATCACAGTTCAGGGAGTCATAACATTAGCTAAAAAGTGCTATGATTAAGTCACTATATTTTATCGAACAATAAGATAAAACTGAATTATTCTTAACCTGTTTTTTAAAATTATTTCCCCACATACTTCTGTCTGTATTATGATGTGAATAAACATAGGATGATGGCCAAGACAAAATGAAATTATTTTTCAGGGATCAGAGTAGAAGATAATAAGTCAAATTTTGAAGACCTATATAATACTCTTCACATATTTTTAAAGTGAGGTGCATCATGCATGAAGCATAACAGTGTCAAGAATTAGCCCTAAAAGTTAGCTGTCAGAAGTTGCCTCCCATCTGATCTATTGTTTACCTTGCATACTTAAAAATTTTGCCTTAAGAACAAAGTTTTGGTGAAGGAAAGAGAGTACTGAAAGAGTGTCAATCTTTTTTTTTAATAAATATTTTATTGTTTTCTAGAGTGTCAATCTTGACCAATTTTTATATTTTTCTTCTCTGCACCAGTTAGCTACTGTTTGTTTAAAAAATTAAAAAAGTTACCACAAGTCTTTCTGTCTCACACAGCAGTTAATAATTATGCAGTACAGGCATCCAGGTCATCTGAAGGATAACTGATCTAGGTTGGTTCACCAGAACAGTTTTTCAGATCTTTACCTGATTTCTCATGCATCTCTCCTTCTCTTGGGTAGCTCATGTATGTTCTCATGGCAATGGCAAAGTTGCCAGACTGCAAATCCACTTGCATACTTGATTTTTTTCTTGTATCTGAATGTCAAGTGTTTACATAGTTCCATATATATCTTAAATTTTCTTGCTCGGATCTTGGAGTTCCCAGATCAAATATTCATTGACTACAATCCCTTAGTTCACATCTTCAAGAAATGAATGTGTGTGACTCAGCATGGGGCAAAAGTTCATTGGAGTAGAGGAAGGAAGAAGAAGGAAGAAGGTGGGCGATGGTAAAAGATTGCTACCTTATTAGAGCTATTGGTGAATGGCTCTTTCTACCTACTTTATGTTTCAACTTATTCTGGATCTTATGTCATTTGTGAGGCGCCTTTGTTTTGAACAATTTTATTCCTCTTTTTCTTCTTTCTGTTCTTGATTTATGGTAGTTGGATAATCTTTCCCTACTTACTTTCTATTCCATCTTTCTCCCCCACTATCAAGAAAGCACTTCAGGGCTTTTACCTTGGAACCTCCAGATTAAGCAGGCCAGGTGAAAAAATAAAAGCCGAATTGAATAAAACCTTTCAGTGGCAGAAAAGAGTTCAAATTGTACTCAAGAGGCCACTCTAGGACCTCTTTCCTTTTTAAATTAATTACAACAGGTTTTTTAATACTTTTTAGCTTGTTAAACCTGAGTAAAATGAAAATTGGTGGCAGGTAGAAAATATTTTATATTAAAAAGCCTGATCATTTTATTATCTCAGAAATGACTTTTGAAGATCATTAGCATGACAGCTAATGGTTAGAAATATTGCCCTTTTCTTTAAGGTGTGTTTTTGTTTGACTTCTCTTTTTCTCAATGTTGACATTATTCTCTTATTTTCTTTGTTTTTTGTTCACTCTTGGCTGTCCTCCTGCTCAAATTCCCACACAGGTAGTCGCAAAATATCAAATGATGGGCATGTAAAAGGATATTAGCAATTCTGTTCTGCAAATGTATAATAATTTCTCTGCAAAGTCTTTTGTGTTCCTTCTTCCTGGAGTTGTTTTTGGGCAAAAAATATTTGTGTACTGGAAGGCATGAAGGTGAAACTCATCTGTAGAATTGGCTTCAGTGAAAAGGTTTCAGCTGGATGCAAATTCATTATGTTGCCTAGGTTTGTCTTGCTTTTTTGAATATTAAAATGTATAAAACAGTTGTAAATGGTGAGTATATTAAATAAGCTAGAACATGTTACAGGATGAATGGAACCGCCATCATAAGATCCTGAAATAGTTCAGTACTCCTCAAACTGCTATTTCAGTATTATTGGTAGAGATGCTGCTGAATTTCCATTAGAGTCATAAAACTACCTAAAATTGAATCTGTTGAATCTGAGAAAGGGCCTTTGAGAGGCAACTGTTCAAGTAAAGATGAAAACAGGAAAATGAGGTATTGACCTAAAATGTATGTGTGACTATGTTTTCCTGGGGCTTAAAATCCTTCAGGGGCTGCTCATCCATTTCAAAATAAAGTCTAATTTGCTTAGTATCATATATAAGCCCCTCTGAGATCTGGCACTTGCAGGTACGTCTTTCTTCATCTGTTGCCCTGTATGATACTGTTGTACTCACATTTAGTACTCATCCCTGTCAGTTACTTTCCCCAATATCTCTACAACATACACCATTCAAACTCAGGGCTCTGAATCATTGGTCATGATTTTTCCTCTGCCTGCAGCACCCTTTTCGACTTGCTCTGTCACTGCCTATGTTGACTATCTCTAGCTTAGCACTTTATTCTCCAGGATATCTCATTATTCAAATGGCCTACTCCTGATGCTCCCACAACACTAGGGGCATGTTCCTCTTGGACCTTAAAACACTATAGTGAAGTATCACCACATGCCCATCTTCTACACTAAACTGTGCAGATAGAAAATAAAAATTTATTGAATAAAATTTAACTAGTAGAAACCTTGGGGTTTCCTAATAAGGACTTGAACAAGTTGGTGTTATTTCTTTTATAGAACCTTTATTCTCTTTAAATTACATCCACTTTTGACAGATGTTTCTTCAGGGGTTTGTTTCATTAAACAATGAGAAGATCTAATTTGTAAGAAATCAAATTGATGAAAGCAAATAGGCAAGGCCTGTCTTGGTAATGTTTTCTGCTATAACTTTAGAAATGGAAGCTCATAGTCAGAAAATACTATTTATCTTCTCATAATTACCCAGTCAGTACCTGGTTTTTCTAGAATGATACAATGAACAAATCGCACATAATACATATAAACATTCTGAAAATGCTACATATTTGGAACAAAAACACATTTATACCTCAGAGTGATGGCAAGCAGTTCTATGGTGCTTTTTGTTAAGCATAACTGCATTTCTTCACAAACAGCCTGAAGAAGTAAAACAAATGTTTGAAATATTTCTTTTGGTCTTTTAGTTTGTATGTAATTTCTTTTTTGACACTGAGAAGCATTGCATTTTCCCTGCTAGGCACCAAGGCAGTGTGATAGGTACTATGATTTCGATGGTACTTTCTTATACTTGGGCTCTAGGATCTATGAAATTGGAGTCAGTATTCAGAGTCCACATATTATGTTGTTAAGAGTTGACTCTGTTTCATCTTTTTCCATATTCTGTTTTAACAGTGCCCAGTTGCAATTTGTCATGATAAAGTCTTCTTCCCACAGAGACCAGTGATATAATGAAGTCACACACGGGGAGAGCCCAGGTAAGAATTGATATGAAGCAAGTAGAATTCTGAAGGTGAGGGTAGTGTATCCCCCCCTCTAAAGAAGGAAATTTAGGCTTTTAGAGCTTTCTTGAATCATGTATTATAAGTTATACTTTATGAATATTCATTACATTATCTCTTTTGAACTTCCTTGAAGCAAATTCTCATAAATAAACAAGGAATGTACCATACCATCAGAGTCATTTAAACTGGATGTGTTGTGCTAATGGAGTGAAAAGAATTAAAATTTTTCAAGGGCTTCAATCCTCAATTTTAATAAGTTTCATGGAAATAGGATCAAACCCTAATTGTTAATTCATCTGAAATTATTAAAAAGAGATTTCAATTACTACCACCATTGAATTTTGATGTATCAAATTAAATTAGGATACCAGATTGTATCTTTTCTTAAATTCATACCCATTTAAAAATCTTTTTCTGTAAATTCTGAAAGGGAACTTTGTGTTCAGATATGTTACTAAAAAAATTTTTAGCGTTAGTACAAAATAGTAGGTTAAATCTCTTAGTGAAGATTTTTAATGACATTTCAGTGTTCATCTTATAATTACTCTTCATCTAAGATATCCCATAATGATGTTGGACACTCTTGGTTCAGGCTCACTAGCTTGCTTCATTAGCATGTCATTCCCATTCCACATCACAAGATTTAATTGTAATGCCGGATATGCACAGCTCTCCACAGAAGTCTAATCAAAGTGGATTCACTTGTATTATTAATATCAAAAACCAGTCCACTTGCTATTTTTATAAATAAAAGAATCCAGATACATAAATCAGCTGTCATTTATTAGCATGTTACTGGCATATCTGCCAGACATATGAGCAACCCTATCACAGTTTCTTATGATTATTTTCATCAAGATAAAAACCCTTCTACATTAAATATACATACTAATTCCTCTGTAAAGTAATCAGATTACAGAGCAGGTGACATTGTGTGTTGGAATTCAAATGATTTGCAGTAATGAGCTGGAAAGGTGTGCTTGGAGTCTGTCAGAGAAAAGGAAAGAGGAAAGACAAGAGAAAGAAAGACTTTGGTTTTAAATCTGAGCTAGCACATCTGTTGTTTTATTGTTTTGCTAACTTTACTTATTTATTTTTTAATAAGTAAAATACTCAGGCAAGCATCCATGATACTGAGCAATCCATGGTGTCAATTATTTATACTATCAAATACTACCTGCTTTTAGTTTATTAGCTTATCTTGCCTTCTTTGTCTACACACCATCTAAAGTCAAAGCAGGGAAATATTTTCTGCATTTGAGTGGTATTCATAGAACAGTGCTTAAAGACATCTCTGCTATCCAGTGGGAATGTTTTATTTCTTCACACTATCTACCTTTTTGTTTTTAAATTTTCATTCCTTAGGAAAATTTAGTAAAACAAAATGATACACCAGTACACAATATAGCTACTCTTACAATTAGAAAAAGGATTATAGAATAATGCTTTGAAATTAAAATAAAATGGTTACAGACTGGCTTAAAATATGTTTTTACTCTTCATGGTACTGTGGAAGCACCAGCTGGAACCCACCTTTTAGTCTCATAGATAAAAATGCAAAAGCATGTGGACAACACCTTGATTTTCAACTTCATTTCAAAATATTTTTCTTGATATATTTTGCAAATAAAGAATCTCCTGGTTGCTTCACATGCATACACACACACACACACACACACGCACACGCACACGCACACATTAACTTATACATACACATTTCAGCAACTGATCAACATTACCTGTATGAAATCTAAACATTTGGTGCTAGACTGCCCTAGAGCTTGAAAATATACTCAGTCTGCTTGAAACTTGTGATTTTTGAAAATTTTCTAATACTGAGTTACTTTTACTCTTTCACATAGTAACAAAAATGTATTTGATTTATGTTTATGATTTTGATATTTCTTTTTATAAAGCCACAAACACTATATATACACATATATATGTGTGTTATAAGTAAACTGCACAACTATTTATGTTCCTCTTTTATATTACAAAATAGTTTCATTAGGACAATTTCTGGTGCCTCTATATGTGAAAAGAACTTTTTGAGGTGTAAAGATCATAACAAGTAATATTGTGATATGCACTTTAAAAAGTCATTCTACTTTATATATCATTTGTGATCTACTTAAATAGAACCTCTTTTCCATGTTGTGATGTTAAATGGGACAGCTTTAAAATGACTAATCTTAAATAGTCAATTAAAATACTTATTGTATTGCCAACAAGGTAATACACACATATGTGGTACTGCATGCAGCATTTAGGACTTCAATTTATTATTTAATAAGAATACATTTAACCTCAGCTTGTTTTTTTTAATTGTTTTAAATATGTTTTATTGATTATACTGTTACAGTTGTCCTAATTTCCTTTCCCTCTGCTCCCCTCCACCCGGTGACCCCCTCCCTCCAGTTGTCCCCCCCTTTTAGTCCATGTCCATTGGTTGTGCATATAGTTCTTCTCAGCCTCTTCCTGTCAACTCCATTCCCTCCTACTATGCTTCTTAATTCCTGTATGATCTCCCTCCCTTACCCTCTTACCCCTCCCTGCTGATCTCCCCCCAATATCTTTCCCATACCTATAGTTCTTTTTCCACTCTCGTTGCCTATTTCGTTTGCCTTTGTTTCAATTCCGTAGCTTCTGTTGTTGTTTCTTGTGATGCAGTTTTCATTTTAGTGTTCATTGTTTTGATTCTCCTTTTTCTAAACCAGCCACTTTAACATCTCATATAATAGTGGTTTGGATCTAATGAACACTTTCAATTTTATTTTGTCCTGAAAGCACTTTCTCTGACCTTCTATTTTGAATTATAATTTTGCTGGATAGAGTATTCGTGGTTGTAGGTTTTGGATTTTCATTACTTTGAATATTTCTTGCCAGTCCCTTCTTGCCTGTAGGATCTCCCTTGAGAAGTCAGCGGATAGTCTAATTGGGACCCCTTTGTACATGATTCTTTTCTTCTCTCTTGCTGCTTTTAAGATTCTCTCTTTATCTTTAACTTTTGACATTTTGATTATAATGTGTCTTGGAGTGGCTCTCCCTGGGTCCAGTTTTTCTGGAACTTTCTGTGCTTCCTGGACCTGTAAGTCTATTTCCTTCCCCAAGTTTGGGAAGTTCTGCTTTATTATATTTTCACTTAATACTTTAATTTCTAGTTCTTCTTCTTCACCCTCTGGCAATCCTATTATTCTTATGTTTGGTCTCTTATAGCTGTCCCAGAGGTTTCTGATCCTCTCCTCATTTTCCTTGCTTCCTGTTTCCTCTCTCCACACTGGTTGACTGTTTGTTCCTTCTCTATGTTCCGGTTTGTTGATTTGATCTCTGGATTTTATTTCCTCACCATCTGTCTCGTATGTGGTTTTGTTCCTTTCAGTATGAGCATTTTTCAATCCTTTCTCATCTTTTTCCAAATCTTTTGTTAATTCTGTAAGGCACCTGATAACAATGGCCCTGAACTGAGCCTCTGACAGGTTTCTTATTTGTTCATCTGTCAGATTCTTCATCTGTTGCCTGGGGAGCTGTGCCACCGGGATTTCTATAGTTGTCTGCCTCATTTTGAAAGATGCGTTTTGCTTTCTTGGGCTGGCTATAGGGAGCAGAGCCTGTGTACTCATCACAACCCAGCAACCAGCAGCAATCCTCAACCTTTTTCGCCATGCTGGGGCCCTTTGTCATCACTACCCAGCGACCGGTGGTGATCCGCAACAGATTTTGCAGCGCTGTGGCACTTTGTGGTCACTACCCAGCAACTGGTGGCAGTCCAGCAACCTTTTTTGCCGCGCTTTGGCGCTTTGTCGTCACTGCCCAGCGACCAGTGGTGATCCGCAACCTATTTTGCGGCGCTGTGGCTTTTTGTGTGGGGGCGGAGGTCCAAGATGGATTCTCCACTGGGAGACTCGGGTCTGTCCTCCCACCCTCTAGGCCTCACTGTCTGAGGCAATTCGGTGGCTGCTTTTCCCAGTGTTGGGGTCAGGAACTGCTGCAGCTGGACTGCAGCTACGACTGTTCTCTCTGCCGCTGTCCCTGGTACTACCGCAAACAGCACTGCCCACCTTTGCTCCTCTTACCTGCCCGAGGAGTGCCATTGGTTTATAACTTCATACGCTGGGCTTCTGTGTAGTTTTATTTTTTGGAATTTCTAGTTATCTTTTGTTTTGAGGTAGTTGTATTCCTCTCTAGTTGTAGAGGGAGACTGAGCATGTCCGTCTAAGCCTCCATCTGGGCCAGAAGTCCTACCTCAGCTTGTTGATGACTCTTTTCTCAGAAACTATATTTCTCAGCTAGGCTAATCAAACTGTGTACAGTTCATCTGGAATACTTTCTCACCTAATTCCTTTAACTGTTTGGAGACAGAAAGTGGGCCTCTCCTTTGTAGAATGAAAAGTAAATACCAGCTCTCATTGTATGATAAGCAAATAGAAAGACTAACAGCTAATATGCTAATTCAATAACCATTTTTGTATTATCTTTTTAACTTACAGACATCCTCAGTATATTTTATTTTATTTTATTTTTTTAATGTTTTTTATTGATTATATTGTTACAACAGTTCCAATTTTCTCCCCCTTGCTCTCCTCCACCCAGCACCCCGCTCCCCCAGCAATCCCCCCCAAGTCATTACCCCTGGTTCATAAAAATTAACTACCCCCCCCCTCTCAAATATTAGGACCCTTTGTAATCTTGTAAAGGACAATGGGCGAAGGTCTCAAGCTCTTCTAGCTGCTTCAAGCTGGACATGGTCGTCGTCCTACCTACCCTTGGGTCCAGAAAACCCTAATAAGAGTGGGGGTGTGGAGGGGAGGGTGGCCTTCCCACATGGGGAAGGATCGTGCAGACTCCAGGTCAGTTGGCTGTCTCCGGTCAACGGCATGCTTGGTTTAACAGGCTGGTGTCCTTGTTGTGTTCTGGGGGCAACAGATTTGGCGAAAAGGGTTAAAAGACATCATTCGATCCATAACTACTAGATGACAAAAGGCAGGGATTAATTTTTCAATGTTCCATATTAGGGAAAAAAAAAAAAAAAAGGGCTTCTTTGTAAGAAGGTGTGCTAGGCACATCTCACCTGTCCAAAACCCTTTTGCCCATTATACTTAGTTTGGGCTGAGGTAAATAGTTTAGGTTTTCCCCCTCTCAGACCTTTGGGCCTTTTCTGTCCAAGCCATTAGGATAGAAAAGAGAAACCAGTTTTAAAGTGAAGCCCACAGACCACCCCATTCTACCCCAATCCAGCCATTTAGTTCAGTCAAACCGTTGAGTCTCAGGAGGCAGCGCTGCAGAGAGGATTAAGTGAGGCTTATGAGTACAGACAATCACTCAGGTAATGCGATCATAGGCTTATGTCCTTTGAAAACAGAAAACATGTGTTAATTTATGTAACATAACCCACAAACAAGTCTCTAAATCTGTAAGACTGTCTTATAGGGAAGACATCCAGTTGCAAGACACTTGAAATTCTATTTGCCTGCAACTTGAATATCTTTGATGATATCACGGATATGGTTTAATTTTCAAGTGAAACTATATTTTAAATGAGAAGAAACTTTTAAGACGGTTAGTTGCCCTATTTTATACTCTACTACTGATCATTGTGATTTTCCTTGAATAATAATTTTTCTCCCTAAGGTTACCCTCCTTGTCTTTAAAGGGACTACATTAAGTCCATTTTTAATTTATCCTGTTCGTTTGCATAAACATAACAAGAGCAGCAAATGATCACTTATGATCTTTAGTTCTGCTTTGCTGGAACTTACCCAAGGAATATTTGGGGTGACCCTCAGTCTGTTCTTCAGGGCACAGAAGCTGAGCCGCATATCTGGCATTCATCCTTGCCTGTACACACCTGTTTTTTCCAAGTCTTTCTGGTTTTTCATTGCGCCTTAAGGTCCCTTCTAGCCATCTTTCAGGAAAACAACCTTCGTTCCTTCCCTGGAAAGATTGCTGTGGACCGCACAACCAACCATGGTACCAAGCCTTTTATCTCACGGGCTTTTATTACCTTTGAAAGTCATTCCCAGTTCCTCAGGGCTTTTTGGTAATAATCTGTGCCCAAGTATGTTTCCTTTAGGCTTGACATTCCAGTCAAAGACTTGGTCAAAAAGAAAAAAAAAAAAAGGAACCTCTATTGACAACTGGTCTTATTAGTTCTATGCAAAGAAACCTATGTCATTACTTACTTGTTTAGAATGCCAAACTCTGGAGGGATCAAATAGGGAGAAAAATATACAACATGAAGGAAAATCTTTGTCCTAATATTCACTGAACTGGCATTTCCATTCTTCATATTTTCATTTTTTCCCCACTAAAAAAATTTTTTTGTTTGTTTTTCCATTACACTCGTCTCACTTCTTTAGCCCTCTTGCTTCCCTGCACCATGTCCCTCCCTTCCCCTACATTTAGTCTCCACTCAGTTGCCCCTGTCTGTGGGTCATTCATTTTTTTTTTACTTGAACCTTCCCTTACACCCTTCTTTTCCTCCCCTCCGCCCCCCTTGTTACTGTTAGTCTACTTCCTGTTTACATATCTCTGGTTCAATTTTGCTCATTTGTTTGTGTTGTTCATTAGTTTCCTGTAATAGGTGACAGCATAAGGTATTTTTCTTTTGTTGCCTGGCTTATTTCACTAAGCATAATTTTCTCTAGTTCCATCCATGTTGTTGCAAATGGTAGAAGTTCCTTCTTTCTTTCTGGTACATAGAATTCCATTGTGTAAATGTACCACAGTTTTTTGATCCACTCATCTACAGATGGGCACTTAGGTTGTTTCCAGCACTTGGCTATTGTAAATAGTGCTGCTATGAACATTGGAGTGCATAGATTCTTTTGAATTGGTGTTTTGGGATTTTTTGGATATAATCCTAGCAATGGAATTGCTGGTTCAAAAGGCAGTTCCATTTTTAGTTTTTTTAGGAAATTCCAAACTGTTTTCCACAGTGGCTGCACCAGTCTGCATTCCCACCAGCAATGCACCAGGGTTCCCATTTCTCCGCATCCTCTCCAGCACAAGTTGTTTGTTGATTTGTTGATGATGGCCATTCTGACTGGTGTGAGGTGGTATCTCATTGTGGTTTTTATTTGCATCTCTCTGATGGCTAGTGATGTTGAGCATGCTTCATATGTCTATGGGCCCTCTGTATGTCTTCTTTGGAGAAGTGTTTGTTCAGGTCCTTTGCCCATTTTTTAATTGGGTTGTCTGTCTTCTTGGTGTTGAGTCGTATGAGTTCTTTATAAATTTTGGAGTTCAATCCCTTGTCTGAGATGTCATTGGCGAATATATTTTCCCATATGGTTGGTTTCCTTTGGATCTTGCTGATGTTTTCTTTAGCTGAGCAGAAACTTTTTAGTTTGATGTAGTCCCATTTGTTTATTCTTTCCTTTATTTCCCTTGCCTTAGAAGATATATCAGTGAAAATGTTGCTACGTGGGATATCTGAAATTTTCCTGCCCATTTTTTCCTCTAGGACTTTTATGGTATCACGGCTTACATTTAAGTCTTTGATCCATTTTGAGTTTATTCTGGTGTATGGTGTGAGCTGGTGGTCTAGTTTCATTTCTCTGCATGTCCCTGTCCAGTTCTCCCAACACCATTTGTTGAAGAGGCTCTTTTCACTCCATTTGATGTTTTTTCCCCCTTTGTCAAAATTAGTTGACCATATCAACCTGGGCTTATTTCTGGGCTCTCTATTCTGTTCCACTGATCTATATGTCTGTTTTTATGCCAGTACCAGACTGTTTTGATTACCATGGCTTTGTAGTATAGTTTGATATCAGGTATTGTGATTCCTCCTACTGTGTTCTGCCTCAAAATTGCTGTGGCTATTCGGGCTCTTTTTTGGTTCCATATAAATTTTTGAAGTATTTGTTCTAGGTCTGTGAAATATGTTGCTGGTATTTTAATAGGGATTGCATTGAATCTATAAATTGCTTTGGGTAGTATGGACATTTTAATGATGTTGATTCTTCCCATCCATGAGCATGGTATATGCTTCCATTTATTTGTATCTTCTTTAATTTCTTTCTTCAGTGTTATGTAGTTTTCTGTGTACAGGTCTTTTACCTCTTTGGTTAAGTTTATTCCTAGGTATTTTATTTTTCTTGTTGCTATGGTAAGTGGCATTTTTCTTTCAGTTTTCTATCTCTGAGTTTTTATTGTTGGTGTATAAAAATGCCTTCAATTTCTTAATATTGACTTTGTATCCTCCTATTTTGCCGAATTCACTTATTAGATTGAGTAGTTTTTTTGTGGAGTCTAAAGGATTTTCTATGTACACTATCATGTCATCTGCAAATAATGACAGTTTTACTTCCTCTTTTCCAATTTGGATGCCTTTTATTTCTCTTTCTTGTCTGATTGCTGTGGCTAGAACTTCCAAGTCTATGTTGAATAGGAGTGGAGAGAGCAGACATCCTTGTCTTGTTCCTGATCTCAGGGGGAAGGCTCTCAGTTTTTGCCCATTGAGTATGATGTTGGCTTCAGGTTTCTCATATATGGCCTTTATTATGTTGAGGTATGCTCCCTCTATTCCCATTTTGCTGAGAGTTTTTATCATAAATGGGTGTTGTACTTTATCAAATGCTTTTTCCGCATCTATTGATATGATCATGTGGTTTTTGTCTTTCATTTTGTTTATGTGGTGTATCACGTTTATTGATTTGCGAATATTAAACCATCCTTGCATCCCTGGGATGAATCGTACTTGATCGTGGTGTATGATCTTTCTAATGTGTTGCTGGATCCGGTTTGCCAATACTTTGTTGAGGATTTTTAGCATCTATGTTCATCAGCGATATTGGTCTGTAGTTTTCTTTCTTTGTTGTGTCTTGACCTGGTTTTGGAATTAGGGTTATACTGGCTTCATAGAACGAGTTTGGGAGTCTTCCCTCTTCTTGTATCTTTTGGAATAGTCTGAGGAGGATAGGAGTTAGTTCTTTCCTAAAAGTTTTGTAGAATTCACTTGTGAAGCCATCCGGTCCTGGGCTTTTGTGTGCTGGGAGTTTTTGATTACTACTTCAATTTCTCTAGCTGTTATTGGTCTATTCAGACTTTCTGCTTCTTCTTGATTCAGTTTGGGAAGACTATAGTTTTCCAGGAATCTGTCCATTTCCTCTAGGTTGTCAAATTTCTTGCCATACAGTTGTTCGTAATAATTTCTTATAATTCTTTGTATTTCTGTTGTATCAGTTGTGATTTCTCCTCTTTCATTTCTGATTTTATTAATTTGGGTCCTCTCTTTTTTTCTTGATGAGCCTGGCTAAAGGCTTGTCAATTTTGTTTATCTTTTCAAAGAACCAGCTCCTACTTTTGTTGATCTTTTGAATTGTTACTTTAGACTCTATGTCATTTAATTCTGCTCTGATCTTGATAATTTCTTTCCTTTTACTTGATCTGGGTTTTACTTGTTGTTCTTCCTCTAGTTCTTGTAGCTGTAGGGTTAAATTTTTTATTAGAGATTCTTCTAGCTTTTTTAGGTAGGCTTGTATTGTTATGAACTTTCCTCTTAAGACTGCTTTCGCTGTATCCCATAGGTTTTGGGTTGTTGTGTGTTCATTATCATTGGTTTCCAGGAACTTTTTGATTTCTTCCTTGATGTCATTGTTAACCCATTCATTATTTAATGGCATGTTATTCATTCTCCATGAGTTTCAATGTTTTTGAGTTTTTTCCTTGAGGTTGATTTCCAATTTTAAGCCATTGTGATCTGAGAAGATGCTTGATATAATTTCAATTTTCTTGAATTTATTGAGGCTTATTTTGTGTCCTACCATGTGGTCTATCTTTGAAAATGTTCCATGTGAACTTCAGAAATATATATATTTTGCTTCTTAGGGGTGAAAACTTCTATATATATCGACTAAGTCCATTTGATCTAAAGAGTTATTCAGCGCCTCAATATCTTTGGTGTTTCTTTGCTTCAAAGATCTGTCCATTGTTGACAATGGGGTGTTAAAGTCCCCTATGATGAGTGTATTGCTGTCTATATCTTTCTTGGAGTCTTTCAAAATTTTCCTTATATATTTGGGTGCTCCTAAGTTGGGTGCATATATATTTATAAGGGTTATATCTTCTTGATGGATTTTTCCCTTAAGTATTATGAAATGCCCTTCTTTGTCTCTTTTTATGGACTTTGCTGTGAAATCTGTTTTGTCTGATATAAGTATTGCTACCCCGGCTTTTTTTTCATGTCCATTTGCTTGAAACACTTTTTTCCATCCCTTTACTTTCAATCTGTGTAGATCTTTTGTTCTAAGATGTGTCTCTTGTAGACAGCATATATGTGGGTCATTCTTTCTAATCCATTCAGCTACCCTATGTCTTTTAATTGGAGCATTTAATCCATTTACGTTTAAGGTTATTACTGATAAGTACTTATTCATTGTCATTTTTCCCCTTTGTACTCGTGTTCTTCTCTGTCTCTCTCTGTTTCTTTATCTTCTTAGAGCAGACCCTTTAGCATCTCTTGCATTGCTGGTTTGGTGGAGATGTATTCTTTTAGTCTTCCTTTGTCTGAGAAACTCCTTATTTCGCCTTCCATTTTGAATGAGAGCCTTGCTGGGTAGAGTATTCTTGGTTGTAGGCCTCTGTTTTTCATTGCTTGGAATATTTTTTGCCATTCCCTTCTGGCTTGTAGTGTTTCTGCTGAGAAATCTGAGGATAGCCTTATTGGAGCTCCCTTGTATGTTATTAGTTGTTTCTCTCTTGCTGCTTTTAGGATTCTCTCTTTGTCTTTGAAAGTTGCCATTTTAATTATGATGTGTCTTGAGGTGGGCCTGTTGGGGTTCATCTTCATTGGAACCCTCTGTGCCTCCTGGATTTGCGTGACTCTTTCTCTCCTCATGTGAGGGAAGTTTTCTGTCATTAGTTTTTTAAAGAGGTTTTCTATCCCTTGCTCTTCTTCTTCTCCTTCTGGAATTCCAATGATACGGATATTGTTACGTTTCATGTTGTCGTGCAGCTGTCTTAGAACCTCTTCAGTCTTGTTCAGTCTTTTTTCATTTTGTTGCATTGTCTGGGAGTTTTTGTGTACGTTGTCCTCCAGCTCGCTGATCCGATCTTCTGCTTCCTCTAGCCTGCTTTTAATTCCTTCTACTGTGTTCTTCAATTCAGAGATCATATTCTTCATTTCCTCCTGGCTCTTATTGATAGCTTCCATGTCCATTTTGATGCTGGTATAATTCTCAGTAAGTTCCTTATAGTTCTGGAATTCACTATAGTTTTTCTGGAGTTCTTTGTAGTTTCCGCTGATCTCATTTAGCTTCTCCATAATCCATGTTTTAAATTCCGTATCTGATATTTTGCTCTCCTCTATTTCATTTAGCACTCTTTCTGGGGATTCTACCTTTCCTTTTGATGGGGGGTTGTTTCTCTGTCTCCCCATTTTTGTGATTCCTTTTGTTTGTTGGTGCTTCTTAGAATGATCAGTTCTTCCTGGATCTGCCTCTGGTAGTGTCAGATCATGTACCAGACTGGCCCTAGGCAGCCTATTGGAGACTTCCAGTGATCTACTGCCTTTGTCTCTCTTCTTTAGTTGTTACTATACTCAATCTGTGGTTGGTCGTCAGTCTTAAGGATCGTGGGTGTGACAACTTAATTCCTGTATGCAGGGCTTTTATTTCCCCTTAGTATGACACCACTTGGAGGGGAATGGTCTGTCTGCTGTACTGGGGCTGAGTCAGTACTGGCTGGTCCTGGGAGGGGGTTAGTGTAGCTTCCACTTACTCCTCCGCCCTCCTGGATCTCCGTCTGTGTTGTCCTTGATGATATTTCTTTAATCTGTCTTGTTGTATTTCAGCTACTTTTTGGTGGATCTTTTTCTCTGGTTAGTTGATTGAGAGTCACTCTGCCCACCTTGTCTTGAGTTCTTTTGTGAAGGTGCTGCTAAAACATAATTATACAACCCAGGCAAGAAACCCACACCCTCCAATGTCTCCCCCAAATACAATCCCACTATAGGCTGCAAATGAGCCCGTGTTAATATACTTGTGGAGATACTGGGACTCTTATTTCGTAGGAGAAACAGAAAGGAGTTGTTTTAAATGAAGGAAGGGTAATTTTTGAGCTGGAAGTTGGTAGAGTATTAATATTAGCAATTGGCATCAAGGTTATGTAAGAGAGCAGTTAACACTTACACTGTATGTTTGAAAAGGAGGGGAGGGTTACAGTGTGGAGTGAGAAAGTGGAAGTGTATAGTATTAGGGTTATATAATCGGTATATACTATATGATTAGCATGGGAGGTAGGGTAGACACAACAGACATCCAGGTAGACAAACAGCCAGAAATTGAAAGAGAGGGCTGGGGAAGTTAGAAGGTAGGAAATAGATTGAGAGAGAATTTTTTAAGAATAAAAATACAGAGTAGAAAATAGCAAGACAGGAAGGGAGAGAGGAAAGAGAGAGAGAAAGTAGGGAAGAGAAGGGTAGGAGAGAGAACGAAAGAAGAAGGGGAGGTAGAAGAGAGGGTACTGGATTAAAATTCTTTTTTAAATTATATATTATAAAAAAGATTAGGAGATTAAAACATGATATAAAGTTGCAAGATAGAGAGAAAAGGTGAATATAGAGAGAGAGGAATAAGAGAGAGGAAAGCAAGAGGATTTGGGAGGAAAAGAGCTCAGAGGAGGGAAGGAAATCAGGAGGAAGAGAAGATATTAGGGAGGGGAGGATTGAAATTGAAGAGTTGACAAAAGATAGGATGAAGGAGAGAAATACAAGAGGTAGAGAAAGAAGTGAGGAGATGGGGTAGAAAAAGAGAAGGGGTAAGAATGGGAGAGTAAAGGGAGAGGGGGATAGATTAGAATTATAATTTGAATATTAAGAGATTAGAATATGAAGTGTAATATGGAGAGAGAGAGAATATGTATAGGGAGAGAAGGAAAATAAGGACAAGAGATGAATGAAAAACGAATGTAGACTGAAGGGGGACAAAATAAAGAAAGAAATTTAATAAAGTTGAAGGTGCGTAGCGCAGAGAAAGGAGAGGGTGAGAAAGGGAGAGAACTTAAAATTATAAAATTAACTGAAAATAGGATGAAGAGGAGACATGCTAAGGGGAGAGAAGGGAGGGAAGAGGAGGGGAGAAAAGGAGAGAGAATAATAAGGGACTGACGGTAGGGGTAGTTAGAGAGAGAGTGAGAGATAAAAGAATGAGGATTTTAACTCAATTCAACTTTTATGCACAGTCTCTGGGTATTTTTGGTTTGTTTGTTTTTTGGTTTTTCCTTGCTTCCTTCCTGAGTCTGCTCCTATTCAAAATTCCATGAGTTTCAAATCTTTTCTGGTTGGTTGGCTGGCTGTGGGAGGGTTCTGCTTGATTCTGGGATTGCTAGTCTTTTTTTCGTGGGCCTACCACTGCTCTGCTGTGAGCTGTGTTTAGTTGTCCCCTCCTGAGGCACCCTCAGCCCTCCTCAGGCTTGTCCAACTATTCCTTCCCACTGTTGGTCCAGCCTGTGCCTGCCAGCAATCCCCGCCCTACCTCCAGTCCTGTCTCTATTCCCAGGCTACAGCTTCTGCTCTCTTCCCTGTCTATATGCCTGCACACCCTATCTCTCTCCCTGTCTCAAGATCGTCCCTTTGTTCTGCAGGACTCTGGCACAGTCGGTCAAAGTGCCGGGCCCAGTGGCCCTTTCCTGCCCAGGGCCTCTCCCCTAGTCTGGAGCTTTGCAGTGGCTTTCCTGCGTGTGCTCTTCTCCTTGCCCCAAAACTTTCTCTATTCCGAGCTACAGCTTCCGCTGGCTTCCCTGTCTATCGGCCTGCGCACTCTATCTTTCTTCCCACCACAGCACCGTCCCTTTATTCTGTAGGATTCTAGTGTGGTCGCAGCACTCTCCTTCCCCGGAGCTCTCTGCCAGTCTGGAGCTCTGCAGCAGCCCTTCCCTGCGGCCCCTTCTCCCCGCCCTAAAACCGTCTCCCCTCCGCCGCCGCTCTCTTCCCTACTTACACACCCTGCGAGTCCTATTTCCCTCCTAGCCCCAGACCGGCCTTTTGTTCTGTGGGATTCTAGCGCGACTAAAGAGCAAACACTGATTTCAAGAATGCAGTTCTCCCCCGGTCTGGAGTTCCGCAGCAGCTTTTCTGTGCTGCCGTTCTCCTTGCCCCCAAACTGCTCCTTTGTTCTGTAGGGCCCTAGCGCTAGTGCTGGGCTCACCCGGAGTGCCGAGCTTTCGGTCGGAGGTTGCAGCTGAGGATGTTTCTCTCTAGACTCAGATCACACAGTTTCTCCCAGTCCTGATTGTTCACTGTTCTCTCCCTCCTCTGGCTTTTTCGGCCAAATCCTCTCCCTAACTCCCTACAATAATTCACTCCCGGCTAGTGAGCTCTCCAGCTTGATACTGCAAACGCTCGGAGTCTTGGAATGACTCAGCCTGTAGTTTGTGATAAACACCTCCATCCCCCTCCACACTGCTCCCACGATCTCCTCCCCATTCACGTTATCAGATATCCACACTCACTCAGTCACTCACTTCTCTCTGCATTTGTTCCTCCTGGATTGTCTCCTTAACAGGAGCGAGCTGAGAACACTGTCCCTACTCCGCGGCCATCTTGGTCCCCCCGTTCCATCCTCAGTATATTTTAAATTATTTCCATCAGAGTTCAGACATGACTCAGAAGAGCAATAGAAAAGAAAAACTTTGGTATTATTTATAAAAAATGAAATATTTTATGTGGATTCCCTATAAATGACCTATTGTTCAAGATGGTATGTTGATGGAAATTTTAGAAACTCTATAAATAATTTTAAAACTTCACAAGGAAAAAATAGGCTTCAAAGAAGAAAGACAATCAACACCTTCTATACTAATCTTATATTCATGTTGGGGAGCAGAGATCAATCTTACCATAGAAGTGAACAATCACTTCTGAAAAATGCACATTGATACATCCATGGCCATACTCATCTTGGCTTAGTTTAACATCTTGATGGAAATTAAAAAGAGACGTTTATTGTTTTCGTTATTGCCTTTGAAAAAGTATGTATTTTTTGTCTTTAAAAAATTAAAATTCTATGGGCAGCATATAATAAACAATATACTTCTGTGATAATTTACTGGATGTAAACTGAGTTTTGTATTTTAATGGAGGGTCTTTGTCAGTATATTGCACATGTAAAATTGGCTATCATCCTTGGTTACATTCTTGGATCAGAAATGAGAAGGTATTTGTCTTTTGCCACCTGGTTTATCCCATATGATCTCACTTAATACAGAAAAGTAATGAACAAAACAAACAAATGAGTGATATAGAACTGGAGGCATGTAAACAAGGAACAGACTGACAGTGACCAGAGGGGAATGTGGAGGGGGGAAAGGAAGGAAAGAAGGGAAAAGGTCTAGTCAAGGAACTAGTATAAATGACCCATGGACATGGAAAAAAGTGTGGGGATTGACTGTGGGAGAGGGAGGAGGTGGCCGGTGCAAGGGAGAACAATGGGGGGCAAATGGAACAACTGTAATAGAAAAACAATAAAAATAAATAAAGACAAAATAAAGAAAGCGAGGAAGGAAAGAAAGAAAGAAGAGAGAGAGAGAAAGAGAGAAAGAAAGAAAGAAAAGAAAGAAAAGAAAGAAAGAAAGAAAAAGAAAGAAAGAAAGAAAGAAAGAAAAGAAAGAAAGAGAAAGGAAGGAAGGAAGGAAGGAAGGAAGGAAAGAAGGAAGGAAGGAAGAAAGGGAGGAGAAGAAAAATGAGGACTGCTGGATGATACCAGAGCACAGAGTACCTGACAAACTTTAGCATTTTCAGGATAAGCTCTTATCACTAACAGTAGGATTCTTTTAGTGTATAGGTTTATCTACTCCATTTGTATTTACTGCATTTTCAAAACAATCCAAAAGAAATAGGAAAATTAACTTCTGAGATACTCAAAACATTCAAACAACTATCACAACCAAGGCTGTACCAAACTGTATGCTGAAACTTTGGGCATGTTAGCAAAATGTGTCCCCACCCCCGCAAAGCACATCTGTGCCTCTGCACTTTTGGCCATCAAATGGCCTATTGTAAAGAAAAATAAACTACTACATCCTGGTGAGGGAAGGTTCACAGCTCAAGTGTGGGCAGCCCTGGAATTAACTCACTTTAATGAACAATGAACATATAAGTGAAATCATATGGTTCTTGATTTTTTACATCTAACTAATTTCATTTAGCATGATGTTCTCAAGATCCATCTGTGTCGTTGCAAATAGCAATGGTTAATATTTTCTTAAGGCTGAGTAGTATTCCATTGTATATATGGACCACATATTTATCCAATCATCTATTGAACAACACTTTGGTTGTCACACATATGTGGAATACAAAACTGAAAGTAACGAATGAATAAACAAGAAAAACAAATGAAAAAAACTTATAGACAAAGACAACAGTATGGTGGTTACCAAAGGAAAGAGAGGTGGGAGATAGCATTGGGTAAAGGATTAAATATGTGGTGGCAAAAAAATAATTTGACTTTGGTTTGTGGGCAAAAAATGCAATATATAGATAAAGAATCATAGAATCGTACACTTGAAACCTATATAATTTTATTAACCAATGTCACCCCATTAAACTTAATTTTAAATAAAGGGACAATGAACAGCTATTTCAAGTGGAAGTTTAGATGCCATGTGTTCCAAAAAATCTTGGGATCTGCAAGATAAAAGGGATTGTGGAAAATTAGGATTAAGGCAGACATCAGTTCATAAACTTTATAACCAGAACACTAATATCAACAACAAAATGAAGCAATCCTAACAGAAATTCTAGCACAATTAAATATTTTTTTAACATTTGCACAGGGCATCATAGTCAGTTCTTTGCACTCAAAATGTTGAGTTTGTGCTTTCTCCCTCTCCCTCAGGAAACATGTCCTGCAAGACACTTGCTTTTCTTTTTTTTTTTTTTTTTGTATATTTTATTGATTATGTTCTTACAGTAGTTCCAATTTTTCCCCCTTATGCTCCCCTCCGCCCAGTAAGCCCCTTACCCCAGCAATCCCACCCCCCTTAGTTCATGTCCATGAGTCGTGTATACAAGTTCTTTGGCTTTACCCTTTCCTATATTCTTCTTTTTAAAAAATAATTAATTAATTTTTTATAACAGTAAAAAATAAGAATTCTCCCCCTCTCAGACTTAAGACCCTTTATAATCTTATAAATGACAATGGTCGAAGGTATCGTGCTCCTCCAGCTGCTTCAAGCTGGACATCCTCATCGTCCTACCTACCCTTGGGTCTAGAAATCCCTAATAAGTGTGGGAGTGTGGACCAGAAGATGGCAGAGGAGTGAGGAGAGGCTGCGCTTTCAGGCTCCCAAGACCCATCTTTAGTTTGGACTAATTGCAGACAGAACATCTCAGTGAGCAGCTGGACACTGGCAGGAGTCGAGCCTTGGCACTGCTGGATTAGAGAAAAACCATCTGGGAACAACCTGTTTAGTGAAGATAGCGGAGGAAAAAGGGACGAAACAGGATTCCTGACTGGGGTGGCTGCCCAAGCTGTAGCTGGAAGTGCACAAAGGCCTTTTGGCAACCACAGGCTTCCCCAGAGAGGAGTCGGGAGGAGAGCAGATCTCTGCCCGTTGGCAGAGAAGGGACTTGACCAAGTGGCATTGGTGCTGAAGGACAGGAGACAGCATACTGCTGTGCAAGTGAAAACATAATTTTTCTTTATATTTTTCTCTTGTGGACTGCGGAGAAGGGTGGAATTTTGGGGGTGGTAGGGCATTCTTGAGGAGCTCAGGTGCAGAGGTGTGCTCATCCACTCCCCAATCCTTCCCCTGGGTCACTAGGGTGTGGATAGGGTAGTGCCCTCATTCACTGGCCCAGGTGCGCAGGGCCGTGAGTCCAGATACCCCTAGGACATGCCCAAACAGATATAAGATCAGTGCCACAACAGGCAAAGGGAGGTCCCACTGGACATGCAGAAGACCATGCGCAGACACCCCTGGCCAGCTCTAGGGGGCACCAGGCCAGAGCGCAGAAAACTTGCCCAGGCTCTGCTCATGCCCTCCCAGGTGGGTGTGGGAACAGCGGGCGGCAGCGACTCACAGACGCTCACTTCCACTGTGCACAAGTGTCCGGGGCCCCGCCCTAAAAGATGAGAGATCAACTCTGGGAGCGTGGCTCAGAAGGACTGAGGTTAGCTCTCAGGCCGCCTTGCGCTTGCACGGGCGCGCGAGCGCAAAAGCACCTCAGTTGGCTTCAATAGGCGCCAATCTCTCACTTCCACTGTGCCCAAGTGTCTGGGGCCCTGCCCTAAGAGGTGAGAGAGGGCAGGCCTGAGGCAAGCTCTCAAGCCTCCTTGATTCGCAGGGGTGCGTGCATAAAGGCACCTCAGCTAGCTCCAACAGACACCGAAAGAACTTGCTATGCCAGCCACCATGGGCGCACACCACTGCTGCAAGGACCAGGAACCTCTGACCCGCCTCATTAGACCAACTGTGGATGCAGAAAAAGAAGATGACACACAAAGGCTGAACTGAAACTAAAGACAAAGTGGATAGAGTGACTCTCAATCAACTAGCCAGAAGGAAGATCCTAACAAAAAGCATATGAAATATAACCAGACAGCATAAACAAATGACATAAAGGGTAAACCAAGAACAACAGGCTCAGGAGATCAAAGAGACTGCACCACTGAAACCACCAGATTTCCTATAAAGAATCTCATACCAAAAAGATGAGAAGTCAAAGCAGACAAACCCAAAAAATAAAAACAAACAAGAAAAATTCAACATGGTAAGATGCAGAAATAACCTCTCAATGAAAAGAAAAGAGGAATGCCCAGAAAGAGAGGGAGATGGAATAGACATAGACCAAATGTCAGAAATAAAATTCAAAACAGTGGTGGTGAAGTAAGTCAATGTACTCGACAACCTTAAAAACAACTATGACAACCTCCAAGGAAGTTACCAACAGCTCCAAGAAAATTACAGGGAACTTGCAGAGAACTACACCAGCATAAAAAAAGACATGGAAACTATTAACAAGAACCAGGAAGAAGTGAAGAATTCAATCTCTGAACAGAAAAACACAGTAGAATCAGTCAAAAGCAGACTAAACGAAGCAGAGGATTGGATTAGTGAGTTAGAAGATAATGTAGAGAAAAACTCCCAGACAATAGAGCAAAATGAAAAAAGATTGAAAAAATATGAACAGCATATAAGGGAATAACAGGATAACATGAGAAGAAATAATATCAGGATCATCAGAAAAAGAGAGGGAGAAGAAGAGGAGCATGAAATAAAAAAAACTTATGGGAGATATAGTGACAGAAAATTTTCGAACCTGATGAGAGAAAAAGTTATGCAAGTTCAGGAAACACAGAGAGTTCCAATGAAGAGGAACCCCCAAAAGCCCACTTCAAGGCACATAATAATTAAAATGGCAACAGTCAAAGACAAAGACAGAATCCTAAAAGCAGCAAGAGAAAAACAGCAAATAACATACAAGGGAGCTCCGATAAGGCTATCGACCAATTTCTCAACAAAAAAACTATAAGCCAAATGAGAATGGCAAAATATATTTCAAGCAATGAGAAACAAAGGCCTACAACCAAGAATACTCTACCCAGCAAGGCTCTCATTCAAAATAGAAGGTGAAATAAGAAGTTTCTCAGACAAAGGAAGACTAAAATAATACATCTCCATCAAACCAGCATTGCAAGAGATGCTAAAGGAAATTTTCTAAGAAAAAAGAAGAAAAAAAAAGGAGAGGAAAAGAGGTACAAAGGAAAATGAATAAATACACGTCAAGAATAACCTTAAATGTAAATGGATTAAATGCTCCAATTAAAAAACATAGAGTAACGGAATAAATAAGAAAACAAGACCCACATATTTGCTGTTTACAAGAAACACACTTCAAAACAAAAGATTTACATAAACTGAAAGTATGGGGATATAAAAAATATTCCAAGCAAATTCACATTTAAAAAAAAGCTGGGGTAGCAGTCCTCATATCAGACAAAACGGATTTCAAAGCAAGGGCAATAAAAAGAGACAAAGAAGGACATTTCATAATACATAAAGGAACAATCCATCAAGAAGATATAAGACTGATAAACATATATGCACCCAACATAGGAACAACCAAATACATAAAGAAAATACTAGAAGACCACAAGAAGGATATTAACAGCAACACACTCATAGTAGGGGACTTCAACACTCCATTATCAACAATAGACAGTTCTTCGAAGCAAAGAAACACCAGAGATATACAGGCATTGAACAACACACTAAACCACATGTACTTAACTGATATATATATAGAAATTTTCACCCCAAAGAAGCAAAATATACATTCTTTTCAAATGCACATGGGACATTTTCAAAGATAGACCACATGATAGGACACAAAACAAGCCTCAACAAATTCAAGAAAATTAAAATCATATCAATGATGTTTTCAGACCACAATGCCTTGAAACTAGAAATCAACCTCAGAGAAAAAAATGAAAGACACCAAAACTCATGAAAAATGAATAACATGCTATTAAATAATGAATGGGTTAACAATGACATCAAAGAAGAAATCAAGAAATTTCTGGAAACTAATGGTAATGAACACACAACAGCCCCAAACTTTTGGGACACAGCAAAAGCAGTCCTAAGAGGAAACTTCATAGCGATACAGGCGTATCTGAAAAGGATAGAAGAAGCTCAAATAAAAAATCTAACCCTAAAGCTACAAGAAATAGAACAACAACAAACAAAGCCTAGGGCAAGAAGAAGGAAGGAAATCATAAAGATCAGAGCGGAATTAAATGACATAGAGACCAAACAAACAATCCTAAACATCACCGAAACTAGGAGCTGGTTCTTTAAAAAAATAAACAAAACCGATAAGCCTCTGGCCAGGCTCATCAAGAATAAAAGAGAGAAGGCCCAAATAAATAAAATCAGAAATGAAAGAGGAGAAATCACAACTGATACCACAGAAATACAAATGATTGTAAGAAATTACTACAAACAATTGTATGGCAAGAAATTTGACAACCTAGAAGAAATGGATAAATTTCTAGAAACATATAATCTCCCAAAACTGAGTCAAGAAGAAGTAGAAAGTCTCAACAGAACAATAACAAAGAAGGAAATTGAAACAGTAATAAAAAATCACCCTGCACACAAAAGCACTGGATCGGATGGCTTCACAGACAAATTTTACAAAACATTTAGGGAAGAACTAACTTCTACCCTCCTCAAACTATTCCAAAAAATTTAAGAAGAGGGAAAAATCTCAAACTCTTTCTATGAAGCCAGTATTACCCTAATCCCAAAACCAAGTCAAGACACAGCAAAGAAAAAAATTACAGGTCAATATCACTGATGAACATAGATGCTAAAATCCTCAATAACAGGATCCAGCAATCCATCAAAAAGATCATACACCACAATCAAGTGGGATTCATCCCAGGGATGCAAGGATAGTTTTTGATTTGCAAGCCAATAAATATAATACACCACATAAACAAAATGAAAGACAAAAAACACGTGATCATATCAATAGATGCAGAAAAAACATTTGATAAAGTACCACACCCATTTATGATGAAAACACTCAGCAAAATGGGAATAGAGGGAGCATACCCTAACATAATTAAGGCTATATATGAAGCCCAAAGCCAACATCATACTCAATGGACAAAAACTGAAAGCATTCCCCCTGACATCAGGAACTAGACAAGGCTGTTCACTCTCTCCACTCCTATTCAACATAGTGTTGGAAGTCCTAGCCACAGCAATCAGACAAGAAAAAGAAGTAAAAGGCATCCAAATTGGGAAAGAACAAGTAAAACTATCATTATATGCAGATGACTACTCAACCTAATAAGTGAATTTGGCAAAATTCCAGAATATAAAATAAATATACAGAAATCTAAGGCATTTTTGTACACCAACAATAAAATATCAGAGACAGAGACAAAAAAGGAAATTCCATTTACTATAGCAACAAGAAAAATAGAGTACCTCGGAGCAAACTTAACCAAAGTGATAAAAGACCTGTACTCTGAAAATTATGTAACATTCAAGAAAGAAATTAAGGAAGATACAAATAAATGAAAGCAAATATCATGTTCTTGGATGAAAAGAATCAACATCATTAAAATGGCCACACTACCCAACACAATTTACAGATTTAATGCAATCCCTATTAAAATACCAATGACATTTTTCACAGACCTAAAACAAATACTCCAAAAATTCATATGGAACCAAAAAAGACACCGAATAGCAAAAAACAATGTTGAGACAGAAGAACGCAGCATGAGGAATCACACCACCGGATATCATACAATACTACAAAGCCACTGTGATCAAAACAGTCTGGTACTGGCATAAGAACAGACTTATAGATCAGTGGAACAGATTAGAGTCCAGGAATAAACTTAGGCCTCTATGGTCAACTAATATTTGATAAAGGAGGAAGGAACATAAAATGCAGTGAGAAGAGCCTCTTTAACAAATGGTGTTGGGAGAACTGGATAGGGACTTGCAAAAAAAAATGAAACTAGACCACCAACTTACACCACACACCTGAATAAACTCAAGATGAATCAAAGATTTAAATGTAAGCCATGACACCATAAAACTCCTAGAGGAAAACATAGGCAGAAAAATTTCAAGTATCTCACGTAACAATATCTTCACGGATACATCTCCTAAGGCAAGAGAAATAATGGAAAAAATAAACAAATGGAACTACATCAACCTAAAGAGTTTCTGCTCATCAAAAGAAAACATCAGCAAGATAAAAAGTAAACCAACCATATGGGAAAACATATTTGCCAATGACATCACAGACAGGGACTGATCTCCAAAATATATAAAGAGCTTATATGACTCAACATCAAGAAAACAAACAACCCAATTAAAAAATGGGCAAAGGACCTGAACAAACACTTCTCCAAAGAGGACATACAGAAGGTCCATAGACACATGAAAAAATGCTCAACATCATTAGCCATCAGGGAGATGCAAATAAAAACCACAATGAGATACAATTTTACACCAGTCAGAATATCCATCACCAACAAATCAACAAACAACAAGTGCTGGCAGGGATGTGGAGACACGAAAACCCTACTGCACTGTTGATGGGAATGCAGACTGGTGCAGCCAGTTCGGAAAACAGTATGGAATTTCCTCAAAAAACTAAAAATTGAACTGCCTTTTGAACCAGCGATTCCAATGCTAGGACTATACCCGAAAAATCCTAAAACAGTAACTCAAAAGAACTTATGCACCCCTATGTTCTTAACAGTACTGTTTACAATAGCTAAGTGCTGGAAACAGCCTAAATGCCCATCTGTAGATGAGTGGATCAAAAAACTGTGGTACATTTACACAGTGGAATACTATGTAGCAGAAAGAAAGAAGGAACTCCTGCCATTTACAACAACATGTATGGAACTAGAGAGAATTATGCTTAGTGAACTAATCCAGGCAAAGAAAGAAAAATACCATATGATATCACCTAATACAGGAAACTAAAGAACAACACAAACAAACAAACTAAATAGGACAAAGAGCAGATTAGCAGTCAATAGGGAGAATGGGGGAGGGACAGAAGAGGGATAAGTAAGGGAAGCGTTTAGTCAAAGAATGTATATAAATGACTCATGGACATGGACAATGGGGAGGGATATAGTTGTGGAAGAAGGGGTGGGCTGGGTGGGGGAGAGAAATGGGGGGAAAATGGGACAACTGTAATTGAACCCCCCCCCCAAGAAAGAGAGTGGGGGTGTGGAGGGGAGCGTGGCTTTCCCACATGGGGAAGTATCTTGCAGACTTCAGGATATTTGCTTTTGAGAAAGACTATTTTCACCAAAATCTTATTCAAGGTATGGGCTTTTTTTCTAAATTTAGTGTTAGTACAGAGAAGAAGGATTTCAAGCTTTATCACCTACACTGTAGTGTTGCCAGTAGCTTAAAATAATGGAAAGCCTCAAAATTCTTAAAGCCATTAAACCAAGAACTGCTCTCATTAAAAAAGATTACCAATGTAGTTTTACAGCTTTAAAAAAAATGTGTATAAATTACTGAGAATTTCTACTTGGTTGTCTCAAAAGTTACCCACTATTGCTTCAAAACATTGTGCTGGAGAAAATGTACCAACATGCTTTCTGAGTTATATTAGTTATATTGTTTCTGTTCTTTATTCACCATTTGTGTTGGATGTAATTCACAGCGATTTACATAATTGATGTAAATTTATATAATTCTTGTAGCTGTTTGTGCCTAAACCATCCATCCCTGATAGAATGTAGTATTTACTTGGTTTAAGTCAATGCCCACCTTTTGGGGACATTTTGTTTGAATACTTTAACATTACAATTTGTCCAGTATGTTAATTAATGTTGTAATTATTTAACTCAGAATGTTTTGGAAAACAATTAAAAGTTCAGAAACATGTTATTAAGAATCTCATTTTTTAAATAAATATTTTGATAAATATTAAGAATATTTTCTCTTGGGTTGTGATAGTAAATAACTCTTCAAACTGCATAAAACCTTCTAGATTTCAGGATAATGTAATTTCAAGAGTTGTTTAAATTGTGTGTGTCTGTGTGTGTATTTGTGAAGAGGAACCTTGAATTACATTTCTCTACACTGTGACAAAATCAGTAAAATTGTGTCTCTGTTTATCAGGGAACTTTCTCAATTAGCCAAACTGGGTTGACTGTCTCATCTATTTACTTCTCTCCCTTATGAGAATTAACTTAGTTATTAAGTCATCAAGGATTCTAAGACAAAAATTGGAAATGGATGTCAGCCCATTTTCCCCTTAAGTGGGTTCCTAATACATACATGTCCTGATTTCCATAAACTTCACTTAGGACTTTTGAGCTGAAGAGTTCCAGCTCTGAACCTCCTGTTTTAGGATTAGTAAAAATTTTGCTTTCAGAGACAATAATATTAGGAAGTAAAAAAATTCCAGTGGTGGAAGTTGAAAACATGAACAAAAATATTTTTTTATTTTATTTTTTGCTGTTTTTTTAATTTTATTTTTGTTTTTCTACTACAATTGTCCCACATTTTTCCTCACTGCTACCCTCACTCAGCTCACCCCTTCTCCCACAGTTGATTCCGACCCTGTTGTCCATGTTCATGGGTTATTTATATTAGTTCCTTTGCTAAACCTTTCCCCTACTTACCCCTTTCCTTCCCTCCCCTCGCCTCCCTGATAACTGTTACTTTGTTCCTTGCTCAGTTTTGTTCATTTGTTTGTGTTGTTCATTAGTCTCTTGTATTAAGTGATATCATATGGTATTTGTCTTTCATTGCCTGGCTTATTTCGCTAAACAAAATTCTCTCTAGTTCCATCTATGTTGTCGCAAATGGCAGGAGTTCCTTCTTTCTTTCTGCTGCATAGTATTCTATTGTGTAAATGTACCACAGTTTTTTAATCCACTCATCTACAGATGGGCACTTAGGTTGTTTCCAGCACTTGGCTACTGTAAACAGTGCTGCCATGAACAAAGGGGTGCATAGGTTCTTTTGTATTGGTGTTTCAGTATTCTTCAAGTATAACCCCAGCAGTGGAATCATTGGTTCAAAAGGCAGTTCTATTTTTAGTTTTCTGAGAAAATTCCATACTGTTTTCCGAACTGGCTTCACCAGTCTGCATTCCCACAAACAGTGCAGTAGGGTTCCCATTTCTCCACATTTTTTCCAGCACTTGCTCTTTGCTGATTAGTTGATGATGGCCATTCTGACAAGTGTAAAGTGGTATCTCATTGTGGTTTTAATTTGCATATCTCTGATGGCTAGTGATGTTCAGCATTCTTTCCTATGACTATGAATCCTCTGTATATTCTCCTTGGAGAAGTGTTTGTTCAGCATCTTTGCCCATTTTTTAATTGGGCTGCCTGTCCTCTTTGTGTTCAGATATTTAAGTTCTTTATATATTTTGGAGATCAATCCCTTATCTGATGTATCATTGACAAATATGCTTTCCCATATGGTTTGTTCCCTTTGCATCTTGCTGATGTTTTCTTTTGTTGAGCAGAGGCTCTTTAGGTTGATGTAGTTCCATTTGTTTATTTTTTTCATTTCCCTTGCCTTGGGAGATGTATCAGTGAAAATATTGTTACATGGGATATCTGAAATTTTCCTGTCTATGTTTCCCTCTAAAATTTTTATGGTGTCACATCTTACATTTAAGTCTTTGATTCATCTTGAGTTTATTCTGGTGTGTGGCATTAGTTGGTGGTCTAGTTTCATTTTTTTGCATGTCCCTGTCCAATTCTCCCCGCACCATTTGTTGAAGAGGCTCTTATTCCATTTTATGTCCCTCCCCCCTTTGTCAAATATTAGTTGCCATATTGGCCTGGGTTTATTTATGGGCTCTCTATTCTGCTCCATTGATCTATATATCTGCTCTTATGTCAGTACCAGGCTGTTTTGATTAAAGTGGTTTTGTAGTATAGTTTGATATCAGGTGTTGTGACTCCTCCTATTGCGTTCTTCTATCTCAATTTGCTGTGGCTATTCGAGCTCTTTTTTTTGTTTCCAAATAAATTTTTGAAGTATTTGTTCTAAGTCTGTGAAATATGTCGCTGGTATTTTAATAGGCACGCATTGAATCTATACCATCCATGAACATGGTATATGCTTCCATTTATTTGTATTTTCCTTTATTTCTTTCTTCAGGGTTATGTAGTTTTCTGAGTACAGCTCTTTTATCTCTTTGGTTAAATTTATTCCTAGATACTTTATTTTTCTTGTTGCTATAGTAAATGGTATTTTCTTCTAGTTTCTAGCTCTGAAATTTATTGTTGGTGTACAGAAATGCCTTTGATTTCTAAATATTGACTTTGTACCCTGCTATTTTGCCAAACTCACTTATTAGTTTGAGTAGTGTTTTCATTTGATCTATAGAGTTTTCTATGCATACTATCGTGTCATCATCAAATAATGACAGTTTCACTTCTTTTTCAATTTTGACTCCTTTTGTTATTTTTTCTTATCTGATTGCCGTGGCTAGAACTACCAGTACTGTGTTGAATAGGAGTGGAGATAGTAAACATCCTTGTCCTGTTCCTGATGTCAGGGGGAATGCTTTCAGTTTTTGTCCATTGAGTATGATGTTGGTTAGGGTTTCTCATATATGGCCTTTATTATGTTGAGGTATGCTCCCTCTATTCCTACTTTGCTGAGTGTTTTCATCATAAATGGGTGTTGTACTTTATCAACTGCCTTTTTTGCATCTATTGATATGATCATGTGATTTTTGTCTTTCATTTTGTATATGTGGTGTATTATATGTATTGATTTGTGAATATTAAACTATCCTTGCATCCCTGGAATGAATTACACTTGATCATGATGTATGATATTTAATGTGTTGCTGGATCTGATTGCCAATATTTTGTTGAGGATTTTATCATCTATGTTCATTAGTGATATTGGCCTGTAGTTTTCTTTCTTTGTTGTGTCTTGACCTGGTTTTGGAATTAGGTTAATGCTGACTTCATATAAGGTGGTTGGAAGTCTTCCCTTTTTTTAGATTTTTTTGGAATAGTTTGAGAAGTGTAGGTGTTAGTTCTTCCCTAAAAGTTTTTAAAATTTGCCTATGAAGCCATCTGGTCCAGGGCTTTTGTGTGCCAGAAGTTTTTTAATTACTGTTTCAATTTCACTCTTTGTTATTGGTCTTTTCAGTCTTTCTGCTTCTTCTTGATTTAATTTTGGAAAATTATATGTTTCTAGAAATTTGTCCATTTCATCCAAGTTGTCAAATTTCTTGCCGTATAGTTGTTTGTAGTAATTTCTTACAATCCTTTGTATTTATGTGATATCGGTCGTGATTTCTCCTCTTTTTTTTCTGATTTTGTTTATTGGGGTCCTCTCTTTTTTCTTGATAAGCCTGGCTAAAGGCTTGTTGGTTATATTTATCTTTTCAGAGAACCAGCTCCTATTTTTGTTGTTCTTTTGAATTGTTTGTTCAGTCTCTATGTCATTTAATTCTGCTCTATTCTTGCAGATTTCCTTCCTTCTCTTGCTCTGGCATTTGTTTGCTGTTGTTCTAGTTCTTGTAGCTTAGGGTTAGATTTTTTTGAGATTCTTTTATCCTTTTTAGGTAGGCCTATGTTGTTATGAACTTTCCTCTCAGGACTGCTTTTGCTGTGTCCCATAGGTTTGGAGCTGTTGTGTGCTTATTAGCATTTGTTTCCAGAAACTTTTTGATATCTTCCTTGATGTCATTGTTAACCCATTCATTATTTAATATCATGTTATTCATTCTCCATGAGTTTGATTTTTTTTTCCTTGAGGTTGATTTCTAATCTCAAGGCATTGTGATCTGAGAAGATGCTTGATATAATTTCAATTTTCTTGAATTTGCTGAGGCTTATTTTGTGTCCTACCATGTAGTCTATCTTCGAAAATGTCCCATGTGCATTAAAAAAAATGTATATTTTGCATCTTTGGGCTTAGAATTTCTATATATATCAATTAAGCCATTTTGTCTAGAGTGTTGTTAAATGCCTCAACATATTAGGTGTTTCTTTGCTTCAAAGATCTGTCCATTGTGGACAATGGGGTATTAAAGTCCCCTACTATGAGTGTGTTGCTGTTGATACATTTTTTGTAGTCTTCCAATATTTTTCTTTTATATTTTGGTGCACCTTTGTTGGGTGCATATATTTTTACCAGAGTTATATGTTCTTGATGGATTGTTCACCTATGTAGTATAAAATGTATTTCTTTGTCTCTTTCTATGGCCTTTGCTGTGAAATCTGTTTTTTTCTGATATAAGTATTGTTACCCCAGCTTTTTTTTTTATGTCCATTTGCTTGGATTTTTTTTTTCATTCCTTCACTTTCAGTCTGTGTAAATCTTTTTTTCCAGGTATTGTGTCTTTTGTAGACAGCATATATGTGGGTCATGTTTTTGTACCCATTCCACTACCCTATGTCTTTTTATTGGAGCATTTAATCCATTTACATTTACGGTTATTATTGACAGTATTTATTCATTTCCCTTTGTTCCTGTGTTCCTCTCCATCTCTCTATTTCTTCTTTTTCTTATAGCATTCCCTTTAGCATCTCTTGCAATTCTGGTTTGGTGAAGATGTATTCTTTTAGTCTTCCTTTGTCTGGGAAACTCCTTATTTCACCTTCCATTTTGAATAAGAGCCTTGCTGGGTACAGTAGTCTTGGTTGTAATCATTTGATTTTCATTGTTTGAAATATTTTTTGCCATTCCCTTCTGGCTTGTAGTGTTTCTGTTGAGAAATCAGTTCCTAGTTTTTTTGGAGCTCCCTTGTATGTTATTTGCTGTTTTTCTTTTGCTGCTTTTAGGATTCTCTCTTTGTCTTTGAATGTTGCCATTTTAATTATGATGTGTCTTGGAGTAGACCTTTTTGGGTTCGTCTCATTGAGACCCTCTGAGCTTCCTGGACTTGCATGAATTTTTCTCTCATCAAGTTAGGAAAATTTTCTGTTATTACTTTTTAAATCAGGTTGTCTATGCCTTGCTCTTCTTCTTCTCCTTTTTGTATTCCTATGATTCTAATATTGTTTCATCTCATGCTGTCCTGCAGTTCTCTTAAACCCTCTTCACTCTTTTTGAGTGTTTTTTTTATTTTGTTGCATCGTTTGGCAATTTTTTTCTATGTTTTCCTCTAACTCACTGATCTGATCCTCTGCTTCATTTAGCCTGCTTTTGATTGATTCTACTGTGTTCTTCAGTTCAGAAATTGTATTCTTCATTTCTTCCTGGTTTTTATTGATAGCTTCTATGTCCTTTTTTATGCTGGTTAGTTCTCAGTAAGTTTCCTGTAGCTTCCCTGGGGTTCTTTATAGTTCTCCTAGAGTTTGTTATAGTTTTCTTTCCATTTGTTGAGTTCATTGAACTTCCTCATTACTATTGTCTTGAATTCCATGTCTGATAGCTTGCTTGCTTCTATGTCATCTATCCCTCCTTCTGGGAATTCCTCCTTTCTTTTTGGTGGAGTGTTGTTTCTGTTTGGTGGGTTGTTATTCCACCTCCCAATTTTGGGCACTGGTTTTGTTTCTGCTTCTTAGATTGATTTGCTTTTATTTTCTGCCTTTATGGTGTGACCTTCTTATATATAGTTGTTGAGCTGCTGTCTCCAGTTGATGCCACTTAGAGTGGAGCAGTCTGCTTAAGTGATTTCTCCGGTAGCACTTGGGATGCTTCTGTACTGGGATGTAGGCTGCTGCTCTCCCAGCTCTTTCTCAAGAGCCAACACCCAAAACTTATTACAAAATGCTTCTAGTTCATATCACTGTCCTTTGGCTTCAGCCAGAGGCAAGTGCATTCCCTCGTGAAGGCTAGGAGCAGAGGAGTCCAAGGCAGACTGGTTGTTCCCTCGGAGAGGGAGGCCTCTACTCCCTAGTGGGTGGGTTTGTTGTGGGCCTATTAGGGTGGCTGGCACATTGGTTTCATGCCCGTTTGGGTGGGTCTGGGTGGTGCCTGTGCCCGTGTGCAGTGGTTGGCGAGTTGTTTTTGTGCCCATTGGGGTGGGACCATGGGCACCTGTGTGCAGCAGCGGTGGGCGCCCATGCACGGCAGGCAGCCCTCTAGTCTTGCGCCTGCTGGGCGTGTCCAGGTGGCATCTGGGTGCGGCAGCTGGCACGTTGGTTTGGCGCCTATTGGGGTGGGCCAGAGGTGTCTGGGCGCGGTGGCAGTGGCGGCGGTGTGCGCCTGTGAGTGGCGTTGGGCTCACCAACCTCATGCCCACTGGGGCACACCCAGGTGGCACACATGCGCGGGGGACTGGCACGTTTGTTTGGCGCCTGTTGGTGTGGGACAGAGGTGCTTGTGTGCAGTGGCCAGCGGGCTAGACTCACGCTCACTGGGACGTGCCTGGGCAGTTGGTTTTTGCCCATTGGGGTGGGGCCATGGGCACCTGTGTGTGTGGGGGGTGTGGGTGTCTGTGAGCATGGCTGACCCGCTGTTCTTGCACCCACTGGGGCGTGCCCAAGTAGTGCCGGGGCAAGTGGCCAGAGAGTTGGTTTGGCATCTCTTGGGATGTGCCAGCGGTGTCTGCACACAGTGACTGGTGCACTAGCCTTGCGCCCGCTGGGTGTGCCTGGCGAGTTGATTTTGCGCCCATTGGGGTGAGGCCCCGGGCACCTGAGAGTGGCGGAGGTGGGCATCTATGCCTGGCAGCTGACGCGTTGATTTTGTGCCTGTTGGGGCAGGCCTGAGGGGCACCTGGGTGCAGTGGTTGGCGATTTGGTTGTGCTACTGGGCAGGGGGACCAGGGCACCTTTGTGTGCATGCTCGCCCAACCCAGGGAGAGGGTTGGGGAGTCAGTAAGTGCGCTTCTGTACCTGTGCTCTTCAAGAATCTCATCCCACACCTAGCCTCTCCTCCCCTCTTTGCAAAAAAAAAAAAAAGAGAAAAAGAAAAAGGAAAAACACATTAATACATACATAGCAGTATGCTGTTTCTTGCCTCTCAGTGCCAGATGCCACCTGGTCCACTCTTGGCTCTGCCAGTGTGCAGAGCCCTGCTCTCCTCCAAGTTCCTCTCTGGGGAAACCTGAGGTCACTAAAAAGTCTTTGTGTCAGCCACAGCTCGGGAAGCCAACCCAGTCAGCAATTCCGTCTCATCCCTTTCTCCTCCGCTATCCTCACCAAACAGGTCACTCCCAGACAGTCTTCTCTGATCCAGCAGTGCCATGGCTCAACTCCTGCCAGTATCCAGATGTTAACTGAGATGTTCTGTCTGCAACCAGTCCAAACTACAGACAGGTCTTGGGAGCAAGAAAGCACAGCCTCCCCTCAATCCCCCGTCATCTTCCTCTCCAAAAATAATAATTTTAAAGTACCATTTATTCTCTCACAATTTCTAATTTATAAATTTCAACGACTATTTTTTGTACTTTGTGCTAAATTGGCAGTTTTAATATTCAGCCCAAATGAGATCAATCACTTAACGTGTTAAAGTGGATTATTTTTACAGTAATGATCATTGATTGGTTTGGTCATTCATTCATTTTCCAAATATTTGTGACTTGAAATATCTATTCCCACAAAAGCTTCTACACAATGAGTAACAAGCTCTTTACCCCTGCCCTAGCCTTTCCTCAAGTTCCTACAAACATGTATCTTAAAAGCAACCAAACAACAAAGTTCAGTTACAGTTACTCCATGTCACCCTTTTCTACAAATGCTGCCAAAAATAGACTATTGGAAAAGTCTTGCTAGTGCTGTGAGAAATAAATGCTTCTTCCAAGAATGTTGTTGGCTGATGTTCCTTGGGGTTTCCAATCAGATGAACTCCAGCAAGGTGCTGAATTCTGTGCGGAGCTTAAGAAAAAGGTGTCCTTTCAATTCTGAACCACAGTGGTCTTGAGGACCCCAAAAGCAATAGTTCTTACTCTTAGACCCTCAGTAGGTCATCTTGAGTAGTCCCATTTGCTTCTGAATCTGAAGCATTTTCTCAAGGTAGATCAAAATTTGTCCATAGGTACTTGGAGCTGGGTAATGCCTTTGCATCTCCCTCTACTTTTAATTTCCATCACATCCACTGCAGAAAAATGTATTCTTTTCTCCTGGAATTAACTGTATTCATAGGAAACAGAGGTAAAAGTACTCAGATGTGAGTAGTGGTAGTGGTGGTGAATGTTGTATATACTAGCAATAGAGTACTGTTGGATATATTGTTTACCTACAATTGACAAGATCTTTTAAAGGCACTTTATTCTCCCAATAGCAAAAAATACTAACAACCGAAGACTAAGAAAAATAATGAAAGATGCTCATCTACTTATCCTACACTATTTGCAATAAGAGTCCAGATCTCATGAATAGAATAATGATACATTCAATTTTCCATGGCCTACTCACAAAGGAAAAATATTATTTTGTAACCAGAGAAAGTAGGAAAATATGATGCTCAGTTTTTAGTATTCTGTAAACATTATTTTCTTTTTCTCCAGATCTACTTTAATCACTGTGTTTTCTGTTTTATGTTTTTTCTTCCTTAGTTTCTTATCTTTCACCTATAATTCCCTATTCTGAGAAGTAACAGGTAGAGAAAAAACTACAAATTTAGGATATGATAAAGACGGCCTTTCAAAACATTGTGGAAAAGATGTATTATTCAATAAGTGGTATTGGGATGATTGGCTAACCATTTGGAAAAAATAAAATGGGCACTTTATCTCACTCCTTACTCAAAATGAATTCTAGTTGGTTCAAAAATTTGAGCATGAAAATGAAATTATTAAAGATCTGAAATAAGCTTGGTGACTAAAAATAAGTTTGGGGCAGTTAAGAATGATAGAACTGAGAAGCTGTAGGTAATGCTTTAATAAATTAGACTAAATTTTTTAAAAATCTTCATAAACAGAAACCACTTTAAGTAAGGTAAGAAGAGGAACAAAAGCCTATGAAGATACTTGTAAGTCAGAGGGTAAAGAAAATAATTTCTATAAGCTATTTAGTAAAGGATTAGCAGCTAATTAGAATGTGGTCATGAACAGGTGATTTACAAAAAATATATCAAATAGGAAATAAACATATTAAAAGCATTCTTTTTAAATTAAAATTAAAAATGATAATTTAGATGAGTCAGCACTGGGACCTGGTTGGCTGCTTCCCCAGTTCTCCCCTCAAAGCCACCACACCAAACTCTCCCCAAGCATCTCTAGTCCTCTCTGCCTTCCCTCCGCTCGAGCCCAGGGAGTATGGTGAAGAACTAAGTGACAGCAATTATGAAGATTTTGAAATTGAAGATGACTCCATTCAAAAGGGATTTGATCAGCATGTGTTGCGTGATTTGGCATGATATTTTGGATTATCCATAAAGGCTTCAGAACTCCTAGTATCAAGACTGCAAGAGAAAAATTTGCTTGAAAAAGGAGTGTAGGTATCCTACTTTCAATTAAGAGAAAGTGCATTTCTGCAGTACTTTCGAAGTGATGGTGGTTTTGTGCATTGCCATAACATACATGGTTTAATGGAGGAATTGATAGTTACAATCTAGAATGCAACTGAATGGCGACTGTTCATCAATAGCTCAAAGTGGAGCTTGAATTGTGTCCTCCTCCACAATGGCAATCTATTTGGTATAGTCCCAATTGGCCATTCAGTTTTTTTTTTTCATGAAGAATATGAATACATAAAGAGAGTCATTGATGTGTTGCAATAACACAAGCACAGTTGGATCATCTCTGTTGACCTTAAAACGGTCTGCTTCCTTCTTTGTCAGCAACATGGATACACCAAGGATCCATGTTTTCTGTATATGTGGGACAGCAAAGCTCATGAGAAGCACAGGGTAGAGTTGAATTGGCCTCCAAGATCTGGCCTCAAGCCTGGTGACCCAAACATTTTACATGAGACACTTGTTGACAGAAAGAACATTATATTCCCACCTCTGCACATAAAACTGAGTCTCATAAAGAATTTGTTAAAGCTTAGCCAACTGAAGGAGACTGTTTCAAGTATCTCATTTTGGCACTTCCTAGTCTGTCATTTGAAAAGATAAAATACCTTAATATGTTCGTTTGGTAGCAGAACTTTACTACTTGTACACAATTTGACTTACAGTAACAACATATAGCCTTTATGTAAACAAAATAACTCTAAATAAACAGTACATTCAGGTAAAAAAATGATAATTTAAAAAATCAAATAAGTATAGTATTAAAATGCCATTTAATTTTGAAAGATTTTATTTATTTATTTGTAGAAAGAAGGGAAGGAAAGCAGAAAGAGATGGTGAGAAACACCCATGTAAGAGAGAAGCATCAATCAGTTGCCTCTGACATGGACCCTGACCAGGGCTCAAACCCACAACCCAGGCATGTGCCCTGACTGGGAATCAGAATGGTAACTTTTTGCTTTGTGGGACAATGCCCAACCAACTGAACCACACTGGTCAGGGCGGAATGCCATTTTTAAAATATACAAGTTTGGCAAAAAAAAAATTAACATTCTATCTGACTTGACCTGATATTGTGGAAGGTTTGGGTAAGCAAGCATTTGTCTACAGGATCATGGGAGAAAACATTTGCTCAACATTCTGGTAGGACCACTTAAAAAATAATTCTGCTTCAAGGATTTATTCTAAAGATACAATTATAAAAATCTTTACTGTTATGTGTGTAAAAATTTAATTTAAAGGTTATTTTAGGACTCCCAGTCAAGATGGTAGTGTAGGTAAATGCTGTGTTTGCCTCTTCCCATGACTACATCAAAATTACAGGTAAATTATAGAAAAACAACCCTTGAGAATGACCTGAATACTAGCTTAGCATAACTACTATAACTAAGTATATATAGAAGAAACCACACTGAGATTGGTAGGAGGGGTGGAGATGTGGAATGAGCTGTCCTGATACCCATGTGTGGCAGGTGAGAATTGAGAGGAATATCTCAGTTTTGGAGGTGCCCCCCAACCCCCACTGAGGAGTGAGTGGTTCTATCCCTGTACTGGGCTCCCGCCCCAGGTCTCCAATGCTGGTAAGAGGCGTCTCTACAAAAGCTAGCTGAAAAATCAGCAGGTACTCAGTCTGGGTGAGACAAAGGGCTGCCAGGGACTCAGTTGAACTCTTAAAGGGACCAAACACAGACTCATTCATTCAAAGACTTTTGTCCTAAGACCCAGCAAAGGGACAGCAGCTCAAAAAATGCCAGGACATATTGGATGGAACTGAATTGTCTATGTTCAGGGCTCAGGCTAGAGGGGCAGCTCTCTCAGGAACTAAAGTGCCTACAGGTACCATTGTTCCTTTGTTGAGCCCTCCCATCATTCAGCCTGCAGACATAGGCAGATGCCAATCTGAGTCTCCATTAAGCAGGCAATACCACTCTCCTTCCACTCTGGTGATTCTCTGGTACCTTGCCTGGTTTGAACCTCTTTCAAAGGCTAATCCACACAAGCTGACAGCTTGGGATGATATTGTGGATTTTCCTAAAGTCTCTCAAAGTTTCACAGATTCCACACACATCTGACCTCAGCATGCCTTATGTCTCTATTTAAGTAGTTCCAAGCCTGGTACTAGTAATAGCCAGCTTCAGTTCACAGCATAACCTCTTCCAGGTACATCCAAGACCAGCACAGGTAGCTACCAACTCAGATCACTTTGTACCTCCTATAAGTAGCCCAGGGCCAGATAATACAATGGCTAACCTTGGTCTGCACTGTAGCATCCCTCCCAAGAGGCCCCAGAACCAACATAACTGGTGGTCAACTTCAGAGCACATGAGAGCACTACCCAATTAGTACCACAGATGACAAATGCAAAGACAAAATTAGAGGGCATTAGGATTTGCTAAAGCAAATCTTGTTCTGTGGGATCAGCATCCACACACAGCTTGTTCATGGCAGTCATGGCCAACCACCAAAGCCACTCAGCCTGAGGGTCAATTTTACCACTGATGTTCCAATAGCAATCTAGGCTCAACTACAATAGAGAGCACACACAAACCACACAAGGGATATTCTTGGATTACCCTTCTCAGGGTGCAGTGGAGACTGCATCACTGAGTCTCAGAGAATACTTACCACAAAAGGTTACTTTACAAGACTGGGAAAAGTAATAGAACTATCCAATACATAGGAACAAACACAGGGAAGGATCCAAGATGAGAAGACAAAGAAATATGTTCCAAATGAAATAATAAAACAAATTTCTAGTAAAAGAACTTAAAAAAAGGAAACAAGCAATCTATCAGATGTAAAGTTCAAAATACTGTTTATAAGGATGCTAAATGAACTTAAGAGAAGACAAGATAATCTCAGAGAGAACTTCAACAGAGAGATGGAAAATATTAAAAAATGAGATAGAAATGATAAAGACCCAGTCATAAATTAAGAATACAATAGCTGAGATAAAGAATATAATAGAAAGAATAAACAGCAGGTTAGATCAAGCAGAGGAACAAAAAAAGCAATTTGGAAGAAAAGATAGCAGAGAACAGCCAATAGAAACAGCAAAATAAAGTAGAATAAAATAAAATAAAATTAATTAATTAAATTTAAAACTAGCATAGTTTAAGGGACCTCTGGGATAACCTCAAGCCTAAGAATATTTGCACCATGGTGGCACCAGAAGGACAGAACAGAGAACAAAAGATTGAAAACTTATTTGAAGAAATTATGAGTAAAAACCTTCCTAGGTGAAAGAAATAGACATATAAATCCAGGAAGTACAAAGAACCTTAAATGAGATGAACTCAAAGAGTCCCATATCAAGATAGATAATAATTAAAATGCCAGGAATTGTCCTGGCTGGTGTGGTTCAGTGGATTGAGTGCTGGCCTTCAAACCAAAGGGTTGCTGATTCGATTCCCAATCAGGGCACATGCTTGGGTTGTGAACCAGTTCCCTGGTTGGGGACACGAGAGAGGCAACCACATATTGATATTTCTCTCCTTCTTTCTCCTTCCCTTCTCCTCTCTCTAAAAATAACTAAATAAAATATTTAAAATGCTAAAAATTAAAGGCAAAAAGAGAATATTAAAAACAGCAAAAAAAAAAAAAAGTATTTGGTTACATACAACCTACAGGTTGTCAACTGATTTCTGAAAAGAAACCTTGAAGGCCAGAATGATTTGGACATATTATTCAAAATGATAAAAATCAAAAACCTACAACCCAAATTATTCTATCCAGCAAGCTATCATTTAAAATTGATAGAGGGATAAAGAACTTCCAGACAAGGAAAAACTGAAGGAGTTAATCACCACTAAACCACTATTAAAATAAATGTTAAAGGAACTCCTTTAGTAAAAAGAAAAACAACATGAATAAGAAAATATAGCAAAAAAAAACCCTCACTGACAAAACATAAAAACAATGGATCAAACAACACTAAAGTTAGTAAAAAAGTTAAATGGCAAAAGTTGAATGATTGTATATAATTATAACTATAAAGTAAGGGGTACACACACACACACACACACACACACACACACACACTCACACACAGATACAAGTTAAAAATAATTCCAAAAACATAAACATCAAGAATAAAATGGATAGGGTGAAGAGTGAAGGCCAGGGAAGTGCAGAAGCCTGGAGGCTGGGCTCCCACCATGGTCACTCTGTCCAGTGATATCTAGGAGGGACTCAATAAAAAGGTGTTCTGGCCTCCTTCTGGGTATGGATATCTGGCTTAATTGTTGAGAAATCATATGTATGACCACTGGACACTGCCTGGAGTTGAGTCTTGTGGCTGCAGGTAGAAACAGGAGGCTGCTTCCTAGTAACCTGTCAGGTGTAGATCACAGAAGTGATACCAGTGAGCATCTCCAGAGAGTGCCAGCTTGGTGCCTGTGGGTGGCAGCTTAGTGTGCAGAGAGATTTTAAAGCACTTGGAAGATCTTCCTTGAGAGGTTTTGGGAGTGAAATTCAGGTTGAGCACACTGGCAGAACTGAGAGTAATCCAGGAAGGGTCTGGCTCTAAGAGGCATAAAGCAATGTTTCTTTTGTTTGTTCATTTGTTTTCACTGGCCTGGGAGGAACAGCGAGAGATGCAGCAAGATTTTAAGGTGAGCATGCACACACACTTACCTTGGGCTCTGGTGGGAGGAGGGCAAGGTAGGATGGAGACTGGAGATGCTTGAGTACTGTGGGAGAAATCATTTGGGCAGATCGCTTCCCTCCTGTGGCAACAGCCAGGGGGGAAGCAGTAGTCCCACCTGAAGAAAGTACTCAGACTCACCCCATGGTGCTTAAGTCTGACTGTAGATTTCAGAGTGACAGAGTAAAAAGTGGAAGAGAGAGACACAAACAGAAGAGCACAAACAGTTGCAATTAGGCTTTCTAAATCCAGACTTGGGCACAAGCGGAAGTCAACAGGAGCAGATCCAGAAAAAGAAGAAAGTGAAAAAATACAGATACTGTGGAGATAAATTCCACTGTTACCATCTATAGAAATTGCCTCCTATTTATCCTTTCAGTAGTCATTATTTGTCCTCCCATTCTATGCATTATAATAGTCTTTATATTTTAGTTCATTTTAAATCTCATATTTTGCTCCTCCCCTTTCTCAATCACTTTTACCATTTGATCTCCTCCTCTTATTTATGTTCTAAATTCTACCTTTTATCTTATTATCACACATTTTCAATCTGCATTCCTTTTTTCTCACCTCTCTAGCCTTTCCATATTATTTTTCTTGTCATTAGTCACCTCACATTCTTTTTCTTGTCATAAATTGTTCTCTTATCCTAATCCAATTGTACCTTCTTCCAGCCCTTTCTTTTTTTCTCTTCAAATTTGGATATTTCCCTGTCTTAGTCTGTTTATATTCCTCACTCTAGGTATTCCTTTTCCCTCTATCATCTCAAAATCACTTCTTTTTCCTTCAGAAATCTATTAAGCTTCTCTTTCTTTCTTTTTTAGTTCTTATTCCCATCCCACCTATATTAATCTTAGCTCATAAGTTACTGTCAGTGCTGTGGTGAAACTTTTTCTCTAAATTGATGCCTTTTATTTTTGTCTCCTTATTCATCTTCCTTATTTTTCTGCCTTCTTCTCCCCCTTTTTAATATACGATAAAAATGTTACTTTCTTTCTCTCGTTACTTTGTTCCTATTGCTATTATTATTGTTCTTCCCCTTCTCTCTCAAAAATCATTTTTATTTCAGTTAGTCAACTCTTATTTGTTTTTCCTTCCTTATAATAGTCTCAATCTTATAAAATCCTTATTAATACTGGCTCATTAGCAGTTGATACAGTGATTGAGAGTGGGGGATATCTTTGGGGGTGTAGCAGCACAACAACAAGCAAAACAAAAATACTACCAGACTGCCCAAATAAAAGGAATAAGGGCATACCAAGAGCATCAAGTTCAAAAATCAAGGAGTTTGCACCACTGAATACCAGAAAACTCCTATCACAGAAAGTCACAACATAAAAGCAGGAAGTCAAGACAAATCAATCTAAGAAGCAGAAACAAACAAGAAGAGCCACTTAAAATGGGGAGATGAAGAAACAACAACCCACTGAAAGAAAAGGAGGAATTCCCAGAGGAGGGATAGGTGAAATAGAAGCAAGCAAAGTATCAGACATGGAATTCAAAAGAATGGTTATAATGAAGCTCAATGAACTCAACAAACTCAGAGAAAACTACAAAGAACTCCAGGGGAACTACAAGAATTCTAAGGAAGCTACATTAAAAAGGACATAGAAACTATCAATAAGAGCCAGGAGGAAATGGAGAATACAATTTCTGAACTGAAGAACACAGTAGAATCAGTCAAAAGCAGGCTAAATGAAGCAGAAGATCGAATCAGTGATCTAGAAGAAAAAGTAGACAAAAATTTCAAGACACTGCAACAAAATGAAAAAAAGAATACTTAAAAAGAATGAAGAGCATTTAAGAGAGCTGCAGGAGAACATGAAAAATAATAATATCTGGATCGTAGAGATACCAGAAGGAGAAGAAGAGTAGCAAGAAATAGAAAACCTTATTGAAAAGTAATGACAGAAAATTTTGCAAGCATGATGAGAGAAAAATACTCAGAAGTACAGGAAGCACAGAGGGTCCCAATGAAGAAGAATACAAGGAGGCCCACTCCAAGACACATCATTATTTCATTATTAAAATGGCAACATTCAAAGACAAAGAGAGAATCCTAAAGGCAGCAAGAGAAAAACAGCAAACAACATACATGGGAGCTCTGATAAGACAATCAGCAGATTTCTCAACAAAAAAAATGCTACAAGACAGAAGAGACTGGCAAAAAAAAAAAAAAAAAAAAAAAAGAAGAAGAAGAAGTCAAGTAATGAAAATTAAAGGCCCATAACCAAGTACTCTACCCAACAAGGCTTTCATCCAAAATGGAAGTGAAATAAGGAGTTTCCCAGACAAAGAAAGATTTAAAGAATACATCTCCACCAAACCAGCACTGCAAGAGATGCTGAAGAGACAGCGCTAAAGTGAAGAAGAAAAAGAGAGAGGGAGAGAAAGAAAGGTACAAATGGAAAAAATCACAATGAATAAGTTCTTATCAATAGTAATCTTAAACATGAATGGATTAAATGCTCCAATAAAAAGTCATAGGGTAGTGGAATGGGTATGAAAACATTACCCACATATATGCTGTCTACAGGAGACATACCTCAAACAAAAGATCAATACAGAATAAAATTGAAGGGATGGAAAAAAGTATTTCAAGCATATGGACATAAAAAAAAGTTGGGGTAACAATATTTATAACAGACAAAATAGATTTCACAACAAAGGCCAGAAAAAGAGACAAAGGAGGACATTTTATAATACTTAAGGAAACACTATATCAAGAAAATAAAACACTTGTAAATATATATGTACCCAATACAAGCATACAAATATATAAGGAGAGTCTTGGAAGACTAAAAGAACGATATCAACAGGAACACACTCATAGTAGAGGAGTTTAACACCCCATTGTCAACAATGGACAGATCTTTGAAACAAAGAAACACCAAGTATATTGAGGCATTGAACAACACTCTAGATCAAATGGACTTAGTTGATACATATAGAACTTCTCACCCCAAAGAAGCAAAATATACATTCTTTTCATGTGTACATGGAAGAACACAAAGCAAGCCTCAATAAATTCAAGAAAACTGAAATTATATCAAGCATTTTCTCAGATCACAATGCCTTGAAACTGGAAACTAACCTCAGGGAAAAACTTAAAAACATTCAAACTTGTGGAGAATGAATAACATGCTTATTAAATAATGAATGGGTTAAAAATGACATCAGGGAAGAAATCAAAAAGTTTCTGGAAACAAATGATAATAGTACACAACAGCCCAAAACCCATGGGACACAGTGAAGGCAGTCCTGAGAGGGAAGTTTATAGCAATACAAGCCTACCTAAAAAGGATAGAAGAATCTCAAATAAACAACCTACCCCTACAACTGTAGGAACTAGAGGACAAACAACAAACAAATCCCAGAATGAGTAGAAGGAAGGAAATCATCAAGATCAGAGAAGAACTAAATGACATAGTGACTAAACAAATAATACAAAAAATTGATAAAACCAGGAGCTGGTACTTCAAAAAGAAAAACAAAATTGACAAGATTTTAACAGGCTCCTCAAGAAAAAAAGAGAGGACCGAAGTAAACAAAGTCAGAAACAAAAGAGGAGAAATCACAACTGATACCACAGAAATACAAAGGATTGTAAGAAATTACTACAAACAACTATTTGACAAGAAATTTGACAACCTGGGGAAAATGGGCAAATTTTGGAAATATATAACCTTCCAAAACTGAATCAAGAAGAAGCAGAAAGCCTGAATAGACCAATAACAACTAGAGAAATTGAAGTAGTAATCAAAAAATTTCCAGCACGCAAAAGCCCTGGATTCACAGATGAATTTTACAACACATTTAGGGAAGAACTAACTTCTATTCTTCTCAAACTATTCCAAAAAACCAAAGAAGAAGGAAAAATCCCAAACTCTTTCTATAAGGCCAATATTACCCTAAATCCAAAACCAGGTCAAGACACAACAAAGAAAAAAAACTAGAGGTCAATATTGCTGATAAACATAGATGCTAAAATCCTCAACAAAATATTGGCAAACCAGATCCAGCAACATGCTGAAAAGATCATACATCATGATCAAGTGGGATTCATCCCAGGGATGCAAGGATGGTTTAACATTCACAAATCAATAAATATAATACACCACATAAACAAAATGAAAGACAAAAACTACATGATCATATCAATAGATGATGAAAAGGCATTTGATAAAGTACAACACCCATTTATGATGAAAACACTCAGCAAAGTGGGAATAGAGGGAGCATACCTCAACATAATAAAGGCCATATATGAGAAACCCGAAGCCAACATCATACTCAGTGGACAAAAACTGAAAGCATTCCCCTGAGATCAGGAACAAGACAAGGATGTCCACTCTCTCCCCTCCTATTCAACATAGTTTTGGAAGTTCTAGCCACAGCAATCAGACAAGAAAAAGAATAAAAGGCATCCAAATTGTAAAAGAGGAAGTAAACTTCTCATTATCTGTAGGCAACATAATACTGTATATAGAAAACCTTATAGGCTCCACTAAAAAGCTACTCAACCTAGTAAGTGAATTTGGCAAAATATCAGGGTACAGAGCCAATATTCAGAAATTGAAAGTACTTATGTACACCAACAATAAAATATCAGAGATTGAAACTAGCAAAAAATAAACAAAGATCCCATTTATTGTAGCAACAAGAAAAATAAAGTACTTAGGAATAAACTTAACCAAGGAGGTAAAAGACTGTTGGGGGACATCAACCCACAAAGATACCCTCATGTCGCAGATGAAATGAAGATTTCCCAGGCAGCTTGTGCTAGAGGAGAAAAGGCCAGCAAATGTCTGAGAGACAAATGCCTCAATTGCCTTCCTCCAAGGTCTTTCAGTGAGTGCAGTAAGCTGAAGGGTATATAGCATGTACATAAAGATCATTAATCAATGTTAAACAGTGCTGATTACAGAAACAGATATCATTCAGGAATAACAATTGAAGGAAATTTGAGCTCTACCTCAGGTCAGGGCATGTTGAACACTAAGACTTCAGATGGCTGTAAAATAGGGAGGGTCAGTTCATTTTGAGTTAAAGTTGAAATCTCTGCTGCTGGTATGATAAAGCAATCAAGTGAGGTAAAAGAACAGGGCGAGCTTCAGAGAATATAAAGCATTTTCTCATGGCCCAATTCCTACTGGGGCCCACTGACTATAGCATCAAGGTGCATATACACCCAGCTTTCCTGGTTTTCTGGTCAGGTCTTACAGGCTTCATTTACTTCTCCTGGCTTGCTTGGGACTCCAAGTCTCAATACATTCTTAGGGGACCCCAACATCTCCCCCTTTTTTGTTTGATATCACTGTGACACTGGTTAAACCAATGAAACCCACCACCTGTTTCTTATGAATGCGGTCTCGCAGGAACAATTTACAGATACATCTCAGAAAACACAATATTATAATAATAAGTAGGCATCCAGGAGCTCCCATCACCCACACTCTTAGATTAAGTCCATCAAACCAGGTTTTGGGGTTCAGCCATTGGAGGTTGTCATTGAAAGTTTGGAAAACACTTTGCTCAGTCAGTTTTTTAATGTCCTCAAGTTGTTGATATAACTCCAACTGCTGTTGATTAACCTTGCCTTTTAGTTGGTGTAAAATGCCCCCTACAAACAAAGGTGTATTTCTTTCCCAGAATCTTGGAGGTAATTCCACTTTAGGGGAGTAACACACAGTTTGGAGAAGGCTGGCTCACTGGTAAATGGTCAGAAACATAGGCAGTACCTTCAGGGACCCACAGCCAATGGCGTCCTTCTTCTAAGGGTCCGTTAAGGGGAAGCCAAGTTCCCTCAGTCCACTTAGTGTCATTGTTGGAAAGTAGGGGTTCCGTATTCCATCAGGTATGAAGCTTAAACACTGGTGGATCAAGGATATGGCTCCAATACACATGGTCATTCCCTGAGGAGACCGTCCTAGAACTGCCAAGACACAAGATAGTAAGAATCAAAACCATCTTGATAGACTTGGCTGATACCACAGAAAAATATGCAAGAAATTATTTTCTGGGGTGACAGTGACTTCATTATCAGACATAACCTTCTCAGCCTTTATGGTAAGGGCCTTCAAATCCCCCCCCATGTTACCTTATAGGGCTCAAACAGACTTCAGGGCCCATCAGCTAGCTAGTTTCCCTTCTTCCATAGATGGGTACTGGTCCTCCAACGTCCATCTGTCAACATCACCTCCGCTAGCTGGTTGGTCGTCTCCTCCATCTCTCGGATCCTATTGCTCTGTGTTATTCACATGCAGCAGTGTGGATGTTCTTGGGCCATAGTAGGGTTTTACTCATTTGGCTGGAATCCACAAAGGTCCTGTGGGGAACAGAACACAAGCATACCCTGCTCCCCATGTTACAATTGAACTGGTTCTTCCCATTTTCCAGTTCCAATGGGTCCTTGTATAGGACTGGAGGACAGGGATCATTCTTGTCCTTTTTGGCAAAATGTCTTTCAATGGGGGTTTGTAAGAAATCATCACAATTTTAAAAATTATAGGAATATACAGCAATCATTAATACATTTTTTGGTGAGGATTCCTGACTCCCCCATTTTTGTTTATTAAAGAGAGTCTTAAGAGTATGGTGAGTTCACTTGACAATTGCTTGGCCAGTAGGGTTATATAGTATTCCAGTTTTATGTTGGATTTTCCAACTTTGTAAAAAGATTGAACAGATCTAGCAATATACCCTGGACCATTATCATTCTTAATTTGATTGGGGTGCCCTAAAAATCTAAAAGCCTCTAGCCAATGAACTTTTTTTAAGTATATTTTATTGATTATATTGTTACAATAGTTCCAATTTTTTCCCCTTTGCTCCCCTCCACCCAGCACTCCCCCTCTCCCAGCAATCCCATCCCAAGTCCATGCCCATGGGTCATACATACAAGCTCTCCCGCTTCACCCTTTCATATATTCTTGTTCTTTTTTTTTAAAATAAATAAATGATTAATTAATTATTTTAACAATAAAAAATAACAATCCCTCTCTCTCAGACTTAAGACCCTTTATAATCTTATAAAGGACAATGGGCGAAGGTCTCAAGCTCCTCTAACAGCTTCAAGCTGGACATGGTCATCGTCCTACCTACCCTTGGGTCCAGAAATCCCTAATAATAGTGGGGGTATGGAGGGGAGGGTAGCCCTCACACGTGGGGAAAAATTGTGTAGACTCCAATGGCCTTTGATATGATGTGCTGACTCACCAGTGAGGGCAGAGGCATTAAAAGCACCCGAGTAAGTATTTACGGAAACTTTGATATACTTTAGTTTTCCAAAAGGTGGATAGTGAGTTACCTCTGTTTGCCAGATGGAACATGATTCAAGGCCACAAGGGTTAGTACCCTGGGATGGCAGGGACTTGCTGATGGCCTGGCAGCAGGACATTACTGCACAATTTGCTTTGCCTGAGATTTTCTGATATGGAAATACTTCCTTGGGACCTGACTGTTCTGATTAAAACAGTTATACAAGTCAGCTGCTTGCTAGATGCTATCAATAACACTGACTAAAGGATCAGCCTTGGCATTGCTCTTAGCCATAGGTCCAGCAAACCAGAGTGAGAGCAGATATGGGTTATGAACAGGGGATGAATTTTATTGTCTACAAGACTTTGAAGGGTAATGAAGAGTAAAAGCAACTGAAGATCAATACTAGCTTTTAGAAATGCCTGATCAATGTTAAGAACAGTATAAACAGTATATCCTAAATCACAAACAATATTGAGAGATTCTGAAGGTCAGCAATGGAATGTTAAAATAGCTCCAGAAATATCTATTTGCTGGGTTGAAGAATGTCCTCAGGACATTTTCCCATTTGCCACCTTCCTGCCAAGTGATGGCAGCCCTACCAGTTTTTCCAGATCCACCAACAAACACAGTTTGAGCTTCATCAATGGGTGAATGGCTATACTTACTCTTCAACCTGATGTTAAGTATGGAGATATTTTGCAAGAGTTTGCCTGGGGAGAGGTGTATCTCGATCCTCCCAACATAATCTACTAAGGCACATTGAAAATCAAAAGATTGAGAAAACAATTGATATAGATATAATTGGGTAAGAGGGAGGTGAATAATTGCCAGATCATGTCCAAAAAGTTGGACCGAGCACTCTTGCCCCTTAATAATGAACACATAGGGAACTGACATAGGTGGTGATAGTTTACTTGGATTGATTAAATAATAACAATCATTCAGTCATACCCAAGAAAGGAAGCAATTGACTGATCAAGCCAGTCAGCATACCTAAGGTTGGAAAACAGAAGAGTAGGACTGGCATTGAGGGATTAATTCTAGACAATTGTTGGCACTGAAGGTGTTCACCCACGAGCTCAAATTATTTTAGGGCCAGAGGGGAGAGTCTGGGGAGATTTAAGGTTGGAATCCCCTTTAAGAGAATCAAACAGATGATGGAGCCAGTGGTTGGTAATTCCTAGACTGGGACAAACCCAATTAATGTAGCCAAGCAGATTTTGAAGGGAATTGGGAATTAAAAGCTGTGGAAGCCTTAGTTTTAGGGCTTGTGTCCTGATAGTATGTGGAAAAAGTATTTCCATGCCCTTCAACACTGAACCTTTTCAGGAGAAATAACTTGTCCAGCCATGGAAACACTATGTTGCAAGCAAGTAGAAGCCTGGGCCAAAGTCTCTTCTGTTAGGGAGGCAAGCAGGATGTCATCCATATAGTGATAATGTAGAATGTCACTAAATTGCCATTGAATAGGTTGCAGGACTTGATGAACATAATGTTGACAGATAGTGGGACCATTAAGCATGCCCTGTGAGAGAACTTTCCACTGATAATGCTGAAGAGGTTGAGCATCATTAAGAACTGGGGCAGAAAAGGCAAACTGCTAGGGGGATAGTAAAGAAGCTATCCTTCAGATTAATGACTATTAGAGGCCAATCCTTAGGGATACAAGCAGGATTAGGGACACTCGGTTGAAGTGCCCCCATTGGCTGCAAAGTTTTATTTATCTTTCTAAGGTCATGATTAGTCTCCACTTCCCTGATTTCTTGGTGACCACAAAAACTGAGATATTTCATGGACTGCTGGAAGGCTCGATTCGATGCACATTGAGTTGTTCCTGGACCAATTTCATAAGGTGGTTGAGCCTTTCTCTTTTCAGTGGTCACTGATCAACCCAAACCAGTGTGTTGGACAACCAGGTAAGGGTTAGAGGAGAAGCACGAGCAATGGCCACTAGGGAAAAGGTGGTAGGGTGATCTGCATTCCCAAATACTGAGGGGGACTAGAAGAACATAGGGCTTTATCCACCCCTTTTGCCCCTCTGGACCACAGCATCTGAGAGCCCAGAAGTTTTGGAGAGGCTGTGAAGCCCCTTCAATTCCCTGGATAGTAATATCAGCTTTGGTAATGGGCCAATTATGTGGCCAGTGCTGGTGGGAAGTAACAGAAATATCAGCTCCAGTATCCAGCAACCCATGGATGTCCTGACCTCTACTGGAGACATTCAAGATGGCTTTATTAAGTTCAATGGAGGCTGTCCAAAACACTGACTGATCATTGGTGCTTCCAAAGCCTCTGTCCCCTCTCTCTATCTGTTGAACATTGGGAACAGAACAAGGGAGTAGAAGAAGTTGAGCAATTTTTGTCTGAGATGGTATAACATGGTAGCTGGTAGTAAACAGCATAACTTGAATTTCTCCCTGAAAGTCTGAGTCTATAATCCCAGGTTGGACATGACACCCTGACAAGTAAAACTAGATCTTCCAATTATTAGAACAACTATCCCTTATGGTAAAGGTCTCCACACTCCCATGGGGGCCTTAACAATTTTTTCCTGTTCTTTTAGGATAAGCTGACTGGTGGTGACCAGGTCAAGTCCTGCACTCCTAGTTGAGGTGGCACGGAGGCTGGTAACACGATGCTTGCCTGGTTCCACAGCAATTGCTGATTGTTCCTGCCTGCTGGGCTCCTGTTTGGGTTCGGGGTGCCAGAGCACACACCCCACTTCCCATTTCCCTGAGGAGGGAGAAGCTTGCTATCTTTGTCATATTTAGATCAGCATTGATTAGACCAGTGCTTCCCTTTGCCACAACAAGGGCATACATTAGGCAGGGAGCCAAGATTATCCCCGTTTCCCTTGCTGCAACATTCCTTCTGCATATGACCAGGCTTTCCACAATTAAAAGATTTTATGTTCTTTCGAAGAGCAGTTTCAACTATGGCTGTGGTAACGGCAGCAGCAAGACTAGCCCTATGCTCCTCTGTTCCTATGTCCTGATAAACCTTAAAAAATTGACTAATATCAGTGACCCTCAGCCTGATAAAGTTAAGGAATGATTGGCACTCCCATTTGGCATTGTCATAGGCCAATCAGAAGAGTGAAGCTATAGCTGCCTCTTCACTCTCAATCTTTTTTTTTTCTTTTTTGCTTACTAAGTTGTTTAATTTTTTAAAGTATATTTTATTAATTATGTTGTTACAGTAGTTCCAATTTCTTTTCCCTTTGCACCCCTCTGCCCAGTACCTCCTTTCCCTCCAGCAATCCAACCCCTCTTAGTTCATGTCCATGGGTTACGCATATAAGTTATTTGGCTTCACTCTTTCCTATATTATTCTTAATTTCCTCTTGTCTATTCTGTACCTATGAATTATGCTTCTTAATCCTTGCACCATTTCCCCATTTCTCCCCTTCCACCTCCCAGTTGATAACTCAGCAAATGATCCTCACACCTATAATTTTGTTCCTGTTCTGGTTGTTTGCTTAGTTTGCTTTTGTTCATATTTTTAGATTCTGTTGTTGATAGTTGTGTGTTTGTTGTCATTTGAAGTTCATAGTTTGGATTTTATTTTTCTTAAATAAGTCTCTTTAACATTTTATATAATGATGGCTTGGTGATGATGAACTCCTTTATCTTTACCTTGTTTAGGAAACATTTTATCTGCCATTCCATTCTAAATGATAGCTTTGCTGGATAGAGTAGTCTTGGTTGTAGGTCCTTGCCTTTGATCACATTGAATACTTCTTGCCAGTCCCTTCTAGCCTGCAAAGTTTCTTTTGAGAAATAAGATGAATGTCTTATAGGCACCCCTCTGTAGGTTAATCTCTGCGTTTCTCTTGCAGCTTTTAAGATTCTCTTTAGAACTGCCAGCCAAGATGGAGGCCTAGACAGACACACTGCATCTCCCTCCACAACTAAGAAGGAATACAACTACCTCAAAACCAGAGACAACCAGAAGTTCCAGAAAATTGAGCTGCATGGAAGTCCAATAAAGATATAAAGAAGAAATGCTCATCCAGACAGGTAGGAAGGGCAGAGCTGGGATGCAGAGGATGTGGTGTGGTGGTGGCAGCAGGGTCAGCAGCAGCAGGCCGGTGGAAAGCACAGTCACATTTTTTTAAAAGTCAGGAGGGTCACCTGGGGAGCGCTTCCAGCATGATACCACACCATACAGCTCCTGGTTCCAGTGCTGGGGAAAATAAAGCCTCATTGCTTCTGACTGTGCAAATCAGTTGGGGTTGGGGCAGAGGAAGAAAATGCTGGTCTCTCAGCAGAATCTGCTTGTTTAAAGGGCCCCCACAGTCCTAGAACATCCACAGACTCACCCACACTGGGAATGACAACCAGGGCAAGAGCTAGAGAGGCATCAGTTCTATACGGAAGTGGGAGAAGTGCCTGGAAAAGGGGTGAGTGTTGAGCAAGCGGCATTGTTCCTTCTCAGACCCCTCCCCCACATACAGCACCACAACGTGGTGAAATGGGTCGCCCTCTACTGATGAATACCTAAGGCTCCGCCCCTTACAACGTAACGGGTGCAACAGCTCTACCTAAGACAGATAGGTAAAATAACACAGGAGACTCTCATGGTGAGGAGGCAAAAAGTATGGGCCAAAAGGGGGAATGGATCAAGGATCCAGTGGGAGAACTAAGCAATGAGGAGATAACTAACCTAACAAACGAGGAGATAGCCAACCTAACAGGTGCAGAGTTCAAAACACTGGTGATAAAGATTCTCACAGACTTTACAGTTATACTTAATCATGGCAAACACATAAGGGAAGAAGTGAAGTCTGTGCTAAGTGAAATGAAGGAAAATCCACATAAAACCAGTGGTGAAGGGAAGGAAACTGGGTTTTAAATCAATGATTTGGAACATAAGGAATAAATAACAGTCAACCATACAGAATGAGGAAACAAGAATTGAAGAAAATGAGGAGAGGCTTAGGAACCTCTGAGACAACTCTAAATGTGCCAACCTCCAAACTATAGGGGAGTCAGAAGAAGAGGAAGAGCAAGAAATTGAAAGCTTGTGTGAGAAAAAATGAAGGAAAACTCCCCAAAATTGGTGAAGGAAATAGACATACGAGTCCATGAAGCACAGAGAGTCCCAAACAAGCTATACCCAAAGAGGACCACACCAAGACATATCATCATTAAAATGCGAAAGGTTAAAGACAAAGAGAGAATCTTAAAAGCAGCAAGAGTGAAACCTCAATTTCCTTTCAGAGCATATGGCCTATACCAGTACAGAGAATTCCAGACAATCTTTCCTAGGTCTCATTGGCTAATATCAATACAGAGCACAGTAACCATACAATCAGACCACAAGTAGTTGATGTTTCCTCTTCCCAGGTTTAAAAACTTTCACAATCTTTCCATATATTTACCGATTCAGATTTAACCATAACCCTATTCTAATTCTTATTCTTTTTCACACTGGAAATGACTATACTCAAACGCAGTATTTGGTAGCTAAAAATTTCCTAGATTTATAGAGATATCCTGCAGTTTTATGAAGCTTAGGCCTTGCAAACACCCTGTCATGCAGCAATGACCTGAATATCTAGACATAGGCCACTGTACTTACAAGGCACATCACCTGAAGAGCATACCTAACCCACCATTTTTCCCACTTCAAAGATGGTGGCAGTTACATGCAGCATCTTCAAAGATGGCGGCACGTGTATATACCACCCACAAGATGGTGCGAAACCCAACGTGACTCATCCACCATGGTGGAACACTCACATGATTTGATTGGCTTGCTTTAAATTGGGAGACCCCAGTGTATACTAGTTCCTTGGTGAGTTCTGGCAGGGAAAACCCACTCCTCCTTCTGAAGGGAAAGGGTGGAACAGTGGGCTTTGTGGTCACTTCAGAGGTCGTAACTGAAAGGGGTGGTGGGAAGGAAGCCCCATGAGTTTGCAGAGGGGTGGGTGCTATGGAAGCCACTCTCACCTGTGGAGGAGGTGGTGCGGTGGAATCAGCCTCCATCTGTGGAGAGGGTGGTGCCACAGAAACTGCCTCTACCTGGGCACAGTTTGGTGCCAAAACAGCTCACTTTGTCTGTGAGTCTTTGTCCCCCAGATTCAGAGTGTTAATGAGGGCTATTTCCTCATTCTCTCTTTATTCTGGTTTTTTACTCTCAGGAAAAAGCTTTGGGACCACTTTTTCCTCTCCACTATTCCATGGTCAAAACCCATCCCATCTTCTTGGGGCCTTCGAAGAACCAAAGCTATTTGTATAACTGAGACACTATTTACTAGCCATAGTCATGCAAAGGCATCTTAAAAGCTGTTCCTTTTTTCCCACTCCCCAACCCACAGGTTCTGGGGATTTTTTGGAGACCCCTACTATATAACAATTTCCCCCATTTAGTCCCTAGATGAGACCTTTGGAGTCCATCCTAGTACTACTTAGATAGCTGAGTCTGGGGGAGGCTCGGTGGTGAGAAAGAGGATCTGGGTGTCTTTAATGCTGATTTAAATTGCTCTTTAGTAAAGCAGACAGTATACAAGTATAATTATAAACACGTATAGGAGTCCAAAGAGGATGTGTTCACAAAGTTTCCAGTCAGCTGGAGCTATAACTGTCAGTCCAATGGCAAAGAACACTACAACTAAAATAATGGATACTAAAAATAACCAGGAACAATCATTGCCATTGCTTGAGACTCTCTGACCTCCGAGGAGGGATTGGTGCTGTTGGCAATTTCTCAACCCCTTTGGGTCCTGCTTCAGGGGTCCCTGGTGGACAAGGCTTGACTCAGGTGTGATGTACCCAAGCAGAGACACCAGCAATCTTGATAGCCGGGGGGGGGGGGGGGGGTGGTAAAAACAACAGGGTGAGGCCCTTCCCATAATAGTCCTAAAGGTTGTCTTTTCCAAACCTTTATAAGAACTTGGTTCCCTGGCCTTATTGGGTGTAGTGTCATTACTATAGGGATCAGGCGCCTCTCCAGGACTCGCTGTTGGTTTGAAGCAAGGGTCTTTTGGAAGACCTCCATTTGCTGGACTAAAGTGTGGTCACTCTTGACCTGCAAGCCCCTATCCAGGGTGTCAAAGGTGGTGGCCTGCTGTATAATATTTCAAAACGGGTCAGGCCATCAGTATATGGAGTACACAGGGACCGGAAAAGGGCCAATGGAAAGAGGTCTGGCCAGGAAGAATTAGTTTTTTGGTGGAGCTTTCACAGGGTTTCCTTCAGAGACTGGTTCATACGTTCTACCTGACCTGCACTCTGGGGTCGACAGGAGGTGTGGAGGTTCCACTTGATTTTTAAAGCTTGGGCTATAGCCTGAACTGCCTCCACCACAAAAGCTGGATCTTTGTCTGACCCAATGTTAATAGGCAACCCATATCGGGAAATAACTAGATCAGCAAAACCTTTGCAACCTCTCAGGCTTCTTAGTCTGGGTGGGAACTGCTTCAATCCATCCGGAATAAGTACAAAGTAATACTAACAGGTACTTATATCCACTTGGGGCTGGGCCAATTTTGGTGAAATCTATTTCAATGTCCTCAAAGGGAGTGGTACCCTGCTGGCATACTGTGAAAGGGGGAACTTTGCCAGTCCTTGGGTTATTCTTGATACAGGTTACGCAGTGCTTGGCTACTGAAGTTCCATACAGTCCACAGGTTTGGGATGTAGTATTTCTTTTCTAAAGAGGCAGCCAGCGCTCCTTTCCCAAAATGTGTGATCTGGTGGAGAGTGGCCGCTAGCTGTAAGCCCATACTGTTTGGAACAAAGATTCTGCCATCTGGTAGGATCAGCCATCCATATTTCTTTGTAGTGCCCTCTGTTGTGGCCCACACCTTTTCAGACAGGGAATAGCGTAGAGGCCCTTTAGGTTGGGGTAGCACAGGAAGAATAGGTCCCCTCTCTGGGACCATGGTCTTTCTTTGTAGGGTGGCCTTCTGTGTGACCTGATCTGCTAACCTGTTCCCAGTCTCAACTTCCCCAGTGCCTCTCTGGTGGACTTTGCAGTGAACAACCGCTACCTGAGTTGGCTTCCACACCACTTGCAGCAATCCTAGGATTTCTTGAGCACTTTTTATTGCTTTTCCTTCAGCCTTGAGCAGTCCTCTCTCTCAATAAATTGCCCCATGAACATATATGGTGGCAAAGGTATACTGAGAATCAGTGTATATGGTGGCCCATTTGTCAGTGGCCTCCTCTAATGCCCAAGTGAGGGCAACAAGTTCTGCTCTTTGGACTGACCATCCTTGTGGAAGAGACTCAGCATGGACTACCTTCTCTAGAGTGACTATGGATGCTCCTGCATAGCGTATGCCTTCTTGAATGAAACTGCTTCCATCCATGGAGAGTACAACGCCTGGGTTTGGGAGTGGGGAGTCTTGTAGCCTAGGCTGGGAGGAACATTCCTGGTCTATGGTCTCCTCACAATCATGTTCTGGTCCTCCCTCTTCAGTGGGTAGGAGCGAGGCTGGATTCAAGGCCTGAATGGTCTGCAGGCAGATCCAGGGGTCTTCAAGGAAGGTTGTTTGATAGTGAGTGAGGCGACTACCAGTAAGCCACTTTCCTCTGGTAGCTCTCAGGAGGGTCTTGACTGAATGCAACATGTTGACAGTGAGGTCCTGCCCTAGAGTGAGATTGTCGGCCTCCTTAACTAGGAAGGCTGTGGCAGGCCATCCTCAGGACACCAGGTCTAGTCCTTTCAGAGGTATGCTACTGGTCTACACCAGGGCCCAAAGATTTGGGTTAAAACTCCCCTGGCTACCCCCTTATTTTCATGGATAAAAAGACTAAAAGGCCTGGTGACATCTGGCAGGGCAAGGGCTGGAGCCTAGGTAAGTTCCTCCTTTAGTTTTTGAAATGCCCTCTCTTGTTCTTCTCCTCAGTCCAATGGGGCATTGGGGTCCTGGGGAGCCTCATGGAGGGGCCAGGTGACCACAACAAAATTGGGGATCCAAAGACGACAAAATTCTATCATCCTAGGAAACTCACGGAAGTCCTTCTTGGATCTCGGAGTGGGAAGTTGGGTGATTACCTCCTTTCACTTGGATGACAGTCTCTGGGTCCCTTCTGATAAGATGAACCCTAGAAACTTAACTTTCTGGGTACAAATTTGTACCTTCCAGTGGGAGACCCAATAGCCTTTCCTCTTGAGCAAGGTGAAGAGGGCAGAGGTGCCAATTAAACAGTCCTCCTTAGTCTTGGCTGCTAAGAGATCATCTACATATTAGAGGAGTGTTATATGAGGATTCTCTATCAAGAAGGGGCTGAGATCCTTCCCTAGGGCCTCCCCAAATATGGTGGGAGAGGTTTTAAACCCTTGAGGCAGCTGAGTCCAAGTGAGCTGCTGCTTTCTGTTTGTCTCTGGGTGCTCCCACTCAAAGGCAAAGATGTCCTATGAATGCAGATGTAAGGGAATATAGAAAAAAGCATCCTTTAGATCTAAGGTAGTATACCAGAGTCTACCAGGTGGCAGGAGTCTCAGGAGAGTGTAGGTGTTTGGCACCATAGGGTGGAGAGTTTCTGTCACTGCATTGACTCCCCTCAAGTCCTGAACCAGCCGGTAATCATTGGTTTCAGGCTTTCAGACCATTAGGAAAGGAGTATTCCATGCCGACTGGCATTCCCTTAATATGCCCTCCCTTAGCAAACGGTCTATGTGAAGCTTGATTGCCCTTGTGGGGTTGCCTTTCCGAACAGTGGAACAACAGGGGGTATGTGGCTTGCTAGACTCAGCAGGTTGTCTTCTGCCCATACCTTGGGAAACTTTCATTGAAAATCTTCAGGAACATACCCGGGATGTGGTTGAGAGGTTTTGAGGAGACAGTATTCTTCCTTGAGTGGGAGTGTGACAGACAAAACCATTTGAGGGCAGCCTTGGAGTTTTGTAGCCTCAGGAGAAAAGGAAATATGGGCCCAGAGTTTTCTGAGGAGGTCTCTGTCCAGTAAGGGGAACAGACAGTCCAGGACAAGGAGGAATGAATGAGTAGTGGTGGATTTTTCTAAGTGAACCTTGCAGGCCTCACAGAAGGGGTACTCTGCGAAGTTCCCTGTGGCCCCCTTTCTAGTTCATTTGCCAGAGAGTGGTATTGTAGGAGCAATCACTACCCAGACTTCAGCCCCTGTATCTACCATGGAAGTCACTGGGTGGCCCCCAACATTCATTGTTACCATGGGCTCCTGGGGGCCTAAAGAGAGGGAGCCCTGACCCCTTCAGTCAGTCTCCTTCTACTGTAGCCATGACCCTGGGTGGGGGTCATTTGTTTTTCCATCTGGGGCACTCATTCTTCCAATGTCCCTTTTCCTTACAACAGTCACATTGATCTGAGGCTAACTCCCTCCTTGTTTGCCTCCCCCTTTCTTATGGAACTTCTTCCCAGATGCTGGGGTCGGCACATCAGTGGTTTGTCCAAGGGCGGTTGCTTAGACCTTAGCTTGTCACTTCTCCCTTTCTATCTCCCTCTTCTTGTCATCCTCATCTCTGTTTAAGTATACTTTGGTAGCAATTTCAAGGAGCTGGCCTAAATTTATGCCTCCAAATCCCTCTAATTTTTGCAGTTTCTTTCGGATATTGGACGCTGCCTGGGTTACAAAGGCTAGATTAATGGTGCGGGCATGTTCTGGAGCCTCTGGGTCAAAGGGAGTGTACATGCAGTATGCCTCTCGAAGCCGTTCAAGGAAAGCGGTTTGGCTTTCGGTGGGGCCCTGAATAACTTCCAAAACCTTACTCAAGTTAGTTGGCTTCTTGGCTGCCTTAATCATCCCTTGGTGGAGGACTTAGTGATGGGCTAGCCGCCATTCCAGACACAGTATTAGGGTCCCAATCGGGTGGCTTGGCAGTAAAATTTCCCATACTGCTTCCTCCCTTTTCTATTCTGTTCCTATGTCCCAGCCCCTGATATCCTCCCTAGCAGCTTTAAGAATTAATTCTTGCTTTTCAACAAAGAAAAGAGCCATCAAGAATTGCTGACAGTCCTCCCAGGTCAGTCGATGTGACTGGAAAATAGATTCAAACAAGTTAGTGAGAGCTCAGGGCTGCTCAGAAAATGATAGATTCTGAGCTCGCCAGTTATACAGATCGCTAGTGGAGAAGGGGACATAAATGTAAGTGGTTCTGTGCCCAGGACTGGGCCCAACAACCTCCCTCAACAGGAGAACAGGCCTGGCAGCCTGGGCCTCATTAGAAGAATTAGCGGAGCTGGGTGTGTGCCTCAGCCATAGTCGGGAGGAAGGAGGGCTACCTGGGGGAGACAGCTCAGAAGAGTCTCTGCTGGTGGAGTCTGGCTCCGCCCCTAGGACCTAGGGTTAGAGGGATGTGGGGGCTTTGCCATAGGGAGAGGGCTGCAGAAGGGGATCCTCCTCAGGGTCTGAAGGGAGGGGTGGAGAACTTGGATGAAGTGGCTTAGTGGACTTTGATCTGTCGTACTGATCCTTTCCCTGAGGCTGTCAGGCTAAAAGAACTTTATGGGCTTCTGACCCTACACACCTTTGGAGCCAAGTAGGCAGGTACCTAGCCAGTTCCTGCCAGTGGTCAATGTAATCAAACCGTTTAGGGTGACCGGGCTTCCCTGCAACAATGAGGTGCACTGCCCGTATAATGCCTAGATTCAGAATTTCTCCCAGTGGCCATCCCACCCCAAAAGTGGGCCATTCTGATCTGCAGAGGATCTCTAAGGCATCAGGGCTCATAGAAGGGTCTTGCCCCCGGAATTGGGAAAAATTCTAGAGCATGCAGTCGAGAACCATGGGTGTGGACTTGGACTGACACCCACCCATGATGACTAAGGTGACTGCTACAAATATACACTTAATTTGGATCACAATCAGGGGTGGGAACACAAGGCGTGGGAGCAATTCCCCCCTTCATGGCACAGACAAACAAGGGTAGGAAACTCCCTAAAGGAAGCCACTCGGATGCCTGCCTGGCCTCTCCTCTCACAAGGGGCTTAGGCTTATCTTAGCTAAGGCTGCCCAAGAAAAATCGAGGTTATATCCAGCTGTTATGCTGTATGACAAGCCAAGGAACCGCACGTTAGGACCCAATCAGACTCCGGAGCCATAGCTGTGGAGCCACACACTGGACAAATTAGGGCAAGTCGCTAATTCCCCTCACTCACTCACTTCACATGCACACAGAAGTTAAACAGTTTCCCTCCCCATCCCTTGTCCAGACTTGAACGCCCCTGGGATGCACCGTGTCAACTAACAGGTGGTTGAGCCAAAACCTGATTCCAGAGAGCTCAATAACTAACTGGTCTGAATACTTCAGACCAACCAAATTCTCACTAAAAGAGAACTAAACTCAACCCTGCATCCAGGTGTCAAGGGGTGCCTTGCCCACAGGCGATGGATGCCTCTAGGAATTACCTATCCCAGTGGCTGTCACTCATCTGTTCATCAAGACTGGTTGTCCACATTTGTTGTCCCTATACTGGGCAGCCAGAAGAAACCGTGGCCCCATACAATCCAGGAAGACATGAGGGATGCTCAGAATTCTGAGCATGTGGCCACAGTCTCGTCGCCGTTCGGAGAACTACATGAGGTCCACTGAGTCCCCAGGGGGTCTGTTGAAGTTGGCATTGTGCTCCAGAGAGGGTATCTCACATGGGCCTCCAAAATGTTCTGGCAGATTCAGTGAGAATAAACCACTCAGAGACAGTGGATAAGGAAAGCAAAAGGGGCATGTTCTGTTTTAGGTTTATTTTTGATGCATATCTGATGATCTTAGATAATCTTCTGAATGATTCTTTATAAATGAGGACCTTTCAAAGGTGGCCTAATGAGGTCCATTAAAGCATCCCTTCCATAATGGGTCTCTTAATTTAGGTGGGATATACTAGAGGTTCAGGGATTAAAACTATACCATGAATGTCAATCTTCCATATAGAATTAGGGTCAGTGTTAGAGGATCCCCATTTATGGGCCCACTTCTCATCTCATTCTGTATAATGAAGTTTAAATTCTGACAAGTCAGGTAAGGGATTAAAGTCCCAAGAATTAATAGCCTTTGGCTGGCTGGTCTTATTGTTTTATTGGCAGTTTGGTTTTCCTGATCTGTTTGGAAACCATCCTCTGGTGTCCTGGGCAGTCTGGGTTTGGTAGATTCACTACCTCTGGCAACTTAAAAATCTCTTTTGCTTGTTTGATGTCCTTATTCCCCAAGGTTAAGAGTCCTCTTTCTTCCCATATTGTCCTATGGACATGGATTACCAAGAAGGCATATTTAGAGTCAGTATAAATGTTAAACTTCTTTACCTGGGATAATTCTAAGGTTCTGATGAGGGCCTTTTGTGCTGAGGTTCTTATGACAAGGGCCTGCACTTCTACTGCATACCCAGATTATTCTTGACCATTCTCCATGAATCTTCTCCCATCTGTGTATAATTCCCAGGCAGATTGTGTCAGTGGATGGTCAAAAAGGTCTGGTCTTCTGGAATAAATTTTTTCAATAGTTTATAAGTCATGAAATAGGGTGGTTAGGGTTTAAGATAGTGTTTGTTTGTAAGGTAACATTTAGGTTGTATAATAAAATGGCCTAATATTTTTTTCATGCACACTGCCATCAGCAAATATTCTACTTTATTAATCAGAGTGAGTTTTTGTAGGAAGACTAACATGGCCAAATTAATATTAATTTTAAAAATTTCTGTAATATTGGTTGAGTTCTTTCTAAAGCTTCCTTTTTGAGGAGGTATAGTTTCTTCTGTGAGACTTGTACTCCCTTTTTTGGTTAATTTTTATAGGTTGAATATTAACAGCCTTAATTGGGGTTTTATCAACCTAAATAGCTTGACATACCTGTAATAGACTTGTTTGAAAAGAGTTCACCTTCTAGTCCTTCCAGGCAAGTAAATAATACTGGAACTGGAGAGCATGTACCAGCAGGACTTCTATACATAATTGTGATTTCCCAGAGGAAAAAAAGTTTTTGTGCATGCAATTTACTAAGTAAATCTTGGTCCAACAATGGAATGGGACAGTCTTGCATGCAGAGAAAATTAATTTTTAATCTCCAAGGTGGTACTCTAGAGGTTTTTGTAATTGTCCCACCATACCAGTAACTTAGACCACAGCTAAACTTTTCTTGTTTAGTTTTGTATTTAGCACTGAGTATGTAGCTCCTATATCTATAAGGAAGCCAAGTAGTTTGTTCCCCACAGTCAGTTCTACCCAGGGCTCCTGTGGAGAAGTAGTAATAGGTCAGAAGGTGTCTGGGAGAGCCCCTGGACCTCCTCATTCATCATCAGATTCATCATTTCTTTCTGACATTTCTCGGTGAGGGTTTCTATTCTTTATATTTTTCTTTTGGAGTTCACAGTAGTCCTTTCTCCAATGGCCTTCCTCTTTGCAATAGACACATTGATTGACACCTAGTGGGTCTTTCTTTTGTCTTTTCAGGTCCAATATCTAAGAAAACTGTGGCCTATTTTAATTTTCTTGTTTCCTGGGCATCATAAACTTTAAAGACTATGTTCACCAGCTGAGAGGAATTTATTCCCAACACCCCATCTAGACATTAATGCTTCCTTCTGCTATCTGGGCACTTTGCCCAATAAAAGTCATGTTTATTATCTGAACCTTTTCTGGTGCCTGTGGGTCAGCATCAATGTGCTTTTGACACCCCTGATAGAGCTTTTCTAAAATTCAGAAGAATCATCATTTGGTTTCTGTTGAACAGCCTGTATGTTTAGGCTCTTTTCTTTAGTCACCTCTTTCTTAAGTCCTTACAATATGCACCTTTTGTAATGTTCTAGGAAGGCTAGGTCAAGTCCAGTTAGGCTCTTTCAAGGAAATCATGCTGGCTGGGTTGGAGGTTCCATTAAGATTCTCTTGATGAAACTGATGAGTCTCTTAATTAGTCTTATCTATAAATAACTGTCTTCCATCTTCTGTTAACAGGATATTAAGAAGAGACTGTATGTTTGCAGTTTGGATGATGAATAGCACAAAGGGAGGGAATGAGATCTGCCATTTTTCTGAAGATCCTCATATGAGAGGTTAAACTTCTTCCAATTCAGTAAATCTAAAGTGAAAAATAGAGTATGGGCCCAGGTGTGGCCAGCTGGCTGGCCTTTCTGGTTTATTTCACTTGGAGTGTATTACCTCAAAGGGAATTTCCCCCTTTGAATATGGATGCTCCATGTCCAAATTGTGTACCCTGCTGGGTCTTCAAAGGAGAGATCATTCCTTCTTTATGGAAGGATAGGGCTATCACCCTTCTGGGCCATATTTCAGGAGTATTTAGCAGCAGGAGTGGTGGAAGGGGAATCTTCCTGTACTAATTCTAGGTCCCCCAATTTCAGAGCATTACAGAAACTCATCTCCTTATTTTATTTTCTTCCTGTGTCTTACTATCAGAGAGGAATTTTAAAGCCAGTTTTCTTCTCTGCATCATTAGATTGTCTTCTTTATTTGCAAAATCTTTATTGTATAAAGACATAAATGTTTAGTCATAAGGAATTTTGTCCTATTTGTATAACCACTGACAAAACAATTTTAACTGTATGATAGTGTAGTAAATTACAGAACCATTAGGGGTCATTATTCCCCATAGTGTAAAGTATACATAGGCCAATCAGTGATACAATAGAAAACAAATTCCTTCTTATTCATTGGATCATGGACAAATCTGCTAAAATTCAGCACAGTAGGCTTCCTTCAGAAGTTGATACAGAACAACTCATGATGGCATAAAAATACAAGTCCAAAACCATAACCATAGAAAGACCCAAGACAAAGTGGGGCCATATGAACAAAACTTGGATTCATCATTTCATTAGTCAATACAAGCACTCACAAACAAGTCTTGTAACCTTATTTCCTGCCAACCAATACTGCAAGCAGTCCTGTCCAGACCCAAATAGCATGAAGCTCAAGTGACACAAAGCTCAAGTAACCCAAAGTCCAAGTAACACAAAGCCAAAATGGTAGGTATAGCCTCCATACCAGTACTGTGAATGGTTCTTACCAAACCCAAGTGGCAAAAAGCTCAAGTGGCATGAAGCTTTAATGACATGAAGCCCAGGAAGAACAAAATTCAACTACCACACATCCCAAGTGGCACAAAGCCAAAGTGGCAGGGATAGCTTGCCAACCAGTACTGCAAATTGTTCCAACCAGACTGTAGTGGCATATAGCCCAAGTGGCACACATCCCAAGGAGCAGTAATAGAAGACCTGTGATGTGCAAGCCAGTTTGACTTGAAAAGGAGTACAGGTTCTGCTACCTGCCATTATGAAAGCCAAACTGGTGAGAGAAGTGCTGGTTCAAAGGGAAAGAGGTTTATTCAGGTGTAATGACCTGGGAGAGTAGTAGATTCTTGTTTCAAAGATGATCTCCCTTTCTTGCTCAAGCCTGCAGTTCTTATAGGGATAGTGAGGAGAAAGGATTTTTTAATCCAATCATCTGGCTAGCTTTTGGCACACTTGGGTACTATACATTCATTTTTCTAGCTTTTGACATAGTCAGTGTAAGAACCTCCCTCTGCACCATCATTTTGGCCAAAGAGGTAGATTTTCTGGTGTTCCCTGAGTATTTTCTTGCTCCACCCTCTTCACCATACCATTTGTTAAGCAAAATTCTTTGAAACATTTCTGGGTAATCCAGACTCATAAGAGTGGAACAGATTCTTTAAAAATGAATTCTTATAACCTATTCATCTAAGTATATATATTTTTATGCTTTCTTGATCCCTGGGGAATATACACGATACTTTATAGTATAAGCAAACAACCCCTCTTCCTCCTATTTCTCCTCTTCCTTTTCTTATTTTTCTTCCTCTTCTTCCTCCTCCTCATCTTCTTTTTCCCCTTCCTCCCTCTTCTTAGTGAAGAGATTAGATCAAAGGAAAAATAAGAGTTTAGAGTAGAAAATAAAAAAACAGGTGTAAAGTTGTCACATAAAAGTACAACATGCACACAATGGGTTCTGTATATCTGTAAAGTGGCTGAGAGTCTGGATATTAATCCCGCTTCCACATATACCTTGAAAAAATTATTTAATTCTTCTCTTATTTGGTGTTCTTGCTTGATGATAATATTACTTACCTCATGTGGTCTTTTGTGGCTTAAAATAATCAATCAAAAGATTGTAAGTGTGTGAAAGTGTTAGTGCTTAATAGCATATTATAATTATTGTTATTATATTGACTTTACAGAGACTGAAGGATATGACATTAATTTTCTTGAATTTTAATAATCTTCATATCAGATTTTCTGATTCTTTATAGAAATAGAGGCAATGGGTGTTAAAATCATTCAAATATACTATCTAATAACTAGAACTATTCTTTTATTAGAAAATGTTTTTAAAAGGTTTCAAAGTCATAAGAAGAAAAAAATAAAAAAAAATATATATATATAAGTTCTAACACATTAACTTTTATTTCCTATGAGATTTTGCTTTTTGAAAGCATGAACAAAATCTTCAGAGGTGTTTCTATATTTTTTTAGTTGATTGTTTTTCAAAGTAATTCTATCTTTATTGCTGTGTTTCTTTATGCATGATTAAGAAGCAAAAGTAACTAAACTGATTTCCAGATTCATCTTCTAATAATGGTTTATGGAGTATTCAATGCAAAAATTACTACAAGCCCCTGCTATAAAATGTATATACAGATTTATGAATAGATGCCCATGTGTCTATTTGCAGCCCTGCTACTAGAAAATTCTCAACAATTGTAACTTTGGGAGTTAAATGGGCACAATGGAGACTTCTTTTATATCCAAAGACATAAAGATTAAAATATAATAAGTTAATTCTTATCACCCAATTAACTAAAAATGGCTTGGGCCATGTTCACAAAGTCAGTTGATTAGAATACAGCTACTGTACTGATTGTTTTATTCCAAGGACTGGACTAAGATATTATTCAAAAGAATAATCATTTGCTATCTTAAATTATCTGATAATAGACACATTTTTTACTTATTGCATCAGAAGCCTACCATAGCTAAACCCCTTCATGCATTCACTTATTCAACAAGTATTTTATGGGAATGTAATCTGACACAAGCATTGTACTAAGCCCAAAGGACAGAAAGGTGAATAAAAGAGATAGGTTAATTACTTCAGTTCCATGGGGAGACAGAAGGAAATAGTTTCTTTATCATCGAGAGTGTGATATGGCCCAGTGGGGCAATACAGTGTACTGTGGAGAGCTGGAGAGTTTAAACAACACTTCACATCTTGGGGAGGAAGGGGGGCAGAAGCTGAGGTCTGGAGAGTGTACAGCAATGAGTCTAGTTAGAGGAAAATGGTGAGGAAGAGAGTGATGAGGACAGTGTTACAGGTAAATGAAACAAAGTGTTGGGAATGTAGTAAGATCATGTACAAAACTTACAGGGCAGTAGAGGTTCTTACTGATTATATAAGAACTAGAAAATACTTTCTTAGACATCAGACTCAGTATGATGTAGAATAGAGTCACTCTCTTTTAAAACAATTTCTTCAAAATAAGTGAATTACACAATTGCAACACAGAAAAGAGGGGTATAACGCTACTGGATGAACACAGTAACAAGAAATATTTTCTTAGCACCTCCTAGGACCCACTTGTATTCTAAACATAATTCAACATAATTCAGCATGTATGCTATAATAAGGGAAAGGATGGTATACTTATGAAAAACTATATATATGAAGTCATATAGATAGGGTTACCATACAGTTTTCCCAAGATAGTCCCAGTACACACCTGTTGTTTCTGCCTATGTATAAACAGTGCCTCCTTTAACTCTCAAAAGTACCTATGGTCAGGCAATAAATCATGTACAACAGATAAGAAAAAGAAATGATATCTATAGACTAGGCTGCCAGGAAAGGTTTTATAGAACCAGTGGAATTTGCCATGTAACTTGATGGTAGGGTGAGATTCTGTAAGAGGAGACATGTTACAGCTGAAGATGAAACAATAGCCAAAAGACACCTGTTTAGAACTCACCATTTCCAAAATGTGTAGGTTATTCATTCCTGAATGCACTTACTCACTCATTCAACAAATCTCTGTAGAACACCTGATCTATACCAGGCACTGTTTAGGCACTGGGTCACAAGTGCAAATAGACTACCCAGATCTTATCCTCACAAAGCTTAGTGGATGGGGGGGTAGCGGAGGCATAATTTGAAAAACTAAAAAAAATAAACTGGATATTTTCAGATAGTCATAAGTGCTCTGAAGGAAATATAAAAGGGTGATACATTGGCGAGTGATTGGAAGGTGGCTATCCTAGACAAGGCTTCTTGAAGAGCTGGACTATGACTTCTGATCTGAATGACAGGAAGCAGCCACCCATAAAATGACCCGAGGAAGCATTTAGAGCATGCAGAAAAATGAAGGCAAGACCCTGGTGCAAGGATAAGCTTGGTCTGTGGCTGGTAGTAATGATCAAGAAGAAGGATGAATAATAGAGAACTTCCAGCCAAGATGGAGGCTTAGACTGACACACTCTGTCTCCCTCCACAACTAAGAAGAACTACAACTACCACAAAGCCAGAAATAACCAGAAGTTCCAGAAAATAAAGATACATGAAAGTCCAACATATGAAGTTATAAACTGAACCCATCAGCTCACGATTACAATGCCAGAGAAGGCAAACCCCCATTGCCTCAGACTGTGAGGCCCAGAGGGCATGGGAATGGAGGAAGATGCTCCCCATCTCTCAGCGGAGAGTAATGGCAGAAATCTATCTTGGACCCCTGCCCCCACACAAAGTGCCGCAGTGTGGTGAGAAGGGTTGCCCGGTAAGTGAGGAGTGCACAGGGCTCTGCCCCCAATAGTGTAAGAGGTGTGACAGCCCTGCCCAAGAAGGAAAGATAAACTAAAACAGTCAGGATGGCAGGAATCATTATTGAAATATCAATCACGCAGCTGACCAAAAAATAAATACATAAATTAACTGATGAACAAATAGAAAATTTTTCTGAGGCTCAGTTCAGAGCTATAATCATAAGGCAACTTACAGAATTAAGAAAATATATTTAAAAAGACAGGGAAGGAATGAAGGGTAGCCCTGCTGAAATGAATGAAAACACATATGAGACAAGTAGTGAGGAAAGGAAAACCAAGGATCAAATCAACAAATCAGAACATAGGGAAGGAACAAACAGTCAACCAGTGTAGAAAGAGGAAACAAAAAGTGAGGAATATGAGGAGAGGCTCAGAAACTTCTGGGACAGCAATAAGTGAATGAACATTGAATTATAGGGTTGCCAGAGGTGAAGAAGAACTAGAAATGGAAAAATTATGTGAAAAAATAACAAAGCAGGACTTCCCTAACTTGGGGAAGGAAATAGACTTACAGGTCCAGAAAGCACAGGGAGTTCCAAAACAACTGGACCCAGGGAGAACCACACCAAGACACATTATAATCAAAATGTCAAAAATTAAAGATAAAGAGAGAATCTTAAAAGCAGCAATAGAGAAGAAAAGAATTATGTACAAAGGGGTCCCAATTAGACTATCAGCTGATTTCTCAAAGGAGACTGCACGCAAGAAGGGACTGGTAAGAAATATTCAAAGTAATGAAAAGCAAAAACCTAAAACCACGATTACTCTATCCTGTGAAGTTGTCATTCAGAATAGAAGGGCAGAGAAAGTGCTTCCAGGACAAAGTAAAACTGAAGGAGTTCATTAGATCCAAACCACTGTTATAATATGAGATGTTAAAGGGACTTGTTTAGAAGAAGGAGGATCAAAACTATGAACATTAAAAAGAAAACTGTATCACAACAACCAACAACAGAAGCTAGGGAATCAAAACAAAGGCAAACTAAGTAGGCAATGAGAGTGGAAAAAGAATTATAGGTATGGGGAACATGCTGGGGGAAGTTCAGCGGGGAGGGGGAAGTGGGGAAAAGAAGGGAGATGGTGCAGGAATTAAAAAGCATAGTAGGAGGGAATGGAGTAGACAGGAAGATGTTGAGAAGAACTATATGCACAACCAATGGGCATGGACTAAGATGGGGGGACAACTGGAGAGAGGGGGTGTCACTGGGTGGAGGGGAGCAAAGGGAAAAGAAATTGGGACAACTGTAACAGCATAATCAATAAAATATATTTAAAAAACAAAAAAAGAAGAAGAAGGATGACACGTTGTCATGGGATTAGGCAAGATGAGAAGGTAGGACATGGCAGCTCTGGGAAAGAGCTTGCATTTGATTGCAAGTGTAAGGGGAAGCAATTTGGATAATAAACAGTTAAATATCTTAATCAGAATCATGTTTTAAAGACATCACTCTGGCTGTCTTTTGGCAATCAGAATGAAGCAGGAGCGAAAAAGAAGCAGAGAGACTAGTAAGGACACAGAGATGGCAGCTGCTTAGACTAGGTGGTTGCAGGAAAAACAGAGGTAACATGATGGATTCAAAATCTGTTCTGGAGGTAGGTGGCCAGAGTTTGCTAAAGGTTTTCTGAGCGTAAGAAGGTGGGATGTGAGTGATAGAGAAAAATAAAAAATAACTCCTGGATTTGGCCTGAAACTGGGTGCATAATAATATAAATAATATAAATATAATTATTAAAATGGAAGCACAGTTCCACGTTCAACTGTCTATTGATCAAGAAGCAACCAACCTTGACAAAGGAAAATGCTGATTAACACTATGAACTCTCAGAACAAACTCCATGTCAAATTTATCTTTTCATCTACAGTGCTTAAATATGCCATTGCACAGTAAATGCTCAATAAAATATGAATGAATGATGAATGGAAACTTTTTCTGTGAATTATTGCAGATATTTAAGTCTAGAGGAATATAGGGTAACCAGTAGACAACTAACTCGTCTGTTCTCTCTTTTATTTTTCACTTACTCCTTTAAAACATATTTATTTCATGGTTTCTGTGTGCCAGTCATTGTGCTAAGCAGATATGTGAGTCATACACTATCAGTGCTAAGGCAGTGAAAGTTTGATGACAGTAAATGACAATGGACCCTGACTTAGACTGAAAGTCAGGGAGAGCTTCCTTAAGGTAGAAATACTTGAATGAAATGCTGAAGGCATGAACTTGGTAGGAGTAAGTTTATGTAATGAGAAAACCCAAAAGAAGCCCTTGCAACTAGAGCAGAGGAGCCAGTAGGCTCTTGAGGTGTAGCTTAGAGGTGGGCCATAAGCTGGCATTCAAGGCTTTGTAGCAGAAACCTCTGAAGAGTTTAAAGTAGATAGGACATGATCAGATTGCATCTTGAAGAGATCAATCTGGCTACTGGTGGCAAATGACTAGTTTGAATAAAGAGAACAGTTGTGATACCTATATCACATTTTCTTTGAAACTAATAAATATTCCTTACACAATCTAGAAATATAACATAGTCTGAATAATTGCCTTTGGAGAGCTTTGGAGAAAAAAAAATAGAAATGATAAAAACCAAAATATTTGGCATGTAATTTCAGAAATCCAGTAACATATTCCAAGTTTCCCAAGATATCTAACCCCAGGATAAACTTTTTATAATTTCACTGTCAAAGAAACAGTTGAAAAAATCCCTTTTTTTTTTTGTTAACTTTAATTATAAACTGATGTCTTTTTTTCCCATTGTAAGTGTAATGCATATTTATTGCTTAAAAATTCAGGAAATGAAGGAAGTAAATAGAAAAAAAAATACTAGTGTCTTCCCAAAATAGCCTTTATTAGTTTTTTATATTTCCCGATATACTTTTTACTAAGATTTCCTCTTCCTCCTCCTTCCTTCTTACAGATTTGTTATCACACTGTTTATACAATTTTGTTTACTTCTCTTTTCACTTAATATTGTAACAATCATGAAAAATAAAAGCTGTCTTTTTAAAATTTTATCCAAGATCTTAAGAAATGCTATTTTTTCTCTCTAACCAAATATGCAGATTATAGGTCATATATGATGAAGTGCTAGTTTTCTGGGAGTCCTGGCTTTGTCAAAACTTTAAATATTTATTTTCATCATTGATAGAAATGTCTTATTTCCCCTTACGTTCATAAGAGTTTGCTTTCTCATTGAGAAGGGGATGTCAAAAGCTAGTAACAATTTCAGAAGCCAATTTCTTTTACATATTTGAGATGAACATATATGTCATAAGAACAGCTGCACTGTAATATTTCAAAGATATCACCTAAGTTGTATTACTACTTCCAATAATAGAACTTCAACAATAATCCATAAAGTGATATAGACTTTATTTTATTTACTAAAATGGTTACAGATTTTAAAAATTATTGCCAACTAAATGACACACTTTCTTGAATACTTTTTCTTGTTCAGGTTTGGGAAGTATGGTGGATTGAATAGCAACATCATTCCCTTCGCCTAAGAAATAAGTGAAATCACAGTATGCTAAGTTGCACATATTTTTCATTAGCACTTAGCTACCATGTCTATGCAAAGATCCATTTATCTCATACATATTTTCTTCATTTTCAGATAAAATTTCCAAATGCTTACATTTTACTGAATATTGGTTGATTGGATAATTTGAACATCAAAGGAAACTTTCATTTAATTTAAGCCATACACTTGTCTTTTGATTTATTAACATTCAATCAATAAACAAGCAATTTGGAAATGTAATCAGGAAATGCTTCCGATTGGCTGACAATGTATCAAAGCCAGGCTTCAAGGCAACAGCAGACTGTAACAAGCAGTTTATTACCAGTAGCTGTTACTAACATTAGTCAAAACCATGAAAGATTAAATGGAATAAGAAATGTAATGCTGGAGGAGCCTTGGGCACTGTGTTCTCTTCTTCCTTTTGAAAACTGCAAGCCTGTCTTTGATATGATAACAAATATAAACTGTTTAAAACACCAAATGCAGGAAAACTGAGCCTAGCCTGTCATGGAGTTAATCCATTCCAGAGTGACACACAAATAGTGTAACACCCAGCAGATATATGTTACAGGAATATTTTGAATTGGATTTACATGTAGTGAGCAAATTGGAACTTTTGATTTATACCAGATATGGTAATATGCATGTTCTCATATTAACAGAATGTAATCCTATTTGAAAATAATAAGTTTTCAACAAGCTCTGCAATTGGAAGCTATGTGAAAAAAATTGTTTGGGTTTTAACTAGAGATGGGCAAAGAGAATTATAGCCTAAATTCACAAGTTAGCCTCACTTTTTATCAGTCAGGTGCATGTTATTTTGCCTTTGGTTACTACATACAAGAGATCTCTGGGATTGATTTATTTTATCTCCCCCCCCCCCTTATCTGTGAACTGTCCATTGCCATAGGCAAATATCAAAGTGCAGAGCACTGGAAAGGGATTTTTCTTTGCACACTTCACTTCCTATAGTCATTCTAAACAGTCTATGCCTACCTTCCAGACAATTAAAGCTGGAAAGGAGAAATACCTTTTACATTTGTTGGTTTGAGACTCCCTTTAGATATTGAGCACAGATTCACTGAATTACTTTTCATTGCACTCAGAACATTATAGGCCACACTTATAAGAAAATCAAACAAACAACACAAAAAGGAGCTAAAAATAAACAAGAAAGTGTTCTATTTTATATTGTTTTTGGAGCGATCCCTTCCTGGAAACATTGGGTATGCTGAGACCAGATGCCCTTTCATCAGTACTTGAAGAGTTTCCCTCATAGAGCAGTTGGAGGCCTTCATATTTCAAAATAAATAAAATAAATGTTGTTTGAGGAAGCTTTGCTTTAGGGGCCTATATATTTAAACAAGTCGATGAGACCAGCTGGTAGATTGCAACAGAATTAATGACCATAATTTCTATCCACTTTTTTCTCCAGTGTCCAGGCACATTCGATAGTAATTTTATATGGATTATTAGCTGACCATCTGCCCAATCTTCTCTCCACATACAGACACACTAAAGCATAATAAAAACTCTCCTTAGGTAAATGGTCCATAATTTGGTGTACTGGTATTTAAGACTTACCTCGTAGAAACAAGATGGCGGAGGAGTAAGTGGAAGCTACACTAACTTCCTCCTAGAACTAGTCTGGATTTACAATGTAATTTTGGAGAAATCATCTGGAATAACGAACCGAACACCAGCTGGAGAGAAGTCTTATAACCACGGAGAGACAGAAAAGGCCGCTACATCACAACGTGACCGGTAGGGAGTGCGGAGACGTGGAAGGGCTGGCTGGGCTCCCACGGGTGGCAGCTGAAGGGGCTGAGAAACAGCTCAGCAGCCGGGGATTCCCCCTGAGAAGGGCAGGGTCTAAACCCCCAGCTGGACTTCCCAGCCTACAGCGACAGAGTGGAAAGTAAAATAGTATCAGCTGTGAAAAGCGAAAAGCCACAGGCTTTCTTGCTAGCCGGAGAGAAACAGCAGGAGAAAAAGAGCTCTTAAGTGGATCACATACGAAAATATTTTGGCCACCACTTACCCTGGGCTCAAGCGGAGGGAAGGCGGAGAGGACTGGAGACACTTGGGGAGAGTTTGGCACGGTGGCTTTGAGGGGAGAACTGGAGGAGCGGCTGACTGGGTCCCAGTGCTGACTCATCCCCAGTACTGCGGGTAGACCATTCCCCTCCAAGTGGCGTCAGCCTGAGGGGAAGCAAAAGCCCTGCCTACAGGAATTAAGCTGCCACACCCACAGTCCTTAAGCCTGACAGCTAATCACAGATTGAATAGATTAACAATCAAAGAAGACAGACAACAGCAGTAGATCCCTGGAAGTCTCCAACAGGCTGCCTAGGGCCAGACTGGTACATGATCTGACGCCACCAGAGGCAGATCCAGGAAGTGCAGATCATTCCAAGAAGCACCAACAAACAATAGGAGTCAAAAAAATGGGGAGACAGAGAAACAACCTCCCATCAAAAGGAAAGGTAGAATCCCCAGAAAGAGTGCTAAATGAAATAGAGGGGAGCGAACTATCAGATATGGAATTCAAAACATGGATTATGGAGAAGCTGAATGAGCTCAGCGGAAACTTCAAAGAACTCCAGAAAAATTACAAGGAACTCACAGAAAATTACGTGAGCATGAAAAAGGACATAGAAGCTATCAATAAGAGCCAGGAGGAAATGAAAAATACGATCTCTGAATTGAAGAACACAGTAGAAGGAATTAAAAGCAGGCTAGAGGAAGCAGAAGATCGGATCAGCGAGCTGGAGGACAACCTACACAAAAACTCCCAGACAATGCAACAAAATGAAAAAAGACTGAACAAGACTGAAGAGGTTCTAAGACAGCTGCAGGACAACATGAAACGTAATAATATCCGTATCATAGGAATTCCAGAAGGAGAAGAAGAAGAGCAAGGGATAGAAAACCTCTTTGAAAAACTAATGACAGAAAACTTTCCTAACATGACGAGAGAAAGAGTCACGCAAGTCCAGGAAGCACAGAGGGTCCCAATGAAGATGAACCCCAACAGGCCCACTTCAAGACACATCATAATTAAAATGCCAACATTCAAAGACAAAGAGAGAATCCTAAAAGCAGCAAGAGAGAAACAACTAATAACATACAAGGGAGCTCCAATAAGGCTATCATCAGATTTCTCAGCAGAAACACTACAAGCCAGAAGGGAATGGCAAAAAATATTCCAAGCAATGAAAAACAAAGGCCTACAACCAAGAATACTCTACCCAGCAAGGCTTTCATTCAAAATGGAAGGTGAAATAAGGAGTTTCCAAGACAAAAGAAGGCTAAAAGAATACATCTCCACCAAACCAGCATTGCAAGAGATGCTAAAGGGTCTGCTTTAAGAAGATGAAGAAACAGAGAGACAGAGAGGAACACGAGTACAAAGGGGGAAAATGACAATGAATAAGTACTGAAAGAAAGAAGGAACTTCTACCATTTGCAACAACATGATTGGAACTAGAGAGAATTATGCTTAGCGAAATAAGCCAGGCAACAAAAGAAAATTACCTTATGCTGTCACCTGTTACAGGAAACTAATGAACAACACAAACAAATGAGCAAAATTGAACCAGAGGTATGTAAACAAGGAATAAACTAACAGTAACAAAGGGGGAGATGGGAGGGAGAGAAGGGGTAAGAAGGGGAAGGGTCTAGTCAAAGAACATGTATGAATGACCCATGGACATGGACAACTGGGTGGGGACTGACTGTGGGGTGGGGCAGGGTGCAGGGAAGCAAGAGGGGGAAAAAAAGTGAGACAACTGTAGTGGAAAAACAAACAAACAGAAAATTTTTTAGTGGGGGGGGAATAAAAATATAAAGAATAGAAATGCAAGTTCAGTGAATATTAGAAGGACAAGGATTTTCCTTCCGATAAGACAGTCCTACAGATTTAGAGACTTGTATGTGGGTTATGTTACATAAATTAACATGTGTTTTCTGTTTTCAAAGGGCATAAGCCTACAATCTCATTACCTGAGTGATTATCTGTATGCATAGGCCTCACTTAATCCTGTCTGCATTGCTGCCTCCTGAGACTCAATGGTTTGGCTGAACTAAGTGGCTGGGTTGGTGAAGAACGGGGTGGTCTGTGGGCTTCACTTTAAAACTGGTTTCTCTTTTCTATCCTAATGGCTTGGACAGAAAAAGCCCAGAGGCCTGAGATGGGGGAAACCTAAAATATTTCCCTCAGTCCAAAATAAGTATAATGGGCAAAAGGGTTTTGGACAGGTGAGATGTACCTGGCACACCTTCCTCCAAAGAAGCCCTTCTTTTCCCTAATGTGGGACATTGAAAAATTAATACCTGTCTTTTGTCATCTAGTGGTTACGGATTAAATGATGTCCTTTAACCCTGTTGCCCCCAGAATACAACAAGGATGCCAGCCTGTCAAACCAAGCATGCCGTTGTCCAGAGACAGCCAACCAACCTGGAGTCTGCACGATCCTTCCCCTTGTGGGAAGGCCACCCTCCCCTCCACATCCCCACTCTTATTAGGGATTTCTTGACCCACGGGTAGGTAGGACGACGACCATGTCCAGCTTGAAGCAGCTAGAGGAGCTCGAGACCTTCATCCATTGTCCTTTATAAGATTGTAAAGGGTCTTAAGTCTGAGAGGGAGGAATTGTTATTTTTTATTGTTAAAATATTTAACTAATTAATTAATTAATTTTAAAAAAAGAAGAAGAAGAATATATGAAAGGGTGAGGCGGGAGAGCTTGTATGTACGACCCATGGGCATGGACTTGGAGAGGGGATTGTTGGGGAAGGGGGGTGCTGGGCGGAGGGGAGCAAAGGGGAAAAAAAATTGGAACTATTGTAACAATATAATCAATAAAATATACTTATAAAAAAAAAAAAAAAAAGACTTACCTCGTTATTGGGTCACATGATATGTATCCTGAAGCCTTTTTTTTTTTTTTTTTAGTTTGCTTTCTGCTTATGGCTCCAAATGTATTATATAATTTAAAATATTTTGCATATGCAAAGTCACTGAGTTTTTTTTATTGTGACTGACTCCTACAATGATAGAAAACAAACCTCTGAGCTGATTTGGCTACTTGATTTTGACTGAAAGCTGTTTCCAAAATCAGTTTAGAGGAGCTGAAAATTTTGATTCATTTGGCATACTACAAATATTAGGAAAAAATTATTTAATTAATGGTTGCATTTCTAGATTCTCATGAAGTTCAACCAGGCAATTCCAAAGTATCTTTAGTTACATTAGCCTTATTGCTATTTTTTCAATGTACTTTGTAGGTTTTTAAAAATCACATTTTGAAAAATAAAGAAAATATTTTATATGTACAAATGTCATAAAAAGTCACATATTTGTTAAACACCACTGTATGATATTATTTATATTCTCTAATTATAATGGTAGATGGATAAATATTAATGAAAAAATACAATAAAAATGTTTTTAAAAATCTGCTTCTGGTTCAAAGAGAGGGGAAAAATTTTTATCAGTATTCTTATGACCTCACCCAAATTTAAAATGTTTCTTCATTTAGAGGTAGCAATAGTAAATTATCTTTAACTTTATAGTGAAAAACTGAATAAGCAGTTGAGACTCAGAGAGTAAAAGACATTGTTAGAAGAAAGTATGTTCCACCAATGATTTAATACACTGAGAAAAAGAGATATATGCCAACTTACATTTTGCCCTTTCTTGTTTTCTATGTCACTGTATATATAACTTAACTACTATTAATATCAATTGGGATATGTGTAAGCCAAAAAATATTTTAAAATAGGTTTATGATTCATCTATTAGCATCTGAAGACCAGATAAAAGAAGTCAGCACTTTAACAGTTTCAGGAGGTTTTCTTTTTCTTTTTTTTCTTTTTGAGATTGATATTTAAATTCTATGTGAGGCTATTTATATCATCTGCAGCTTTGTACTGTAAGACAAAATGTGGGAATATCAATGTTGAAACAAAATTTTGGAGGAAAACATTAGCTATTGTGAGAAGAACAAAGAGTATCAATTGATTAAAGACCAAGGGCAGTACAGTGGTAGAAAGAATAAAGAAGCACAAATAATATCATTTATTAGTTATAAAATGTTACTTGATATTTTGCTGCTTTCACTATGCTTATATAGAGTGTAGCAATTTGTTATGAAAATGGTTTGTCTGATATAAGGAAGAGTTTTGAGGCAGTGACTATTACTCTGTAATATTCTTGCTTTATTTTATTTTAAAAGCATCAAAGTATTTCATTTTTTTCTTATTTATGAATATATATATATATATATATATATATATATATATATATATAATGGTTCAACCACTTTATATTAAAGAGCAGAACTCTGGAAGGCAGCTTCTTTGTAAAGCAAGACTTGCATCTACAACACCAATTTCATGAATTATGATCTAAGTGTGGCAAGGGGCAACTGGGCTGCATCTTCTAACTCACATATAAAGTCCCAAGGGTCTAGTAAATAAACATACAAAGAACTCATAAGATGATTTACATTATATGACATGTCTAGTACAAAACTTGGCATTCTTAACCAGGATAATAATTAAATGTGCAAAATTTAAAAATATTGAAGGTCTGGGCCTGAGGAAAGGGAAGAATGTAAGATAATGCCTAAATGTCCAGTTGGAACAATGTGTAGAAAATGAAATGAGGGAGAAAAAAATTAAAATTACATTTTTGACTATTTTGAGACAACTGAAAGTCATTTAGGTCCAGATAGTAATGTCATGAACTCTGTTAAAAACAAGAGAATGATGGTCAGAGGAAAAGGCTGAGATAGAAATATAAATGTGATTATCAGTAAGGTCATCTAAGGAGAGAAAGCAAAGAGAGAAAAATGTTTATAATTATCATGCCTCAAAAAACCCCATATTTAGAAGTTGGTAGGGAAAAAGAGCCAGCAAAGGAGACTGGAAAGGAATCTGAGAGAATGAGGAGTAAGACCTCTAAACTTCTAAATTCCAAAAAGGAAGCACAAAGAAGATATTGCATTCTATGATGAGTGATACTTTGAGCTCAGGAAGAATGAAGACAGAAAGGCATTCATTAGCTTTGACAGCACAGAAGTCTTTGGTGTCCTTGACAATAGTGATTTCAGTAGCATATCAGGATGGGTACCATATTTGAGTGTGTTAAATAGTCTCATGGATGAGAAATTCGAATTAGAGAGAAAATAGAGAAGATAGTTTATTTTTTGTCGTTGTTGTTAACATAGGAGATAGAAGAAAATTCTTGTTGATGGGAATGACCCACTGTATGAAAATTGATATTACAAGAATAAGACAATTATAGTAAAAGGTAAATAACTGAGAATGAGGACAATTATGAGATTCAGGCTTGATATTATTTAATGGAGTGTACTATTTGCTTCAGACTTCACACTGGTCACTGACAGGAGGACTGTCTTTTTTCATTGTCACAAGAGAGAAGATAATGATGGAAACAGAAACACTGATGGTGCTGACAACTATCAGTGTGTGTGTGTGTGTGTGTGTGTGTGTGTGTGTGTGTTACATACTGTAGTAATAGTTATATTTAAAAAATCTTGACACTATCTGTGGCTTTACAATATTATTGACCATATTCCTTAAGCAGTAATTTACTTTCCAGTGGCTATTTTGTCACTGCCAATTTTTACTTCCAATTCCTTCCCTTTTTTATCCCAGCCCCTCAACCCCCTCACATCTGGCAACCATGTTTGTTCTTTGTATCTATGCACTTGCTTTTGTCTTGGTTGTTTCTTTATTTGTTTTCTCAGATTGCACATATAACTGAAATAATGTGGTATTTGCCTTTCTCTGCTTAACTTTTTTCACTTAGCTTGATACCCTCTAGGTCCATCCATGTTGTCACAAGTGGTAAGACTTCATTCTTTTTATGGCTGAGAAATATTTTATTGCATATATGTACACATTTTTTTGTTCATTCACCTTGTGATTGGAACATTTAATCCATTTAAATTTAAAGTAATTATTAATCAGTGTGTAGTTATTGCCATTTAGTTAACTGCTTTTGTTTACTGTTTTTTGTAGTTCACTGTTCCTTTCTTATTTTCTTGCTCTCTGAACTCATATGTTGATGACTTTCTATAGTTTTCTGTTTGTATTTCTTTCTTTTTATTTCTTGTATGTCTTTTGTAGATTTTTGGTATGTAGTTACCATGTATTTCATATATACCAAGCTATGTTAATAGCAGTCAATTTTAAGCTGATGATTGCTTATGTTTGCACACATTCTATAACTATAATAACTACTACTTTATTCTTTCCTTAGTATTCTAAATTTTATTTTTTGTTTATTTATTTATTTACTGATTTTCTATTATAGTTGTCCTCATTTTTCCACCACTGCTTCCCCTCACTCTGCCCACTGCTTCTCCTACAGTCAATCCCCACCCAGTTTTCCATGTCCATGGGTCATTAATACAAGTTCCTTGACCAGACTTTCCCCTTCTTTCCCCCTATCGCCCCCTCACCCCTGGATACTGTCAGTCTGCTCCTTGTTTACATGCCTCTGGTTCTATTTTGCTTCTTTGTTTGTGTTGTCCATTAGTTTCCCGTACTAGCTGAGATCATGTGGTATTTGTCTTTCACTGCCTGGCTTATTTCGCTAAGCATAATGCTCTCAAGTTCCATTCATGTTGTCAAAAATGGTAGAAGTTCCTTCTTTCTTTCTGCTGCATAGTACTTTATTGCATAAACGTACCACAGTTTTTTTATCCACACATCCACAAATGGGCACTTAGACTGTTTTCAGCATTTGGCTACTGTAAATAACACTGCTATGAAAATAGGGGTGCATAAATACTTTTGAATTGGTGTTCCAGGATTCTTCAGGTATAATCCTAGCAATGGAATTGCTGGATCAAAAGGCAGTTCCATTTTTAGTTTTTTGAGGAAATTCCACACTGTTTTCCACAGTGGCTGCAGCAGTCTGCATTCACACCAACAGTGAACTCGTCGTCGGCAGCCGTCCGTCTCGAGAGACGATGGTGTAGCTTCTTAAGAGTCTATCTGCACCGCCGAGAATGGTTGTGCAGTCTGACTCGGGAGTGACACAGTATCTGTCTCCTCCCGTGTTGAATCGACATCTTGCGATGACGCTGGAGTGTCCTCTCCAGTGGAGCTGAAGCTACAGAGCCTGGGCAGGGTGATATGGAGGGTCTGCTGTTGCCCATGCAGCAGACCCCCTCTCTCTTCGCAGCTAAAGGATCCAAGGGAAAGACGGAGTCAATACAGCTTGGCTTCAGGTGCGCCGCAGGAGTTGCTGGTGTTGACTACAATGTCAAACCGCCTTAGGGACTCCGGCTCCGGATTTTCTGTTGGGGTTTACTCCCTTAGCCTTTCCCCTGAAGAGGTATGCCGCAAGGCAGCGGAGGTTTTTTGGAATCAGAGTTTTCCTTCTCTGATGTGCCCTGACTGGAAGATCGAACCAGCGACACTTAGCTCGCAGGCCGACGCTCAATCCACTGAGCCAAACCAGCCAGGGTCAACAGTGAACTAGGGTTTCCTTTTCTCCACATCCTCGCCAGCACTTGTTGTTTGTTGATTTGTTGATGATGACCATTCTGAGTGGTGTGAGATGGTATTTCATTATGGTTTTAATTTGTGTCTCTCTGATGGCTAGTGATGTTGAGCATTTTTTCATATGCCTCTGGACCCTCTCTATAGCCTCCTTGGAGAAGTGTTTGTTTAGGTCCTTTGCCCATTTTTTAACTGGGTTGTCTGACTTCTTGGTGTTGAGTAGTATATGTCCTTTATATATTTTGGATATCAAACCCTTGTCTGAGGTATCATTGGCAAATATGTTTTCCCATATGGTTGGTTCCCTTTTCATATTGCTGATGTTTTCTTTTGCTGAGCAGAAACTCTTTAGTTCGATATAGTCCCATTTGTTTATCCTTTCCTTTATTTCCCTTACCCTAGGAGATATATCAGTGAAAATATTTTTAAGTGGGATATCTGAAATTTTCCTGCCTATGTTTTCCTCTAGGACTTTTATGGTGTCATTGCTTACATTTAAGTCTTTGAACCATCTTGAGTTTATTCTTGTGTATGGTGTAAGTTGGTGGTCTAGTTTTATTTTTTTGCATGTCCCTGTCCAGTTCTCCCAACACCATTTGTTGAAGAGGCTCTTTTCACTCCATTTTATGTTCCTTCTTCCTTTGTCAAATATTAGCTGTCCATATAGACGTGGGTTTATTTCTGGGCTCTCTATTCTGTTCCATTGATCTATATGTCTGTTCTTATACCAGTACCAGACTTTTTTTATTACAGTGGCCTTGTAGTATAGTTTGATACTTGGTATTGTGACTGCTCCTACTGTGTTTTTCTTCCTCAAGATTTCTGTGGCTATGCAGGGTCTTTTTTGGTTCCATTTAAATTTTTGAAATATGTTTTCTAGGTCTGTGAAATATGTCATTGGTATTTTAATATTGATTGTGTTGAACTTATAAATTATATTGTTAGTATGGACATTTTAATGATGTTGACTTAGCCCATCCATTGAAAATGGTATATGCTTCCATTAATTTGCATTTCCCTTAATTTTCATTTTCAGTGTTCTATAGTTTTCCAAGTGCAGGTCTTTTGTTACGGTCCCCCTGGGAAAGTATCAAGACTTGAAGCTTCGCGCAGGTCAGGTGAAGGAAGTGAAACCTGTAAGAACTGACTGGAAAACCAGGAAAGCTGGGTGCATATTTGCCTCAATGCTATAGCCAGTGGGCCCTGGTGGAAATCAGGCCTTGAGGAATTGCTTTATGTCCTCTGAAGCTTGCCCTGTTCTTTTATCTTATTTGATCACTTTATTGTACCAGCAGCAGAGGGTTTAACTTTAACTCAAAACGAACTGACCCTCCTTGTTTTACAGCTATCTGAATTCTTTGTGTCCAACATGCCCTGACCTGAGGGAGACCTCAATGTTCCTTCGGTTGTTATCCCTGAACAATATCTATTTTCTGTAATCAGCACTTTTTAACATTGATTGATGATTTTTTAAAATTATTATTTATTTATTTGTTTATTTATTTATTTTTAGAGAGAGGGGGAAAGGAGAAAGAGAGGGAGAGAAACATCACTGTGTGGTTGTCTCTCACTTGCGCCCCCAACTGGGGACCTGACGTGCAACCTAGTCATGTGCCCTGACTGGGAATTGAGCCAGGATTGATGATCTGTATGTGCATGCTATATGCCTTTAAGCTTACTGCACTCAATAAAAGATCCTGGAGGAAGTCAATTGAGGCATTTGTCTCTCAGACACTTGCCAGCCTTCTCTCCCCTAGCACAAGCTTCCTGGGAAGTCTTCATTCAATCTGCATCACCAGAATATCTCTCTGGGTTAAGGGCCCCCAACAGCCTGGCACCCAACATGGGGCTCAGTGTCTAATCTTTGGGCTTCACCCATGCTGGGAAACTACAAGCCACCGCCACAGATGGCACACCTAGATTGACAGGAATTGATGCCTCTATCCCACAATAAGAGACAGCAGTACAGACTTTTGGTATATCTGCCAGTGTGTCAAAATCAAGGGTAAGAACTAAAGCCCGTTTTTAAGCTATTTTGCTTTCATTTCTTCATTCCTGTCCTTCACCATTTTATTGCTCCTTACTTAAGAAACCCTAGCTGAGTTTAGCAGTGAAGAGGGGGATCGGGGAATTTTGAAACTGAAACTAGTGTGCCTGCCATTCTTTCAGCACCAAAGAAAACATGGGGAATGGGCTTTCTATGGAACAGGAGATCTATTTCCGAGTAGTTCAATGATTCCTTGAACACTTGGGATCAAAAGTACAGGAAAAAACTTTAATTGCACTTTTAAAAGTTGTCATGGACCATTGCCCTTGGTTCCCTGATAGAGGGATTCTGGATCTAGATGTTTGGGCAGAAACTGACTTGGCTCCAGGATAGTAGCACCCACATCGGAGTTCAAAACTTGGTCACTTGGGGAATGGTTAGGGCGGTGTTGGTACCTTTACAAACCAGGGCTCATAAGGTTGAAGAAAATATTTACGATTACCCTGAGAATGCATGTACAAAGGACAAGGGTTGTGTTCCCCTTACTAAGAAGGAAGAGGCTGATTCTGAGTCTACTACGTGGGGCAAGACAGGGTGGAGGGGGAGTTTCCAAGAGCCAGCGTCCCTGAGTAGGATGATGAACTGGATAGTTTGGGCCAACATCTGCCACCTCCACTGGCGGAGTTGCTTCCCCAGCTGCCACTCACTGCTATCATTCCTTCTAAAGGTTGCCAGGTAATGCAGAAATGTTTGTTATAGGCCATGCAAGTGGGGGATCGTGAAGCTATGCAAGCATTTTCTATAGTTGTTAAGCAACAAAAGAGTGGTGAAAAATCCACTCACGAGCTCGTGTATTTTGAGGTATATAGGTTCTTAAGAAAAATATTAAACAGCATGGACTTTAATCTTTTTATACCTCTGGACTTCTCACTACTATTATGGAAATGTATCGCATGGCCCCCCTGTGACTGGACTGCTTCAGCACAGACTTTTCTGACTCACATTCAATTCTCAGTTTGGAAATCTGAATATCAAGAGGAATTTCACATGCAAGCTATGGAAAATAATGTGAGTGAGAGTCTGGTCACCTTTAAAATGCTTCTGGGGGTAGAAGAATTTGCCATCCCTGAGGAACAGGCTAAGATGAACCTACTGAAGTTTGCTCAAAGTTCACTTACAGCTCTCAGAGCATTTAAACTTGTCCCAGACACCAGGACTAAGGCTACATGATCCTTCACTAACATTCATCAGGGAGCTACTGAACCTTATCTAAATTTTATTGACTTACTCCAGGAATCCATTCATACAGATTGAGGACTTCTGGCCAAGATGGAGGTGTAGACAGACATGCTGCATCTCCCTCCACGACTAAGAAGGAATACAACACATGTAGGAGAGTGAACAAAGGAAAGTATAAGGCATGAAAATGTAATTTTAGTGAGTATTAGAAAGACAAGGATTTTCCTTCACACTGTATATTTTTATCCCTACCTGATCCCTCCAGAATTTGGCAACTTGAAAGAGTAAGTAATGACATTAGCTTTCTTTGCATAAAACTAATAAGACCGGTTGTTAATAGAGGTTTTGTTAACCAAGACTTTAACTGGAATGTCATCACTGAAGGAGGCATGCTTAGGCTTTGGTTGTTACCAGAAAGCCCTGAGGAACTGCACTTGACTTTTGAAGGTAATAAAAGCCCATGAGAAAAAAGGCTTGGCACCTTGGTTGGTTGTGCAGTTCATAGTAATCTTTCCAGGGAATGAACGAAGGTTGCTTTCCTAAAAGATGGCTAGAAGGAAACTTAAGGCACAATGGAAAACCTGAAGGACTTGGAAAAGACAGGTGTGTACAGGCAAGGCTGAATGGCAGGTGTGTGGCTCAGCTTCTGTGCCCTCACAGCAGACTAACGGTCAACATGAAGATTTCTTGTATAAGTTCCAGCAAAGCAGGCTTAGAGATCATACATGATCAATCACTGCTCTTGTTGTGTTTATGCAAATGAACAGGCTAAGTTAAAACTGGACTTAACATGGTCCCTTTACTGACAAGGAGAGTAATCTTAAGGTGTAAGATCGTGAGTCAAGGAAAATCACAATGCTCAGTGGTAGACTATAAGGGAGTGCAGCTAACCGTCTTTAAAGTTTCTTTTCATTTAAAGTTTGTTTTCATTTGAAAGTTAAACTATGTGACATCATCAAAGATGCTTAATTTACAGGCAAGAAGAATGTCAAATGCCTTGCAACTGGGTGTCTTCCTAATAAGACGATCTCACAGATTTAGACTGGTTTGTGAATTGTGTTGTATGAATTAACATGTGTGTTCTTATTTCTGTTTTCATAGGACATAAGGTTATGATTTCATTACCTGAGTGATTGTCTGTAGCCCTCACTTAATCCTGTCTGCATCACCACCTCCTGAGACTCAATTGTTTGGCTGAACTAAGTGACTGTGTTGGTGAAGTATGGGGTGGTCTGTGGGTTTAACTTTAAAACTGGTTTCTCTTTTCTGTCCTGATGGCTTGGACAGAAAGGGCCCAGAGATCTGAGAGGGGGAATTCCTAAAATATTCCCCTCAATCCAAACTAAGTATAGTGGGCAAAAGGGCTTTGAATAGGTGTGACATGCCATGCACACTTTCCTCCAAAGAAGCCATTTTTTACCATCTAGTGGTTATGGTTTTAATGATGCCTTTTAATCCTGTTGCCAAATCTATTGCCCCCAGAATATGAGAAGGATGCCAGCTTGTCCAAGAGTGCCAACCCTTGGAAACCAAGCATTCCGCTGCCTGGAGATAGCCAACTGATCTAAACTCCGCAAGATCCTTCCCCATGTGGGAAGGCCACCCTCCCCCACAGCACCTCCACTCTTATTAGGGATTTCTAGACACAAGGGTAGGTAGGACAACGACCATGTCCAGCAGGAAGCAGCTAGAGGAGCACAAGACCTTCGCGCATTGTCCTTTATAAGATTATAAAGGGTCTTAAGTCTGAGAGGGAGGATTATATAGGGGCTTCAGCCATTTCTTATAAGGAATTACAGTTATCCTGTAAGGGCCCCATTACTTAAGGCCTGTAAAAATTTGCAAATGTATACTGCTAGCATTAAGTAATTGCTTCTTTGAGGCTCTTCTCTTGCAGAGAATCCGGCCTTTTTGCAGAACTGTCTGTCCTGCAGAGAATCCGGCAAAGCAGCTGACTAAGACTGAAGATAACCCCGTAAACCTTGTCCCTATTGCTGCCAGATGTCATGTACACACCTACCTGCACCTGTCCCACCACCACATCCTGCCAGCGTTGTTTTCCTGACAAAGGAAAAGACCCTATATAAACCTTGCCCTAAATCTCATTCGGGATCGGCGCCATTTAGGAGACTTGGTCTTGACCCGGTCGCTGGCAATAAACCCTTTGCTTTTCTTATCCACTGTCTCCGAGTGGTTTATTCTCGCTGAATCTGCTGTAATATTTAAATTAAGCCATTTTGAAACAGTTTATGAAAGAACCTTCTAATTTTCTCTTTTAGAAACACCCTTTTTATTTTTACTTATTGATTTATTTTATTTTTCTATTTTTAATTTTTTTAATATGCTTTATTGATTATGCTGTTACAGTTGTCCAAATTTCTTTTCCCCTTGTTCTCTTCTACCCAGTGACATCCCTCCCTCCAGCTGTCAACCCCCTTAGTCTATGCCCATTGGTTGTGAACATAGTTCTTAACATCTTCCTGTTTACTCCATTTTCTCCTACTATGCTTTTTTTTAAAATTTTATTGTTTGATTTTTCAATTACAGATGTCCAATTATACCCACATTGCTCCCCACCATCCAGCCCACCCCTTCTCTCACAGTCATATCCCTCCCCGTTGTACATGTCCATGAGTCATTTATACACATTCCTTGACTAAACCCTTCCCTTACTTATCCCCCTTTTCTCCCTCCCCATTGACTGTTATTCTGCTCCTTGTCCTATTTAGTCATTTGTTTATGTTGTTCTTTAGTTTCCTCTATTTGGTTAAATCATACGGTATTTTGCTTTCTCTGCCTGGCTTATTTCACTAAGCATAATTCTCTCTAGTTACATCCATGTTGTCTCAAGAACCAGGAGTTCCTTCTTTCTCTCTGCTGCATAGTATTCCATTGTGTAAATGTACCACAGTTTTTTAATCCACTATTCTACAGATGGGCACTTAGGCTGTTTCCAGCACTTAGGTTTTGTAAAGAGTGCTGCTATGAACATAGGGGTGCATAAGTTCTTTTTATTAGGGTTTTAGAATTTTTCAGGTATAATCCTAGAACTGGAATCGCTGGTTCAAAAGGAAGTTCTATTTTTAGTTTTTTGAGGTAATTCCATACTGTTTTCCATAGTGGCTGCAACAGTGTGCATTCCCACCAAAAGTGCAGTAGGATTCCCTTTTCTCCACATCCTCGCCAACGCTTGCTGTTTGTTGATTTCTTGATGATGGCCATTCTGACAGGTGTAAAGTGGTATCTCATTGTGGTTTTTATTTTCATCTCTCTGATGGCTAGTGATGTTGAGTATTTTTTCATGTGTCTATGGACCTTCCGTATGTCCTCTTCGGAGAAGTGTTTGTTTAGTTCCTTTGCCCATTTTTTAATTGGGTTGTCTGTTTTCTTGATGTTGAGTCATATAAGCTCTTTATATATTTTGAAGATCAGTCCCTTGTCTGAGATATCATTGGCAAATATGTTTTCCCATATGGTTGGTTTCCTTTTCATCTTGCTGGTGTTTTCTTTTGCTGAGCAGAAACTCTTTAGTTTGATGTAGTCCCATTTGTTTATTTTTTCCTTTATTTCTCTTGACTTAGGAGATGTATCTGTGAAAATATTGTTATGTGGGATATCTGAATTTTTTCTGCCTATGTTTTCATCTAGGGCTTTTATGATATTATGGCTTACATTAAAGTCTTTGATCCATCTTCAGTTTATTCTCGTGTGTGGTGTAAGTTGGTGATCTAGTTTCATTTTTTTGTACGTCCCTGTCCAGTTTTCTCAGCACCATTGTTAAAGAGGCTCTTTTCACTCCATTTTATGTTCCTTTCTCCTTTATCAAATATTAGTTGACCGTATAGTCCCGGATTTATTTCTAAACTCTCTATTCTGTTTCATTGGTCTATATGTCTCTTCTTATGCCAGTAACAAAATGTTTTGATCACAGTGGCTTTGTAAGATTGTTTGATATCTGGTGTTGTGGTTCCTCCTGCTGTATTCCTCTGTCTCTAGATTGCTTCAAGGTCTTTTTTGGTTCCATATGAATTTTTGGAGTATTTGTTCTAGGTCTGTGAAATATGTCATTGGTATTTTAATAGAGATTGCATTGAATCTGCAATTTGCTTAGGGTAGTATGGCCATTTTGATGATGTTGATTCTTCCCATCCAAGAACATGGTATTTGCTTCCATTTATTTGTATCTTTCCTAATTTATTTTTTCAATGTTACATAATTTTCAGAGTACAGATCTTTTCTCTCTTCAGTTAAGTTTATTCCTAGGTACTTTGTTTCTCTTGTTGCTATAGTAATGGTATTTTCTTTTTTTGCCTCTGTCTCTGATATTTTATTGTTGGTGTACAGAAATGCCTTAGATTTCTGTGTATTTGTTTTGTATCCTGCTATTTTGACGAATTCACTTATTAGGTCGAGTAGTCTTTTAGGGGAGTTTATAGGGTTTTCTATGTATACTATTATGTCATCTGCATATAATGATAGTTTTACTTCTCCTTTCCCAATTTGGATGCCTTTTATATTTTATTCTTGTCTGATTGCTGTGGCTAGGACTTCCAACACTATGTTGAATAGGAGTGGAGAGAGTGGACATCCTTGTCTTGTTCCTGATTACAGGGGGACTGCTTTTAGTTTTTGTCCATTGAGTATGATGTTGGCTTCAGGTTTCTCATATATAGCCTTAATTATGTTAAGGTATGCTCCCTCTATTCCCATTTGGCTGAGAGTTTTCATCATAAATGGGTGTTGTACTTTATAAAATGCTTTTTCTGCATCTATAGATATGATCATGTGATTTTTGTCTTTCATTTTGTTTATGTTGTGTATTATATTTATTGATTTGTGAATATTAAACCATCCTTGCATCCCATGGATGATTCCCACTTGATCGTGGTATATAGTATTTTTGATACATTGCTGAATCCTGTTTTCCAATATTTTGTTGAGGATTTTAGCATTTATGTTCATCACTGATAATGGCCTGTAGTTTTCTTTCTTTGTTGTGTCTTGACCTGGTTTTGGAATTACGGTAATACTGGCTTCATAGAAAAATCTTAGGATTTTTCCCTCTTCTTAAATTTTTTGGAATAGTTTGAGGAGGGTAGGAGTTAGTTTTTCCCTAAATGTTTTGTAAAATTCACCTGTGAAGCGATCCTGTCCAGGGTTTTCATGTGCCGGGAGATTTTTGATTACTGTTTCAATTTCCTTATTTGTTATTGGTCTATTGTGACTTTCTACTTCTTCTTGATTCAGTTTTGGAAGGTTATATGTGTCTAGAAATTTGTCCATTTCTTCTAGGTTGTCAAATTTCTTGCCATACAGTTGTTTGTAGTAATTTCTTACAATCCTTTGCATTTCTGTTGTATCAGTCGTGATTTCTCCTCTTTCGTTTCTGATTTTGTTTATTTGGGTCTTCTCTCTTTTTTTCCTGATCAGCCTGTCTAAAGGCTTGTCGATTTTGTTTAGTTTTTCAAAGAACCAGCTTCTAGTTTCAATGATCTTTCAAATTATTTGTTTGGTCTCTATGTTATTTAATTCTGCTCTGATCTTGATTATCTCCTTCCTTCTTGCCCTGGGCTTTGTTTGTTATTGTTGTTCTAGTTATTGTAGTTTACGGTTAGATTTTTTATTTTAGATTCTTCTGTCCTTTTCAGATATGCCTGTATTGTTATGAACTTCTCTCTTAGGACTGATTTTGTTGTGTCCCATGGGCTTTGGGCTGTTGTGTGTTCATTATCATTAGTTTCCAGAAATTTCTTGATTTCTTCTTTGATGTCATTGTTAACCCATTCATTATTTCATAGCATGTTATTCATTCTCAATGACTTTGGATGTCTTTGATTTTTTTCTCTGATTTTGATTTTTAGTTTCAAGGCAGTGTAGTCTGAAAAGATGCTTGATATAATTTCAATTTTCTTGAATTTTTTCAGGCTTGTTTTGTGTCCTATCATATGGTCTATCTTTGAAAATGTCCTATGTGCATTTGAAAACAATGTATTGTATACTTTGCTTCTTTGGGGTGAAAAGTTCTATATATATATCAGTTAAGTCCATGTAATTTAGTGTGTTGTTCAATGCCTGTATATCCTTGGTGTTTCTTTGCTTCAAAGATCTGTCTATTGTTGATAATGGAGTGTTGAAGTCCCCTACTATGAGTGTGTTGTTGTTAATATCCTTCTTGTGGTCTTCTAGTATTTTCTTTTTGTATTTGGGTGCTCCTATGTTGGGTGCATATATGTTTATCAGTGTTACACCTTTTTGATGGATTGTTCCTTTAAGTATTATGAAATGTCCTTCTTTGTCTCTTTTTATCGCCCTTGCTTTGAAATCTGTTTTGTCTGATATGAGTATTGCTACCCCAGATTTCTTTTCATGTCCGTTTGCTTAAAATACTTTTTTATATCCCATTGCTTTCAATCTGAATAAATCTTTTATTGTAAGGTGTGTTTCTTGTGGGCAGCAAATATGTGAATTCTGTCTTAATAGCCATTCCATTACCCTATGTTTTTTAATTGGAACGTTTAATCCATTTACATTTAAGGTTATTATTGACATGTATTTATTCATTTCCCTTGGTACCTGTGATCCTTTCCTCTTTTTTTCTTCTTTTTCTTAAAACAGTCCCTTTAGCATCTCTTGCAATGCTGGTTTGGTGGAGATGTACTCATTTAGTCTTCCTTTGTTTGGGAAACTCCTTATTTCACCTTCCATTTTGAATGAGAGCCTTGCTGGGAAGAGTATTCTTGGTTGTAGGTCTTTGTTATTCATTGCTTGAAATATTTTTTACCACTCCCTTCTGGCTTGTAGTGTTTCTGTTGAGAAATCAGTGGATAGCCTTATCTGAACTCCCTTTTATATTATTTGCTGTTTTTCTCTTGCTGCTTTTGGGATTCTCTCTTTGTCTTGGAATGTTGCCATTTTAATTATGATGTGCCTTGGAGTGGGTTTATTGGGGTTCCTCTTCATTGGGACTGTCTGTGCTTCTTGAAGTTGCATAACTTTTTCTTTCATCAGATTCGGAAATTTTTCTGTCATTATTCCTCCTATCAGCTTTTCTATTCCTCGTTCTTCTTCTTCTCCTTCTTTTATTCCGATGACTCTGATGTTATTTTTACTCATGCTACCCTGTAATTCTCTTACATCCTGTTCATATTTTTTCAATCTTTTTTCATTTTGTTGTATTGTCTGGGAATTTTTTTCTACATTGTCCTCTAACTCACTGATCCGATCTTCTGCTTTGTTTAGCCTGCTTTTGATTGATTCTACTGTGTTTTTCAGTTCAGAGATTGTATTCTTCATTTCTTCTTGGTTCTTGTTAATAGTTTCTATGTTCTTTTTAATGCTTGTGTAGTTCTCTGTAAGTTCCCTGTAATTTTCTTGGAGCTGCTGATAACTTCCTTGGAGGTTGTCATAGTTGTTTTTGAGGTCGTCGAGTATATTGAGCTTCTTCACCACCATTGTTTTGAATTCCATGTCTGACATTTGGGCTATGTCTATTCCATCTCCCTCTCTTCCTGGGGATTCCTCTCTTCTTTTCATTGGGAGATTGTTTCTGCATCTTACCATGTTGGATTCTTCTTGTTTGTTTTTGTTTTTTGGATTTGTCTGCTTTGACTTCCCACCTTTTTGGTATTAGATTCTTAATAGGAGACCTGAGGGTTTCAGTGGTGCAGTCTCTTTGATCTCCTGAGCCTGATGTTCTTGGGATACCCTTTATGTCATTTGTTTCTGCTGTCTGGTTATATTTCAGATGCTCTTTGGTAGGATCTTTCCTCTGGCTAGTTGATTGAGAGTCACTCTGTCCACTTTGTCTTGACTTATTTTGTGGAGATGCTGTTAAAAACATAAACACACAGCCCAGGCAGGAAACCAACACCCTCAAAAATATCCCCCACCCTCTATCCTGCTATCATCAGAAAATGAGCTAGTGTTAATATAAATGTAGGGAGGTTAGGGCTTTTATACTAAAGGAAGAATAGATAAGAGGTTTTTTTTAAAGCGGTAAATATGATTTTTGAGATAGGGGATGATAGATTAGTAATAGTAGCAAGTAGTGTAGAGACTATGCAAGACAGTAGGTAATATTTACGTTGTATGTTAATAATAATAAAAGAAAAAGAGGGAAGAATGTACAATATAGTAAGAAAGTAGAATTGTATATTATTAGATTTATATAATAGTTATATTCTATTTATTTAGTGTAAAAAGGAGGCTAAACTAGACAGGCAAAAAAATAAACAAAAATTAAAGAGGAAGGATGTGAAGGAGAGATGGTATAAAACAAATTAAAGAGATAATTTTTAAAAAAAATTTTAAATAAATTAAAAATTAAAATTAAAAGTAAGAAATTAAAATAAAGTACAAATAAAAAACTATAATAGAAATAAAAATTTCCATATATATATACAAAAGGAAAGTTTTTACTTAGTTCAGCCTTTGTGTGTCGTCTTCTTTTTCTGGATCCACAGCTGGTCTAATGAGACAATTCAGAGGTTCCTGATCTTTGCAGCAGCAGTGTGCATCTGTGTGGGGAGTTGGTCGCGTGCCTGAGTTACTCCCGCGCCTGCGGTGTCCGGTGCATTTGTTTGGCGCCTGTTGGAGCCAGCGCAGGTGCTTGTGCACACGTGCACAGGTGTGTGCAAGTTGGCCTGCGTGTAAGCCTCAGGCCTGCCGAGCCGCACCCCGGGAGTCAGTCTCTCGCCCCTTGGGGAGGGGCCCTGGACTCTTGTGCATGGTGTAAATGAGTGTCTGTGAGTCGCTCCCACCCACTGTTCCCACACTGCAGCCACCCTCTGTTCCTGCACCCGCCTGTGTGGGCATGAGCAGAGCTAGAGCAAGTTGGCTGTGCTCCAGTCTGGAGCACACTGGGGCTGGCCAGGGGTGTCTGTGCACGGTCTTCTGCATGCCCAGCGGGCCCTCCCAGTATCCATTGGGGCACTGATCTTATGTCTGTTAGGGTGTGTCCGAGGGCACCGGGATACATAGCCAGCAACCTGCCTGCACCCCTGGGCCTGTGGATGAGGGCACTTCCCTGTGCGTGCCCACGTTACCAAAGGGGAGGGTTTAGAAGTGGGCGAGTGCACTTCCGTGCTTGTGCTCCTCAAGAATGTCCTGTTACCCCCAACCTTTCCTCCCCTCTCTGCAGTACACAAGAGAAAAATATAAAGCAAAATCACGTTCTCATATGCACAGCAGTACACTGTTTCTTGCCTTTCAGCATGAGATGCCATCTGGCCCACCACTAGCTCTGCCAGCGAGCAGAGTTCCACTCTTCTCCCAATTCCTCTCTGGGGAAGGCTGTGGTTGCTTAAAAGTCTTTGTGTACTTCCAGCCACAGCTTGGGGAGCCAACCCAGTCAGAAATCCTATCTTGTCCCCTTTTCCTCCATTATCTTCACCAAACAGGTCACTCCCAGATGGTTTTCTCTAATCCAGCAGTGCCAAGGCTTGAATTCTGCTAGTGTCCAACTGCTCCCTAAGGTGTTCTGTATGCAATTATTCCAAACTACAGACATGTCTCGGAAGCCAGAAAGCGCAGCCTCCCCTCACTCCTCCACCATCTTCCTCCACCAGTCCCTACTATACTTCTTAATTCCTGCACCATATACCTCTGTTTTCCCCCTTTCCCCTCCCTGATGACCTCCCCCAATAAGTTTTCCCATACCTATAATTCTTTTCACACTCTCCTTGCCTACATAGTTTGCCTTTGTTTCGGTTCCCTACCTTCTGTTGTTGGTTGTTGTGATACAGTTTTCATTTTAATGTTCATAGTTTTGATCCTTTTTCTCTTAAACAAGTCCCTTTAACATTTCATATAATAGTGATTTGGATCTGATGAACTCCTTCAGTTTTACTTCGTCCTGGAAACACTTTCTCTGCCCTTCTATTCTGAATGACAGCTTAGCTGGATAGAGTAACAGTGGTTGTAGGTTTTTGCTTTTCATTCCTTTGAATGTTTCTTGCCAGTCTCTTCTAGCCTGCTGCCCTGGCCATAGTTCCCAGAGTGGGTGGGTCTGCGGATGTTCTAGGTCTGTGGGGGCCCTTTAAACAAGCGGACTCTACTGAGAGACCAGCAGTTTCTGCTTTTGTCTCAACCTCCACTGGTTTGCACTGTCTAATCAATGAGGCTTGATTTTCCCCAGAGCTGGGACAGTGAGTTTCTCTGGTGAGGAGCTGGGGAATGCTCCCCAGGTGTTCCTCCTGACTTTTTAAAACGTGTAACTGCACTTTCCACTGGCCTGCTGCTGTTGCTGCTGCTGCCACCACCACACAGTGTCCTTTCCACCCTGGCTTTGCCCCTCCTACCTGTCTGGATGAGTATTTCTTCTTTATATCCTTGTCTGCTGGACTTCCATGCACTTTCATTTTCTTGAACTTCTGGTTGTTTCTAGTTTTGAGGTAGCTGTATTATTTTACCTGGGTAATTCCCTGGATGGGGTCAGGTACTGAGGAATTTGCTATAAAAAGACCTTGTACGTTAAGAGTAAGATTATACCACTGATGACAGTTGGCACTCACATGAGAGCCAGGCTTAGAGATGCCAAAGAGGAATAGCAAGGGAGAGAAGCTTCTGGAACAAAAAATATGGTTGGAAGTCTTAGAGAGTTTTAGTAGGGAAGGGGTGATGAACCAGAAAGGGTATGTAAATTTTGACACCAGATTCAGATGAGAGGCCGGGTGACTCTTGTATTGCTCCTGGCATGTTACATTGATGGTGAAGTTACACAGGAGAGCTAGCAGGTGACCTACCAGGCTAGAAGATCCTGAATGTTGAGTATGAGAAGCATAAATGGATACTTGCTGGCACTGAGGAATGGAGACCCCAGTGAAGACTAGTCTTGAAATAGATAAGGACTTAGAAGCATAACTTGAGAGGTTTTATGATATTGATTGGCTAAGGCCTTTGATATCTGGAAACCAGGGGCCAGAGGGTGTCAGATTTCCATGAGTCATTGGAGAAAAGAGAGATATTAACATATCTCAACATTATGTCTAGTGTAGGAACAATAGAGCATGCCTGTGGATTCTAGAGTTATGCAAATCCAACACTGGGAGTTAGAATCACTGGAGAATATAATTTTTGTTGAGTTAGATCTGAAACTTGTTTTTGACTAACTTTTGAGATCTGAATCCAAAAATGACCAGAGTTTTTCTCTATAACATCAATATTTTTGGTTTAGGATACCCTTCCTTTTTCCTCAAAATCATACAATATGTACATACAAAGGAAAATAAAGAAAAATTACCTAAATAGACTGTTTATTTAGAGTTATTTTATTCATATAAAGGCTATACATTGTTACTGTAAGTCAAAGTGTACAAGTAGTAAAGTTCTGCTACCAAACATACATATTAAGGTATTGTATCTTTTCAAATGACAGGCTATAAAATGCCAAAATGAGATACTTGAGTCTCCTTCAGCTGGCAAAGCTTTAACAAATTGCTTCATGAGGCCCAGTTTTATGTGCAGAGGTGGGAATATAATGTTCTTTCTGTCAACAAGTGGACTCATGTAGAATGTTTGGATCACCAAGTTTGAGGTCAGATCTTGGAAGCCAGTTTGACTCCACCCAATGTTTCTCATGAGCTCTGCTGTCCCACATACACAGAAATCAGGGATACCAGGTGTGTATCCACATTGCTGACCAAGAAGGAAGCAGACCATTTTAAGGTCAACACATATGATCCAATTGTGCTTGTGATATTGCAAGAGATCAATGACTCTCTTTATGTCTTCACATTCTTCATGAAAACAAACTGAACGGCCAATTGGGAATGCACCAAATAAATTGCCATTGTGGATGAGGACACACTTCAAGCTCCGCTTTGAGCTATCGATGAACAGTCGCCATTCGGTTGTGTTCTAGATTGGAATTACCAATTCCTCCACTAAACCATGTCTGTTATGGCAATACACAAAGCCACCCTTATTTCGAAAGTACTGCAGAAATGCACTTTCTCTTGATCAAAAGAAGGATGCTTTTGCTACTTTTTCAAGCAAGTTTTCTCAGACAGTCTTGATGCTAGGAGTTCTAAATCTTTTGAGATGGTCCCAAATCTCATGCCAAATCATTCAACTCATGCTGATCAAATCTCTTATGAACTGAGTCATCTTCAATTGCAAAATCTTTATCGTTGCTGTCACTTAGTTCTTCACCATACTCCTGTTATTTGGAAGAGGGTAGTTCAAGGAAAAATGGCACTGGAATTTCAGTTGAATGAGGCGCTGGGCATATAGCTGATGGTAGACTAGGATACTCAATTTTACTTTTTTTTTTTGTTATATACTGATGTTTTCACTATACAAAAGTAACAGTCACTTGAATGATCTCTGGGCTCTTGCCAAACCATAGGTATACCAAATGGCAATTTATCACGTGTTCCCTTCATCCACATCCATAAACTCTTGACACAATGCTTGCACACCTGTGAGGGGCCCAAGACTTATCTTGATCACCAATTTTTACTTTAAAATATGAAATACAGGTTTGCCTGACAAATGCGCTGATGTTTGTCCTTTGACTGGGAATGGTGAAACTGCCACAGATATAACAAAAGTAATCAGGGTTGCTTATGCACTTACAACAAGAAATAACAGAGGCAGACATGATCTGAAGGAAAGAAAATAAGTATGTATGTAAATCAAAAAATAAATTCTGCTAACTCCTTGTATACATGCAGGAACTCAGACTACACCTCGGAATATGATTCACTATATAGAGCAGCACACAACCTCTCAACACACTGTCTCATGTGTAACTGAATAGCCTAGACAAGTATGAACCTGTCGCTAGTCTCCAAGGTCGTCTCCCACTCCTCCCTACTCGAGGGAGGTTTGCTCTCAGCCAATAAGAGAACACTAGTGTTTCCCTCCCTCCAGGCTTGATCCAACCTAGAGTGGTCACATTAAGATAAGCTGTAGAGAAAAACTTGATGTGATAGAGGAAAACTAACTACAGTTTTGAAAGCAGTATGCGTATTTAAGTCTAAAACAGCAGAAAAATCAAACTCAACAGGAATCATGTTAAAAATTGTTCCCCTACGACTTCTGGCCAAGATGGAGGCATAAATACACACACTGCCTCTCCTCACAACTAAGAAAAATTTACAACCACTTCAAAACTAAAAATAAAAACCAGAAAATCCAAAAAATCAAAACTACAACGAAGTTCAGCAAGAAATAAAGAAAAAAATAATCAACCAGAAAGGTAGGAGGGAGGAAGCTGAGATGAAGAGAAAGAGGAGTGGAGTGGTGGCTGCGGGGGCAGTGCTTCTCGATAGCACAGCTAGAGGTAGCACATCTTGCAGGAGAGCAGCAGGCGGGTGTGGCAAGCCACAGCCCTGACAAAAAGCACAATCATACCCATTAACCCTGAGAAATGATTCCAACCCCAAACTAGACCACACAACTGCAGTTGCAGAGCCTCGGAAAATAAAGCCACATTGCCTTTGACTGTGAAAGCAAATGGGGGCAGGGGCACAAGAAGAAGCTGCCAGTCTCAAAAAGGAGGAAGCTTGTTTAGTACAGAAAGGGGAAGAAGTGCCTGGAAAAGCTGTGGCAACTGGCACTTTCCCTGCTCAGATCCCTCCCCCACTGACCGCACCAAAATGCAGCTAACTGGTCGCCAGCACTAATGAATACCTAAGGCTCTGCCCCCTGTAACATAAGAGGTGTAACAGCCCTTGCCCAAATCACAGAGGCAAACACAGAAAAATGAGGAGACAGAGAAGTATGACCCAGAAGTGGGGGCAGGTCAGGGTCCCAGCGACACAACTAAGCAATAAGCAGATAGCACACCTAATGGATGAGGAAATAGAGAGCTTAACTGATGCACAGTTTAAGGCATTGGTGATTATGATGCTCACAGACTTGACAACAAAGATTAAACAGGACTGGGAAAGGATGAAGGCTATCCTGGCTGAAATGAAGGAAAACCCATGTGAAACAAGTGGTGAAGGAAAGAAAATCAAGGTTCAAATCAACAAATTGGAACATAATGAAGAAACAAACAGTCAACCAGTACAGAAAGAGGAAATGAGAATTTTTAAAAAATGAGAAGAGGCTTAGAAACCTCTGGGAAAGCTATAAATGTGCCATCATTTGAATCATAGGGTTGCCAGAAGGTGAAGAGGAAGAGCAATAAATTGAAAAATTATGTGAAAATATAATGAAGGAAAGCTTCCCTAATTTGAGGGAAGGAATGGACATACAGGTCCAGGAAGTGAAGAAAGTCCCAAACAAACTAGACCCAGGGAGGACCAAACCAAGACAAATAATAATCGAAATGCCAAAGGTTAAGGATAAAGAGAGAATCTTAAAAGCAGCAAGAGAGAAGAGAAGGATTACTTACAAAGGAGTCCTATAAGACTGTCAGTTGATTTCTCAAAAGAAACTTTGCAGGCAAGAAGGAACTGGCAGGAAATATTCAAAGTAGTGAAAAGCAAAGCCCTACAACCAAGATTACTCTGTCCAGCAAGGATATCATTCAGAATGGAAGGGCAAAGTAAGTGCTTCCCAGACAAAGTAAAGCTGAAGGAGTTCATCATCACCAAGTCATTATTATATGAAATGTTAAAGGGACTTATTTAAAAGAAAAGATATCAAAACTATGAACATTAAAATGAAAACAGTATCACAACTATCAACAATAAAAGCTATGGAATGAAAACAAAGGTAAACTAAGCAGACAGCTAGAGTAGGAACAGAATCGTAGGTGTCGGAAACATGTGGGAGGAGGGCAGCTTGGAGGGGGAAGGGGGAGAGGGAGGGGAATGGTGCAGGAATTAAGAAGCATAGTAGGAGGGTGGGTAATGGACAGGGGGATATTGAGAAGAGTTTTATGCACAACCCATGGACATGGACTAAGAGTGGGGGACTGCTGGAGGGAGGGCATTGCTGGGTGGAGTGGAGCAAAGGGAAAAGAAATTGGGACAACTGTAACAGCATAATCAATAAAATATACAAAAAATATTGTTCCCCTTTGTAACCTGCAAATTCTGAGAAGCCAAGCATAGGATGGAGCATAATCTTGAGGGATCAGGAATGGAGGTTAGGTAGGTAGATGAGAGAATGGTGAGAAAGGGGAGGAATGAAGGGAAGGTAAACATTATGACTCAAAAATAAGAGAGGTTACCAGTCAAATTCCCTACAGGACATATATAACAGCATACTTTCAAAGGCAGATTTCACAATGGGTCATTGGCTACCCAAAGATCCTGGACTAGGCAAAAAAGACCTATTGGGTTTTTTAACAGCTAGGATGGGAGTGTTGGTAGGAGAGTTTTTTGGTCATAGGAGTCTGGCTTTGAGCAGGTGGTGAATAACCAACTGCAGACCCCACATAGCTTGTGCACTGAGAGGATACTAAGACTGACTTGGGAATGAAACCCCAGGCTTGAGTGTGACCCATACTGGCTGATGCTGTCTGGCTACTGCTGGGTTCTTAGTATTCCAAACAAGGGGGTTAATATTCACATTAGAATGGTGCAGCTCATGAGGGGTATCCTCCTGAGAAACTTCTTGTACTAAAGCCAAAAGGAAAATGAAGTCAGTCTTAGTCCCTCCATCTAGATTAAGAGACAGGGATGCTCTTAGTTTATCCAAGATGTCTCTTCCCAAGAGAGAAACTGGGCATTCAGGCATAACCAGAAAAAAAAATGCATGAAGGTTAAGGACCCTAATGTACATGTGAGAGATTTGGTAGTTAGGGTTTTAGTACGAACCCTGTTAACTCCAATAACAGAGATGGAGGATGAGTGTAAAATACCCACATATTCAAAAAGGACAGAATAGGTCACCCTTGTTGTCCAGAAGAAAGAAGACTGACATACCTGCCACCACCATGATTACCCTGGGTTCAGCCACTGAAATGGTCAGAGACAGGGGCTCTGAGCCTGGGTACCATCAGTCATCTGTGGCAAGCCCCAACAGATTGGGGATGCTGAAGTCTTTGTCCCTTTGAGGTTGAGGCAGACTAGAGGCCAGAGGACAGTCAACCCTCCAATGTCCCTTCCATCTGCAGGATAGACAGGGACCCGGAGGGGGTCATGGTTGGGATCATTGTTGTGCCCAATGACCTGTCTGCTTACACTTGAAGCATGGTCCTGACAGAGGTTAGGCAAACCTTTGTTACCTTGACCTTTTATGGACTGACCCTTAATGGCGGTAGCTAAAATTAGGTATTTCTGCTGGTCTCTTTTTAATTTTTGTTATTTTTCCTCCTCCTCTCTGTTATTAAAGACTTGGAAGGCAATCTGAATTAGGTCCCATTGGGGAGTTTGGGTCCATCCTCCAGTTTCCATAAATTTTTTCTAATATCAGGGGTGGAGTGTGTAATAAAATGGGTATTAAGATAGACCTTATCTTCTACCAAATTGGGGTCCAAGTTGGTGTACTTGAGAATGGCCTCTGTAAGGCAGATCATGAATGAGGCTGGATTCTCAGAGGCCTCCTGCATAATTTCTAGGATTTTGTCATAACTGACAGCCTTAAGGGCAGCTCTACACATATCTTCAACTAGGCATGTAAGAAAATGAGACATCTTAGCCAAATCAGGGGATCCTGACTGATAGTTTCAGTGAAGATCTGCAGCTGGGACAGTAGTGGGTCCAGCTGGATTCCTATTGGGATCCCAGTCATATAGGGTGTCTGAAAATGTAGAGGCAGTGGATAGAACACAATATTTTTCCTCTGGGGTGGTGGAGGAGGTTAGGATGACATAGACATCCTGAAATGTTAACGAATATGTCTGAGTTATATATTGGAACTCCTTGAAAAAGTGAGTAGGGTTTGCAGTATAAGACCTTAGACAGTGCTCAGTTTGGCCTAAATCTGTGAGGGAAAAGGGTACATGTACCTAGACAATGCCCTCTGCTCTTCCCACCTTGCAAAGAGGATACAGGCCTGAGGATAATGGGGAGAATGACAGTGCAAGGGCACCCCAAGAGCAGGTGTGGGGAGGTGAAATGAGGTGGGTGGAGTCCGGGGGCAACAATGCCTTGTCTTTGGCTGATTAGTCAGAAAGGGAGGGGGATAAGGGAGAAGGGTTTACCATGGGGAAAGCTGTTGACCAGGAGGGGACATATGGGGGATAATGGTGTCCAATGTCCAAGGGGTCTGCTTCTGTAAAAGATATGGATGAGGGGAGTTGGGGGAGTTCAGCAGCACAGAGGAACTTTTGGCAGAGGTCAGTTGAAGGAGAATAAGTTGGAGGGGGGAGCAGGAGGAGCGAAGGGACAGTCTGCTGTGAAGAGTCAAAAAGCCTTCTGCGTATGGAACTTTGGACCATTTGCTGTTATACCTGAGGCAGTTGTCGAGATAATTAAGAATTTGGGGGTTAAATGTTCCATTTTCTGGACAACAGTATTTGTTATCAAGAGAATATTGAGGCCAGGCAACAAGGGAGAGAGAAATTAGCTTTTTTTAGCTTTACCTGGGACCCTATTTGAAGGGTCCAGAGGTTCTGACAGAGACAACCCAAAGTGGAGTCCTTCGGAGGTAGGATTGATTTGCTCCCATGGTATTGAGAGTAACAACCCAGAGGGTAAGCCTGAGACAAAATGAATCAGGAGGGTTAAGGGGTGTCCCCACTTAAGCCATTGATTCTATGAGTCACAAAGGCCCCAAGCAAACTGTCCAGGGGGAGGACATCACAAGCCACCTTTGGAAGCTCAACTGAGTGTGAAGGCTCTGAGGCACGAAGACCTCAAACTGTCCACATAGTGGGAGTTCCCAACTGCCAGTGGAAGTTCAATGAGGTGCAAGGCCCCAAGGAAGACTGACCTAGGCCTAGGATTTTTGAACAGAGCCAAAGTAAGATCAGAAATGAGATGGTCAACCTGATGAGAGACTCACCCAATGAGACAAAACTTGACTAGTTTGTGTCTGGTGTGGATGGAGGATAGACCATGGCAAAATGTCTGGAGTTGGAGGTCGTCAGATGCACAGATCTCTCAAGCAAGGTGGGAGAGGAAGGGGTAAGAGGGTTCTGACAGACAGGGTCAGGGGGTAAGCCTGGGACATGCTGTCACAGTCCACTGCTTCCCTGCCTGCAAGCAGCTGGTGACCACTCTCAGGGGAGGGGGTGGTCAGGTGGGAAGATCTCCCTAGCAAGGTGCAAGAGGTGGGATGAGAGGGTTCTGACAGACAGAATCAGAGGAGAAAGCCTGGGATGTGCTGCTGCAGCCCACTATTCCCCCAGTTGCAAGCTGCTGGTGACCACTCTCAGAGCCCCTCTTGGGTTTCAGCACCAAATTGTCAGGTAGCCTTGCTCTGAGAAATCACCCAGAGAACAGTCTAGGATTTTATACCAGGTTTATTGAAGGAAGAGTGGGAAGGGGGTTGGAGGGAAGAGGAAACTCCTGGACTGACTTGAGGGCCTCTAGGAGCAAGGGAAAGAGGAAGGGGGAAGGAAGGGGGAGTGGAGACTCAATCACCCACGTGGGCCCATAGGAATCACCTGCCTGTGCATCTGCAGGCACCATCTCCACACTTTGTCAAACATATATTTTGGTTACAGTGAGTTTACCCATCAACATATTCAGCAGGTTAATTTACATATGGTTCATTCATATACATCAAAAGTCTGGGCGGGCAGTCCAGCTGCCACCATGTTTTGAAAGCTTTCAAGTATTGACATCTGCTCAAAATGAAGGACCCCAATTAATGTCATCATGAAATGAAAGCTCCGTACTCTTGCTTTCTGCCACTTGCTCTCTCCCTATCTATTCACATCTTTAAGGTGGTGGCAATAAGCTAATCCAGTTGATTACTTGTAGGACCTGGACAACAATATTGTCATCTTTCCGAACTCTTCTTTCTCCTTGTTCATCAACTGCCATTAATCTTGTTGCAGTATCCTGCACTTTATTGTTTTCAGGCTAGGTTGATACTTCTTTTGGCACTTACTATCTGTGGACTCTGAAGCAAGCTCTTCCTCTGAGTCTTGGTTTCCTCAACTATAAAAAGACTGCAATATTTACTAGACTCGGGGGTTCAGTAATAGTGAAAATATACATCATGCATATATCCTAGCACCTAACGTAGTACATAGCACATGGCACATAAGTGGTGGCTAGATTCCTCCAGGATTGGACTGGAGTGTGGAAAGACATTCTCCAAATTCATAGCAGCTGGTAAGCTTTTAGCACATGCACCTGTAAGAAAGAAGTAGATGCAATCACATTAGAGCAGAAAAATTACTAGTCTTCCATGGCACTATATGCTAAAGAATAAAATTTGCCATAGTACAGATCTGTTTGGAAATTCTCTGAATGGTAGAGAAAAAGGCAGTGATGATGTTGAGGAGGAGGAAAAGGGTAGCAAACACTTTAAAGCACTTTCAAGGCATTAGGTAGTGTTCTAAGCATTTCATGTATTTCCATTCCACTAACAATTTTCTGAGGTAGGTTTCTAATTGTCCCCATTTTTCAGATGAGGAAATGGAGGCTTGAAAAGACTAATATAATTGTCCGAGGTCATACAATTACTAAGTAGTAGAATGTAGGTTGAAATCCACATTTGCAAGGCTCCAAGGTCCAAGCGCTTTTTATTCTATTAAATTTATTCTCAAAGAAGTTTAGTTACTTAAATTCCTTATTAAAAATCACTGTCATCTAGAGAGTAATATTAACACATGAATCCACAAAAAGAGAACACAGTGAGATTTTTTGAGACTAGCTAATTAGACTTCACTCAGCCACTCAATTTGGAAAGGCATCATGTCACAGTATATCAGCTGAGATGACTGGCTGCAATTAACAGACACCTAACAGTAAATTAGATAATAGGGACATTTAATTTTATTTCATATAACAAGAAGGCTAGAAGTGAGTGGTAACGGTAGTACAACAGCTCCATGACCCCTATGTTTATTGTAGCGTTATTCATGGTGGCGAAGACATTAAAACAACTAAAGTGTCCTTTTATAGGTGATTGGATAAAGAAGATTTGGTACATATATATGATGAAATACTCCTCAACCATGAGAAAAGATAAAATACTGCCATTTGTGACAACATAGATTGACCTTAAAAATATCATGTTAAGTGAAATAAGTCAGACAGAACAAGTTAAGAAGTATATGATTTCTCTTATATGTGGGATATAAATCTGAAAGCATCAAATGAACAAACAAGAAATACAAACAAAAACTCATAGACACAGACAATCATATGATGGTTACCAGAGAAAAGTGGGTAGGAGATAATAAAGGGTAAAGGGAGTCAAATATATGGAGATGGAAGATGATTTGACTTTGAATGGTAAACACACAATGCAACATACAGATCATGTATTATAGAAATGTACACTTGAAACCTACATAATCTTATTAACCATTGTCACCCCAATAATATTATTTAAAAAATAAAAAGCAATGTCATCTAGAGAGTGATATTACCACATGAATTCAGAAAAGAATAATACAGTGAGGTCCTATGAGACTAGCTAATTAGACTTCACTCAGCTACTCAATTTAGAAAGGCTTCATGTCACAGTATATTAGTTGAGATGGCTCTGGCTACAATTAATAGACTAACTAACAGTAGCTTAGATAATAGGGACATTTATTTGTTTTTTTCATATAACAAGAAGACTAGAAGTATGCAGTAATAATAGTAAATCAGCTCCATCACACTATAGTGCAGCGTAGGCATGGCTGTAATTTCTTTACCTTTCTCTTCATGCTCACTTAATGGCTGTAGTATTACCAAGAAAATACCCTCACATGACAGTAATTAAAGGAAGAAAGAATAAAAGAGATTTCTTCTCAGAATCATTCTTTTTCTATAAGAGAGGAAACTTTTCCCCAGAAACACTAGAGATTTCTCCCTTGTTTGGAACAATGCCACTTGGACATCTCGAGCTAAAAAGAAGTATGGGTAAGTGAGCACCTAGAGAGAGAAATAAGATGCCTTGATTGACTTTGACCAATAAAGGTTCAGGCCACAATACTACCTGAAGGAAACTTGGTATTCTTTGAGCAAAGTATGTGGGCAACTGAGTATGCCCTACATGAGTTCCTGAGATTAATACAGCAGAAATGCAAAAACAAAAATAACTATAATTTAAGTAAAAGTTGTGACTTGCCCAAGTTTGTATAGAAGGTTCAAAATGAGAGTTAAATCCAGCATCCTTTGGCTACACCTGTGGTTTTTAAACTGAGTGCCTCAGGGTTTCTACATAAATTTCATTATCATATCATTTAAAAACTCTTCTGAGTTTTTAATGTGTAATTACATGTGTAATTTTTTTCATATATCAGAAATTAACATAATGTAATCCTTACTAAACAAGCCACATGAAGTCTATGCTATCAGAGTTAGCTCAGTTTTTATTGCTGTTGTTTTTTTAAACTTGGAGTAAAGAATCTCCTGCATCTCTATTTAATTATGAAGTTTCTTGGAATTTCTAGGTAAGCTATTAAAAACTATTTGTAACCATTTGTCCATATTAATCTAGTTTGTTTTAGTACTGGACAACACTATAAAATAATCAATAGTGTTGACAGTAATATAAGACTGCAGCACCTCCAATAAATTTGAAATAATCGTTAATTTAAAATTGCCATATGTATCAAAACAGCTGCACCATTCTCACAAACTGACAATATCTCTCTGGTCCCTGCTTACCTTTTCAGCCACTTTTCTCTGACTCTTTCTGCTCCACAAGCATCTGTTTCAGTGCTAGGAACATTTTTTCTTGCCTCAGGGCTTTTGCATATGCTATTTCTTCTAACAAGCATTCCTCATTTAGTTAGATTTAGCTCATTTTTGCTGTTCTATTTAAATCGTACTTCTTTTTCTGACCTCCCAAATTAGGATAGTACCCTGGGTTTCACATTTCCTTTCGTACACTCATTATTTTATAATTATTTTGTCCACAGCTGTCTTTTCTTTTAGGCTAGAAGTTGCCTGAGTGCAGCAACCATGGATAACCCATTCACTGTGAGGTCTTCAGCTCCTGATGAGGTACTGTCTCCATGGACGTAAGTAATTATTGCTGAAAAAATAAATGGAATATTAATAAATACATTTGAATTTAGATATAATATTTATAAAGGAGAGAAATCAAAATTTTCTGATTATTAAAGAAAAGCTTATTGATTGAAAAATGACATACACATAATGAACTATTTAAGTGCACTAATTTTAAGTGCACAGCTAGATGCATTTTTTCATATGTATACATCAGATTAACCTTCATCCAGATAAATATAGAACACTTTTAGTACCCAATATCATTCCTTCATGATCATACCAAATTCCTACCTCCCTACTCCTATAAGTAACAACTGTTCTGCCTTCTATCTCCATAAATTAGTTTTTTCCCATTCTGAAATTTCATATAAATAAAAAATATCTAAAATGTATGTGTTTGTGCCTGGTTTCTTTCATTAAATGTAGTATCTATGAAACTTAGCCATGTTTTATGTTCCTATTTATTGTTTAATTGTATTCTACTGCATGAATATACCATGATGTGTTGTTCACTTTCTTATTGATGGATATTTGTTTTTCCTTCCCAATTTTGAGTTATAATAAAAAAGGTAATGAACACTTAGCTACAGGTATTTTTGAGGTCATATGCTTTTAAAAGAAAAAATTAAAAAGCTCTGTTCTGCTCTCTTCCATTATTAAAACAAAAAAACAAAAAAACTGGTAACATGAGAAAAACGGCAAAGTGAGAGGAACCTTTGGTCGCTCCCTTGAAGTTTCAACATTTTGAACAGCTATAACTCAACAAATTATTCCCTGTTAAATAAACAAATATGCTTGACAGATCCATGCTTGGAAATACTTAAAGATGGGCAAGTGGGGACAAAAGGGGCAACAATAAGAAATAAGGGCTGCGTCCATGATACCAGCAGGGCTCAGCCTGGAGAGAAGAATCCCATTGCATACAACACTCTCTTCAGATGAGAGGAGCAAAAAGATTCAGTGAGGATCCCTGCAGGAGTGTGTAATATGAGCTGCAACTGAGCCCAGAGACCTAGAAAGGACATAGCAGAGGGGTGCAGTTATGTTTGTCAGGAGGTTGACATTTCAGACAAAGAAACAAAGCCAAGAAGCTCTGCTGCCCTGTGTAGCCTCCAAGAACTTGCTTCTCTTTGCCTTTGGTGTTGGGTTTCAGGGGATATTATCTGAAATTCCAAAAACTGGTACTTCAGAATTGCTTTTTTCCCCCCTGATCCAAGGAGGCACCCTGTGACCAGTCCTGGGGTTGGGCCACAGAGAATCCTTGGTGAGGTCTGAAGTTTCCATAACCAGGTAGGTAAAACAACAAAGAAGCTGGCTGGTTCCCCAGCCCGCCCGCCCCCCCCCCCCATCTCCAAGCATTGCAGTTAGACTGACGACAGCGTCTGGATGCAGAGGAGAGCATCGGAATTTTATAGGGCTATAAACATGTGATTTATGGCCACCTACAGACAAATAAGAGAAAGGCCTCTTCATATTAATTGGCTGGAGAAGTGTCACTCATACATAGATGCCTAGACAGAGAAGGTATGCATCAAATGCCATGAATAATCAAGGTAGTGAGGCAACTCAGAAAATAAAAAATCTTCTAAAAACAAACATAAACTATTGAAAATATATGATATAAATTACAGAAAAATTAATATTGTAGTTCTGACAATATTTATCAAGATGTAAGAAAATACAGAGAGGCAATTTAGTGCACACAGAAAAAAAATTAATGAACAAAACAAGTACTTTACAAAAAAGATAAAAATTTTAGAAAAGAAATTGTATAGATGAAGAACTTAATAAAAGAGATCAGGAATAAAAGTAAAATGGAGCAGACCAGACAGTAGAATAGGTTAGTGATGTCAAAGGTACAAATTTAAAAATAACAAGTAGAGGAGAAGATAGAGAATTGAGCATAAAAAATTAAAAGAGCTCTATAAGAACTATCAGACCATATATTTTTCTCTAGTGCACATGAATCATTCTCAAGGAGAGACCACTTTTTGGGTCACAAAACTAGCTTCTACAAATTCAAGAAGACTGAAATTATACCACACATATTCTCTGACCAAAGTGCTTTGAAATTAAAAAGCTACTGAAAAAGTAAAACACCCACAAATATGTGAGGATTAAATAACATACTACTAATAAATGGTTAGGTAAAAGAAGAAATAAAAAGTGAGATGAAAAACATAAAGAGACACATGAAAATGACAGTATGACATATCAAAACTTCTGAGATACAGTGAAAGCAGTAATAAGAGGCAAATTTATATCATTACAGGCTGACCACAAGAAACAAGAAAAGTTCCAAATAAATAACCAAACATTACATCATCAAGAACTGGTAAGATAACCAACTGAACACTAGCTGAAGAGAAGTCTTATAACCACAGAGGGACAGAAAAGGCCACTACATCACAACGTGACCAGTAGGGAGAGCGGAGACGTGGAAGGGCTGGCTGGGCTTGCACAGGTGGAAGCTGAAGGGACTGAGAAATGACTCAGCAGCTGAGGGTTCCTCCTGAGAAGGGCAGGGTCTAAACCCCCAGCTGGGCTTCCCAGTCTAGCAACAGAGTGGAAAGTAAAATAGTATCTAGCTGCAAAAAGTGAAAAGCCACAGGGTTTCTTGCTAGCTGGAGAGAAACAGCTGGAGAAAAAGAGCTCTTAAGCAGATCACATACAAAAATATTTTGGCCCCCACTTACCCTGGGCTCAAGCAGAGGGAAGGCAGAGAGGACTAGAGATGCTTGGGGAGAGTCTGGCACAGTGGCTTTGTAAGAGAACCTGTGGGCTGCTCCGATTGAAGAAGAACCCACAGGCCATTTAGTTAGGGGCTTGAATGCCCGTAGCCATAATTACAACTCTCAGTACTAGAGTTTAGTGAAAAGAAGAAGAACTGTTTAACAGTTAAATAGATTTAGATTATTTGTGGATTTCTGCCATTGAGTCTTATGTTCTTTAAAATACCCACAAACACATAATTCTGCTCCCCCCTACCAAACCAGGCCAGCCTTCGAAAAGTCAGAAACACTGTTTTCCTACTTCCTGGGCACAGTTCAGCTTTACCAGTAGCTGCCAATCATTCAGATCTGATTGGGGAGGTCCTTTCTGTGCTGTGGTGCCCTCCAGCTCTCAATGCAGAACCACCTGGATCCTCAGCCTCCTTGTAAACTGCCTTCTTCCTGCAAACTGCATGGATCTCCTCTCCTTCTCAAAACTGCATGGTGAGAGCCTCTTAAAGTGGCCTGGAGAGCCCTCTCAAAACCGCATGGAGAACTCAGCTTCTTTAATCTTCATGGAGAAGGCCCCTTCACCAAGCTGCGTGGAGGGGGTGCGAGAGAGAGAGCGATCAAGAGTGAGAGTGAGAGTGAGCAAGAGAGAGAGGGTGAGTGTGAGACCCGAGAGCCAGAGAGAGCGTGAGACCATGAAAGAGAGTCCGAGTGAGCAAGTCCCAGCTAAAATGTCCGCAGCTGCTTATATATCCCTGACTGCATCCTCTGACTCAGTGGGTGTTGCAACCAGTTCTGACCAATTACAAAACACTACACAGGCTCTGTAGGCTCCTTTCATACAATCCCACAGTTCAAGACTCCACCCATCTTCTGGGGCCTTGGAAGTATCAAAACTATTTTGCATAACAAAGACACTAGCAACTAGCCCCAGGCATGCAAAGGTGTCTTAAAAACTGCTTCCTTTTCTTAATCCCCCAGCCACAAACTCAGGGGTTTGTTTTTGGACACCCCTGTTTCCGTAAAAGCTTTGAGGGGAGAACTGGGGGAGCAGCCAACAGGTTCACAGTGCTGACTCACCCGCAGTACTGCAGGCAGACCATTCCCCTCCAAGTGACGTTAGCCTGAGGGGAAGCTAAAGCCCTGCCTACAGAAATTAGGCTGCCACACCGTTGGTCCTTAAACCTGCCGGCTAATTACAGATTAAATACATTAACAGCTAAAGGAGAGAGACAAAGGTAGTATCCCTGGAAGTCTCCAACAGGCTGCCTAGGGCCAGACTAGTACACAATCTGACCAGGGGCAGATAGAGGAAGTGCAGATCATTCTAAGAAGCAGCAAAAGACAATAAGAGTCACAAAAATGGGGAGACACAGAAACAACCCCCCAATGAAAGGAAAGGTAAAATCTCCAGAAAGAGTGCTAAATGAAATATAGGGGAACAAACTATCAGACAGGGAATTCAAAACGTGGAATATGGAGAAGGTCAATGAGCTCAGCGGAACTTCAAAGAACTCCAGGGAAACTACAAGGAACTCACTAAAAATTACACGAGTATGAAAAAGGTCATAGAAGCTATCAATAAGAGTCAGGAGAAAATGAAGAATACAATTTCTGAATTGAAGAACACAGTAGAAGGAATTAAAAACAGGCTAGAGGAAGCAGAAGATCAGACCAGCGAGCTGGAGGACAACATAGCTAAATACTTCCTGACAGTGCAACAAAATGAAAGAAGACTGAACAGGAATCAAGAGGTTCTAACATAGCTGCAGGACAACATGAAACGTAATAATATCCGTATCATAGGAATTCCAGAAAGAGAAGAAGAGCAAGAGATAGAAAATCTCTTTGAAAAACTAATGACAGAAAACTTCCCTAACATGATGATAGAAAGAGTCACACAAGTTCAGGAAGCACAGAGGGACCAAATAAAGATGAACCACAACAGGCCTGCTTCAAGACACATCATAATTTAAATGAAAACATTCAAAGACAAAGAGAGAATTCGAAAAGCAGTAAGAAAGAAACACCTAATAACATATAAGGGAGCTCCAGTAAGGCTATTATCAGATTTCTCAGCAAAAACACTACAAGCCAGAACGGAATGGCAAAAAATATTCAAGCAATGAGAAACAAAGGCCTACAACCTAGAATATTGTACCCAGAAAGGCTCTCATTCAAAATGGAAGGTGAAATTAGAAGTTTCCCAGACAAAAGAAGGCTAAAAGAATACATCTCCACCAAACCAGCATTGCAAGAGATGCTAAAGGGTCTGCTTTAAGACGATGAAAAAACAGAGAGACAGAGAGGAACACAAGTACAAAGGGGGGAAATGACAATGAATAAATACCTATTGATAATAACCTTAAATGTAAATGGATTAAATGTTCTAAGCAAAAGACATAGGATAGCTGAATGGATTAGAAAGTGTGACCCATGTATATGCTGTCCATGAGAGACTCACCTTAGAATGAATGATCTACACAGACTGAAAGTGAAGGAATGGAAAAAAGTATTTAAAAACAAATGGATGTGAAAAGAAAGCTGGGGGAGCAATACTTATATCAGACAAAACAGATTTCACAGTCATCGTTGGCAGCCGTCCGTCTCGAGAGACGATGGTGTAGCTTCTTAAGAGTCTATCTGCACCGCCGAGAATGGCTGTGCAGTCCGACTCGGGAGTGACACGGTATCTGTCTCCTCCCGTGTTGAATCGACATCTTGCGATGACGCTGGAGTGTCCTCTCCAGTGAAGCTGAAGCTACAGAGCCTGGGCAGGGTGATATGGAGGGTCTGCTGTTGCCCATGCAGCAGACCCCCCCTCTCTTCGCAGCTGAAGGATTCAAGGGAAAGACGGAGTCAATACAGCTTGGTTTCAGGTGCGCCGCAGGAGTTGCCGGTGTTGACTACAATGTCAAACCGCCTTAGGGACTCCGGCTCCGGATTTTCTGTCGGGGTTTACTCCCTTAGCCTTTCCCCTGAAAAGGTATGCCGCAAGGCAGTGGAGGTTTTTTGGAGTCAGAGTTTTCCTTAAAAAGAGACAAAGAAGGACATTTCATATTACTTAAGAGAAAAATCCATCAAGAATATATAACTTTTGTAAACATATATGCACCCAACTTAGGAGCACCCAAATATGTAAGGAAAATTTTGAAAGACTCCAGGAAAGATATAGGAAGCAACACACTCATAGTAGGAAAACTTAACACCCCATTGTCAATACTGGACAGACCTTCGAAACAAAGAAACACCAAAGATATTGAAGCATTGAACAACACTCTAGATCAAATGGACTTAGTTTATATATATAGAACTTTTCACCCAAAGAAGGAAATTATACATCTTCTCAAGTGTACATGGAATATTTTCAAAGATACACCACATGGTAGGACACAAAACAAGCCTCAACAAATTCAAAAAAATTAAAATTATATCAAGCATCTTCTCAGATCACAATGGCTTAAAACTGGAAATCAACCTCAAGGAAAAAACTCAAAAACATTCAAACTCATGGAGAATGAATAACATGCTATTAAATAATGAATGGGTTAACAAGACATCAAGGAAGAAATCAAGAAGTTTCTGAAAACTAATGATAATGAACACACAACAACCAAAAACCTATGGGATACAGCAAAAGCAGTCCTAAGAGAAAAGTTCATAGCAATACAGGCCTAACTATATAAGCTAGAAGAATGTCTAATAAAAAATTTAACTCTACCGCTACAAGAACTAAAGGAAGAACAATAAGCAAAGCACAGAGTGAGTAGAAGGAAGGAAATCATGAAGATCAGAGCAGAATTAAATGACATAGAGACTAAACTGACAATTTAAGTGATCGACAAAAGTAGGAGTTGGTTCTTTGACAAGATAAACAAAATTGACAAGTCATTAACCAGGCTCATCAAGAAAAAGAGGGAGGACCCAAATAAAAAAAAATCAAAAACGAAAAAGAGAAATCACAATCGATGCCACAGAAATACAAAGGATTGCAAGAAATTACTATGAACAACTGTATGGCAAGAAATTTGACAACCTAGATAAAATGGACAAATTCCTGGAAACACATAATCTTCCAACACTGAGTCAAGAAGAAGCAGAAAGCTTGAATAAATTAATAACAACTAGTGAAATTGAAGCAGTAATCAAAATACTCCCAGCACACAAAAGCCGTGGACCAGATGGCTTCACAGGTGAATTATACACAACATTTAAAAAAGAACTAACTCCTATACTCCTCAGACTATTCCAAATAATCCAAGAAGAGGGAAGACTCCCAAACTCGTTCTATGAAGCCAGTATAACCCTAATTCCAAAACCAGGTCAAGACACAACAACAAAAAAAAAGAATTACAGGCCAATATTGCTCATGAACATAGATGCTAAAATCCTCAACAAAATATTGGGAAATCAGATCCAACAACACAATAGAAAGATCATACACCATGATCAAGTGGGATTCATTCCATGAATGCAAGAATGGTTTAACATTTGCAAATCAATAAATGTAATACACCACATAAACAAAATGAAAGGCAAAAATCACATCATCATATCAGTAGATGCAGAAAAAGCATTTGATAAAGTACAACACCCATTTATGATGAAAACTCTCAGCAAAATGAAAATAGAGGGAGCATATTCAACATAATAGAGGCCATATATGAGAAACCTGAAGCCAATATCATACTCAATGGACAAAACTGAGAGCATTTCCCCTGAGGTCAGGACAAGGCAAGGATGTCCACTCTCTCCACTTCTATTCAACATAATCAAGGAAGTTCTAGCCATAGCAATCAGACAATAATGAGAAATAAAAGACATTCAAGTTAGAAAAGAGGAAGTAAAACTGTCATTATTTGCAGAGGACATGATATTGTACATAGAAAACATTATAGACTCCACAAAAAAACTACTGGACCTAATAAGTGAATTCAGCAAAATAGCAGGGTACAAAGTCAATATTAAGAAAATGAAGGCATTTCTTTACGTCAATATTAAAATATAAGAGATAAAAACTGGAAAAAAAATCTCATTTACCATAACAACAAGAAAATGAAGTGCATAAGAATAAACTTACCAAGGAGGTAAAAGACCTTTACTCAGAAAACTACATAACACTGAAGAAATAAATTTAGGAAGATACAAATAAATGGAAGCATATACCATGTTTATGGATGGGAAGAATCAACATCATTAAAATGTCCATACTACCCAAAGCAATTTATAGATTCAATGCAATCCCCATTAAAATACCAATGAAATTTTTCACAGACCTAGAACAAATACTTCAAAAATTTCTCCAGAACCAAAAAAGAGCCCGAATAGCCACAGCAATCTTGAGAAATAAGAACACAGTAGGAGGAATCACAATACCTGATATCAAACTATACTACAAGGCCACGGTAATCAAAACAGTCTGGTACTGGCATAATAACAGAACATATAAATCAATGAAACAGAATAGAGAGCCCTGAAATTAATCCAGTTTTCCATGGTCAAATAATATTAGACAAAGGGGGAGGGAACATCAAATGGAGTGAAAAGAGCCTCTTAAACAAATGGTGTTGGAGAACTGGACAGGGACATGCAAAACAATGAAACTAGACCACCACCTTATGCCATACACCAAAATACACTCAAGATGGATCAAAGACCTAAATGTAAGCCATGGCACCATAGAAATCGTAGAGAAAAAAATAGACAGGAAAATTTCAGATATCCCACGTAGCAACATTTTCACTGGTATATCTCCTAAGGCAAGGGAAATTAAGGAAAGAATAAACAAATGGGACTACATCAAACTAAAGAGTTTTTGCTCATCAAAAGAATACATCAGCAAGGTGAAAAGGGAATCAACCATATTGAAAAATATATTTGCCAATGATATCTCAGACAAGGGACTGATCTCCAAAATGTATAAATAACTTATATGACTCATAATCAAGAAGACAGACAACCTAATTCAAAAATGGGCAAAGGACCTGAACAAACACTTTTCCAAAGGGGGCATACAGAGGGTCCATGGACATATTAAAGAATGCTCAACATCACGAGCCATCAGAGAGATTCAAATAAAAACCACAATGAGATACCACCTCACACCAGGCAGAATGGCTATCATCAACAAATCAACAAACAACTTGTGCTGGAGAGGATGTGGAGAAATGAGAACCCTGGTGCATTGCTGGTGGGAATGCAGACTGGTGCAGCCACTATGGAAAAGAGTTTGAAATTTCCTCAAAAACCTAAAAATGGAACTGCCTTTTGAACCAGCAATTCCATTGTTAGGATTATATCCGAAAAATCCTGAAACACCAATTCATAAGAACCTATGCACTCCAATGTCCATAGCAGCACTATTTACAATAGCCAAGTGCTGGAAACAACCTAAATGCTTATATGTAGATGAGTGGATCAAAAAACTGTGGTACATTTACACATTGGAGTACTATGTAACAGAAAGAAAGAAGGAACTTCTACCATTTACAGCAACATGGATGGAACTAGAGAGAATTATGCTTAGCAAATAAGCCAGGCAACAAAAGAAAAATACCTTATGTTGTCACCTATTACAGGAAACAAATGAACAACAAAAACAAATGAGAAGAATTGAACCAGAGGTTGTAAACAAGGGATATATTAACAGTAACAAGGGAGGAGCTGGGAGGGCGAGAAGGGGGGTAAGAAGGGGAAGGGTCTAGTCAAAGAAGATGTATAAATGACCCACGGATATGGACAACTGAGCGGGGACTGAATGTGGGAGAAGGGGCCGTCAGGGTGCAGGAAAGCAAGAGGGGGGAAAAAGTGGGACAATTATAATGGTAAAACAAAGAAAAACATTTTTAGTGGAAGAAAAAATATAAAGAATGGAAATGGAATGGAAAGTTCAGTGAATATTAGAAGGATAATGGTTTTCCTTCATACTGTATATTTTTCCCCCTATCTGATCCCTCCAGAGTTTAGCATTCTAAAGAAGTAAGTAATGACATAATGTTCATTACATAAACTAATAAGACCAGTTATTAATAAAGGTTTTGTTGACCAAGACTTTGACTGGAATGTTATGCATAAAGGAGACATGCTTAGGCTCTGGCTGTTACCAAAAAGCCCTGATGAACTGGGATTGACTTTCAAAGATAATAAAATCCCATGAGATAAAAGGCCTGGTACCTTTGTTTGTTGTGTGGTCCACAGCAATCTTTCCAGGGAAGAAACGAAGGTTGTTTTCCTAAAATATGGCTAGAAGGGTCTTTAAAGCAGAATGGAAATCCTGAATGACTTGGAAAAGACAGGAGTGTACAGGCAAGAATGAATGGCAGGTACGTGGCTCAGCTTCTGTGCCTTGAAGGGCAGACTGAAGGTCACCCTATATGTTCCTTGCATAAGTTCCAGCAAAAAAGAACTAAAGGTCATCGGTGATCATTTTCTGCTCTTGGTGTGTTTATGCAAATGAACAGGATAAATTAAAAATGGACTTAATGCAGTCCGTTTAATGACAAGGAGGGTAATCTTAGGGAGAAAAATCGTGATTCAAGGAAAATCACAATGCTCAGTGGTAGACTATAAAGTAGTGCAGCTAACTATCTTTAAAGTTTCCTTTCATTTAAAGTTTGTTTTCATTTGAAAGTTAAACTGTGTTTGTGGTATCACCAAAGATGTTTAATTTACAGGCAAGAAGAATGTCAAATGCCTTGCAACTGGATGTCTTTTCAATAAGATAGTCCTACAGATTTAGACTTGTGGGTTATATTACATAAATTAACATGTGTTTTCTGTTTTTAAAGGGCATAAGTGTATGATATGATTACCTGAGTGATTGTCTGTACATATATGCCTCACTTAATCCTGTCTGCACTGCTGCCTCCTGAGACTCAACAGTTTGGCTGAACTAAGTGTCTGGGTTGGTGAAGAATGGTGTGGTCTGTGGGCTTCACTTTAAAACTGGTTTCTCTTTTCTATCCTAATGGCTTGGACAGAAAGGGCCCAGAGGCCTGAGAGGGGGGAAACCTAAACTATTTCCCTCAGCCCAAACTAAGCATAATGGGCAAAAGTGTTTTGGACAAGTGAGATGTGCCTGGCACACCTTCCTCCAAAGAGGCCCGTTTTCTCCCTAATATGGGACACTGAAAAATTAATACCTGCCTTTTGTCATCTAGTGGTTATGGATTGAATGATGTCCTTTAACGCTTTTTCCAAATCTGTTGCCCCCAGAATACAACAAGGATGCCAGCCTGTTAAATCAAGCACGCCATTGTCCAGGGACAGCTAATTGACCTGGAGACTGCACGATAGTTCCCATGTGGGAAGACCATCCTCCCCTCAATATCCCTACTCTTATTAGGGATTTCTGGATCCAGGGGTAGGTAGGACGACGACCATGTCTGGCTTGAAGCAGCTAGAGAAGCTCGAGACCTTCGCCTGTTGTCCTTTATAAGATTATAAGGAGTCTTAAGTCTGAGAGGGAGAGATTGTTATTTTTTATTGTTAAACTAATTAAATTAATTATTTTTTTAAAAAAGAAGAAGAATATATGAAATAGTGAAGTGGAAGAGCTTGCATGGGCATGGACTTGGGGGAGGGGATTGCTGTGGGAAGTGGGTGCTGGGTGGAGGGGAGCAAATGTGAAAAATTGGAACTATTGTAACAATATAATCAATAAAATATACTTTAAAAAATAAATTAATTAATTAAATAGAAAAAAAGAACTAGTAAAAGAAAAAACAAAACTGATACAAACTCTGTAGAAGAATGGAAATATTTAAAATTCAAGCTGATTGCCTGGTGAGGATGTGGTGAAAAGGAAATCCTAGTGCACTGTTGGTTGGAATGCACTGATGCAGCCACTATGGAAACCCATATGGAATTTCCTCAGAAAAATAAATATGGAAATGCCTTTTGATCCAGTGATTTCATTGCTAAGACTACACTCAAAGAATCCTGAAACACCAATTCAAAAGCACCTATGCACCGCTATGTTCATAGCAGAACTATTTACCATATCCAAGTTCTGGAAACAGTCTAAGTGCCCATCAATGGATAAGTGGATCAAAACACTGTGGCACATTTGCACAACTGAATATTAAACAGCAGAAAGAAAACGGAACTTCTACCTTTTGCTATAGCATGGATGGAAACTGAGGGTATTATGCTAAGTGAAATAAGCCAGGAAGCAAAAGACAAATACCATATGATCTCACATAATACAAGAAACTAACAAACAACAGAAACAAATGAGCAAAATTTAATTAGAGGCATGTAAACAAAGAACAGACTGACAGTGACCAGAGGGATGTGGGGGGGGGGGAGAAGGGGAAGGGTCTTCTCAAGGAACTAGCAAAACGACCCATGGATATGGACAACAAAATGGGGATGCAATGATTTTACTGTATTTGCAAATCAATAAATGTAATACACCACATACAAAGTGAAGGACAAAAATCACATGATCTTATCAAAAGATGCTTAAAAAGCATTTGATAAAACCCAGCACCCACTTATGATAAAAACAATCAGCAAACTGGGAGTAGAGAGAGCATACTTCAAGATAATAAAGGCCATATGCAAAAGAACATCCAACATTATACTTAGTGGGCAAAAATTAAAAGTTTTCCCTTTAAGATTAGGAACAAGACAAGGGTCTCCCCACACTACTTATATTCAACACAGTGCTAGAAGTTCTAGCCACAGTGGTCAGACAAGAAAAAGAAATAAAAGGCATCCAAACTGGAAAGAGAAAACTGTCATTATTTACAGATGATATGATATTTTACATTGACAATCATACTAGTCTCCACTAAAAAACTACTTGACCTAAATAGTAAATTTGGCAAAATACAGGATATTCATAAATTGAGGGCATTTTTGTATATCAAAATGAAATATCGGAAAGAGAAACTAGGAAAAAGCTCCCACTTACTATATAGCAACAAGAAAAATGAAAGTACCTAGGAATAAATTTAACGAAGGAGGTTAAAGACCTGTACTCAGAAAACTATAGAACACTGAAGAAAGAAATTGAAGAAGATACAAATAAGTGAAAGCATATACTGTGTTCATGGATTAGAATAATGACCATCATTAAAATGTCCATTCTACCCAAAACAATATTTAGATTCAACACAATTCCATTCAAGATACCAATGGCGGGGAGACAGAGAAACAACCCCTCATCAAAAGGAAAGGTAGAATCCATAGAAAGAGTGCTAAATGAAATAGAGAAGAGCAAACTATCAGATATGGAATTCAAAACGTGGATTATGGAGAAGGTCAATGAGCTCAGCAGAAACTACAAAGAACTCCAGAAAAAATACAAGGAACTTACTGAGAATTACACCAGCATCAAAAAGGACATGGAAGCTATCAATTAGAGCCAGGAGAAAATGAAGAATACGATCTCTGAATTGAAGAACACAGTAGAGGGAATTAAAAGCAGGCTAGAGGAAGCAGAAGATCGGATCAGCGAGCTGGAGGACAACTTAGACAAAAACTCCCAGACAGTGCAACAAAATGAAAAAAGACTGAACAAGAATCAAGAGGTTCTAAGACAGCTGCAGGACAACATGAAACGTAATAATATCCGTATCATAGGAATTCCAGAAGGAGAAGAAGAAGAGCAAGGGATAGAAAACCTCTTTGAAAAACTAATGACAGAAAACTTCCCTAACATGAGGAGAGAAAGAATCATGCAAGTCCAGGAAGCACAGAGGGTCCCAATGAAGATGAACCCCAACAGGCCCACTTCAAGACACATCATAATTAAAATGCCAACATTCAAAGACAAAGAGAGAATCCTAAAAGCAGCAAGAGAGAAACAACTAATAACATACAAGGGAGCTCCAATAAGGCTATCATCAGATTTCTCAGCAGAAACACTACAAGTCAGAAGGGAATGGCAAAAATATTCCAGGCAATGAAAAACAAAGGCCTACAACCAAGAATACTCTACCCAGCAAGGTTCTCATTCAAAATGGAAGGTGAAATAAGGAGTTTCCAAGACAAAAGAAAGCTAAAAGAACACATCTTCCCAAACCAGCATTGCAAGAGGTGCTAAAGGGTCTGCTTTAAGAAGATGAAGAAACAGAGAGAGACAGAGAGGAACACCAGTACAAAGGGGGAATGACAATGAATAAGTACTGAAAGAAAGAAGGAACTTCTACCATTTGCAACAACATGGTTAGAAAAAGAGAGTTATGCTTAGAGAAATAAGCCAGGCAACGAAAGATAAATACCTTATGCTATCACCTATTACAGGAAACAAATGAACAACACAAACAAATGAGCAAAATTGAACCAGAGGTGTGTAAACAAGGAATAAACTAACAGTAACAAAGGGGGAGACGGGAGGGAGAGAAGTGGTAAGAAGGGGAAGGGTCTAGTCAAAGAACATGTATAAATGACCCATGGACATGGACAACTGGTTGGGGACTGAATGTGGGAGAAGGGGAGGCAGGGTGCAGGGACGCAAGAGGGGGAAAAAAGTGGGACAACTGTAATGAAAAAACAAACAAAAAAATTTTTGGTGGGGGAAAAAATGAAAATATAAAGAATAGAAGTGTAAGTTCAGTGAATATTAGAAGGACAAGGATTTTCCTTCACACTGTATATATTTTCTCCCTTCCTGATCCCTCCAGAGTTTGGCATTCTAAAGAAGTAAGTAATGACCTAAGTTTCTTTGCATAAAACTAATAAGACCAGTTGTTAATAAAGGTTGTTTTTTTTTTAAACTAAGACTTTGACTGGAATGTCATGCCTAAAGGAGACATGATTGGGCTTTGGTTGTTACCAAAAAGCTATGAAGAACTGGGATTGACTTTCAAAGGTAATAAAAGTCCACGAGATAAAAGGCCTGGTACCTTCGATGGATGCGCGGTCCATGGCAATGTTTGCAGGGAAGGAATGAAGGTTGTTTTCCTGAAATATGGCTAGATGGGACCTTAAGACACAATGGAAAACCAGAAGGACTTGGAAAAGACAGGTGTGTACAGGCAAGGCTGAATGGCAGGTATGTGGTTCTGCTTCTGTGCCTTGAAGGGGAGACTGAAGGTCACCCTAAATGTTCCTTGCGTAAGTTCCAGCAAAGCAGAACTAAAGATCATAAGTGATCATTTTCTGCTCTTGTTGTGTTTATGCAAATGAACAGGATAAATTAAAACTGGACTTAATGCAGTCCCTTTAATGACAAGGCGGGTAATCTTAGGGAGAAAATTGACGATTCAAGGAAGATCACAATGCCCAGTGGTAGACTATAAAATAGTGCAGCTAACCGTCTTTAAAGTTTCTTTTCATTTAAAATTTGGTTTCATTTGAAAGTTAAACTATGTCTGTGGCATTATCAAAGATGTTTAATTTACAGGCAAGAAGAATGTCAAATGCCTTGCAACTGGATATCTTTCCGATAAGACAGTCAAACAGATTTAGAGACTTGTATGTGGGTTATGTTACATAAATTAACATGTGTTTTCTGTTTTCAAAGGGCATAAACCTACGATCTCATTACCTGAGTGATTGTCTGTATGTATAGGTCTCACTTAATCCTGTCTGCATTCCTACCTCCTGAGACTCAATGGTTTGGCTGAACTAAGTGGCTGGGTTGGTGAAGAACGGGGTGGTCTGTGGGCTTCACTTTAAAACTGGTTCCTCTTTTCTATCCTAATGTCTTGGACAGAAAGAGCCCAGAGGCCTGAGAGGGGGGAAACCTAAAATATTTCCCTCAGTCCAAACTAAGTATAATGGGCAAAAGGGTTTTGGACAGGTGAGATGTACCTGGCATACCTTCCTCCATAGAAGCCCTTCTTTTCCCCAATGTGGGACATTGAAAAATTAATACCTGTCTTTTGTCATCTAGTGGTTACGGATTGAATGATGTCCTTTAACCCTGTTGCCCCCAGAATACAACAAGGATGCCAGCCTGTTAAACCAAGCATGCTGTTGTCCAGAGACAGCCAACCAACCTGGAGTCTGCACAATCCTTCCCCTTGTGGGAAGGCCACCCTCCCCTCCACACCCCCGCTCTTATTAGGGATTTCTTGACCCAAGAGTAGGTAGGACGACAACCATGTCCAGCTTGAAGCAGCTAGAGGAGCTCGAGACCTTCGTCCATTGCCCTTTATAACATTGTAAAGGGTCTTAAGTCTGAGAGGGAGGGATTGTTATTTTTTATTGTTAAAATATTTAACTAATTAATTAATTATTTTTAAAAAAAGAAGAAGAATATATGAAAGGGTGATGCAGGAGAGCTTGTATGTACGACCCATGGGCATGGAGTTGGGGAGAGGATTGTTGAGGAAGGGGGTTGCTGGGCGGAGCGGAGCAAAGGGGAAAAAATTGGAACTATTGTAACAATATAATCAATAAAATATACTTTAAAATAATGGAGAAAGGGCCTGAATAAGCACCTCTTCAAGGAGGACATAGGGATGACCCATAGACATATGAAAAGATGTTCAACATCACTAGCCATTAGAGAGATGCAGATTAAAACCACAATGAAATACCACCTCACACTTGCCAAAATGGCTATCAATTTACATTCCCACCAGCAGTATATGAGAATCTCTGTTTACTAAAATTGTCAGACTTTTTCTTTTAACTTTTAGATCTTCACCTTAAGATATGTTTATTGATTTTAGAGAAAGAGGAATAGAGGGAGAGAGAAACATTGATGTGAGAGGGAAACATTAATTGGTTGCCTCCTGTACATTGTCTGACCAGAGATTAAATGTGAAACCTAGGTATGTGCCCTGACTGGTAATCAAACCCATGAACTTTTGATATGCTAAGACTGCTCCAACGAAATGAGCCATCAGCCAGGGCTGAAATTTTCAGACTTTTAAATTATCATCAATGTATGTATGACAAATGGCATTGTTATTTGTATAAGTAGAGATAAACATCTGAGTTCCTGGATCTGTAAACTATTTAGTCATACATCTGAACTGATTATTATATTGCATTTTTCACATAATGAAGATTATGATTACATGATAATGTTTATTAACTTTTACTATTAGAGCAGTTGTCACAGGGATGGGGGTTGCTGGACTGGGTGAAAGAGGTGAAGGAATTAAGCAAAAGCAAAATCATTTTTACTTTGCTGAATTTACCATGAATGAAAACTATGTAACAGAATGCCTATTGACAAGTATGAAGAAAAATCATGCTTCGTAGAATAGAATGTGCATGTGAGTAGGGTACAATCTTTTTGATAAGGTGTTTGACATGGCAAGACATGGAGAAGTTGTGACGACTGACAAGAGATCAGAATACATATGCAATTGATTATTTCTAATTAGAAAAAGCCTTCAATAAATAAGACACAGCTTTTGAAATGTTAAAAATTAAATACACTTTGTCACAAGTAATCATGTTGAGTGTTACTTTTGCTGATGAAGTATAATCACTATGTGATGGGAAAATTTTTCTTGATGAAATATAATCAGTATGTGGTGGGGAAACTCATTAAAGATAGCATTAGAAGTCCTGCATTTGAGGTCTTGTTCTGTCTCTTATTAGCTATTTTATACATGTGAAACTTGTAATTTTAAAGTTCTATATATTGAAATACATGTAGGAAATCATTAGCATCTAGGACAATCATGGAATTGTAGGTACACTCTCAAGATAGAATCTTCATATACTACCTCAAGTAATGAAATGTGCAGAATATTTTAGGTATTTTTTATACATTTTACAAGTTTGAGGCTAGAATTAATAAAGCTGCTATGAACACTTTTTTGTACATGATTTTTTGTGAATACATTTTTGTTAGGTATTACCCTATAAATTTTTTTTTTTATTTCATTAGATTTTCAAGTTTTTCTTTCTCTGACACAGTGCTAACTTCTGGCCCAGTTTCAATTAGGATTCTTATCTATTCAACATTTCTCTAGTAATATCTAATGCTATTCTGATTTCTTTTTGTTTTTTAATCACTGAAAAGATATTTTAGAACATCAGAGGAGCATATGCTCATTGCTTTTGCTTTTTATTAAATTTATTGGGATGACACTGATTAATAGGATCATATAGGTTTCAAGTGTGCACTTATATGATACATTATTTGTATATTGCATTGTGTGTCCACCACCAAAAGCGAAATCATCTCCTGTCACTATATATTTGACCCCCTTCACACTTTACTACCTGTCACCCTCTTCCCTCTGGTAACCACCATACTGTTGTCTGTGTCTATGAGTTTCAGTCTTGTTTGTAACATATGAAATAAATCATATGCTTGTTAGCTGTTTCTGACTGACATAAATTTTATGCTTAGCATAAAATTCTGAAGGTCTACACATGTTGGTTCCAATAACAGAATTTCATCTTTTCTTATGGTTGAGTTTTATTTCATAATATATATGTAGCACATCCTCTTTATCCAATCCTCTATAGAAGGAAACTTTTGTTGTCGCCATGTCTGGCCACTGTGAATAATGTAGCAATAAACATAGGAATGCATATATCTTTGTGAATAAATGTATTCTAGTTTTCACATAGATACTTAAAAAAGAGAATGTGGGGTCATATGGGAACTCTATTCTTAATTTTTTGAGGAACTGCCATACTGTTTTCCACAATGAATTTACCATTTTACATTCCAAACAAAAGTGAATGAGGGTTTCCTTTTATCCACAACCTCTCCAACACTTGTTATTACATGTCTTGTTGATAAAAATAGCCATTATAACAGATTTGAGGTGGTATTTCATTATAGTTTTGATTTACATTTTTCTAATAGCTGGTTAATTTGAACAACTTTTCATATATCTGTTGGTCATTTGTATATCTTCCTGGAGGAGGTGTCTGTTTACATCCTCTGTCTATTTTTTAATTAGATTCTTTGTTTGCTTGTTTGTTTGGTGTTGATTTCTATGAGTCTGCATATACTTTGTATATTAGCCCCATGTGTGAGCTGTTGTTTGCAAATACTATCTCCCAATAGATTGGTTACTGTTTTTTGTTCTATTGTCAGTTTCCTTGGCTATGCAGAAGCTTTTTACTTTGATATAGTCCAATTCATTTATTTTTGCCTTTACTTCTCTTTGGGGTGAAAGACACAAAATGTTTTCTACAACCAAGGTCCATAAGTTTAGAACCTATGTTTTCTTCCATGTAATTTATTGTTTCATATATTATGTTTAGGTTTTTGATCCCTTTTGAATTAAATTTTATACATGGTAACAAACTGTAATCTAATTTCATTCTTTTGCATGTGACTTTCAAATTCTCCCACCACAATTTATTGAAGAGGCTTTCCTTTCTCCATTGTATGTTTTTGGCTCCTTTCTCAAAAATTATCTGTCCATATAACTGTGATTTTATTTCTGAGTTTTCAATTCTCTGTCATTGACCAATGTGTCTGTACTGCCAATACCACGACATTTTGATTATTTTAGCTTTGAAGTATAATTTAAAGGTGGCTTCATTCTTTTTTTCTCAGGATTGCTCTCACTATTTGAGGATTTTGTGGTTCCACACAAATCTGGTGATTTTTTTGTTTTATTACTTTAAAAATTGACATTGGGATTTTGAAGGGGATTGCATTAAATCTTTATATTGCTTTGAGTCATATAGCCACTTTAACTATGTTGATTCTTCCAATGCAGGAACATGAAATATCTTTCCATTTCATTGTGTCTTTTTTCATCTCTTTTAACAATACTTTGCAGTTTTCTTATAATATAGGTCCTCCACATCCTTTTTAAAGTTTATTCCTAGGTATTTTATTCTTTTGGGTACAATTGCAAAAAAAAATGTTTTCTTAATTCCTTTTTTGTTGTTGTTGAGGTTTTATTGTTAGTATATAGAAAAAATGTGGGTTTTTGTATATTGGTTTTGTATCTTGAAATGTTACTATATATTTTTATAGTTTCTAAAAACTTTCAAGGGGAGTCTTTAGGGTCTTTTATATACAGAATCATGACAATTGCAAAAAGTGACACTTTTACGCCTCCCTTTTCAATTTGGATGCCTTTTATTCCTTTCTCTTGCCTGATTGCTCTGTCCAAACTTTCAGAACTGTGTTGACTAAAAGTGGTAAGACTGGGCATTCTTGTATTATTCTTGATTTTAGAGGGAAAGCATTCAGATTTTCACCATTAGTATATTGGCTAAAAGTTTGTCATACATGGCCTTTATAATTTGAGTTATTTTTTTCCTATACCCAATTTATTGAATGTTAATCATAAATGTATGTTGTATTTTATCAAAACTCTTTCTGCATTTACTGAAAAAACCATATATTTATCTTTTATTTTATTAATGTGGTGTATCAAATTAATCAATTTCCATATGTTGAATCATCCTTGTGCTTTGGAAGAGACTATAGTACATTTGATTGCAATGTATTATTTTTAATGTATTATTGCATTTGATTTTCTAATACTTTATTTAGAATATTTGCATGCATATTCATTAGATATATTTGTCTGTAGTTTTATTTTTTAGTGTTATCCTAGCCAGGTTTTTGGTGTCAAGACTTTGTTGGCCACATAAAAATGTGTTAGGAAGTATTACTTCTTCTTGAATTATATGAAAGTGTTTGAGAAGGATAGGTATCAAATCTTCTTTGAATGCTTGGTAGAATTTACTAGTAAAGCCATCTGGTCCTGGACTTTTATTTGGGGGGAAACTTTTTATTGTTTTTCTATTACAGTTGTTCAATTTCCCCTCCTTTTCTCTTCCTTACTCCACCCACATTCCCCCCTCTCCCACAGTCAAACCCCACCCTATTGTCCTTGTTCATGGGTCATTTATACTTGTTCCTGGATTAGACCCTTCTCCTCTTTCCCCTCCTTTCCTCATCCCCACTCTCCTCTGGTCACTGTCAATCTGTTTCTTGATTACACGCCTCTGGTTCTATTTTGCTCATTGGTTTCTTTTGTTAATTAGTTTCCTGTATTATGTGAGATCATATGATACTTCTCTTTCACTGCCTGGCTTATTTCACTTAACATAATACTCTCAAGTTTCACCCATGCTGTAGCAAAAGGTAAGAATTCCTTTTTTCTTTCTGCTGTGTAGTGTTCCATTGTGTAAATGTAGCATGGTATTTTGATCCACTCATCCACTGATGGTCACTTAGGCTGTCTCCAGCACTTGGCTATTTTAAATAGTGCTGCTATGAACATAGGGTTGAATAAGTTTTTTGAATTGTTGTTTCAGGATTCTTGGGGTATAGTCCTAGCAATGAAATCACTGGATCAAAGGGCAGTTCCGCTTTTAGTTTTCTGAAGAAATTTCATATGGGTTTCCATAGTGACTGCACCAGTCAGAGAAGGAAAACTCTGACTCCAAAAAACCTCCGCTGCCTTGCGGCATACCTCTTCAGGGGAAAGGCTAAGGGAGTAAACCCCGACAGAAAATCTGGAGCCGGAGTCCCTAAGGCAGTTTGACATTGTAGTCAACACCGGCAACTCCTGCGGCGCACCTGAAGCCAAGCTGTATTGACTCTGTCTTTCCCTTGGACCCTTCAGCTGCGAAGAGAGGGGGGTCTGCTGCATGGGCAACAGCAGACCCTCCATATCACCCTGCCCAGGCTCTGTAGCTTCAGCTTCACTGGAGAGGACACTCCAGCGTCATCACAAGATGTCGATTCAACACGGGAGGAGACAGATACCGTGTCACTCCCGAGTTGGACTGCACAGCCATTCTCAGCGGTGCAGATAGACTCTTAAGAAGCTACACCATCGTCTCTCAAGACGGACGGCTGCCGGCTGCCGACGCACCAGTATGCATTCCCACCAACAGTGCACTAGGCCTTCCTTTTCTCCCCATCATCATGAGCACTTGTTGTTTGTTGATTTGTTTATGATGTCCATTCTGACTGGACTGAGGTGGTATCTCATTGTGTTTTTAATTTCCATTTCTCTGATGGCTAGGGATGTTGAGCATTCTTTCATGTACCTTTGGGCCTTCTGTATGTCCTCCTTGAAGAAGTGTCTGTTCAGGCCCTTTGGCCATTTTTTAATTGGATTGCCTGTCTTCTTGATGTTGAGATGTATAAGTTCTCTATATATTTGATGATCAAGCCTTGTTTGAGGTGTCTTTGGCAAATATTCTCTTTTCATCCTGCCGATGCTTTCTTTAGCAGAGCAGAAATTCTTTAGTTTGATGTAGTACCATTTGTTTATCCTTTCCTTTATTTCCCTTGCCCTAGGAGATAGATTGGTGAAAATATTGCTACGTGTGAAATCTGACAATTTTGTGCCTATGTTTTCCTCTAGGACTTTTATGGTGTCATGGCTTACTTTTTTTAAAAAATGTTTTTCAATTACAATTGTCCCATTTTTCCCCGTTGCTCCCCACCACCAAGCTCACCCCTTCTCCCACAGTCATTCCTTACCCCGTTATCCATGTCCATGTGTCATTTATATATGTTCTTTGAATAGATCCTTTCCCTATTTATCCTCCTTACCCTTCCCACCCCCATGATAACTGTTATTCTGTTCCCTGTTCAATTTTGTTTATTTGTTTGTGTTGTTCATTAGTCTCTTGTATCAGGTGATATCATATGGTATTTTTCTTTCATTGTCTGGCTTATTTCACTGAGCATAATTCTCTCTAGTTCTATCCATGTTGTCACAAATGACAGGAGTTCCTTCTTTCTTTCTGATGTGTAGTATTACATTGTATAAATGTACCACAGGTTTTTAATCCACTCATCTATAGTTGGGCACTTAAACTGTTTCCAGCACTTGGCTATTGTAAACAATGCTTCTATGAACATCGGGGTGCTTAAGTTCTTTTGAATTGAGGTTTCAGGATTCTTTGAGTATAATCCTAGCAGTGGAATCACTGATTTAAAAGGCACTTTAATTTTTAATTTTTTGAAGTAATTCCATACTGTTTTTCATAGTGGTTGCACCAATCTGCATTCTCACCAACAGTGCATGAGGGTTCCCATTTCTCCTCATTCTCACCAGCACTTGTTGTTTTTTTATTTGTTGATGATGGCCATTCTGACAGGTGTAAAGTGGTATCTCATTGTGGTTTTAATTTGTATCTTTCTGATGGCTAGTGATGTTGAACATTCTTTCATGTGTATATAGACCCTTTGTGTATCCTCCTTGGAGAAGTGTTTGTTCAGATCTTTTGCCCATTTTTTAATTGAGGTGTCTGTCTTCTTGGTGTTGAGGTGTGTGAGTTCTTTATATATCTTGGAGATCAATCCCTTTTCTGATATATCATTGGCAAATATATTTTCCCATATTGTTGGTTTCCTTTTCATCTTGCTGATGTTTTCTTTTGCTGAGCAGAAACTCTTTAGCTTGATGTAGTCCCATTTGTTTACTCTTTCCTTTATTTCCTTTGCCTTAGGAGATGTATCGGTGACAACATTGCTATGTGGGATATCTGAAATTTTTCTGCCTATGTTTTCTTCTAGGACTCCTATGCTGCCACAGCTTACATTTAGGTCTTTGATTCATCTTGAGTTTATTCTGTGTGTGGTGTAAGTTGGTGGTCTAGTTTAATGTTTTGCATGTCCATGTCCAGTTCTCCCAGCAAAACTTGTTGAAGAGGTTGTTCTCACTCCATTTTATGCTCCTTCTCCCTTTGTCAAATATTAGTTGATGATATAAACCTGGGTTTATTTCAGGGATCTCTATTCTGTTCCATTGATCTATATGTCTGGTTTTTTTTTGCCAGTACCAGACTGTTTTGATTACCGTGGTCTTGTAGTACAGTTTGATATCAGGTATTGTTTCTCCTACTGTGTTCTTCTTCCTCAAGATTGCTGTGGCTATTCAGGCTCTTTTTTGGTTCCAGATTAATTTTTGAAGTATTTGTTCTAAGTCTGTGAAGTATGTCACTGGTATTTTAATAGGGATTGCATTGAATATATAAATTGCTTTGGGTAGTATGGACATTTTAATGATATTGAATCTTCCCGTCCATGAACATAGTATTTGCTTCCAGTCATTTGTATCTTCCTTAATTTCTTTCTTCAATGTTATGTAATTTTCTGGGTACAGGTCTTTTATCTCTTTGGTCAAGTATATTCCTAAGTACTTTATTTTTCTTGTTACTGAAGTAAATTGGATTTTTTTGTTTCTGTCTCTGATATTTTATTGTTGGTGTACAGAAATGCCTTAGATTTCTGTATATGTACTTTGTACCCTAGCCCTGGCTGGTTTAGCTCAGTGGATTGAGCGTCGGCCTGCGAGCTAAGTGTCGCTGGTTCGATCTTCCAGTCAGGGTACAGCAGAGAAGGAAAACTCTGACTCCAAAAAACCTCCGCTGCCTTGCGGCATACCTCTTCAGGGGAAAGGCTAAGGGAGTAAACCCCGACAGAAAATCCGGAGCCGGAGTCCCTAAGGCGGTTTGACGTTGTAGTCAACACCGGCAACTCCTGCGGCGCACCTGAACCCAAGCTGTATCGACTCCGTCTTTCCCTTGGACCCTTCAGCTGCGAAGAGAGGGGGGGTCTGCTGCATGGGCAACAGCAGACCCTCCATATTACCCTGCCCAGGCTCTGTAGCTTCAGCATCATCGCAAGATGTCGATTCAACACGGGAGGAGACAGATACCATGTCACTCCCGAGTCGGACTGCACAGCCATTCTCGGTGGTGCAGATAGACTCTTAAGAAGCTACACCATCGTCTCTCGAGACGGACGGCTGCCGACGACGACGACTTTGTACCCTGCTATTTTGCCAAATTTGCTTTTTATGTCAAGTAGTTTTTTAGTGTTGTATATAAGGTTTTCTATGTACGCTACCGTGTTATCTGCAAATAATGACAGTTTTACTTCCTCTTTTCCAATTTGAATGCCTTTTATTTCTCTTTCTTGTCTGATTGTTGTGGCTAGAACTTCCAAAACTATGTTGAATAGGAGTGGAGAGAGTGGACATCCTTGTCTTGTTCCTGATTACAGGGGGACTGCTTTTAGTTTTTGTCCATTGAGTATGATGTTGGCTTCAGGTTTCTCATATATAGCCTTAATTATGTTAAGGTATGCTCCCTCTATTCCCATTTGGCTGAGAGTTTTCATCATAAATGGGTGTTGTACTTTATCAAATGCTTTTTCTGCATCTATAGATATGATCATGTGATTTTTGTCTTTCATTTTATTTAGGTGGTATACTATATTTATTGATTTGAGAACATTAAACCATCCTTGCCCCCTTTGGATGAACCCCACTTGATCATGGTGTATGATTTTTTTTAATGTTTGGTGGATCCTGTTTCCCAATATTTTGTTGATAATTTTAGCATCTATGTTCATCAGTGATATTGGCCTGTAGTTTTCTTTCCTTATTGTATGTTGACCTGGTTTTGGAATTAGGGTAATACTGGCTTCAAAAAGGAGTTTGGGAGTTTTTCCTCTTCTTGGATTTTTGGAATAGTTTGAGAAGGGTAGGCATTAGTTCTTCCCTAAATGGTTTTTAAAATTTGCCTGTTAAGCTATCCAGTCTAGGGCTTTTGTTTGCCAGAAATATTTTAATTATGGTTTCAATTTTATTCTTTGTTATCTGTGTGTTGAGCCTTTCTACTTCTTTTTGTTTCAGTTTTGGAAGATTATATGTTTCCACAAATTTGTCCATTTCATCTAGGTTATAAAGTTTCTTACCATACAGTTGTAGTAATTTCTTACAATCCTTTGTATTTCTGTGATATCGGTCATGATATCTTCTCTTTCATTTCTGATTTTGTTTATTTGTGTCCTCTCTCTTTTTTTCTTGATGAGCCTGGCTATAGGCTTGTCGATTTTGTTTATCTTTTCAAAGAACCAGTTCCTACTTTTGTTGATCTTTTGAATTGTTTGTTTAGTCTCTATATCATTTAATTATGTTCTAATCTTGATGATTTCCTTCCTTCTTCTCGCCTTAGTCATTGTTTTAATTGTTCTAGTTCTTGTAGCTTTAGGGTTATATTTTTTATTTGAAATTCTTCTATCCTTTTCAGGTAGGCCTGTATTGCTATGACCTTTCCTCTCAGGACTGCTTTTGCTATGTCCCATAGGTTTTGGGCTGTTGTGTGTTTATTATTATTTGTTTCCAGAAACTTTTTTATTTCTTCTTGATGTCATTATTAACTCATTCATTATTTAATAGCATGTTATTCATTCTCCATGAATTTGAATGTCTTTGATTATTTTCCTTGAGGTTGATTTCTAGTTTTAAAACATTGTGGTCTCAGAAGATGCTTGATATAGTTTCAATTTTCTTGAATTTGTTGAGGCTTGTTTTGTGTCCTAGCATGTGGTCCATCTTTGAAAATGTCCCATGTGCATTTGAAAAGAATGTATATTTTGCTTCTTTGGGGTGAAAATGCATATTTTGCTTCAGTTAAGTCTACTTGATCTAGTGTCCTGTTCAATGCCTTAATATCCTTGGTGTTTGTTTGCTTCAATTATCTCTCTATTGTTGATAATGGGGTGTTATAGTCCCCTACTATGAGTGTGTTGCTGTTGATATCCTTCTTGTAGTCTTCCAAGATTTTCCTTATATATTTGGGTGCATATATGTATATCAGTGTTATATCTTCTTGATGGATTGTTCCTTTAAGTATTATGAAATGTCCTTCTTTGTCTTTTTTGGTCTTTGCTGTGAAATCTGTTTTGTCTGATATAAGTATTGCTACCCCAGATTTTTTTTTATGTACATTTGCTTGGAATGCTATTTTCTATCTCTTCACTTTCTGTCTGTGTACATCTTTTGTTTTGAGGTGTGTCTGTTATAGACAGCATATGTGGGTCATGTTTCCATATCCATTCTGCTACCCTATGTCTTTTGATTGGAGCATTTAATCATTTACATTTAAGGTTATTATTGACAGGTATTTATTCATTTTCCTTTGTACCCATGTTCCTCTCACTCCCTCTTTTTCTTCTTTTCTTAAAGCAGTTGCTTTAGCATCTCTTGCAATGCTGGTTTGGTGGACGTGTTTTTTTAGTCTTCCTTTGTTTGGGGTACTTCTCATTTCATCTACCATTTTTAAAGAGAGCCTTGCTGGGTAGAATCATCTTGGTTGTTGGCCTTTGTTTTTCATTGTTTGAAATATTTTTTGCCATTCCCTTCTGTCTTGTAGTGTTTCTGTTGAGAAATCACTTGCTAGCCTTATCAAACCTCCCTTGTATGTTATTAGTTGTTTCTCTCTTGCTGCCTTTAGGATTCTTTCTTTGTCTTTGAATGTTGCCATTTTAATTATGATGTGCCTTGGAGTGGGCCTTTTTTGGTTCATCTTCATTGGGACCCTCTGTGCTTCCTGGACTTGCATGACTTTTTCTCTCATCGAGTTAGGAAATTTTTCTGTCACCACTTTTTCAATCAGATTTTCTATCCCGTGTTCCTCTTCTCCTTCTTTTATCCCTGTGATATGATATTATTTCATTTCATGTAGTCCTGCAGTTCCCTTAAACTCTCTTCATTCTTGTTAAGCCTTTTTTCATTTTTGTATTTTCTGGGAATTATTTTCTATGTTGTTGTTTAACTCGCTCATCCAATTAAATGCTTCGTTTAGCCTGCTTTTGATGATTCTACTGTGCTCTTCAATTCAGTAGTGTTCTTCATTTCTTCCTGGTTCTTATTGACAGCTTCTATGTCCTTTTCTATGCTGGCATAATTCTCAGTAAGTTCCTTGTAGCTTCTCTAGAGTTTTTGTAGTTTCCCTGGAGTTCTTTGGTAGTTCCCTTGGAGTTTGTTGTAGTCTTCTTTGAGTTTGTTGAGTTCATTGAGCTTTCTCATTACTATTGTTTTGATTTCCATGTCTGATAGTTTGTTTGCCTCTATTTTATCTATCCTTTCTTCTGGGAATTCCTCCTTTCCTTTTGGTGGGGTGTTGTTCCTGTTTGGTGAGATGTTATTCCATCTCCCTATTTTTGGCACTGGTCTTGTTTATTTCTGCTTCTTAGATTGATCTGCTTATATTTTCTGCCTTTGTCGTGTGACCTCCTTGGTAGGAATCTGTGTGATTCAGTGGTACAGGCTTCTTGATCTCCTTAACTCGAGGCCCTTGGAATGCCCTTTATGCATTTTATTTGGACTCTCTAGTAATATTTTGGTGTTTGTTGTGTTGCTCTTTAGTGGGTCCTTCCTTTAAATTAGCTGAATGAGAGTCACTCTTCCCACTTCTGACAGTTGTTGAGCTGCCTCTGGCTGATGCCTCTTGGAGGGAAGTAGTCTGCTTATAAGGTTTATCTCATAGCACTGAGGTTGAGTCTTCCCTGGGATCTGGTCTGCTCTTCTTCATTTTTTTCCAGAACCAGAGTTCAAAGTTTTCCAAAGTTCCTCTAGTTCATTTCACCTTCTTTTAGCTGCAGCTCATGCTGAACGTGGGAAATCTGCTTTTTTTTCTGCCAGCCAGCAGGTGGGCCATAGCAGTGGGTGGACTCTGTGGGGTGTGCTTGGAGTGTTCTCCCACACTGTTGTACAGGGATATTCCCTTGGATTGTCTGGTGTGCACATTGGCCAGTAGCTATCCCCTCTCCTGGTGGGTGGGTGGGCCAGAAATGTTCCGCTGTGCTGGCTGGCATGCATGCGGGCTGGAAGCAATCCCCTGCTCTGGTGTGTCCACTTTTATCTATTCTATTCTGTGACGTGTTTGTAACATAAACCCAGTAAAATTTATTCTATAATATTATGATCAAATCTCAATCTTGTATTAGATATGTTTCCCTGGACTGTGAGCTTCACAAGTAGGTTTCAGCTTTTTTTAAATATCTCCAGTGAGACCAAAAGATTCTTGGCTGCTGGAGCTGGATAATTGCTCTTCCTCTCTTCAGATAAGGATCTGGCAAATGCTTTTCTCTTGGAGAATAAACCTTTGTTCCATTTTTCTCTCTAAAATGTAGTACCACTGGAGGATAGAAGCATGACTCTCTGGAATAAAGATATAAGTGAATATCATGATTGCCAAAGAAAAAGTTTCAAACTATACTTGTGAACTTCTCCCTTAACCTACCCACAATTGGGATTTTGATTCTTTACTACCTTACACCCTCAACCTTTGAATCTACTGATATTGGTAGTAGAAATAGCACTCGAAAGATACTTATCAAAAGTGCTTTATTTGTGCTTTGTTTGAATGAATTCAAACACTTGCTCAGTCCCTACTATGTTCCCTACTAAAGCGTTACTTTCTTATCATAAATATTTCTCCTTAGAACACAGACATTGTGATGTTTCATGTGCTTTAGGGAGCTGTTCACCTGTTCAAGCAGTAAGCTCTCTACAATGTGGGATGAGTTATTTCATTATATTCTGTCAAAAGAAATGAAAATTTTAGTGGCTGTGGAAGGGGGCTCAGAGAAAAAAGTGGTGTGGGAAACTGGGGTATGAGTGGAACTTTCTAGTAATGTTTGAGGGAAGCACCAAGGACCTAGCTTTCTAAGCAGAGAGGCATAGAGAGAGGAGCATAGAGGGAAAAACAGGGTCTAAGGACAAGGGACCCTTCATCATGTTCTCTCCCAGGCTTCTGCCTGGTCCTGGTTCTCAATTCAACCATGCCCTTTTTTCCATCAAGTAAATACATCAGTCTCCCCTCCCCTTTTCTGTGGCATTGCTTTCCACCATTTTAGTTATCCACAGTCTACTGGGGTTGAAAAGATTAAATGGAAAATTCCAGAAACAAACAGTTCACAAGTTTTAATTTGTATACCTTTCTGCGTAGTGTGATGAAATATTGTGTTGTTCTCTCAGTTCTACCTTGGATATGAATCATCCATGTCCAGTCTCCACTATGTATATACTCCCCTTTCACATAGTAGCCATCTGAGTTATCAGGTGGGTTATCAGAAAGTGAGAAAGAGACACATTTACCGAAGGTTTATTACTGTATTTGTAATAATCATATTATTTTGTTATCAGTTATTGCTGGTAATTTTTTTACTGTGCCTAATTTATAAATTAAGCCTTATGTATATATAGGATAAAAACAGTATATATAGGGTTCAGTGTTCTCTGTGGTTTCATACATCCACTGGAGGTCTTGGAATGTATCTCTTACAAATAATGCAGTTTTATTATACACAAAAATTTGTTTAAACAAAAAGTAGAATAAGCCTGTCCAGACAGTGAATGGAGGGGGGCATGGAGAATTATTGTTTAATGGTTATAAAGTTTCTATTTGGGATGATGAAAAAGTTCTGGATAAAGATAGTAGTTATGGTCTCACAAAATGTAAATGTAATTAATGCCACTAAAATGCATAATTAAAATTTGTTAAAATGGTAAATTTTATGTTGAATATATTTTACTACTAAAAAAGTTTTGGTTTTTTTAATGTAACTGAGATCTGGGGATGGCAGATGTTAAGTGGTGAAAAATTAGCAGCTACTCATTTGAAAGAAATGGAATTGCAAAGGGGAAATGCCAAGGGAGGAAAAGATAAATCAAATGCTTACAAGTGAATACATAGGAGTTAAATGCATGTGAGAGAGTCCAAACTAAAATGACTAGAGGAAACCCCTCCCATCAGAAATATTTAAGGAAACAATTTACAATTGATTAAATATGACCTGAGGAAAATGTAAATATTTTGGAAATAGATAGCACCTGTAACATTCTCATGTATGAATCTTACTTTTATTTATTTATTTTTTAAGTATATTTTATTGATTATATTGTTACAATAAGTCCAATTTTTTCCCCTTTGCTCTCCTCCTCCCAGCACCCCCCTCCCTCAACAATTCCCTCCCCCAAGTCCATGCCCACGGGTCATACATACAAGCTCTCCTACCTCACCCTTTCATATATTCTTCTTCTTTTTTAAAAAAATAATTAAATAATTAATTAATTATTTTAACAATAAAAAATGACACTCCTTCCCTCTCAGACTTAAGATACTTTATAATCTTATAAAGGACAATAGGCGAAGGTCTCGAGCTCCTCTAGCTGCTTCAAGCTGGACATGGTCGTTGACCTACCTACCCTTTGGTTCAGAAATCCCTAAAAATGTGGGGGTGTGGAGGGGAGGGTGGCCTTCCCACATGGGAAAGGATCGTGCAGACTCCAGGTCAGATGGCTGTCCCTGGACAACAGCGTGCTTGGTTTAACAGGCTGGCATTCTTGTTGTATTCTGGAGGCAACAGATTTGCAACAGGGTTAAAGGATATCATTCAATCCATAACCACTAGATGACAAAAGACAGATATTAATTTTTCAATGTCCCACATTAGGGAAAAGAAGGGCTTCTTTGGAGGAAGGTATGCCAGGTACATCTCACCTGTCCAAAACCCTTTTTCCCATTATACTTAGTTTGGGCTGAGGAAAATATTTTAGGTTTTCCCCCCTCTCAGAACTCTGGGCTTTTTCTGTCCAAGCCATTAGGATAGAAAAGAGAAACCAGTTTTAAAGTGAAGTCCACAGACCACCACATTCTTCACCAACCCAGCCACATAGTTCAGCCAAACCATTGAGTCTCAAGAAGCAGCGATGCAGACAGGATTAAGTGAGGCCTGTATGTACAGACAATCACTCAGGTAATCAGATCATAAGCTTATGCCCTTTGAAAACAGAAAACACATGTTAATTTATGTAACATAACCCACATAAAAGTCTCGAAATCTGTAAGACTGTCATATTGGTAAGACATGCAGTTGCAAGGCATTTGATATTCTTCTTGCTTATAAATTAAACATCTTTGATAATACCACAGACATAGTTTAACTTTCAAATGAAGACAAATTTTAAATGAAAATAAACTTTAAAGATGGTTAGCTGCACTACTTTATAGTCTACCATTGAGCATTGTAATTTTCCTTGAATCACGATTTTTCTCTCTAAGATTACCCTCCTAGTTATTAAAGGGACTGCATTAAGTCCGTTTTTAATTTGTCCGTTCATTTGTATAAACACAACAACAGCAGAAAATGATCACTTATTATCTTTAGTTCTGCTTTGGTAGAACTTATGCAAGGAACATTAAGGGTGACCTTCAGTATGCCCAACAGGGCACAGGAGGAGAACCACATACCTGCCATTCAGCCTTGCCTGTACACACCTGTCTTTTCCAAGTCCTTCTGGTTTTCCAATGTGCCTTAAGGTCCCTTCTTGCCATCTTTCAGGAAAACAACCTTCATTCTTTCCCTGGAAAGACTGCCATGGACCGCACATCCAACCAAGTTACCAGGCTATTATCTTGTGGGCTTTTGTTATCTTCGAAAGTCAATCCCAGTTCATCAGAGCTTTTTGGTAACAACCAGAGCCCAAGCATGCCTCCTTTAGGCATGACATTCCAGTCAAAGTTTGGGTCAAAAAAACCTCTACTAACAACTGGTATTATTAGTTTTATGCAAAGAACCTTATGTCATTAGTTACTTCTTTAGAATGCCAAATTCTGGAGGGATCATATAGGGAGAAAAATAAACACTGTGTAGGAAAATCCTTGTCCGTCTAATATTCACTAAAATTGCATTTTCATTCTTTATATTTTCTTTTTTAACCCACTACAATTTTTTTGTTTTTTTTCTATTAAATTTGACTCACTATTTCCCTGTTGCTTCCATGCACCCTTCTAACCGCTTCTCCCACAGTCAGTCCCCACTCAGCTGTCCATGTCCATGGGTCATTTATATATGTTCTTTGACTAGACCCTTCCCCTTCTTACCTCCTTCTTTCTCTCCCCCCTCCTTCTTATCACTGTTAGTCTATTCCTTGTTTACATACCTCTGGTTCAATTTTGCTCATTTGTTTCTGTTGTTCATTAGTCTCCTGTAATAGGTGATAGCATAAGGTATTTTTCTTTTGTTGCCTGGCTTATTTCACTAAGCATAATTCTCTCTAGTTCCATCCATGTTGTTGCAAATGGTAGAAGTTCCTTCTTTCTTTCTGCTACATAGTACTCCATTGTGTCAATGTACCATATATTTTTGATCCACTCATCTACAGATGGGCTCTTAGGTTGATTCCAGCACTTGGCTATTTAAATATTGCTGCTATGAACATAGGGGTGCATAGTTCTTTTGAATTCGTGTTACAAAATTTTTTGGGTATAACCTTAGCAATGAAATTGCTGGTTCAAAAGGCAGTTCCATTTTTAGTTTTTTGAGGATATTACATACTGTTTTCCATAGTGGCTGCATCAGTCTTCATTCCCACCAGCAGTGCACCAGGGTTCCCTTTTCTCCACATCCTTGCCAGCACAAGTTGTTTGTTGATTTGTTGATGATGGCCATTCAGACTGGTGTAAAGTGGTATCTCATTGTGGTTTTAATTTGCATCTCTCTGATGGCTAGTGATTTTGAGCATTCTTCATATGCCTCTGGACCCTCTGTATGTCCTCTTTAGAGAAGTATTTGTTCTGGTCCTTTGCCCATCTTTGAACAGTGTTGTCTGTCTTCTTGGTGTTCATTCGTATAAGTTCTTTATATATTTGAGATCAATCCCTTGTCTGTGGTATGATTGGTAAGTATAGTTACCCAAACGGTTGGTTCCCTTTTCATCTTGCTGATGTTTCCTATAGCTGAACAGAAACTTTTTAGTTTGTTGGGTCCCATTTGTTTATTCTTGCCTTTATTTCCATTGCCATAGGAGATATATCAGTGAAAATGTTGTTACGCGGGATATCTGAAATTTTCCTACCTACGTTTTCCTCTAGGACTTTTATGGTGTCATGGCTTACATTTAGGTCTTTGATACATCTTGAGTTTATTCTGGTGCATGTTGTAAATTGGTGGTCTAGTTACAGTTTTTTTGCACATCCTTGTCCAGTTCTCGCAGAACCATTTTTTGAAGAGGTTCTTCTAACTCCATTTTATGTTCCTTCCCCCTTTGTCAAATATTTGTTGACCATATAGACAGGGGTTTATTTCTTGGCTCTATGTTCTTTTCCATTGATCTATATGTCTGTTCTTATGCCAGTTTCAGACTGTTTTGATTACTGTGGCCTTGTATTATACTTTGATATCAAGTATTGTGATTCCTCCTATTGTGTTCTTCCTCAAAATTGCTGTGGTTATTAGGAGTCTTTTACGGTTTTATATAAAATTTTGAAGTATTTGTTTTAGGTTTGTGAAATATGTCATTGGTATTTTAATAGGGATTGTACTGAATGTATAAATTGCTTTGGGTAGTATGGACCTTTTAATGCTGTTGATTCTTCCCATCCATGAACATGGTATATGCTTCCATTTATTTGTATCTTCATTTATTTCTCTACTCAGTGTTATGTAGTTTTCTGAGCAGAAGTCTTTTACCTCCATGGTTAAGTTCATTCCTAGGTACTTTATTTTCTTGTTGTTATGGTAAGTGGGATTTTTCTTTTAGTTTCTATCTCTGATATTTTATTGTTGATGTAAAGAAATGCCTTTGATTTCTGAATATTGACTTTGTACCCTGTTATTTTGCTGACTTCACTTATTACGTCGAGTAGTTTTTTCATAGAGTCTGTAGGGTTTTCTGTGTACACTATCATATCATCTGCAAATAATTGCACATTTACTTTCTCTTTTCCAATTTTGATGCCTTTTATTTCTTTTTCTTGCCTGATTGCTGTGGCTAGAACTTCCAAGACTATGTTGAATAGGAGTGGATAGAGTGGACATTCTTGTCTTGTTCCTGAGCTCAGGGGGAATGCTGTCAGTTTTTGGCCATTGAGTATTTTGTTGGTTTCATGTTTCTTGTTTATGGATTTTATTATATTGAGGTATGTTCACTCTATTCCCATTTTGCTGAGAGTTTTTAGCAAAAATGGGTTTTGTACTTTATCAAGTGCTTTTTCTGCATCTATTGACATGATCGTGTAGTTTTTGTCTTTCATTTTGTTTTTGTGGTGTATTACGTTTATTGGTTTATGAATATTAAACCATCCTTGCATCCCTAGAATGAATCTCACTCTATTGTGGTGTATGATCTTTCTAATGTGTTGCTGGATCCTGTTTGCCAATATTTGGTTGAGGATTTTAGCATCTATGTTTATGAGCAGTATTGGCCTGTAGTTTTCTTTCTTTGTTGTGTCTTGATCTGGTTTTCCAGTTAGGGTAATACTGGCTTCGTAGAACGAGTTTGAAAGTCTTCCCTTTTCTTGGATTTTTTAGAATAGTCTGAGAAGGCTAGGAGTTAGTTCTTTCCTAATGTGTAAAACTCACCTGTGAAGCCATCCGGTCCAAGGCTTTTGTGTGCCAGGATTTTTTGATTATTGCTTCAATTTCACTAGTTGTTATTAGTCTGTTCAGGCTGTCTGCTTCTTCATGATTCAGTTTTGGAAGATTATATGTTTTCAGAAATTTCTCTATTTCATCTAGGTTGTCAAATTTCTTGTGATTCAATTGTTTGTAATAATTTCTTACATTCCTTTGTATTTCTTTAGTATCTGTTGTGATTTCTTCTCTTTCATTTCTGATTTTATTTATTTGGGTCCTCTTTTTTTTCTTTATGAGCCTGGTTAATGGCTTGTCAATTTTGTTTTTCTTTTCAAAGAACCAGCTATTACTTTTGTTGATCTTTTCAATTGTTTGTTTGTTTAGTCTATTTCATTTAATTATGTTCTGATCTTGATGATTTCCTTCCTTATACTCGCTCTGGCTTTTGCTTGTTGTTCTTCCTCTATTTCTCGTAGCTGTAGGGTTAGAATTTGATTAGAGACTCTCCTATCCTTTTTAGGTAGGCCCGAATTGCTATGAACTTTCCTCTTAGGACTGCTTTTGCTGTACCCCATAGGTTTTGGGTTATTATGTGTTCATTATCATTTATTTGCAGAAACTTTTTGATTTCTTCCTTGATGTCATTGTTAACCCATTCATTATTGAATAGCATGTTATTCATTCTCCATGAGTTTGAATTTTTTTGAGTGTTTTCCTTTAGGTTGATTTCCAATTTTAAGAAATTGTGATCTGAGAAAATGCTTGATATAGTTTCAATTTTCTTGAATTTGTTGAGGCTTGTTTTGTGTCCTACCATGTGGTCTATCTTTGAAAATGTTCCATGTGCACTTGAAAAGAATGTATATTCTGCTTCTTTGGGGTGAAAAGTTCTATATATATCAAATATGTCTATTTGATCTAGAGTGTTGTTCAATGCCTCAATATCTTCGGTGTTTCTTTGCTTTGAAGATCTGTCCATTGTTGACAGTGGTGTGTTAAACTCCAATACTATGAGTGTGTTGCTGTCTATGTCCTTCCTTCAGTCTTTCAAACTTTTCTTTACATATTTAAGTGCTCCTAAGTTGGGTGCATAGATGTTTACAAGGGTTATATCTTCTTGATGAATTGTTTTCTTAAGTATTATGTAATGTCCTTCTTTGTCTATTTTTATAGCCTTGCTGTGAAATCTGTTCTGTCTGATATAAGTATTGCTACCCCAGTTTTTTTTTTTTATATCCATTTGCTTGAAATACTTTTTGCATTCCTTCACTTTCAGTCTTTGTAGATCATTTGTTCTAAGGTGGGTCTCTTGTAGACAGCATATATGTGGGTCATGCTTTCAAATCCATTCAGCTACCCTATGTCTTTTAATTGGAGCATTTAAACCATTTACATTTAAGGTTATTATTGATAGGTACTTATTTATTTTCATATTCCCTCTTTGTACTTGTGTTCCTCTCTGTCTCTCTCTGTTTCTTCATCTTCTTAGAGCAGACCCTTTAGCATCTCTTGCAATGCTGGTTTGGTGGCGATGTATTCATTTGGCCTTCTTTTGTCTTGGAAACTCTTTATTTCACCTTCCATTTTGAATGAGAGCCTTTCTGGTTACAGTATTCTTGATTGTAGGCCTTTGTTTTTCATTGCTTGGAATATTTCTTGCCATTCCCTTCTGGGTTGTAGTGTTTCTGCTGAGAATTCTGATGATAAACTTATTGGAGCTCCCTTGTATGTTATTAGTTGTTTCTCTCTTTCTACTTTTAGGATTCTCTCTTTGTCTTTGAATATTGCCATTTAAATTATGATGTGTCTTGAAGTGGTCTTTTTGGGGTTCTTCCTCATTGGGACCCTCTGTGCTTCCTGAACTTGTGTGACTCTTTCTATCATCACGTTAGGGAAGTTTTCTGTCATTAGTTTTTCAAGCACATTTTATATCCTTTGCTCCTTTTTTCTCCTTCTGGAATTTCTATAATATGGATATTATTACATTTCATGTTGTTCTACAGCTGTCTTAAAAACTCTTCATTCTTGTTCAGTCTTTTTTCATTTTGTTGCACTGTCTTGGTGTTTTTTCTTCTATGTTGTCCTTCAGCTCACTGATCCAATCTTCTGCTTCCTGTAGCTTGCTTTTAATTCCTTCTATTGTGTTCTTCAATTCAAATATTGTATTCTTCATTTCTTCCTGGCTCTTACTGATAGCTTCTACGTCTTTTTCATGCTGATGTAATTCTCAGTAAGTTCCTTGTATTTTCCCTGGAATTCCTGGTAGTTTCACTGGAGTTATTTGTAGTTTTCCTTGAGCTTGCTGAGCTCATTAAGCTTCCCCATAATCCATGTTTTGAATGCCATATCTGATAGTTTATTACCCTTCATTTCATTTAGCACTCTTTCTGGGGTTTCTTTCTTTCCTTTTGATGGTGGGTTGTTTCTCTGTATCCTCATTTTTGTGACTCTTCTTATTTGTTTCTGCATCTGAGATTGATCTGCACTTTTTGTATATGCCCCTGGTGGCATCAGATTGTGTACCAACCTGGGCCTAGGCAGCCTGTTGGAGACTATCAGAGACCTGCAGCCTTTGTCTGTCTCCTTTAGTTGAACTCATTCTGTGATTATCCCTCAGGCTTAAGGATCGAGGGTGGGGCAGCTCAATTCCTGTAGTAAGGGATTTTGCTTTCCCTCAAGCTGACACTTTTTGGAGGGGAATGGTCTGCCTGCAGTATTGGGAATGAGTCAGCACTGGGACCTGGTCGGCTGCTCTTCCAGTTCTCCCCTCAAAGCCACCGCCCCAATTCTCCCCAAGCATCTCTAGTCCTCTCTACCTTCCCTCTTCTTGAGCCCAGGGTAAGTGGTGGCCAGAATATTTTTGTACGTGATCAGCATAAGAGCTTTTCATTCAGCTGTTTCTCTCAGACTAGCAAGATGCCCTGTGGCTTTTCACTTTTCACAGCTGGCTACTATTTTACTTTCCACTCTGTTGTTGTAGGCTGGGAAGCCCAGCTGGGGGTTTAGACCCTGCCCTTCTCCTGGGGAACTCCTGGCTACTGAGCTGTTTCTCAGTTCCTTCAGGTGCCACCCGTGAGAGCCCAGCCAGCACTTTCATGTCTCCACACTTCCTACTAGTCATGTTGTGATGTAACGGCATTTTCTGTCTCTCCATGGTTATGAGACTTCTCTCCAGAAAGTGTTCAGTTGGTTATTTCAGATGATTTCTCCACAATTAAGTTGTAAATCCAAACTAGTCCTGGGAGGAGGTTAGTGTAGCTACCGCTTACTCCTCCACCATCTTGGATCTCAACTTTACTAGTTTTTATTGATCTATTCAGGCTTTCTGCTTTTTATTGATTCATTTTGGAAGATTATAGGTTTCTAGAAATTTGTCCATTTCATTTAGGTTGTCAAATTTCTTGCCATACAGTTGTTTGCAGTAATATTTTACAATATTTTGTATTTCTGAGATATTGGTTGAGATTCTTCATCCTTTTAGGTAGGCTTGTATTGTCATGAACTTTCCTCTCAGGGTTGCTTTTGCTCTGTTCCTTAGGTTTGGGGCTGTTGTACGTTCATTATCATTTTTCTCAGAAACCTTTTTATTTTTTCTTGATGTTGTGAGAAATGCTCACAATAAAAACTGGGACTCAGGACTTGAGCAGTAAAGTGAGGCCTTTATTCACGAGTCTGCAGAGCTGGGCACACTCTCACAGCCAGGAGAATATGCGCACCAAGTAGACAAAGGAAACTGGTTTTATAGTCTTAGCTTCCCCACCCTGAAATTGCCACCCTAAAGTGATTATCTTCTCCACCCTAAAATTGCCACCCTAAAGTGATTATCTTCCTTGCCCTAAAGTGAGAGCGATTAGCTTCCCCGCCCTAACGCAATTAGCTCCCCCTCCCCTCTCCTTCTTCCCTGTTTCTCCATTACTGGCTACTCCGGAGTTACAATCTAACACGGTTATCTAAATGCCCCTTCTGTGGTTTGTGGATATGCCAGTGCTGTCAGCTCCCTTCTCAGAGATCCTCTAATTACATTTGCCCTTAAGACCCTTTAATTACACTTGCCCTTTGTTACTAATGACTTTTTACTGGTTTGGGAGTCACTGTGTCCTAGTTTCTAACAATGTCATTGTTAACCCATTCATTATTTAATATCATGTTATTCATTCTCCATGATTTTGAATGTCTTTTAGTTTTTTTATTGAGGTAGATTTCTAGTTTTAAGGCACTGTGGTCTCAGAAGATGCTTGATATAATTTCAATTTTCTTTAATTTGTTGAGGTTTGTTTTGTGTCCTGCCATGTGATTTATTTTTGAAAATGTTCATGTGCACTTGAAAATAATGTATATTTTGCTTCTTTGGGGTTAAAAGTTTTACATATATAAACTAAGTTCATTTGATCTAGAGTCTTGTTCAATGCCTCAATATCCTTGGTATTCCTTTGCTTGAATGATCTGTCCATTGTTGACAATGGGGTGTTAAAATCCCCAACTATTAGTGTATTGCTGTCTCTATCCTTCCTGAAGTCTTTCAATATTTTCCTTACATATTTGGGTGCTCCTTTGTTGGATGCATATATGTATACCAGGGTTATATCTTCTTGATGGATTGTTCCATTCGGTATTATAAAGTGTCCTTCTTTGTCTTATTTTATGGTCTTTGCTGTGAAATCTGTTTTGTCTGATATAAGTATTGTTCCCCCAGCTTTTTTTTTTAATGTGTTTTATTGATTAAAATATTACATTTGTGCCAATTTCCCTTCCCTCTGCTCCCCTCCACCCGGTGGCCCCCCTCCCTCCAGTTGTCCCCCCCTTTTAGATTATGTCCATTAGTTGTGCATACAGTTCCTCCCAACCTCTCTCCGTCTATTTCATTCCCTCCTACCATGATCCCCAATTCCTATATCATCTCCCTCCTTCTCCCCACTCCCCCTCCCTGTTGACCTCCCCCCAATATGCTTCCCGTACCCACAGTTCCTTTTCCACTCTCGTTGCCTGTTTAGTTTGCCTTTGTTTCATCTCCCTAGCTTCTGTTTTTTAAACCAGTCCCTTTAACATCTCATATAACAGTGGTTTGGGTCTAATGAACTCTTTCAGTTTTATTTTGTCCTGGAAACACTTTCTCTGTCCTTCTATTCTGAATGACAGTTTCGTTGGATAGAGTATTCGTGGTGGTAGGTTTTGGATTTTCATTACTTTGAATATTTCTTGCCAGTCCCTTCTTGCCTGTAGGGTCTCCCTTGAGAAGTCAGCTGATAGTCTAATTGGGACCCCTTTGTACATAATTCTTTTCTTCTCTCTTGCTGCTTTTAAGATTCTCTCTTTATCTTTAATTTTTGACATTTTGATTATAATGTGTCTTGGAGTGGTTCTCCCTGGGTCCAGTCTCTTGGGAACTCTCCTTGCTTCCTGGACCTGCAAGTCTATTCCCTTCCCCAAGTCTGGGAAGTTCTCCTTTATTATATTTTCACTCAATTTTTCAAGTTCTAGTTCATCTTCCTCATTCTCTGGCAAACCAATGATTCTTATGTTGGGCCTTTTATAGCTGTCCCAGAGGTTTCTGATCCTCTCATTGTTGCTTCCCATTTCCTCTCTCTGCATTGGTTGACTGCTTGTTCCTCTTCCATATTCCAGTTTGTTGAAATGAACTCTGGATTTTTTTTCCTCACCATCTGTCTCGTATGTGGTTTTGTTCCTTTCATTATGAATGTTTTTCGCTTCTTTCTTATCTTTTTCCTGCTCTTTTGTGAATTCTGTAAGCCACCTGATAACAATGGCCCAGAACTGAGCCTCTGACAGGTTTCTTATCTGTTCAACTGTCAGGTTCTCTATCTGTTGCCTGGTGAGCTGTGCCACCGGGATTTCTATAGTTGTCTGCCTCATTTTGACAGATGCTTTTTGTTTTCTTGGGCTGGCTGTAGGGGGCAGTGCCTGTGTACGCGTTACAATTCAGTGACCGGCGCCTGTCCGCGACCTATTTCGCAGCCCTGTGGTGCTTTCTTTGGGGGCGGGGGTCCAAGGTGGATTCACACAGTTATTCAGCTAGGAGACCGGGATCCGTCCTCCCGCCCCCCTGGGCCTCACTGTTCAAGGCGATGCGGTGGCTGTTTTCCCCAGCGCTGGGGTCGCGCACTGCCAGGGGCTTGACTGCCTCCGGGCTTTTTCGCCGCCCCGCCGCTGACCGCAAACAGCGCTGCCCTCTTTAACTCTTACCTGCCCAAATGGCACCGCTGGTTTATAACTTCATATGTTGGGCTTCCGTGTAGTTTTATTTTCTGGAATTTCTAGTTATCCTTTGTTTTGAAGTAGTTGTATTCCTCTCTAGTTGTAAAGGGAGACCTAGCGTGTCCGTCTAAGCCTCCATCTTGGCCGGAAGTCTCCCCCCAGCTTTTTTTTCATGTACATGTGTTTGGAATACTTTTTTCATCCCTTCACTTTCTGTCTATGTAGATCTTTTTATTCTGAGGTGTGTCTCTTGTAGATGGCATATGTGGATCATTCTTTCAAATCCATTCCTCTAACTTATGTCTTTTAATTGAAGCATTTAATACATTTACATTTATGGTTTTTGTTGACAGGTATTTATTCATTTTCCTCTGTACCTGTGTTCCTCTCTCTCTCTTTCTTCTTTTAATTAAAGCATTCCCTTTAGCATCTCTTGCCATGCTGCTTTGGTGGAGATGTATTCTTTTAGTCTTCCTTTGTCTGGGACACTCCTTATTTCACCTTCAGTTTTGAAAAAGAACCTTGTTGGTAGAATAGTCTTAGTTGCAGGCCTTTGTCTTTCAGTGCTTGAAATATTTTTTGCCATTCCCTTCTGGCTTGTAGTGTTTCTGTTGAGAAATTACTTGCTAGCCTTATCAGAACTCCCTTGTATGTTTGCTATTTTTCTCTTGCTGCCTTTAGGATTCTCTCTTTGTCTTTGAATGTTGCCGTTTTAATTATGATGTGCCTTGGAGTGGGCCTTTTTTGGTTCATCTTCATTGGGACCCTCTGTGCTTCTTGGACTTGCATGACTTTTTCTCTTATCGAGTTAGGAATATTTTCTATCATTACTTTTTCAATCAGGTTTTCAATCCCATGCTCCTCTTCTCCTTTTTTTTATCCCTATGATATGGATATGTTTCATTTCATATAGTCCTGCAATTCTCTTAAACCTTCTTCACTCATTTTTCATTTTGTTGCATTGTCTGGGAATTTTTTTCTATATTGTCCTTTAAGTCACTGATCTGATCCTCTGTTTTGTTCAGCCTGCTTTTGATTGATTCTACTGTGTTCTTCAGCTCTGAAATGGTATTCTTCATTTCTTCCCAGTCCTTATTGATAGTTTCTATGTGTTTTTTTATGCTCAGTAAGTTCCTTGTAGCCTCCCTGGTGTTCTTTGTAGTTTTCCTGGAGTTCTTTGTTGTTCCACTGGAATTTGTTGCAGTTTTCTTTGGGTTTGTTGACTTCATTGAGATTTCTCATTACTATTGTTTTGATTTCCATGTCTGATAGTTTGCTTGCCTCTATTTTATCTATCTCTCCTTCTGGAAATTCCTCCTTTCCTTTTGGTGGGGTGTTTTTCCTGTTTGGTTTGGTACTATTCTTCCTCCTTAATTTGGGTTGCTGATGTTTATTTCTGCTTCTCAGATTAATCTGCTTTTATTTTCTGTCTTTGTGGTGTGATCCTCTGTGATAGGGATCTGTGTGATTTGGTATGCGGTCTCCTTGATCTCCTTAACTTGATGCTCTTGGGATACCCTTTATGCATTTTATTTGGACTCTCTAGTAGTATTTTTATTTTGTTTGTTGTGTTGCTCTTTGGTGGGTCCTTCCTTTAAATTAGCTGAATGATAGTCACTCTTCCCACTTCTGACAGTTGTTGAGCTGCCTCTGGCTGATGCCTCTTCAAGGGGAGTGGTCTGCTTATGAGATTTCTCCTGTGTTACTGAGGTTGCATCTGGCCTGGGACCTGGTCTGCTGATCCTCCAGTTTTTCATCCATAACCAGGGTCCAAAGTTTTCCAAAGCTTCTCTAGTTCATTTCACCTTCTTTGAGCTGCAGCCCAAGGTGAGCATGGGAAGTGTACTTTTTTTCTGCTGGCCAGCAGGTGGGCCGGGTGGTCATTCCTTTATGCTGGTGCACAGGCTGGGGACATTCTTGTGCACGCTGGTAGGCATGTCCGGAGCATTATTCCAAGCTGGCGGGCAGGGGTGTTCTCTCATGCTTGCTGGCACGCACACCAGCCAGTAGCTATCTCCTGTTCCGGCAAGTGGGCAGGCCAGGGGCATTTCGCCGCACTGACTGGCATGCGTGCAGGCCAGTAGTGATCTCCTGCTATAGCGTGTGGGCAGTCCAGAAGCATTCCTCTGCTTTTGCTGGTAGTGGGTGTGGGGACCAAGCATGTCCCTGCACGTTGGCTCTTGTGTATGCTCTCCTCAAGGATCTCTCCCCACCCCTAGCCTTTCCCCCCATCCACAAAAAATAAATTTTAAAAAATAGAAAAGGAAAACAAACAAACAAAAAACAAACAAACAAACAACAACAAAAAACACTGCTCCTAGCCTCCCAGAGCTAGACGTCACCTGGCCAACTCCTGATTCTGCTGGTGGGCACAGCCTAGATCTCCACCTCCAACTGCTCTCAGGGTAGACTCAGGGGCATTGAGAAAACTTTGTGCTCTTCTGGCCACTGCCAAGGGAGCCAAGCCAGCCAGAACTCATGCCTCTCCGATGTCTCCTTCACATACCTCACCAGACAGGTCACTCAAAGTCAGCCTCCTCCACTGCCAGCAGTGCCAAGGATCAACTCCCGCCAGTATCCAGATGTTAACAGATGCTCTATCCACATTCAAATGAAACTATAGACCAGTCTTGGGAGAAAGCAAGGGCAATCTCTCCTCACTCATCCACCATCTTCTTTCCTCCAAATTCGTGGGAGCTACCCTAAGATGTCAGGGGTGGTCTGGCTTAGATCGCCTCTTTGCTCCCAACCCACAGTCCTTACAGCCCCTCTCTCAGCAGTGTCCAGGTTATATATTTTTTAAGAGTTGTCTGTTTTGGTCCCTCTCCTATTTTTCTATTGGATTATTAATCATTTGCTTGTGATATTGTGACAAAAACACAAGTGGGGTCTTACCACTTGCTGCCAGCAAACAAACACTCTGGAGGCAGAGTTCAGTGAAAAGAAAAAGAAATTGTTATTCAAAGCCTATACAATTTGAAATAATGGCAGGTTTCTGCCTCAAAGCTTATTTCTTCTAAGACACCAAAAGAAAAGTACCCTGCCACCCTCTTCCTTCCCAGTTCAAGGCTGCATCAGGAATTTCCTCTCCCAAAACTACTGTCCTTTAAAAAACACAGTTGGCTTAGCTGGTTTCCAGTTGCTCTCTGGCTTCAGGCACCTTTCCAAGTCTGTGCATTTAGGTGTCCTACTCATAGCATGCTGTACTTTTCCTCCAGCTGTTGCCCTCCATTGCAACTGTGTGCCTGACCAGACAGGGCCATCATAGCACAGCTCTTATCACCAGCTCCTCCACAGCTCCACAGCTTCCCATGTAGGGCAGGTACCAGGATCTTGTCACCTGGCCATGCAGCCTCTTTGGTCCACTGGCCTGGGCTTCATCACCTTTTGCCCTACTGACCCAGTGCCTACTGTGTTCCTGGCCAGGCAGGCCCATGCCACACTTGGAGAGATGCTCCAGGATTATCCCCAGACCCATAATCTCCAGGGCCTGCCAGCCCAGGAACTGAGCCACCAGTGGCTGGGGAAGAGAGGAGGAGAAAATGAGCAGCATTTTCACACTCTCCACTTTATATAGCCTAGCACAAAATCCTTTGTTCAGTGGAAATATATAGGAGGGATTTTTCTCCGTCATGTCCATGCTGTCTAATTGCCAGGGCAACTGCTCATGTGTAGTCCTTGGCACTTCCCAACTCCTCCCGCATCTCTGGGGGTTTCACCCTCTAACACTGCAGATGGGCTTCTTAAGTGATATTTATACTGTGTAACCAATGGCCTGGGTAAATAAAGTCATAGACATATACCTTATAAAACACATAAGGAAGGACACATTGGTTAATTCACACAACATATCACAAATCCATCTCTGAGTCCACAAGACTGTCTTTTAAGATGCTTAGTTGCTAGGCCTTTGCTGGAATGATATCAAGCAGTGACAATTTGACAAATCATTCATGCTTATAAATTAAACATCTCTGGTAATGTCATCAGGTTCTGGGGTAAACAAGTTCAGCTTCCAAGTAAAAACAAAGTCTGATATCCACAATTGAGCATTGTGATTATCCTTGAAACCTAATTCTTCTCCTTAAGATTACCCTCATTGTCATCAAAGAGATTGTTAGTTTTTAATTTGCCTCATCATTTGCATAAGCACAACAAAAGTAGTAATTAATTATGTAAGCTTTTTAAATCAGTTTCACTAGAACTTCCACAAGAAATATTTATATTGACCTTTTGTTGGCCCTTCATGGCACAGAAGCCAACCCACAGATCTGCCATACAGCTTTGCCTGCAGTACTTGTACTTCTCAAGTCCTTAGGCTCCTTCTTGCAATCTTTCAGGCAAGAGCCTTTATTCCTTCTCTGGAAGGACTGACATGAACCACATGACAAAACTATGTACAGGACCATTTCTCCAGTGGGCTTTTGTTAGCTCTGAAAATCAATCTCAGTTACTCAAGGCTTTTAGGTAACAACCAGAACCCAGACAAACCTCCTTCAGGCATAATATTATAGTCAAAGTTTTGGTTATTAAAACCACAATGTGAAACCAGTCTTATTGGTTTAATGAAAAGAAATCTTTATGTCATTACTCACTCATTAAGAATGCCAAATTCTGGAGAAATCAGCTAGGGAGAAAAATACAAAGCAAAAAGGAAAATCCTTGCCCTTCTAATATCTACCAAAATTGCCTCTCCATGCCTTATGCTTTCCATTGTTTCTTTCTAACTTAATGTGAAGTTTTAACTCTCAGAAACCCTCAATTTCCTTTCCAAATAGAAACAAAGACAAAGTTTCAGAAAAAATGGGGGGTGGGGACTATAACTTGCTTAGAATCTTGTCTCACACCAACTGGTCCCACAGATGATCTCTCCTAGGTCTGAATAGCCCAAAGCCTCAGTGGTAGAGACATTTTTTCACTTCCCGGTATGTACCAAGTGGACTCATAGCAGAGCCATGAGGGTTTCTGGTGTAAACAAAATAATTAAGTTCCCCCTAGTCTCCATAAGATCAGAAAAAATGCATAGAATCCAGAGCTGAGGTTACTCTCCTTTCAAGAAAAACTCTCACGACCTTCAATACTCATTCAAATTAAGTCATAACTAACTTTCAATCCTTGTTCTTTTCAACACTGAAAAGAACCATACTCTAAATCAGTATCAGGCAGCTGTAAGTCCCTAGATCTGCAAACACATAAATAAATTAAAAGAAACATTGCCATTTTGTATTGAGGCCCACCATCTTCTTCTGGAAGAGAGATTTCAAATACCCTTCCAGAGTGAAGGTCCAACTTCCCCTTCCAGCATTAACCACAGCATCAGAGTTCAAGTCCTCTCTAGGTTGTACCCATTTTATTTGTGTGCGGTGGATACAGGCTTGATTCCCATGAGCTTCAGGGAATAGTGTGTTGTCAGTAGAATGTCATAGAGACCAGTCTATTGCTTGGCTAGCTGTTGTTTGGAGCCTTGAGTTTTCCAGGCTTAGTAAAAAGTGCTCACCCAGCTGGAATGGGAGTGAGGACTTGTCAGATGGGTAGGAAGAACTTCAATGAGAAAACTTGTGCAAAATGGTTAGTGTTTTCCCTAAATGTTGTTCATATTGCTTAATTTTTGACTCATGCTCCAAATCTGGGGAGTCACTACCAAAACAAATATTTGGAAGGGTCTTCCATAAAACTATTTCAAAGGGGTTTAACTTAAGCCCATTTCTGGGTGCTACCTTAATCTGAAGCAAGGTAATGGGGAGTGCCTGGTCCCACTTCAAATGTGTTTCCTGCCACATTTTTGCATATTTATTGTGTGATTCATTTTCTCAGTAATTCCTTAGATTGAGGCCTCCAAGGTGCATATAACTTCCATTGTATTTTAATGCCTGCCCAACCTTCTCATAGATCTCTGACATGAATGATGGTCCACTGTCACTCTGAATGCTCTGAGGAAGTCCAAACTTAGGAATTATTTATTTAAGTAAAAGTTTTGTTACCTCAGTTACCTTCTCAGTTCTAGTGGAGTATACCTCTACCCATCCAGAAACTAGTAAACATTTGAAGTTCCCTTTGGCTTAGGCATTTCTGTAAGTCTACTTACCAGCCCTCAAATAAGCACAACTCTTTATATTGTACTCTCTTTTTTGCTCTGGTATGTTCTATCTTAGGATTGTTTTTCGCACATATCTGGCAGGCTTAGGTGATCCTCTGAATGGTCCTTTGCAATGAGGGCCCTTCATATGTGGTCTAATGAGGTCCATCAAAGAATCCATTTCATAATGTATCCCTTCATGTAGGTGTTTTAAGATGGGATATACTAGAGTCTTGGAGTTAGTCATATCATGGGTGTTGATCTTTCATCTGGAATTAGGATTAGTGTTAGAGAATACCCATTCATGGGCCCATTCCTTATCTTGTTCTGTGTAATGCAGTTTAAATTTTGACAAGTCCAAGCAGGTGGTCAAAATCCTTAGGCATGGTGACCCTCCAGTTACTTGTCTCACCACTTTACCAGCAGTTTGGTTTCCATGGCTCGTTTGGGAACCATCCCTTCTGTGTCCTGGGAAATGCATTATGGCAACCTAATTCAGTAGATTCACTGTCTCTAGCAACTGTAAAATATTTTATACATGTTTAACATCCTTGCTTCCCAAGGTTAAGAGCCCTCTCTCCTTCCATATTGTTCCACGGGCATTGACTACCACGAAGGCATATTTGAAGTCCATGTAGGTGTTAACCTTATTTCCCTGGGACAGTTCTAAGGCTATCATGAGGCAATCAATTCAACCTCTTGTGCTGGGGTTCCTGGTGCAAGGGCTTGGGTGTCTGACTACTGCATATCTATCTTATCATTTGTCTTTATTCACGAAGCTGCTCCCACCTTTATATGGTTCCCAGTCTGGTGCTTCCAGTGGCTAGTCCAGTAGATCAGGTCTGTTAGAGTAAACTTGGCAAATTATTTCCAAGCAATCAGCCTGTAAACCTGAGTCTCCCTCTGTGCCTGGGAGCAGGGTGACTGGTTTCAAAGTTGTGGTAGTCTGCAAGGTAACATTTGGATTGTCCAACAGAATGGTATTTTTCCCATGTGCCCTACATTAGCTAATGTCCTTATTTCTGTTAGAATAGAATTAGGACCTGGTGTGGTACCAATACCATAGTAGACTTCCCCAAAGTAAACTTCTAAGCTTCCTGTAAGATGTCACAGGTAGCTACCAATGCTTGAAGATATGGAGTCCACCCTTTGTCAAGTGATCCAACTTTTTTGAGAGAGAGGTTATGGGTTTGCAGATGTTACCCAGAGTTTGGGTTAGTAATCCCCTGCTTTTCATGAATGTACAATGTGAAAGTTTTATATAAATTGGACAATCCTAAATGCAAGAGCTCAAACTATCTCTTTCATCAAGGTGTCAAATACAATCTAACAATCTCTTGTCCATTCAAAAGGTTCAGTGTTCAGGCCTTTAAAGGATTTGTACAGTGGTTTATCTATAAGTCCCAAGTTTGGAATCCAAATTTAGCAGAACACCGTAATCCCTAAGAACCCACAAAGCTGCCACATTCAAAATAACTGAGTAGAGCAATAGATCTGCACCAACTTTTGTGTTAAGCTTGAACATTCCTCCACAGAAATTATTCAGATGATTCAGAAGGCCATAGCAATGTGCAACTGGTGATTGGCAGCTTCATCATGGCAACATGCCACTCATACATCACATCCCATGCAGAGTTTTTTGGTGAAACATCAAATCATGCTGGTCAGTCCGCCCTCCGCCCCCAATAAAGCACAGTTTTGGTGCCCTACAACTTCTGGCTTTCCCCAAAACTAAAATAATCTTTGAAAGGGATTCACATTGTTGATGAGATTCAGGAACTACAGCGGGGCATCTGATGGCAATGGGGAGAACTATGTGAGGTCTCAAAGTGCCTACTTTGATGGGGACTGAGGCATCATTGTTCTGTGTACAATGTTTCTTGTATCTTCTTCAATAAGTATCTCTATTTTTCATATTACATAACTGGATACCTTCTGGACAGACCTTGTATATTATCTACATACTGCAGAAGAACTCCTGTTTTAATTTAATATCTTTTAAGTCCTTTGATAATACTTCTTTGAATATAGTCAGGGGGATCTTAAATCCTTGTGGCAGCACAGTCCAGCATGACTGTGTGGAACATGACTTTAGTTTCTGGATCCTGCCATTCAAAGACAAACAGTAACTAAACCAGTTCATTTATTAGGAGGCAGAAAAAGGCATCCTCCAAGTTTAGGACTGAAAAACATTTGCTATCTCCAGGCACCATAGAGTTTGGGCACTGTAGGAGAATGTCCTAAACAATGTCATTTATGGCTATAAGATACTGTACAAATCAATATTCATCAAAGAGAGGATTTTTGACTAGCAAAATGGGAGTGTTATAGAGAGACTGGTATAACCAAATTAGTCCTGATTTTAATAATTTTTGTAATATTGGCTGAACCCCCTCTAAAGCCTACTTTGTAAGGGGGAAATGTTTATTCCATGGGATTCATGCCTCTTTTGGGGGGTTAATTTTTATGGGTTGGATATTAACTGCTTTACCTGGGGTTCCATCAGCCCCAACAATTTGATCAACCTGTTCATAGAACTAAGGCAGAAAGAGTTCACCTCCAGGACCTTCTGGGCAAGTCAAGATCCACTGGAGCTGGAAAGCATGTTCCAGTGGGACTTCTAGATATAATTGCTGTTTTTCAGGAGGAAAAGTTATTTGTGCATGCAGTTTACAAAGTAAATCCCTACCCTACCTTGGAATATAGAGAAAACTGGCATGTAAAGAAAATTATGCATAAGCTTTTGATCCCCAATCTGATATTCTAGAGGTTTAAGCAATGTCTCTTTCTGTAATTGTCCGGTCATTCCAGTAACAGTTGCTGCATCCAAACTTTTCTTGATTAATTTTGTATTCAGCACTGAGTATGTAGCTCTTGTATCTACAAGAAAATCAACTAGCTTTCTCCCCAGAGTTAACTCTACCAAGGGCTGCCATGGGGAAATAATAATAGGTCAGCAGATGCTTTAAAAAGCCCCTGGGACTCCCCATTTGTCATCAGACTCCCCTTTTTCTTTCAGAAGTTTTTGGTGAGGGTTTCATCTCTATTTTCCCTTTTGAGTTTTGGGCACCCCTTTCTCCAATGGCCCTCCTCCTTGGAATAGTCACATTGATTGATGCATAGTGGGCCTCTTTTTCCGTTAGGGCTCACCTCTTCTTCTGGTCTCACCACCCTATTGAAAAAATACTGTAGCCTGTTTATCTTCCTTGCTTCCTGAGCATTATATACATTAAAAGCTATGCCCATCAGCTGAGAGGGATTCATTCCCAATACCCCATTTAAACTATGGAATTTCTGATATCCATGACATTTTGCCAAGTAAAATTCATTTTCACCATCTGCACATTTTCTGGTGCCTGCAGGTCAGCAACAGTGGGCTTTCTATAGGCCTGATACATCTTTTCTAAAAATTCAGAAGGGTCTTTATTTGGTTTATGTTGAAATACCTGTATCATATTCAGGCTCTTTTGCTTAGGAACTCTTTCTTAAGCCCTTCCAATATGTACTTTCTGTAGTGTTCCAGGAAGGCTAGGTCCCTACTATCTGGATCCCAGTCAGGCTCTGTCAAGGGAATTGCTTCAGCTGGATTGGGGGTCTCACTGGAATTCTCTTGGTGGAGGCATTGTGTCTCTCCATTGGCCTTATCTATAACCTGTTTTCTCTCATCTGCAGATAACAAGGTATTAAAGAAAGCCTGTATATCTACCAAGTTTAAATGATGAGTGGTAAAAATGGAGGCAATAAGATCTGCCATTTTCTAAGCAACTTTCCTATATGAAGGGTTGTAATTCTTCCAATTTAGTAAGTCTGAAATGGAAAAGAGAGTTAGGCCTAGTAGTAGCCAGTGGGCTAGCCTTCCTGAATTGCTCCACCTATAGGATATTGCCTCAAAGGGAACTGTCTTGCTCCAGATTGGGAAGCTCTGTGGCCAAACTGGGTGCTCTGATAGATCTTCGTGGGGGAGACCTGTCCTTCATCGTGCAGGAGTGGGCTGTTGGCTCTCTGGGCCTTATTTCAGGGATAGCTAACAATGCAGGTGGTGACAAAGGAGGTCCTCCTGCTATAAACCCTGTGTCCCTATGTTCAGTGCATTAACAAAGCTTATTTCCTCATTCTTCTTTTCTTCCTGAGTGTTAATCTTGGGAAGAGGTTTTGAGTCCCCTTTCCTTCTCTGTACTATCTAGTGTAACTCTGTCTCTGGTAAAACCCTATTATGCAATGACATAAACACCTTTACATATTGGATTTTATCTCATTTGTGTAACTGTTGTTAATAGTGTTCCAACTGCATAATATTACAGTAATATAGGTAACCATCTATGGGCCACCTTTCTCCACAATCCAAAACATACATAGGCCACACAGTGTTATAATAATAAGCTAATACGTTTTTAGAAGTTGGATAATAGCTCTACATGCAACATCCCACTATAACTCTACCCAATGGGCTCCCTCTAGGAACCAACACAAAATAGCCCCTGTTGGCATGAATGCATAGCAGGCTCACACCTATGACCAAAAGAACTTAAGAATGTGTAAACAAAATGCATCCATGACTCCATTAATCCAACAAATGTTCACAAACAAGTTTTCTGTCAGCCAATCTCACAAACAGTGGTCCCAAGCAATGACTTTCCACAAATTTAGCCAGTCTTCTCTTGATTCATAGCCACAGAACTTTGGTGTTCCTCCCTCCTTCTTAGAGTCTGTTTCTTTCCTAGATATATTTCCTTTCCACCTGCCAGGCATGTTTAAATGGTTGACACCTATAGTGGGTATTCAGAGAAATTTCCAGCTACTGGGAAACCCCATAGTCCCACTCCTTGGGGAGAGTCAATGTGTCACAAGCAGCCAGTGCCCTGTGTTGGGTGGCAGTATTGTAATCAAAGAACCAGTGTGGTCCTACTGCTTGCTGCCAACAGGCAAAAACTCTGGAGGTAGAGTTCAGTGGAAAGGAAATAAAAAATTTTATTCAAAGACTATACAGTTTAAACTAATGGCAAGTTCCTGCCTCAAAGCCCATTTCTCCTAAGATGCTCAAAGAAAATCACTCTGCCATCTCTGCTGGCTCAGTTCAATGCTGCACCAGGAACCTTTCTAAAAGCACCATTCTTTAAGAATCACAGGTGATTTAGCCTGTTTCCAGTCACTGTCTGGCTTAAGGTATCTTTCAGAGTCTGTGTATCCAGGTGTCCTACTCATAGTGTGCTGCTCTCTTCCTCCAGCTGTTGCCCTCCAGTGCAGCTGTGTGCCTGGCAGGCAGGACCATCACAGAACAGTTCTAGTCATTAGTGCCACTGTGGCTGCCCATGTGGGAAAGGGGTATGAGGTTTGTCACCTGACCACAGTCTCTAGAGCTCACCAACTGAAGCTTCCTCTCCTTCTGCCCTACCAGCCTTGTGTCTGCTGTGCTCCTGGACAGATGGGCCCACACAGTGCTGAGGGCATGGTGCCAAGAATGTTCTCTGACCACATGGAATTGGATCACTCAGCAGCTGGGAAAGAGGGAAGAAAAATGAGCATGGTATTTCTGCCTTATTTGTTTTATATAGTTCAGCCCAAAATTCTCTGTGTGGTGGAAGCATGTAGGAGATTATTTTTCTCCATCATGCCACACTGTCCAGTTACTGGGGCAACTGCTCATGTGCAGTCCTTGGCATTTCCCAAGCCTTTCCTCATTTTCTGGGTAAGGGGGAGCAGCCTCTTATGCTGCTCTTGGTGTCCCTGCTCCCCTCTGCCCTGCAATCTGGCCAACCCCACACCACCATTATAACATTAGTTGTAAGTATTTTTCCCCTAGCCTGTCATTTAATCTTTTACTTTGCATATGATGTGTGTGCTGTCTTTTTATCATAATAAGAATGCCTCTCCTCTTCCCCTACTCTAGTTCTGCAGACATTTTAACTGGGCAGGCAGGGTTTCCAGGTATCTAAAAAGTAGAAGCTGGGGATATTCCTAAACATCTTACAGTGCAGAGGAAAGAACCCTACAATAAGGAATTATTCAGCCCAAATATCAAGTGCTGAGGGGAGAAATTGTATTGTAAATGAGTCTGTTCAATTTTTTTCCTAATATAGTAAAACATTTTATATTTTATATTTAAATCTTTGATCCATTTAGAATTTATCTTAATCAACACTATAAAGGATTGAGTCAAGTTTATCTTTTCCCAGATGACTTCCCAGTTGAAGCATTGATTATTACTTTATATATTAGTTATATATACTATGTAACAATATGCCCCCAAACTTAGCAACTTGAAGCACATTTATTATGTCACATAGTTTCTGAGGGTCAGAAATGTGAGAGTGACATCTCAGTGGTTCTTGCTCAGGATTACTAATAAAGTTATAGTTAAGCTAATAGCCAGGAATGCAGACATTTGAAAGCTCAAAGATCTGCTTTGAAGGTCATTCCCATGGCTGTTGGCAGGTGTCAGTTTCTTATTGACTATTGGCAGGAGGTGTCTGTTCTTCACTATATGGGCCTCTTCATAGAGTACTTGAGTGTCTTTATAATACTGTGTCTAGATTCACTCAGAGAGAATGCTCCAAGAGAGAAAGAGAGCACCCAAGCTTTCTTTCTTTAATAGGATAATCTTGGAAGTAAAATGTGACCAAATCTGCAATATCATATTCATAAGAGCTCACTAAGTTCAGTACTCACACAAGGCAGGAGAAATAAGCCCTTTATCTTGAATTGAGGAATATGAAATAATTTGTGAGATCCAAGATGGTGAAGAGGGAAGTGGAAGCTACACTAACTTTCTCTCAGGACCAATGTGGAATTACAACTAAATTGTAGAGAAATCATCCTGAATAACCAATTGAACATTAGCTGGAAAGAAGCCTTATAAACAAGGACAAACAGAAGAAACTGCTTCATCACAAGACTAATAATAAATGCAGAGGAGGCATAAGAGAACTGGCTCAGATTCCGAAGGTGACAACTGAAGTACCAGAGGGATATTTCAGGGGCCAGAGGATCCCCTGAGAAGTGTGAGGTCTAAACCCCAAACTGGGATTCCCTAGCCTACAGCACCAGAGCCAGAAGGGAATCAAGATAACATTTATCTATGGAAAGCTGCAGGGTTTCTCTCTGTCAGGAAGAGACAGCTGGAGACACAGAGAACCTCTTAAAGGGCCAACTTGCAAAATTATTTGCAGTCAGTTACCTTGGGTTCTGGAAGAGGGAGGGCAGAGTGGACTAGATAAACTTGGATAGAGTCTTGGGTTTGTGGCTCTAGGGAAAGAACCAAGTAAAAAACTGCCAGGATCCCTTTGCTGAGTCATTCCACATACTGTAGAAGCCATTTTCCTCAGGCAGAACACTTCCCTCAACAATAGCCTAGCCAAAGGAATTACTCATCTCCACCCTTTGGAGCTTAAGCCTAGCTGCTGATTATAGCTTGCTTAGTTTAACAGCTGATTTATTTAATGGCTGATTAATTTAACAACTAAGGCAGAAAATACAAAGAAGCAGCCAAAATGGAAAGACAAATAAATAGAGCCCAAATGCAAGAAGAAGAACTCCACAGAAAAAAATCTAGATATAAAGAATGCATTATCTGAAATGAAATACACTGGAAGGAATAAACAGTAGCTTAGATGAAGTAGAAAATAGAATCAGTGATGTGTAAGACATGGTAGAAAAATTGCCCAGGCAGAGCAGCAAAAAGAGAAAAATAATTTTTAAAAAATGAGAATAGCCTAAGAAACATTTGGGACAACATAAAGTGTAACAACACCCATATTATGGGAATACCAGAAGGAAAAGAAAGTAAGCAAGGGATTGAGAACCTATTTGAAAAAATAATGACTGAAAACTTCCATAGTCTGGTAAAGAAAAAGGACACACAAGTCTAGGAAGCTCATAGGGTTCCAAACAAGTTGTACCCAAAGAGGCCTACACCAAGACACCTCATAATTAAAACGACAAGACTTAAAGACGAAGAGAGAATCCTTAAAGTCACAAGAGAAAAGCAGATAGTAACCTAAAAGGGAACACCAATTAGATTGTCATCCAATAACTCAACGCAAGCATTACAAGCCAAAAGGTAGTGACATGAAATATAAAAGGTAATGAAAAGTAAGGACCTACAACCAAGGCTATTGTTTAAAATTGAAGGAGAAATAAGGAGTTTCTCAGACAAAGAAAAAGCTAAAGAAGTTTGTTAACACTAAACCAGTACTGCAACAAGTGTTAAAGGGCTTGCTTTAAGAAGATGAAGAAGAAAAAGAGAAAGAAAAAAAAACAGAGGAAAACAGTCTCACAATAAAAGAAACTACATTCATATCAATAATAACCTTAAATGTAAATAGGTTGAATGCTGCAACCTTAACACATCGGGTAGTTGAATGTATAAGAAAACAAAATCTGTATATGCTGAATCCAAGAGACCTATCTCAGATCAAAAGATGCACACAGACTAAAATTAAAGGAATGGAAAAAGATATTTCATGAAAATGGAAAGAAAAAAAAAGATAGGGAGCAGTACTTATATCTAACAAAATATACTTTAAAACCAAGGCTATAGGAAGAGACAAAGAAGGACACTACATAATGATAAAGGGAACAATCCAACAAGAGAATATAATCCTAGTAAACATTTATGCACACAAGATATGAACACTAAAATATGTAAAGTAAAGGGAGAGATTGACAGAAATACAGTCATGGCCAGGGATTTTAACACCCCATTGATTTCAATGGATAGATCTTCCAAGCAGAAAATCAAAAGAATACAGCAGCCTTAAATGACACAGTACATCAAGTGGACTTAACTGATATCTTCAGAGCATTTCATCCCAAAGATACAGAATATTCAAGTGCACAAGGAATGTTTTCTAAGCTAGACCATATGTTAGGACACAAAACAAGTCTCAATAAGTTTAAGAAGATTGAAATGATATTAAGCATCTTCTCTAACCACAATGCTTTAAAACTAGAAATAAATCACAAGAAGAACACTAAAGAACACACAAAGACACGGAATCTAAAAAACATGTTATGAAACAACAAATGGGACAACAACAAGATCAAAGAAGGAACCAAGAGATACCTTGAAACAAATGAAAATGAGGACACAATCCAAAATCTGTGGGACACTGGGAAAGCAAACCTGAGAGAGATATACATAGCATTACAGGTCTATCGCAAAATAAATAAATAAATAAATATAAATAAATAAGAAAAAGTTCAACAAACATCTAACTTTACACTTAAATGAACATGGAAAGGAATAACAAGCAAAGCCCAGAGTGCGTAAATGAAAGGAAAAAATAAATTCAGAGAATGAATAAACAAAATAGAATCTAAAAATGATATAAAAGATCAATGAATCCAAGAACTGGTACTTTGAAGATATAGACAAAATTATAAAAACTTTAACCAGACTCATCAAGTAAAAAGCATAAAAAACCCAAATAAATAAAATCAGAAATGAAAGAGGAGAAATAGCTAATGACACCAAAAAAAAAAAAAAAATTCAAAGGGTTGTAAGAAAATGTTGTGAACAACTATATGCCAAGAAAGTGGAAAACCTGGGTGAAATGGTAAACTTCCTAGAAACATACAGTCTTCCAAAACTAAATCAGGAAGAATCAGAGATTCTGAATAGACAAATAACAACTAGTAAAACTGTAACACTAATCAAAAAATTCCAACATACAAAAGCCCTGACCTGGTGAATTTTACCAGACATTCTGAAATTTAACACTTCTCTCCAACTGTGTCATAAAATTCAAGAGGAGGGAAGAGTCCCAAACTCTTTATTAGGCCAACATTATACTAATTACAAAACCAGATAAAGACACTACAAAGAAAGAAAATTATAGGCCAATATCTTTGATTAACATAGATTCTAAAATATTCAACAAAATACAACACTGCATCAAAAAAATCGAACACCATGATCAAGTGGAATTTATTCTAGGAATGCAAGGTTGGTACAACATCATGAATCAGCAAATTAAGGATAAAAACCATATGGTCATATCAATATATGCAAGAAGAGCATTTGATAAAACCCCATGCCCATTTATGATAGAAAAAATCTCAGCAAAGTAGAAATAGAACATAACTAAACATAATAAAAATCATAAATGACAAATCCATTGCCAGCATCATACTAAATGAGCAAAAACTAAGACTGTCTTTCTTAAGATTAAGATCAAGACAGGGATGTTCACTTTTACATCTCTTATACAACATAGTACTGGAAGTCTTAGCTACAGCAAACAGAATAAAAGAAGAAATAAAAAGCATCAAAATTGTAAAGTAAGTAGAAAAATGTCTTTATTTGCAGATGACATGATACTGTTCATAGAGAACCTCAAAGATTCTAACAAGAAATGTCTAGAACTGATAATAAATGAATTTAGTCAAGTAGCAGGATACAAAATTAATACCCAGAAATCAGTTTCATTATTATATGGGAATAACAAACTGACAAAAAGAAATATTAAGAAAACAACCCCATTCACAACTGCTGCAAAAAGAATAATACCTAGAGAGATCCAAAATGGCAAAGCAGTAAGTGAAACCTACACTAACGTCCTCCCAGGACCAGTCTGGACTTATAACTTAATTGTGGGGAAATCATCTGGAATAACCAACTGAACACTAGCTGGAGAAAAGTCTTATAACCACGGAGAGACAGAAAAGGCCACTTTATCACAACGTGACCAGCAGTCCATTCACCTCTAAGTGACCTCAACCTGAGGGGAAGCAAAAACCCTGCCTACAGGAATTAAGCTGCCACACCCACGGTCCTTAAGCCTGACAGCTGAACACAGATTGAATAGATTAACAACTAAAGGTGACAAACAAAGGCTGTAGATCTCTGGTAGTCTCCAACAGGCTGCCTAGGCCTAGACTGGTATACAATCTGACGCCACCAGGGGCAGATCCCAGAAATGCAGATCAATCTAAGAAACAGCAATAAACAAGAAGAATCACAAAAATGGGGAGATAGAGAAACAACCTCCCATCGGAAGGAAAGGAAGAATTCCCAGAAAGAGTCCTAAATGAAAGAGAGGGAAGCAAACTATCTGATATGGAATTTAAAACATGAATTATGGAGAAGCTCAATGAGCTCAGAAAGCTCAAGGAAAACTACAAAGAACTCCAGGGAAACTACAAGGAACTTAATGAGAATTACAGCAGAATGAAAAAGACCATAGAAGCTATCAATAAAAGCCAGGAGGAAATGAAGAATACAATATCTGAATTGAAGAACACAGTAGAAGGAATTAAAAAGCAGGCTAGAAGAAGTAGAAGATCAGATCAGTGAGCTGGAGGACAACAAAGAAAAAAATTCGAAGACAGTGCAACAAAATGAAAAAAGACTGAACAAGAATGAGGAGGTTTTAAGAGAACCAAGGACAACATGAAATGTATTAATATCCGTATTATAGGAATTAGAGAAGGAGAAGAAGAGGAGCAAGGGATAGACAACGTGTTTGAAAAACTAATGACAAAAAATTTTTCTAACTTGATGAGAGAAAGAGTCATGCAAGTCCAGGAAGCAGAGAGGGTCCCAAAGGAGAGAAACTCCAAAAGGCCCATTTCAAGACACGTCATAATTCAATGACAACATTCAAAGGCAAAGAGAGAATCCTAAAAGCAGAAAAAGAGAAACAACTAATAACATACAAGGGAGCTCCAATAAGGCTATCATCAAATTTCTCAGCAAAAACATTACAACCCAGAAGGGAATGGCAAAAAATATTCCAAGCAATGAAAAACAAAGGCCTACAACCAAGAATACTGTACCCAAAAAAGCTCTCATTCATAATGGAAGGCAAAATAAGGAGTTTCCAATTTAAAAAAAGGCTAAACAAATACATCTCCACCAAACCAGCATTGCAAGAGATGCTAAAGGGTCTACTTTAAGAAGATGAAGAAACAGAGAGAGACAGAGAGGAACACAAGTACAAAGGAGGGATATGACAATGGATAAGTACCTATCAATAATAACCTTAAATGTAAATGGATTAAATGCACCAATCAAAAGACATAGGGTAGCTGAATGGATTAGAAAGCGTGACCCACATATATGCTGTCTACGAGAAATCCACCTTAAAACAAAAGATCTAGACAGACTGAAAGAGAAGGGATGGAAAAAAGTATTTCAACCCAACGGTCATGAAAAAAAAGATGGGGTAGCAATACTTACATCAGACAAAACAGATTTCACAGCAAAAGACCTAAAAAGAGACAAAGAAGGACATTTTATAACACTTAAGAAAAGAATCCATCAAGAAATATAACCCTTGTAAACATCTATGCACCCAACATAGGAGCACCCAAATATGTAAAGAAAATATTGAAAGACTTCAGGAAGGATAGAGAAAACAATACACTAATAGTAGAAGACTTTAACATCCCTTAGTCAACACTAGACAGATCTTCAAAGCAAAAAAACACCAAAGGTATTGAGGCATTGAACAACATTCTAGATCAAATGGACTTAGTTTATATATATAGAAGCTTTCACCCCAAAGAAGCAGAATATACATTCTTTTCAAGTGCACATGGAACATTTTCAAAGATAGACCACATGGTAGGACACAAAACAAGCCTCAAAAAATTCAAGAAAATTGAAACTATATCAAGCATCTTCTCAGATCACAATGCCTTGAAACTGGAAATCAACCTAAAGGAAAAAACTCAAAAACATTCAAACTCATGAAGAATGAGTAACATGCTATTCAATAACGAATGGCTTAACAATGACATCAAGAAAAAAATTAAAAAGTTTCTAGAAACGAATGATAATGAACACACAACAACCCAAAATCTATGGGATACAGTAAAAGCATTCCAGAGAGGAAAGTTCATAGCAACACAGGCTTACCTAAAAAGGATAGAAGAATCTCTAACAAAAAATATAACCCTATAGCTACAAGAACTAGAGAGAGAACAACAAACAAAGCCCGGAGCGAGTAGAAGGAAGGAAATCATCAAGATCAGAGCATAATTAAATGACATAGACTGAACAAACAATTCAAAAGATCAACAAAAGTAGGAGCTAGTTTATTGAATAGATAAACTTAATCAACAAGCTTTAACCAGGCTCATCAAGAAAAAAGAGAGAGGACCCAAATAAATAAAATCAGAAATGAAAGAGGAGAAATCACAACCAATACTACAAAAATAAAAAGGATTTTACAAAATTATGGACAACAGTATCAAAAGAAATTTGACATCCTGGATGAAAGGGAGAAATTTCTGGAAACATATTATCTTCCAAAACTGAATCACGAAGAAGCAGAAAGCCTGAACAGACCAATAACAACTAGTGAAATTGAAGCACCAATCAAAAAACTCTCAGCACACAAAAGCCCTGCACTGGATGGCTTCACAGGTAAAATTTATTAAACATGTAGGAAAGAACTAACTCCCATCCTCCTCAGACTATTCTAAAAAATCCAAGAAGAGGGACAACTCCCAAATTTATTCTATGAAGCCAGTATTACCCTAATTCCAAAACCAGATCAAGACCCAACGAAGAAAAAAAAAATACAGGCCAATATCGCTCATGAACATAGGTGCTAAAATCCTCAACAAATTATTAGAAAACAGGATCCAGAAACACAATAGAAAGATCATACACCACAATCAAGTGGGATTTATCTCAGGGATGCAAGGATGGTTTAATATTCACAAATCAATAAATATAATACACCACATAAACAAAATGAAAGACAAAAACCACATGATCATATCAATAGCTGCAGAAAAAGCATTTGGTAAAGTATAACACTCATTTATGATGAAAACTCTCAGCAAAATGGGAATAAAAGGAAGACACTTCAACATAATAAAGGCCATATACAAGAAATTTGAAGCCAACATCATACTCAATATGCAAAATCTGAGAGCATCCCTCCTGAGGTCAGGAACAAGACAAGAATGTCCATTCTCTCCACTCCTATTCAACATAGTATTAGAAGTTCTAGTCACAACAATCAGATAGGAAAGAGAAATAAAAGGCATATAATTGTAAAAGAGAAAACAAAACTGTCATTATTTGCAGACGAAGTGATAGTGTACATAGAAAACCCTATAGACTCAACGAAAAAACTACTTGACATAATAATTTAAATTAGCAAAAGAGCAGGATACAAGATCAATATTCAAATTGAAGGCATTTCTTTACATCAACAATAATATATCAGAGATAGAAAGTAGAAAAAAACCCATTTACCATAGCAACAAGAAAAATAAAGTACCTAGGAATAAACTTAACCAAGGAGGTAAAAGGCTTGTACTCAGAAATACATAACACTGAGGAGAGAAATTAAGGAAGGTACAGAAAAATAAAACCAAAAAACAAATGGAAGCATATACCATGTTCATGGATGGGAATAATCAACATCATTAAAATACCCATACTACCCAAAGTAATTTATATGTCCATTGCAATCGCTATTAAAATACCAATGACATTTTTCACAGAACTAGAACAAATACTTGAAAAATTTATATGGAACTAAAAAAGAGCCCGAATAGCCACAGCAATCTTGAGGAAGAACACAGTAGAAGAAACAATACCTGATATCAAACTATACTACAAGGCCACAGTAATAAAAACAGTCTGGTACTGAATAAACACAGACATATAGATCAATGGAACAGAATAGAGAGCCCAGAAATAAACTCAGGTCTATATGGTCAACTAATATTTGACAAAGGGGGAAGGAACATCAAATGGAGTGAAAAAAGCCTCTTCAAGTGTTGGGAGAACTGGACAGGGACTTGGAAAAAAAATGAAACCAAACCACCATCTTACACTGTATGCCAGAATAAAGTCGAGATGGATCAAAGACTTAAACGTAAGCCGTGGCATTATAAAAGTCTTAGAAGAAAACATAGGCAGGAAAATTTCAGATATCCCATGTAGCAACATTTTCACTGATATATCTCCTAAGACAAGAGAAATAAAGGAAAGAGTAAACAAATGGGACTACATCAAACTAAAGAGTTTCTGCTCAGCAAGAGAAAACATCAGCAAGATGAAAAGGGAACCAACCGTATGGGAAAATTATTTGCCAATGATAACTCAGACAAGGGATTGATATCCAAAATATATAAAGAACTTATACAACTCAACATCAAGAAGACAGACAGCCCAATTCAAAAATGGACAAAGGACCTGAACAAACACTTCTCCAAACAGGACACCCAGAGGGTCCATAGACTTAAGGAATGCTCAACATCACTAGCCATCAGAGTGATGCAAATAAAAACCACAATGAGATACCACCTCACACCAATCAGAATGACCATCATCAACAAATCAAGAAACAACTTGTCTGGCAAGGATGCGGAGAAAAGGGAACCCCGGTGCATTGCTGGTGGGAATGCAGACTGGTGCAGCCACTATGGAAAACAGTATGGAATTTCCTCGAAGAACTAAAAATGGAACTGCCTTTTGGGCCAGCAATTTCATTGCTAGGATTATACCCTAAGAATCCTGAAACACCACTTCAAAAGAACCTATGCACCCCTATGTTCATAGCAGCACTATTTACAATAGACAAGTGCTGGAAACAACCTAAGAGCCCATCTGTAGATGAGTGGATCAAAAGACTGTGGTACATTTACACAATGGAGTACTATGTAGCAGAAAGATAGAAGAAACTTCTACCATTTACAACAACATGGATGGAAATAGAGAGAATTATGCTTAGCAAAATAAGCCAGGCAATGAAAGAAAAAATACTTTATGCTGTCACCTTTTACAAGAGACTAATGAACAACAAAAACAAATGAGAAAAATTGAACCAGAGGTATGTAAACAAGGAGTAGACTAACAGTGATAGGAGGGAGGGGTAGAGAAGGGGGTAAGAAGGAGAAGTATCTAGTCAAAGAACATGTATAAATTACCTATGGACATGGACAACTGGGTAGGGACTGACTGTGGGAGAATGGGTGGGTAGGGTGCATGGAAGCTATAGGAAAATAGGCGGGACAACTGTAATAAACAAATAAGCAAACAATTTTAGTGGGAGAAAAATGAAAATATAAAGAATGGAAATGCAAGTTTAGTGAATATTAGAAGGACAAGGATTTTCCTTCACACTGTATATTTTTCTTCCTAACTGATGCCTCCAGAATTTGGCATTCTGAAGAAGTAAGTAATGACATAAGGTTCTTTGCATAAAACTAATAATACCATTTGTTAATAGAGGTTTTGTTGACCAAGACTTTGACTGGAATGTTATGCCTAAAGGAGACATGCTTGGACTCTTGTTGTTATCAAAAAACCATGAGGAACTGAGATTGACCTTCAAAGATAATAAAAGCCCATGAGATAATAGACCTGGTACCTTGGTTGGTTGTGTGGTCCATGGCAGTCTCTCCAGGAAAGAAATAAAGGTTCCTTTCCTGAAACATGGCTAGAAGGGAACTTAAGGCACAATGGAAAACCTGAAGGACTTGGAAAAGACAGGTGTGTACAGGCTAGGCAGAATGGCAGATATGTGGCTCAGTTCCTGTGCCCTGCAGGGCAGACTGAAAGTCATCATAAGGTTCATAATTTAAGTTCCAGCAAAGCAGACTTAAAGATCATATGTGATCATTTGCCGCTCTTGTAGTGTTTATGAAATTAACAGGATAAATTACAAATGGACTTAATGCAGTCCATTTAATGACAAGGATGGTAAGCTTAAGGAAAAAAATCATGATTCAAGAAAAATCACAATACTCAGTGGTAGACTATATAGTAGTGCAGCTGTCTTTAAAGTTTCTTTTCTCTTAAAATTTGTTTTCATTTGAAAGTTAAAATAGGTCTGTGACATCACCAAAGATGCTTAATTTACTGGCAAGAAGAATGTCAAATGCCTTGCAGCTGGATGTCTTTCCAATAAGACAGCCTTACAGATTTAGGGACTTGTTTATGTTACATAAATTAACATGTGTTTTTTGTTTCAAAGGGTATAAGCCTATGATCTCATTACATGAGTGATTGTCTGTATGTATAGGCCTCACTTAATCCTGTCTGCATTGCTGCCTCCTGAGACTCAATGGTTTGGCTCAACTAAGTGGCTGGGTTGGTGAAGTATGGGGTGGTCTGTGAGCTTCATTTTAAAACTGGTTTCTCTTTTCTATCCTAATGGCTTGGACAGAAAGGCCCCAGAGATCTGAGAAGGGGGAAGCCTAAAATCTTCCCTTCAGCCCAAACTAAGTATAGTGGGCAAAACGGTCTTGGACAGGTGTGACGTGCCTGGCATATCTTTCTTCGAAGAAGCCCCTTTTTTCCTCTAATGTGGGACATTGAAAAATTAATACCTGCCTATTGTCATCTAGTGGTTGTGGATTGAATAATGCTTTTTAACCCTGTTGCCAAATCTGTTGTCCCCAGAATACAACAAGGATGCCAGCCTGTTAAACCTAGCATGCTGTTTTCCAGGGACAGCCAACTGACCTGGAGTCTGGAACATGCTTCCCCTTGTGGAAAGGCCACCTTCCCCTCCAGACTGCCACTCCTACTAGGGATTACTGGACCAAAGGGTAGGTAGGACGATGGCCATGCCCCGCTTGGAGCAACTAGAGGAGCATGAGACCTTTGCCCATTGTCCTTTATAAGATTATAAAGGGTATTAAGTCTGAGGGGTGGGGAATTGTTATTTTTTTATTGTTATGATAATTAATTAATTAATTAATCATTAAAAAATAGAATAATATAGGAAAGGGTGAAGCCAGAGAACTTGTATGCATGACCATGGACATGAACTAAGGGGTGTGAGATTGCTGGGAGAAGGGGGGTACTGGGCTGAGGGGAGCAAAGGGGAAAATTGGAACTATTGTAACAATATAATCAATAAAATATACTTAAAAAATAATAATACCTAGTAATAAACTTAACCAAGGATGTAAAATACCTGTTTTCACAAAATTATAAGACACTGGAGCAAGAAATTGAAGAAGATACCAATAAGTGGGAGCACATACCATATTCATGATAGGAAGAATTAATATCATTAAAATGTCCATACTACCCAAATCAATCTATAGATTCAACCCAGTTACTATCAAGATACCAATGATGTATTTCACAGAAATAGAATATATATTTCAAAAATTTATATGGAACCACAAAAGGCTTAGCATAACAACAGCAATCCTGAGAAAGTAGAACAAAGTTGGAAGAATCACAGTATCTAATATCAAACTATACCATTTGGTCATAGGAATCAAAGCATAATAGTACTGGCATAAAAACAAACACATAGATTAATGGAACAAAATAGGCAGCCCAGAAATAAACCCACAACTTTATAGTCAACTAATATTTGAAGAGGAAGCAAGCACATACAATGGGCTAAAGAAAGTTTATTCAATAAATTGTGTTGGGAAAATTGGACTGATACATGCAGAAAAATGAAAGTAGACCACACTCTTACATCGCACACAAGAATAAATTTGAAATGGATGAAAGACTGAAATGTTAGACCCCAAACTGTAAAAGTTCTAGAAGAAAACATAGGCAGGAAAGTCTTGGACAATACTCATAGCAATATTTTATCAGATATATCTCCCCAGGCAAGGGAAACAAAAGAAAAAATAAACAAATGTGATCACATCAAAGTTAAAAGCTTTTGCCCAGCAAAGAAAATCATCAACAAAATGAAAAGACAATGCACAGAATGGGAATACATATTTGCCTATACATCTGATAAGGGGTTAATACCCAACATTTATAAGGAATTTAAAAAACTCAACACCAAAAAATCAAGCAACCCAATTAAAAAATGGGCAAGCCCTGTCTACTGTGGCTCAGTGGATTGAGTGTCGGCCTGTGAGCCAAGTGTCGCTGGTTCAATTCCCAGCTAGGGCACATTACTAGGTTGCACATCAGGTCCCCAGTTGGGGGCATGAGTGAGAGACAATCACACAGAAATGTTTCTCTTCCTCTCTTTCTCCTTTCTCCTCTCTCTAAAAAAATAAAATAAGTAATAAAACAAATAAATAAATAAATTTTAAAAATATTTTTTTTAAAAATGGGCAAAGGACCTGAATAGATACTTTTCCAAAGAGGATATACAGATGGCCTATATCATATGAAAAGATGCTCCACATCACTTATCATCAGGGAAATGCAAGTTAAAACACAATCTGTTAGAATGGCTACTATTAATAAGTCAACAAACAACAAGTACTGGTGAGGATGTGGAGAAAGGGGAACACTTTTGCCATTTTGGTGGGAATACAGATTGGTGCAGCCACTGTGGGAAGCAGTATGGAGATACCTCAAAAAATTAAAAATGCATCTGCCTTTTGACCCAAAGATCCCACTTCTAGGAATATATTTGAAGGAATTTAAAACACTAATTCAATAAAACAGAAGCACCGCTATGTTCATTGCAGCATTATTTACAATCATCGAGACATGGAGGCAGTCCAAGTCTCCATCAATTGATGAGTGGATGAAACAACTATGGGACATTTACACAATGGAATACTACTTGGCCGTAAAAAAGAAAAATTTACCCTTTGCGACAATATAAATGGATGTGGAGGACATTATGTTAAGTGAAATAAGCCAGTTAGAGAAAGATAAATACCATATGTTCTCATTTATCTGTGAAATCTCATGAACAAACTAAACTAACCAGGAAAATAAGGAGAGACTCATGAACAAACTAAACTAACCAGGAAAATAAGGAGGGCAAGATGACAGCTAGTGATGGGAAGAGGTTAGGGAGTGGAGGATTGAACAAAAAGGAAACAGATCCATTTATATGAATAACGGTGTGGCGATTCTGGTGGGAGGGGAGTATAAGAGGACTAAATGGTAATGAAAAAAATACAATAAAGATTTTTAAAAAAGAATTTGTGGGCATATTTTTTAAACTACCATACTCTGCTTACTTGAGAGTCCTCCTTTATTGTATACTTATTTCTCAGGTGGATTGGGCTAATTTTTATCTTTGATGTATGTTGCATCTGACAAGTTTTTAAAAATCATGCTTTGTCCATAATTTGTATTAAGGGACTTGCTGACATTCACAAACTATTTTATGTGCCTCTACTAGCCTGATGAATCATATGAGAGTATGGATATGAAAGTACTTCGTCGTCGTCGGCAGCCGTCTGTCTCGAGAGACGATGGTGTAGCTTCTTAAGAGTCTATCTGCACCGCCGAGAATGGCTGTGCAGTCCGACTCGGGAGTGACACGGTATCTGTCTCCTCCCGTGTTGAATCGACATCTTGCGATGACGCTGGAGTGTCCTCTCCAGTGGAGCTGAAGCTACAGAGCCTGGGCAGGGTGATATGGAGGGTCTGCTGTTGCCCATGCAGCAGACCCCCCCTCTCTTTGCAGCTGAAGGATCCAAGGGAAAGACGGAGTCAATACAGCTTGGCTTCAGGTGCGCCGCAGGAGTTGCCAGTGTTGACTACAACGTCAAACCGCCTTAGGGACTCTGGCTCCGGATTTTCTGTCGGGATTTACTCCCTTAGCCTTTCCCCTGAAGAGGTATGCCGCAAGGCAGTGGAGGATTTTTGGAGTCAGAGTTTTCCTTCTCTGATGTGCCCTGACTGGAAGATCGAACCAGCGACACTTAGCTCGCAGGCTGACGCTCAATCCACTGAGCCAAGCCAGCCAGGGTAAAGTACTTCGTAAACACTAAAAATAAACTACAACAGCTTTTATTACTATCATTATGTAAAAATACAGTAAACAATTCTATATATTTTCTATATGATTTGCTCAAATTGGTTCTTGGATATAGCTGGAATGCAAGTTGTGGGCTGTTGTGCAATTTTCCAGTATAATATTTCCTATGGATACAAACTGAAACACAAAATCAGGAAACAAAAATAAAATGTCAACTAATTTATATTCACTGAGACTTATATACTACTTCTGGGAATGTCAGTTTTCCTTTTATATTGCTATTTGGGCATCACAGTTATTGCAGGTATATATAAATATATGTGGCAATGTTTGGATATGAAAATAATATGTTACCCTCTCATGGGAAAGCATCATCAGAGTTGCTAGAGATAATGTTGTGTGATATGAGATGTGCTGCTTTGAGCCACATTCTCCAAATATCTCCCTTAAAAGTCTGCCTTTAGAGTCCTTTGATTCTTGTGTAACTTTTTTTTAAATTAGAGCTTTCTATAGATATAAATAATTCTGGGGCTGGTAACACCTCAGTCCTATTGATAATTAAAGCCTAGTTGAAGGAGAGGGAAAGGACAAAAGAAAGGATAAGAGCTTAGACATGGGTAAGGAACCAGGGAATGACAAAACAGAATTTGAGAAGATTAATTGTCTGTAATAGGCACTCATCACAGTTATTAATGTGTTTTGATTTTTTAAATGTGAGGACTCCAATTAGCAATTTATATTGCTAGATTCCACCCACATACATAATTTTTCTGTCCAAAAATATGTTCAAAATTTGTTTAAAAAAACTGCTGGCTTTTTTGAAAGAACCAGAATGTCTTGCAATACTGGGCTTCTGTGGAGCAATCAACCAAAGTTGTTTAGTGCCTGTGACCTTTTGTTGGTATAAGAACTACAGTTCACTACAGTCTACCCCAGCAACCTCTTGGGCAGCCAATAGCCTGCACAGCCTTCCCTTAGAATGCTTATCATGCTTCACCTTGCTGCCATCAGGAAGACATGTACACAAGGTTGTATTTAAATAGCAGTGACAATTTGCACCATACAAACCATAGCCTCCCTTGACCCATCGCACCTGAATTATCAAAGACATTGCCCTTGGATTACAGATAGAAGTTTTTCATGTGTTATTCTTGGCAGCAGATAGCTACAGGGGCCTCATCCACCTCAGGTGCAAACCCTAAACCCTTTATGTCCACCTCTTTGCAGGTTACCTACCCTTATTCAAGCTTTTGATTAAGGGTACTTTGGGTGACACAAGTGAGAGAATTGTGTTTTTAAGAACTTCTTTAGCAGAGTACATTCAGGAAGGCACTTGAAGCATACACTGAGCCCCCATCCCAAGAAGACCCAGAGGAGGATTACCTTCACTTTAATCTTGTTTAGCTGCTAGGGAGGGACACAAGCTCATTTACATAATGACCCAACACTCCTGGGTTTTGACAGGTCAAGATTTTCTTGCATGCTCAGTTTCTCAACTAAAGCACAATGTGTTATTTATGTGGACACATGTGGCTTTAATACCTTGAGTAGAAGATAAAGCTCAGCCCTGGCTGCTGTGGCTCAGTGGCTTGAGCATCGGCCTGCGAACCAAGAGTCGCTGGTTTGATTCCCAGTCAGGGCACATGATTAGGTTGCACATCAGGTCCCCAGTTGGGGGCATGAGTGAAAGGCAACCACATAGTGATGTTTCTCTCCTTCTCTTTCTACTTTCCCCCCTCTCTAAAGATAAATAAACAAACAAACAAGTAAATTATTAAAAAAGAAGACAAAGATCAGAACAACAATGACAAAAACAAAAAACCTTTAATTGAGCAGTGAGCACAGTTAAAGTATTTCTAAAAATTATTTGAATCACACACACACACACACACACACATAGAGATAGTAGTAGTTTCACTGTGGATACACAGATGTGTTCTGTTTTCCTATTTTCTTTTTGTTTTTATCCTATGCATCATCTAGAAATAAGATACATGTAACAGAAACCTAATACATAGGCTGAACTAAATAGGGATTATGTTTTTACCTTTAGCAAGAAGTCTAATGTCATCAATATCTAAATAACCTACTTTTCTGCTCCCCTATCTTTAGCATGCAGTTTTTATTCTTGTACTTGTTTCCTCAAGGTCCCAAAAGGCTGCTACATCTTCAGCATCATCTTTTCATTCCAGGCAGGAAGAAGAAGAAAGAAAGAAGAAAGGGACAGTGTTTGCATTGATAAAGCAAAAACTGTCCCAGAAATTCCTAATGGATGTTTTCATACATATCCCTGGACATAACTATATTATTGTAGCCATCCTACAAACAAGAAAACCTGATAAATTTAGTATATTAGCTGAGTGTATTTCTGCCCTCTTATGTTCTATCAGTAAAGAATAAAGGGAAGTTTAAAAGGCATGTAACTAGCAGTATCTCCCAATTCTTATTAGCTCCAGGAAAAATATAGACATATTTTGGAAATTATTTTCCTTCACTCTTAATTTTCTAACACCTACTACCTCCTTTGAAAGAGGAGAGTTAGTGCTCTATGGAGGTATTGAAATGAGATAATTTAGGGTACCTATGACAGTGTCGTAGGTCTAGTGGTAAATCTGAAACACCTGGGGATCTGAGCATTCTCTGAGCCACATGGCAGTTTCTCTGCAGATGAAAGTGGAATGAAGATATATACATAACTATGGTTGTCTACTAAGCACATTTTCCAGGTTAGAAAAAATAAATTTTTATTTTCTCTGTGCTAATTTTCCAGTTCTGATTCTCCCAGACATTTCCTTCATTTGTATGCAGATCAGTCAAAATCTGAGTTCTTTTAAAAAATTATTAGTATTAGTATTGGACTTTGGGACTATTAGTATAGTCCCAAACACAAGCAAACACATGACAACATGAATAAATTCATTAAAGTAAGCTATACTATAATAATTACTTTTTTTGATATTCAAATAATTTCTTCTCTTTAAGCAGCAGGAATAGTTATGACTGTTTGGTATTGCCCATACCATTAATATTAACAATAATAACATTTGTTGAAGATCTTCAATGTATCATCACTCTGTAAAAAGCAATGCTGATATCCAAATGATGGGTCTCTACTCTAAAATAAGTTTACAGAGAAGACATTCAAAATCACAGTTGGAAATAATGTATTTGTAGACATTCCATGTACTGGCTGCATGTAACAAAGAGAACTGTGCCCTTCTGGGGTTTCCTTTGGGCTCTCAGATATTTTCCTAAGGGTCAGATGTGTTTAATTAAGTCAAAGATTATGGGGGTTGGCCCCCAACTGCATATTAAACCATTAATATGACCACATGACCACATCAAAATTACAACTGAATTATCAAAAAAACATTACTGAAAACCACCTAAAGACTAGCTAAATAGAATTTCTATAAGTTAGGATATAAAAAGGGCATGTTCAGACTGGTAGGAGAGGTGGAGACCAGGCAGATCCTACTCACACAACGTGGTGGTAAATATCCAGAAGAATTAGGTCCCAACCTCATACCAGAGTCCCCAGCTTGGAGCACCAGTGCCAGGATGAGGAGTTCCCATATCATCTGGCTGTGAAAAATCAGTGGGGATTGTGTCCCAGAGGACCAAAAAGCTGTGGAAAACAAAGACATGCTGCCCTTAAGGGGCCAGCACATAAATTCACTTGTCCTATGCTCCACACCAGAGGCAGCAGCTAGAAAGGAACATGGGGAGGAACTAAATCAACTAACTCAGGGTGATGGCTTAAAGAATAGTGGCCAGGGCAACTATCTCTGGGAACAGAAATATTGGCAGGCACCACCATTGCTTTGCTGAAATAGTCTCCCAACCAGATGACCATGTGCAGGCAGAAACCAAATCAGTACTCCCATTTAACCTCATTTTCCCCAGCCTAGTGATTCCCTGAGACCCCTGCCTCATCCAAATCTCTTGCTGAACCTGAATCTCTTCCAAAAGCTCCTTCACAATAGTGGTCTGACTTGGTTGATACTGGAGATTCACTCAAAGGATCACAAACTGAATACAAGTGGTGGCTGCTTTAGGCTTATGCTGCAAACTTTCTCAAAGGTCTGTAACTTCCTCGCAGGGGCAGTCATCCTGGGCTTGTACTGTAAACTCTCTGAAAAGTCCAGAAACCCCATATGAGCAGCAGCCATGCATAGAATACAATGTAACTCTTGTCAAGTGATCCCCAAGCCCAGCACAAGTGGTGACAAGTCTCATTTTGCATTGTAACTCCCATCAGATGGTGTCAAATCTGGCACAAGTGGCATTAGTTTTGGCCTATAGCATAACTCTAAGTGGTCAGAAACCTGGCACAAGTGGCACCTAGCCTTGGTTTGCATTATAGTACTCACCAAAGTGTCTCTCCAGCCCAGCACAAATGGCAACCAGCCTCAGTTCTCAGCACAGCTTCTTCCAAGCATTTGTAAAGCTTGTACCAGCAGCAAATAAATGTAGAACACTTTATAGTTCCTTCTACCAAGCAGTCCCAACCCATGCACAAGTGGTGGCTGAATTTGGGCTTCACTAGAATCCCTCCCAAGAGGCTCCACACTGAAAAAACAGGTTTGAGGTTCAGATTGCACCAGAGTTCCATCCAAAAAGCTCAATAATCAACCCACATGAAGGGCAACACCAGATTCACACTAATGGACTCTTGCTCCATGAGGTCTGCACCTGCACAGCAACTTTTTTATTATAGTTATGGCACAGCATTACAGTCAGTCAGCCTCATATAACACCACCCACTGAAGTGCCAGTAGCAATGTAGACCCAACTACAACATCATAGCACATACAACCAACAAATGGGACAACCCTGGAGCACCCAGCTTATGTGACAAGGGAGACTGCACCACTGAGCCCCACAGGACACTTTCTACATAAGGCCACTATATTAAGAATGGGAGACATAGCAGATCTGCTTAACACATAGAAACAAACTCAGGACATCATTCAATTTGAGGAGACAAAAAAAAAAAAAATGTTCCAAGTTCAAGAATCAAACAAAACTCTGGGTAAAGAACTAAACAAAATAGAGATAAGAATATAACATATACAGAGTTCAAACCACTGGTTATAAGGATGTTCAATGAAGTTGGAAATAGAATACATGAACTTGGTGACAACTTAAGAAGAGAGGAAACATAAAATATGATACAAAATTGAAAAAGGACCAGTCAGAATTATAAAAAAATAACCAAAATGAAGAATACATAAGAGGAAATAAACAGTATGTTAGATCAAGTGGAGGTTCAAATCAGTGATTTGGAAGAAAAGGTAGGGGATAACTCCTATCAGAACAGCAAACAGAAAAACTAATAAAAAAATTGATGATAGTTTAAGAGACCTCTGGAACAACAGCAAACATAATAACATTTAGATCATAAGGGTCTCATAAGGATAAGATAGAGAAAAAAATAATTGAAAACATTTTTGAAGAACTAACAACTAAAAACTTCCCTAACCTGGTAAAGGAAATAGACATACAACTCCAGGAAGCACAGAGTCTCAAATAAGATGAACCCAAGGAAGCCCACACCAAGACATATCATAATTAAAATGCCAAAGGTTAAAGACAGAGAGAGAATCTTAAAAGCAGCAACAGAAAGCAGTTAGTTATATACAGGGGAGCTCCCATAAGACTGAGCTGATTTTAGAACAGAAATGTTGCAGGACAGAGGGATTGGCATGAAATATTCAAAGTGATAAAGGCCAAAGATCAACAACAAAAACAGCAAGACTACTAGTTAGAACTGAAGGTGAGATAAAGAGTTTTTCAGACAAGAAAAAGTCAAAGGAGACTTTGGGATCCAAGATGGCGGAGGAGTAAGTGGAAGCTACACTAACCTCCTCCCAGGACCAGTCTGGATTTACAACTTAATTTTGGAGAAATCATCTGGAATAACCAACGGAACACTAGCTGGAAAGAAGTCTTATAACCACGGAGAGACAGAAAAGGCCGCTACATCACAACGTGACCGGTAGGGAGTGCGGAGACGCGGAAGGGCTGGCTGGGCTCACACGGGTGGCTGCTGAAGGGACTGAGAAACAGCTCAGCAGCCGGGGATTCCCCCTGAGAAGGGCAGGGTCTAAACCCCCAGCTGGGCTTCCCAGCCTACAGCGACAGAGTGGAAAGTAAAATAGTATCAGCTGTGAAAAGCGAAAAGCCACAGGCTTTCTTGCTAGCTGGAGAGAAACAGCAGGAGAAAAAGAGATCTTAAGTGGATCACATACGAAAATATTTTGGCCACCACTTACCCTGGGCTCAAGCAGAGGGAAGGCAGAGAGGACTGGAGACACTTGGGGAGAATTTGGCACGGTGGCTTTGAGGGGAGAACTGGAGGAGCAGCTGACTGGGTCCCAGTGCTGACTCATCCCCAGTACTGCGGGTAGACCATTCCCCTCCAAGTGGCGTCAGCCTGAGGGGAAGCAAAAGCCCTGCCTACAGGAATTAAGCTGCCACACCCACAGTTCTTAAGCCTGACAGCTAATCACAGATTGAATAGATTAACAATCAAAGAAGACAGACAACAGCAGTAGATCCCTGGAAGTCTCCAACAGGCTGCCTAGGGCCAGACTGGTACATGATCTGATGCCACCAGAGGCAGATCCAGGAAGTGCAGATCATTCCAAGAAGCACCAACAAACAATAGGAGTCAAAAAAATGGGGAGACAGAGAAACAACCTCCCATCAAAAGGAAAGGTAGAATCCCCAGAAAGAGTGCTAAATGAAATAGAGGGGAGCGAACTATCAGATATGGAATTCAAAACATGGATTATGGAGAAGCTGAATGAGCTCAGCGGAAACTTCAAAGAACTCCAGAAAAACTACAAGGAACTCACAGAAAATTACGTGAGCATGAAAAAGGACATAGAAGCTATCAATAAGAGCCAGGAGGAAATGAAAAATACGATCTCTGAATTGAAGAACACAGTAGAAGGAATTAAAAGCAGGCTAGAGGAAGCAGAAGATCGGATCAGCGAGCTGGAGGACAACCTACACAAAAACTCCCAGACAATGCAACAAAATGAAAAAAGACTGAACAAGACTGAAGAGGTTCTAAGACAGCTGCAGGACAACATGAAATGTAATAATATCCGTATCATAGGAATTCCAGAAGGAGAAGAAGAAGAGCAAGGGATAGAAAACCTCTTTGAAAAACTAATGACAGAAAACTTTCCTAACATGACGAGAGAAAGAGTCACGCAAGTCCAGGAAGCACAGAGGGTCCCAATGAAGATGAACCCCAACAGGCCCACCTCAAGACACATCATAATTAAAATGGCAACATTCAAAGACAAAGAGAGGATCCTAAAAGCAGCAAGAGAAAAACAACTAATAACATACAAGGGTACTCCAATAAGGCTATCATCAGATTTCTCAGCAGAAACATTACAAGCCAGAAGGGAATGGCAAAAAGTATTCCAAGCAATGAAAAACAAAGGCCTACAACCTAGAATACTATACCCAGCAAAGCTCTCATTCAAAATGGAGGGTGAAATAAGGAGCTTCCAAGACAAAAGAAGGCTAAAAGAATACATCTCCACCAAACCAGCAATGCAAGAGATGCTAAAAGGTCTGCTCTAAGAAGATAAAGAAACAGAGAGAGACAGAGAAGAACACGAGTACAAAGGGGAAAAATGACAATGAATAAGTACTTATCGGTAATAACCTTAAATGTAAATGGATTAAATGCTCCAATTAAAAGACATAGGGTAGCTGAATGGATTAGAAAGAATGACCCACATATATGCTGTCTACAAGAGACCCACCTTAGAACAAAAGATCTACACAGACTGAAAGTAAAGGGATGGAAAAATGTATTCCAAGCAAATGGACATGAAAAAAAAGCCGGGGTAGCAATACTTATATCAGACAAAACAGATTTCACAGCAAAGTCCATAAAAAGAGACAAAGAAGGGCATTTCATAATACTTAAGGGAAAAATCCATCAAGAAGATATAACCCTTATAAATATATATGCACCAAACTTAGGAGCACCCAAATATGTAAGGAAACTTTTGAAAGACTCCAAGAAAGATATAGACAACAACACACTCATAGTAGGGGACTTTAACACCCCATTGTCAACAATGGACAGATCTTCGAAGCAAAGAAACACCAAAGATATGGAGGCACTGAACAACACTCTAGATCAAATGGACTTAGTCGATATATATAGAAGTTTTCACCCCAAAGAAGCAAAATATACATACTTCTCAAGTGCACATGGAACATTTTCAAAGATAGACCACATGGTAGGACACAAAACAAGCCTTAACAAATTCAAGAAAATTGAAATTAAATCAAGCATCTTCTCAGATCACAATGGCTTAAAATTGGAAATCAACCTCAAGGAAAAAACTCAAAAACATTCAAACTCATGGAGAATGAATAACATGCTATTAAATAATGAATGGGTTAACAATGACATCAAGGAAGAAATCAAAAAGTTTCTGGAAACTAATGATAATGAACACACAACAACCCAAAACCTATGGGACACAGCGAAAGCAGTCCTAAGAGGAAAGTTCATAGCAATACAGGCCTACCTAAAAAAGCTAGAGGAATATCTAATAAAAAATTTAACCCTACAGCTACAAGATCTAGAGGAAGAACAACAAGCAAAGCCCAGATCAAGTAGAAGGAAGGAAATCATCAAGATCAGAGCAGAATTAAATGACATAGAGTCTAAACTAACAATTCAAAAGATCAACAAAAGTAGGAGCTGGTTCTTTGAAAAAATAAACAAAATTGACAAGCCTTTAAGCAGGCTCATCAAGAAAAAAAGAGAGAGGACCCAAATAAATAAAATCAGAAATGAAAGAGGAGAAATCACAACTGATACCACAGAAATACAAAGGATTATAAGAAATTATTATGAACAATTGTATGGCAAGAAATTTGACAACCTAGAGGAAATGGACAGATTCCTGGAAACCTATAGTCTTCCCAAACTGAATCAAGAAGAAGCAGAAAGTCTGAATAGACCAATAACAGCTAGTGAAATTGAAGCAGTAATCAAAAAACTCCCAGCACACAAAAGCCCTGGACCGGATGGCTTCACAAGTGAATTCTACAAAACATTTAGGAAAGAACTAACTCCTATCCTTCTCAGACTATTCCAAAAGATACAAGAAGAGGGAAGACTGCCAAACTCATTCTATGAAGCCAGTATAACCCTAATTCCAAAACCAGGTCAAGACACAACAAAGAAAGAAAACTACAGGCCAATATCGCTGATGAACATAGATGCTAAAATCCTCAACAAAATATTGGCAAACTGGATCCAGCAACACATTAGAAAGATCATACACCACGATCAAGTAGGATTCATCCCAGGGATGCAAGGATGGTTTAACATTCGTAAATCAATAAACGTAATACACCACATAAACAAAATGAAAGACAAAAACCACATGATAATATCAATAGATGCAGAAAAAGCATTTGATAAAGTACAACACCCATTTATGATAAAAACTCTCAGCAAAATGGGAATAGAGGGAGCATACCTCAACATAATAAAGGCCATATATGAGAAACCTGAAGCCAACATCATACTCAATGGGCAAAAACTGAGAGCATTCCCCCTGAGATCAGGAACAAGACAAGGATGTCCGCTCTCCCCACTCCTATTCAACATAGTCTTGGAAGTTCTAGCCACCGCAATCAGACAAGAAAGAGAAATAAAAGGCATCCAAATTGGAAAAGAGGAAGTAAAACTGTCATTATTTGCAGATGACATGATAGTGTACATAGAAAACCCTATAGACTCCACAAAAAAACTACTCGACCTAATAAGTGAATTCGGCAAAATAGCAGGATACAAAGTCATATTAAGAAATCAAAGGCATTTTTATACACCAACAATAAAAACTCAGAGATAGAAACTGAAAGAAAAATTCAATTTACCATAGCAACAAGAAAAATAAAATACCTAGGAATAAACTTAACCAAGGAGGTAAAAGACCTGTACTCAGAAAACTACATAACATTGAAGAAAGAAATTAAAGAAGATACAAATAAATGGAAGCATATACCATGCTCATGGATGGGAAGAATCAACATCATTAAAATGTCCATACTACCCAAAGCAATTTATAGATTCAATGCAATCCCTATTAAAATACCAGCAACATATTTCACAGACCTAGAACAAATACTTCAAAAATTTATATGGAACCAAAAAAGAGCCCGAATAGCCACAGCAATTTTGAGGAAGAAGAACACAGTAGGAGGAATCACAATACCTGATATCAAACTATACTACAAGGCCACGGTAATCAAAACAGTCTGGTACTGGCATAAAAACAGACATATAGATCAATGGAACAGAATAGAGAGCCCAGAAATAAACCCAGGTTCATATGGTCAACTAATATTTGACAAAGGGGGAAAGAACATCAAATGGAGTGAAAAGAGCCTCTTCAACAAATGGTGTTGGGAGAACTGGACAGGGACATGCAAAAAAATGAAACTAGACCACCAACTTACACCATACACCAGAATAAACTCAAAATGGATCAAAGACTTAAATGTAAGCCGTGATACCATAAAAGTCCTAGAGGAAAAAATAGGCAGGAAAATTTCAGATATCCCACGTAGCAACATTTTCACTGATATATCTCCTAAGGCAAGGGAAATAAAGGAAAGAATAAACAAATGGGACTACATCAAACTAAAAAGTTTCTGCTCAGCTAAAGAAAACATCAGCAAGATGAAAAGGAAACCAACCATATGGGAAAATATATTCGCCAATGACATCTCAGACAAGGGATTGATCTCCAAAATATATAAAGAACTCATACGACTCAACACCAAGAAGACAGACAACCCAATTAAAAAATGGGCAAAGGACCTGAACAAACACTTCTCCAAAGAAGACATACAGAGGGCCCATAGACATATGAAAATATGCTCAACATCACTAGCCATCAGAGAGATGCAAATAAAAACCACAATGAGATACCACCTCACACCAGTCAGAATGGCCATAATCAACAAATCAACAAACAACTTGTGCTGGAGAGGATGCGGAGAAACGGGAACCCTGGTGCATTGCTGGTGGGAATGCAGACTGGTGCAGCCACTATGGAAAACAGTTTGGAATTTCCTCAAAAAACTAAAAATGGAACTGCCTTTTGAACCAGCAATTCCATTACTGGGATTATATCCGAAAAATCCTGAAACACCAATTCAAAAGAACCTATGCACTCCAATGTTCATAGCAGCACTATTTACAATAGCCAAGTGCTGGAAACAACCTAAATGCCCATCTGTAGATGAGTGGATCAAAAAACTGTGGTACATTTACACAATGGAGTTCTATGTAGCAGAAAGAAAGAAGGAACTTCTACCATTTGCAACAACGTGGATGGAACTAGAGAGAATTATGCTTAGCGAAATAAGCCAGGCAACGAAAGAAAAATACGTTATGCTGTCACCTATTACAGGAAACTAATGAACAACACAAACAAATGAGCAAAATTGAACCAGAGGGCATAAGCCTACGACCGCATTACCTGAGTGATTGTCTGTACGCATAAGCCTCACTTAATCCTCTCTGCAGCGCTGCCTCCAGAGACTCAACAGTTTGGCTGAACTAAATGGCTGAGTTGGTGAAGAATGGGGTGGTCTGTGGGCTTCACTTTAAAACTGAATTCTCTTTTCTATCCTAATGGCTTGGACAGAAAGGGCCCAGAGGTCTGAGAGGGGGGAAACATAAACTATTTCCCTCAGCCCAAACTAAATAAAATGGGCAAAAGGGTTTTGGACAGGAGAGATGTGCCTAGCACACCTTCCTCCAAAGAAGCCCTTTTTTTTTTTTTTTTTTCTCCTAATGTGGAACATTGAAAAATTAATCCCTGCCTTTTGCCACCTAGTAGTTATGGATTGAATGATGCTTTTTAACCCTTTTTGCCAAATCTGTTGCCCCCAGAACACAACAAGGATGCCAGCCTGCTAAACCAAGCACGCCGTTGTCCGGAGACAGCCAACTGACCTGGAGTCTGCATGATCCTTCCCCATGTGGGAAGGCCACCCTCCCCTCCACACCCCCACTCTTATTAGGGATTTCTGGACCCAAGGGTAGGTAGGACGACGACCATGTCCAGCTTGAAGCAGCTAGAGGAGCTTGAGACCTTCGCCCATTGTCCTTTACAAGATTACAAAGGGTCTTAATATCTGAGAGGGAGGGATAGTTATTTTTTACGAACCATGGGTATGGACTTGGGGGGGGATGCTGGGGGAGGGAGATACTGGGTGGAGGGGAGTAAAGGGGAAAAAATTGGAACTACTGTAACAGCATAATCAATAAAATATATTTAAAAAAAAAAGTCAAAGGAGTTATCACTCATAAATTGGTATTACAAGAAATGGTAAAGGAACTTCTTAAAAGTAGAATAGAAAGGATAAAAAGTAAAATAAGAAAATATAGAAAAAATTGACCAAGAGAGACAATTAGTAAAAGCAGTAGACCAACTGATTATAAAGCCAGTAAAAGGTTAAAAGACAAAATTAACAAACTGTATGTAATTACAACATTAAGGGATATACACTATATATACATACACTCATACACAAGAAGTAAAAAATTGTGACCAAAAATATGAATGTGAAAGGGGTGAGAAAAATGGTAGTGGTTTTACAATGCGTTCAAACTTAAGCTACCATCAACTTAAAATAGACTACTATAAGTATAGATTGGTATATATATGAAGCACATGGTTACCACAAACCAAAAATCTATGAGATATAATAGAAATAAAGAGAAATAAATTTAAACATAACACGATAGAAAGTAATCAACATGCAGGAGAAAAGACCAATAGAATGAGAAAGAAAGAGAGAAAAACAAAAAACAACAGAAAACATTTAGTTAAATGGTAATAACCAAAACCTTATCAATAAATACTTTAAATGTAAATAGAATAAATGTTGCAATTTTAAAAAGGTAGGGTGAATGAGTGGATGAGTGGATAAAAAAAGGAACACACATATACTGTCTACAAGAGACCCATTTCAGATTGGAAGACACACAGATTGAAAGGGATGAAAAAAAACATGTTTTATTCAAAAGTAAAGAAACATAAAGCTGCATAAAGCTAGGGTAGCAATGTTTATATCAGACAAAATAGACTTGTAAAGAAAGTCTGAAACAAGCATTTCATAATGATAAAGGGCTCAGTTTAACAAGAATATATAACTCGTTAACATTTACATGCCTAACATAGGAACACTTAAATGTATAAAGCTAATATCCACAAACTAAGAGAGAAATCAAGCACACATGGAACATATTCAGGATAGACCACATGCTAGGTCACACAGTCCCAATACATTTCAGGTCAAAATCATATCAAGCATCTTCTATCACAAAGGCATAAAACTAGAAATAATTAAGGAAGAAAATTAACAAACATACATGTGAAAGTTAACAACATGCTACTAAAAAATGAATGGGTTAACAATGAGAACAAGGAGGAAATCAAATGATACACTAAGACAAATAAAAAATACAAAGACCACAAATCTATGCGACCCAGCCAAAGTGGGATATTTGGAGCATACAAGCTTACCTCAAGAATAAAAAAAAAATTGCAAATAAAAATTCCAACCTTACCCATAAAGCAATTAGAAAAAAAGAAAAAGAAAACCCAAAGTAAGTAGAATAAAAGAAATAAAGATAACAGCAAAAATAAACAAAATAGAAACTAAAATAAATAAATAAATAAATGAAACCAAGATCTGGATCTTTGAAAAGATAAAATTAATCCTGCAGAGTTAATTTTAGCCATATTCATCAAGAAAAAGAAAGACAGAAAGAGAGGAGGACGCAAACAAATAAAATCAGAAGTGAAAAAGAAGTGATAAGCAACAACACAGAAAGACATATGATTATAAGAAACTACTGCAAACAATTGTAAGCCAACAAGCTGGACAACCTGAAAGAAATGGATACATTTCTGGAAACATATAATCTTCCAAGGTTGCATCAGGAAGAAGCAGAAAAGCAGAACAATAACTACTAACAAAATCAAATAAGTAATAAAGAACTCCCAACAAACAAAAGTTCTGGACTTTTATTTAACTAAATATTCAAAGGAAAATTAATATTAATGTTTCTCAAACTGTTCTAAAATTTTGAAGAAGAGGAAATATTCCTAATCTCATTTAACAATGTTGGCATTACCTTAATATAAAAACCAGAAAAAGATGGTACCTGAAAAGAATACCATATATATCAATATTCCCAATGAACATATATGCAAAAATCCTCAATAAAATATTAGCAGACTGCATCTAGGAATATATTAAAAGGATTATAAACCATGATCAAGTGCAGTTTATTCTAGGGATGAAAGTTGGTACATCTTCAAATCAATAAACAAAAAAAAAGATAAAATTTGCATGATTGTACAATATATGCAGGAAAATAATTTGACAAAATAGAACACCCACTTAGTGTAAAAATTAATCAAAGTGATGATAAGAGAACATGCCTCAACATAATAAAGGGCATATATGACAAACCTATAGCTAACACCATACTCAATTGTAAAAAGGTGAAAAACTTATTCTTTTTTAAAAAATTTCTTTATTGTTTTTTCTATTACAGTTGTTCCACATTTTCCCCCATTGCCCCCCCCACACAAGTCCACCTTTTCTCCCACATTCCATCCCCACCTCGTTATCCCGTTACCCCATTATCCATGTACATGGGTCATTTATACTACTTCCTTCACTAGCCCTTTCTCCTTCTTACCCCTCTTCTCTCAGTCTCCCCACCCCACCCTGGTCATTAACAGTCTGCTCCTTGTTTAGTTACCTCTGGTTCTATTTTGCTCATTTGTGTTGTTCATTAGTCTACTGTATTAGGTGATATCATATGGTATTTGTATTTCACTGCCTGGCTTATTTCACTAAGCATAATACTCTCCAGTTCCATCAAGATAGGATTTTCTTCTTTCTTTCTGCTGCATAGTATTCCATTGTGTAAAGGTACCACAGTTTTTTAATCCACTCATCTACAGATGGGCACTTAGACTATTTCCAGCACTTAGCTATTGTAAACAGTGCTGCTATGAGCATAGGGATGCATAAGTTCTTTTGAATTAGGGTTTTAAGATTTTTTGGGTATAATTCTAGCAGTGGAATCACTGGTTCAAAAGGCAGTTCCATTTTTAGTTTTTTGAGGTAATTCCATACTGTTTTCCATAGTGGCTACACCAGTCTGTATTCCCACCAACAGTGAACTAGGGTTCCCTTTTCTCCGCATCATCACCAGCACTTGATGTTTGTTGATTTGTTTATAATGGCCATTCTGAGTGGTGTGAGGTGGTATCTCATTGTAGTTTTAATTTGCACCTCTCTGATGGCTAATGATGTTGAGCATTCTTTCATATGCCTTTGGACCCTCTGTATGTCCTCTTTGGTGAGTTGTTTGCTCAGGTCCTTTGCCCATTGTTTAATTGGGCTGTCTGTCTGCTTGGTATTGAGTCTTATAAATTCTTTATATATTTTGGAGATCAAACCATATCTGAGGTATCATTGGTAAGTATGTTTTCCCATACAGTTGGCTCCCTTTTCATCTTGATGATGTTTTCTTTGACTGAGAAGAAACTCTTTAGTTTGATGTAGTCCCATTTGTTTATCTCTTTCTTTATTTCCCTTGCCCTAGGAGATAGATTTGCAAAACTATTGTGACATAGAATATCTGAAATTTTCCTGACTATGTTTTCCTCTAGGACTTTTATGGTGTCACAGCTTACATATAAGTCTTTTATACATCTTGAGTTTATTCTGCTGTATGGTGTAAGTTGGTGGTCTAGTTTAATTTTTATTTTTATTTATTATTATTATTTTTTTTTTGCGTATCACTGTCCATTTCTCCCAGCACCATTTGTTGAAAAGGCTATTTTTACTCCATTTTATGTTCCTTCCCCCTTTGTCAGATATTAGTTGACCATACAGACCTGGGTTTATTTCAGGGCTCTCTATTCTTTTCCGTTGATCTATATGTCTGTTCTTTGCCAATACCTGATTGTCTTGATTACAGTAGCCTTTTAGTATAGTTTGGTATCAGGTATTGTGATTCCTCCTCCTGTGTTCTTCCTCAAAATTGTTGAGGCAATTCAGGGGTTTGTTATAGTTCTACAGAAATTTTTGAAGTATTTGTTACAGCTCTGTGAAATATGCCATTGATATTATAATAGGAATTGCATTAAACCTATAAATTGCTTTGGGTAGTATGGACATTTTAATAATGTTGATTGTTCCCATTCATAAACATGGTATATGCTTTCATTTATTTATCTTTCTTAATTTCTTTCTTCAGTGTACTATATTTTTTTAAGTACAGATATCTGCCCTCCTTTATTAAGTTTATTCCTAAGTATTTTATCTTTCTTGTTGCCATAGTAAATGGAATTTTTTTCTAGTTTCTATCTCTCATATTTCATTGGTGGTATACAGAAATGCCTTCAATTTCTAAATATTGACTTTGTACCCTGCTATTGTACTAAATTCACTTATTGGTCTAGTAGTTTTTTAGAGGAGTCTATAGGGTTCTCTAAGTACACTATCATTACATCTGCAAATGATAATATTTACTTCCTCTTTTCCAATTTGGACACCTATTGTTATTTTTTTTAATTCGATTGCTGTGGTTAGCACTTCCAAAACTGTGTTGAATAGAAATAGTGAGAATGGACATTCTTGTCTTGTTCCTGTTCTTAGGGGGAAAGCTTTAAGTTTTTTTCCATTGAGTATGATGTTGGCTTCAGGTTTTTCATATATAGCCTTAATTATGTTGAGGTATGCTTCCTCTCTTCCCATTTTGCTGAGAGTTTTCATCATAAATGAGTGTTGTACTTTATCAAATGCTTTTTCAGCAACTATTGATATGATCATGTGACTTTTGTCTTTCATTTTGTTTATGTGGTGTTTTATTTTTATTGATTTATTAATATTAAACCATCCTTCCATTCCTAGGATGAATCTCACTTGATCATGGTGTATGATCTTTTTGATGTGTTCCTGGATTCAGTTTGCCAATATTTTGTTGAGGATTTTAGCATCAATGTTCATGAGCAATATTGGCCTGTCATTTTCTTTCTTTGTCGTGCCTTGACCTGATTTTGGAATTAGGCTAATACTGGCCCCATAGAAAAAGTTTGGGAGTCTTTCCTCTTCTTGGTTTTTTTTTCTGCAATCATTTTATAAGAATAGGAGTTAGTACTTCCCTAAATGTTTTTAAAAATTTACCTGTGAAGCCATCCACTCTGGGGTTTTTGTGTGCTGGGAGTATTTTTGATTACTACTAGAATTTCACTAGTTTTTGTTGGCCTGTTCAGGCTTTCTGCCTCTTCTTGATTCAGTTTTAGAAGATTATATGTTTCTAAAAATTTGTTTATTTCATCTAGGTTATCAACTTTCTTCCCATGTAATTGTTTGTAGAAATTTCTTACAATCCTTTGTATTTCTGTGATATTGGTTGTGATTTCTCCTCTTTCATTTCTAATATTGTTTATTTGGGTCCCCTCTCTTTTTTTCTTGATGAGTCTGGATAAAAGCGTGCCTTTTTTTTTTTTTTTTTTAATCTTTTTGAAAAACAACCTTCTGATTTTATGGATTTTTTGAATTGTTTGTTTAGTCTCTATGTCATTTAATTCTGCTCTGATCTGTATGATTTCCTTCCTTCTTTTCATTCTGGGCTTTGTGGTTGTTCCTCTAGTTCTTGTAGCTGTAAGGTTAGATTTTTTATTTCAGATTCTTCTATCATTTTGAGGTAGGCCTTTATTACTATAAACTTTCCTCTCAGGACTGCTTTTGCTGCATCCTATAGGTTTTGGGTTGTTGTGTGTTCATCTTCATTTGTTTCCAGAAACTTTTAAATTTCTTCCTTGATGTCATGTTAACCCATTCATTATTTAATAGCATGTTGTTGATTTTCCATGAGCTTGAATGTTTTTGAGTTTTTTCCTTGAGATTGATTTTCTGTTTAAGACCATTGTGATCTGAGAAGATGCTTGATATATTTTCAATTTTCTTGAATTTGTTGAGGCTTGTCTTGTGTCCTACTATGTGGTCTGTCTTAGAAAACGTTCCATGTGCACTTGAAAAGAATCCATATTTTTTCCTCTCTGGGTGTAAAGGTTCTATATATATCAATCAATTAAGTCCATTTGATCTAAAGTATTGTTCAATGACTCAATATCCTTGATATTTCTTTGCTTCAAAGATCTGTCCATTGTTGATAATGGGGTGTTAAAATCCCCTACTATGAGTATGCTGCTGTTGATATTTTTTTGTAGTCTTCCAATATTTTCCTTATATATTTGGGTGCTCCTATGTCAGGTGCATATATGTTTAGAAGAGTTATATCTTCTTGATAGATTCTTCCCTTAAGTATTATGAAATGTCCTTCTTTGTATCTTTTTATGGCCTTTGTTGTGAAATCTATTTTTTCTGATATAAGTATTGGTACCCCCTTTTTTTCTTTTTCATGTCCACTAGTTTGAAATGCTTTGTTCCATTCCCTTCACTTTAAGTCTGTGTAGACCTTTTGTTCTGAGGATCCTGTTTTCTTATCCATTCAGCTACCCTATGCTTTTTTATTGGCACATTAAAGCCATTTACATTTGTTATTTTTCCCCCCTTTTTCCTGCATTGTTCTCTCTCTGTCACTCTTTTTTTTTTCTCTCTCTCTCTCTTCTTAAAGCATCCCTTTAGCATCTCTTGCAATGCTGGTTTGGTGGAAATGTATATTTTAGCTTTATTTTGTGTGGGAAACATCTTATTTCACCTTCCATTTTGAGTGAGAGCCTTGCTGGGTAGCGTAGTCTTGGCTGTAGGCCTTTGTTTTTTTGGCTTGAAATATTTTTTGCTATTTCCTTCTGGCTTGTATTGTTCCTGTTGAGAAATTTGCTATAGTCTTATTGTAGCTCCCTGAATGTTATTTGCTGTTTCTCTCTTGATGGCTTTAGTATTCTCTCTTTGTCTCTAAATGTTGCTATTTTAATTATGATATGTCTTGGAGTGGGCCTCTTTTGGTTTATCTTGATTGGGACATTGTGCTTTTTGGGCTTCTGTGACTTTTTCCCTCCTCATGTCAGAGAAGATTTTTATCATTAACTTTTCAAATAGGTTTTCTACCCCTTACTCCCCTTCTTCTCTCTCTCGTATCACTCTGTTATGAATATTGTTGCGTTATGTTGTCCTGAAGCTCTGTTAAACTCTCTTCATTCTTTTTCTGTCTTTTTTCATTTTGTTGCACTGTCTGGGAATTTTTTTCTACATTGTCTTCCTGCCTGCTGATCTGATACTCTGCTTCCTCTAGACTGCTTTTTATTCCTTTTTTCTGTGTTCTCCAGTTCAGACATTGTATTCTTTATTTCCTCCTGGCCCTTATTAATAGTTTCTATGTCCTTTTTAATGCTAGTGTAGTTTAAGTAAGTTTCTTGTGGCTTCTTTGTAGTTCTTTGTAGTTTCCCTGGAGTTCTCTGTAATTCCCCTGGAGTTTGTCATAGTTTTCTCTGAGTTTGTTGAGTTCACTGAGTTACCTTATAACCATTCTTTTGAATTCCATGTCTGATTGTTTGCTTGCCCCTGTTTCATCAAGCACTCTTTCTGGGGATTCCTCTTTTCCTTTCATTGGGGGTTGTTTCTTTGTCTCCCTATTTTAGGTGACTCTTCTTCTTTTTCTTTTTTTTTTTTTTTTTTAAGACTTTAGACTTGTCTGCTTTGTTTTCTCATCTTCCTGGTGTAACGTTCTATAATAAGAGACCTGGGGGATTAAGTAGTGCAGTCTATTTGATCTCCGGAGCTTGATGCTTTTGAGATGTCCTTTGTGCCATTTATTTAGGCCGTCAGATTGCATTTCAGTTTTGTTGTTATTGTTGTGTTACTCTTTGGTGGAACCTTCCCTCTAGCTAGTTGATTGAGAGTCACTCTGCTCACCACATCTTGAATTGTTTTGTGGAGATGCTGTTAAAACATAAGCACACAACCCAAGCAACAAACTCACACCCTCAAAAGTATTCCCTACTCACAATCACACTATTAGCAGCAAATGAGCCAGTATTAATATGAATATAAAGAGATTAAGATTATTATACTAAAGTAAAAACAGATAAGCATTCACTAACTGAAAGAAAGATGATTTTTGACAGGGACAGTGGAAAAATAATAATAGTAGTGAGTAGGGAGACTATTAGAAAACTCTGACTCCAAAAAACCTCCGCTGCCTTGCGGCATACCTCTTCAGGGGAAAGGCTAAGGGAGTAAACCCCGACAGAAAATCCGGAGCCGGAGTCCCTAAGGCGGTTTGACGTTGTAGTCAACACCGGCAACTCCTGCGGCGCACCTGAAGCCAAGCTGTATTGACTCCGTCTTTCCCTTGGACCCTTCAGCTGCGAAGAGAGGGGGGGTCTGCTGCATGGGCAACAGCAGACCCTCCATATCACCCTGCCCAGGCTCTGTAGCTTCAGCTTCACTGGAGAGGACACTCCAGCGTCATCGCAAGATGTCGATTCAACACGGGAGGAGACAGATACAGTGTCACTCCCGAGTCGGACTGCACAGCCATTCTCGACGGTGCATATAGACTCTTAAGAAGCTACACCATCGTCTCTCGAGACGGACGGCTGCCGAACGAAGTGAGTAGGGATAAGGCAATGTGAGACAGTAAGTAATATTTACATTGTATGTTGAAAAAGGAAGGGAAGAAGGCAGAATGAAGTGAGAGAGTGAAAGCGTATAGTATTAGAATTATACAAAAGTTATATGTTATATATTTAGTGTGAGAGGGAGCATAAACAAAATGAACAAACAAAAAAAATAAAGAAGAAAAAAAAAGAGGGAGAGAAGTTAATAAACAGATTAAAGAAAGAGCCTTTCCCCAGTACAACATTTGGGTTATGACTGATATACGTGGGATGGAACTGAGTGGGAAAAAAAGAATGAAATAAAAGTTTAAGAGATGTACAAAAGAAATAGAAGGGAATTTGAGGTGATAGAGGGGGTAGTTATACTAGAAATGAGGAGCGAAAACCAGGATAAGAGAGAGAAATTTTTTTCAAATTTAAGCTGAAGACTGGATACTAGTTTGTAGTAGAAGAGAAGATAGAACTTAAGACCAACGTAAGAAGAGGAGATCAGATGTTGAGGTGAGGTAATACAAAGGGGGAGCAACATATGATATTTTTAATAAACTTTAACAACTAGAGACTTAAAATGCATAAACTGGGAGGGCAAGAAAATAGCTCATGAAATATACCACCGCAGAATTTGTCCCAGTAATGTCTGTTTTTTACCACTTTTTTCTCTTTCTGGATCCTCCCCTGGTCAGTGTTCCATGAGTTTCATATCTTCCTTTCTGGCAGGCTGTCTATGTGGTGATCTAGCTGGATTATGGGGCTGCTATCCTCTGCTCATGCATCTGCACAGCTCTCTGCTGTGAGCCCCACTGAGCTGGGTCCCCCCACTGGTCCTGCAGCACCCTCCAGTGCTCCTTGCCCTTGTCTAGCAATGCTACTCCACCAGCGAGCTAGTGTGCATGCCCATAGACCCTGTCCAGCCTCGGGTCCTGTCTCCACTCCTCCTCCATAAAAGTTTCTGTGTGGCCTCCAAACTGCAGCACTGTTGGGGACCCCTGACAAGCAGAGATCCCCTGGTGTTGCAGATGAAATGAAGACTTCTCAAGCAGCTTGTGCTAGTGCAGAGAAGACCAGCAAATGTCTGAGAGACAAATACCTTGATTGACTTCCTCCAAGGTCCTTTATTGAGTGCAGTAAGCTTAAGGACATATAGCATACATGTAAAGATAATCAATCAATATTAAACAGTGTGGATTATAGAAAACAGATATTGTCCAGTGATAACAATTGAAAGTATGTTGAGATCTCCCTCAGGTCAGGGTGTGTTGGACACAAAGACTTCAGATGGCCATGAAATAAGGAGGGTGAGTTCATTTTGAGTTAAAGTTAAAACTTCTGCTGCTGGTATGATAAAGCAATCAAGTGAGGTAAAAAGAATAGAAAAAGCTTCAAAGGACATAAAGCATTTTCCCACAGCCCAATTCCCACCAGGGCCCACTGACTTTAGCATTGGGGCAGGTATGCCTCCAGCTCTCCCAGTTTTCCAGTCAGGTTTTATAGGCTTCATTTCCTTCACTTGGCCTTCACAGGGCTTCAAGTCTTGATACATTCCCAGGGGTACCCCAACACAGCTCATGTCCCTGCCTGGCAGAGCCTTGGTGCATGCACCAGCACAGGGTTGCCTGCCCAGGGTCCCTACCAAGCCTGGAGTTCTGCCTCAGCTTTCCCCTGTGTGGGCCCCTCTCTGTGGCTCAGTTCTGCATTTTTGTTTGGCAGGCACTTGGTGTACATGCTTGTGGGTGCAGGGTTGCCAGCCCAACGGGTCCCCACCAAGTCTCAATTCACACAGTTTCTCACAGTCCAGACTGGTTTCTGTCTGCCCATGCCTCTGACTGTTTCACTAAACCTTCTCACTTACTTCCTCCCAGACTTTGCTGGTCAGGGAACCTACCACAGGAGCGCAGTTTCTAAGCAGATCCTGACTAATGAGCCAGGCAGCAGCTGCTCCTTTTGGTGCAACAGAGGTGCTGGGCTGTGGAACCTGGTGACTTTGCTTGGAGAGTGTGGACTGTGGTTTCTGCCCTCTCCCGCACTGCTCCCATGTTTTAGTCCCTATTTGCCCTATCTGAAAAACACTCTCACTCACTCTCGGCTCTGTGTTTGTACTCCAAGTCCTTCCATGATGGGAGCAAGCAGACAAGACTGCTACTTACTCAGCTGTCATCTTTACCCTCTGAAGACTTTCTTTAAGATAAGGAACAAGACAATGATGCCCACTTTCACCACTTTCATTCAAATAGTATTAGAAGTTCTAGCCACAACAATCAGACAAGAAAAAGAAATAAAATTTTGTCATCTGAATTGGAAAGGAAGAAGTAAAACTGATATTATTTACAGGTTACATGAAAATATGTGGAAAGAAGTATGGAGAAAACTAATGAGAAACTATCAGAAAGAGAAATTAAGAAACATTCCATTTATAATTGCATCAAAAAGAATAAAATACCTAGGAATAAATTTAACCTAGGGGGTAAAACACTTGTATTCAAAAACTATACAACACTGAAGTTAAAAATTAAAGAATACACAAATAAATTAAAGATTCTACCATGCTAATGGATAAGAAGAATTAACATTAAAATATCCATACTACCCAAAGCAATCTACAGATTCGAATAAATTCCTATAAAAATATCAATGTTATATTTTCACAAAACTAGAACACATAATTCTGAAATTTATATTAAAATACAGAAGACCCCAATTGCCAAAGCAATATTGAGAATGAAGAACAATGTTGATATTACCATGCTACCTTGTATATTAAACTAAACTACAAGGCTGTGATAATCAAAACAGCAGGTAATAACATAAAAACAGACACATAGATCAATGGAAGAAAATAGGGAACCCCCAAATAAACTCAAAACTATATGGTCAATTAATCTATAACAATGCAGGCAGTAATATCCAATAGGGTAAAGACAGTTTCTTTACCAAGTGATGTTGGGAATATTGGACAGAAACATGCAAAAATAAATAAATAAAATTAGACTACTTTATTACACCATAACAGAAATAAAATACAAATTAATTAAAGACTTAAATGTATCACTTGAAACCATAAACTCCTAGAAGAAAACATGCAGTAAAGTCTGTGACATTGTTCTTATTGAATATGTCTTCTCAGACAAGGGAAACAAAGGTAAAAACTAAAAAATGAGATGATATCAAACTAATAAGTTTTGCCTAGTGAAGGAAACCATCAACAAAATGAAAAGAAAATCTTCTGAATTAAAGAAGATAAGTTACTAATGATATACCCAGTAAGTGATTAATATAAAAAATATATATGGAATACATACAATTTAGCAAAACCCCCAACTATCTAACTAAAATAAGCAGAGAACATGAATATACATTTCTCCAAGGAAGACATACAGATGGCCAACAGACATATGAAAAGATGCTCTACCTATCAATCCAATCATCAGGGAAATGTAAATTAAAATCACAATAAGATATTGACTGACATCTATCAGAATGGTTGTCATCAATAAATCAACAACCAAGTGTTGGTGAGAATGTAGAGAAAAGAGTGTCCTATGGCACTATTGGTGGGGTTGCAAATTGGTGCAGCCACTAAGGAAAACAGTATGAAGTTTCTTCAAAAAATTAAAAATAGAACTACAATATGATCCAGAAATTCCACTAGTGGGTATTTATTTGAAGAACTCCAAAATACTAATTTGAAAAAATTGTTCACCCATATGGTTATTGCAGAATTATTTTTAATAACCAAGGTATAAAAGTCACCTAAGTGTCCATTGGTAGATGAATGGACAAATAAGTGGTACATATATACAATGGAATGTTACTCAGTCATAAAACAGAATGAAATCTTGCCATTTATGACAACATAGATGGACATAAAGGGTATTATGGTAAGTAAAATCTGGCAGACAAAAACAAATACCATATGATTATATAAATTTCTAATAACTGTAATGTACACCTGAAACTTATATAATATTGTATGTCAACTGTAATTGGAAAGGAAGTACATTTTTAAAAAATAAATGGAATTAATAAAAAATATGTATAGTAAAGCATATGTTTGAGAAGGCAAAGGAAGGTGATTCAGAGGCATCCATTATCCACATTCCATTCAATCCTATGTATAGATATCTGCCCACTTAAAACTGAGGTTTGGAAATTGTAGTTGTCATAGTTATGGGGACATCTTCACTCATAATGGTGAAACTGGAAGCTTCTTTATATCAGGGTTGGTTATGCATCTTTAAATTCTAATGCCTAGTACAAAGTAGCAAGTACACACTAAAAGTATGTTGAATAAATGAATGAATAAAAAGAGAAGTAAATCTTTCAATTATATCTGACTTAACTAATGATTATGTAGATACATCCAAAATCTGCAAAAGTTGAATAAAATAAATATGGAAGATGAGTTGTTTCTCAATAAAAAAAATTAAGATAATAATTATAGGAGACAGAGAAACAGTATAAAGTAAGTCATACTGTCTGACCTTGGGAAAGTTACTTACCTTCCTAAGTTTAAGGTATTATGTACCTCACAGAACTATTATGAAGGTTAAATAAAATAATATATTTAAAGATTGAATTCAGTATCTGACACTTTGTAACTTTTCACTAAGTCTCAGATATTATGTTTGTTTTGAATTTTATGGGAACTTTTGAAGAAATTTGAACCCAAGATCAAGTTGAGGAGAGTTGTGATATCAGTGTCTTATGAGTTGTAGGGACTGAAATTTCTCAAATATTGTTCCATCATCTGTTTATGGAATTTCCAGGGAGAAGAGCTTCAATTGTGAATTCAGGTTGACCAAAGTAGCTCCAACTACACTCTTGTGAGATAGAGATGCTTAATTGAAAAGTTATGATGAGGGGATTTGGAGAGAAAAATTGTTTGGGGCAAGAAACCTTTTATTAAAAAAACAAGCCCAGGAGAGTGGAGAAGGAAGTGTAAAGAGATTATCCCAAGGATGAGATTTGAATTCAGTCTGGGGAGAAAAGGGAGCTTTTTATTTTCAAGATGAAAGTGTGTTCAGGAAAGGCCTTGGATTCCTGTATGAAAAGAAGAGGGCTCCAGTTCTAAGACTGTAGGTTTTTTTTTTAAGTATATTTACTTATTATGTGATTAGAGTTGTATGCAAACCCATTTACTCTGGGAACCATCACCAGAGCAACAGCTGGAGGAGTTCCAGTCACATATGGGAAGTGGGTGAAGTGACTGGAAAATAGGTGAGTGCTGAGCAGGCAGCATTGTTCCCTCTCTGACCCTTCCCCCACATACAGTGCCACAGGGCTGTGAAATGGGTGGCCCAGCACTGACAAATATCTAAGGCTCTGCCCATTACAGAATAACAGATGTGGTAGCTCTACCTAACACACAAAGACAAACACAGGAGGCTGTCTAGTTGAGGAGACAGAGAAGTATGGCCCAAAAGAGGGAGAAGATCAAGGCTCCAGAGGGAGAACCAAGTGAGGAGGAGATAGCCAACATAATAGATGCAGAATTCCAAACATTGTTGATAATGATGCTTGAGAAATGACTGAGTATGGAAAATGCAAAAAGGAAGAAATGAAGGCTACACTGAGTTAAATGAAAAATTTATACAAAACCAATAGTGAAGGAAGGAAGCTGGGGTTCAAATCAATGTATTGGTACATAGGAAGAAATAAACAGTCAACCAGTACAGAGTGAAGAAACAAGAATTGAGAAAAACAAGGAGATGTTTCAGATAAATATTGTAAAAGGACTGAATTGTCTAAACAACAGGGTACCTTAGAGCTAATGAAGTAGAATACTCAAGGAGCTTGAATTTGGCAAAAAAGGATCATTTTCCCAGGCACTTCAGTGAATACAAGGATCATTATAAGGTTTTCTGAGGGCCCTTATCAAACCAACCATTAGTTTTCTGACAATTTATTCTACATTCATTAACATCTCAGCCCCTATTGCCTCTGAAATGCATGCTTTCCATTCTTTTCATACAAGGGTTCTGGTCCTTGCTTGCTTCCAATTCATCCTCCCTATAGCATCCAGGATGTTTTTTTTTTTTTTAAAGCCTGAAAGTCATATTTCCTTGTTAAAATGCCAATCTTTGGCTTTTCAATGCTTTCAGGAAACAGTTTTCATTGGCCACTAACACGTCATATCCCAGCAACAGAAATGTTTGCATATTCCTTCTCCTCTCCTTACCTTCCCCAAATAGTTTTTCCTCTATTCTCTTACCTGCCTAATTCCACTCACCTCTCATTAATGTCTCCCACTGACTTTCCAGCCCCTTTTTCTTTCATCCATACAGTGGGTTAGATGATTCTTCTTTGTTTACATATGCCTCTGTGCCCCCTCTTATTACCAAAATTTCCCCTTATCTCATTATCATTTCAATTATCTTATCACTCAGGAATTTGTGTGTGCCTCAGAAGTCTATTTAATACAGCTAGCATTCAATATTTGGTAAATGGTGTGAAGATGTTTTTCTAGAATAAGAAGACAAATAAAAGTATGTCTCATTACTTTAACAAGAATACATACTGAGCAGTAAGCCTTCTGTTTAAGATTAGTTTTCTATGGTATAAAAGGTATTTCTTGTACCTGACCTTCACAGCTTCATTTCTTGGCCTCCTCATGTGTCTCTTTTTCTAATTATTTAACACAGTAAGGCTTTTAAGTCATAGGTTTCTTAAAATTGTACTTACTTTCATACTTAGGATATTTATTGGGTAGCCAAAAGGGCAAAAGAAAATTTTTATTCAGATCACACCTTCACCTGAATAAGAGTTCTTGACAGTAATAAAGTCAGCCTCCTTCTAAAGAGAATAAAAGTCTTAAATCTGGATAGTCACTTAATAAGACATGAACATTCATATGTTGTGTTGCGGATTTTTAAGGATAGTTAAAGCTGTAAATGAGATAACAGTGAAGGTTCTTCATTGATATGAATGGTAGTTGTTCAGAAACAGTCTGGAAGGTAATCAAGAAAAAACTGTTCCAAAATCTTCCAAGCAAGTATATCTGATATAACTAGGCAGTAAGCTCATAGATCAAATTTTTCTCACAGTCATCATGCTCAATGAAGTTTTGAAGGTTGAACACTTCAGTTCTTAATTTGGTTTTATTATTTTAAATAATATTATTATTGATTTTGGTTTAAGGATTATGTATATGTTCCTAAAGCAACAGAACAATTTCAACTATGGTATAAAAATAAAGAAAATATTTAGTGTATAAAAATACTTAGAGGATATATTTGTTTTCATCATACTTATTGGTAAATGAACAAAAAGAAACTATAGAATTTCATAATTTATAGGCCTTAAGAGATAGTGATAAAAGACTATTAGGGTCTTTGTTACTGACTTTTGAATAGTGCATGTTATACTGCTTCACCATTCACAGCTCAGGTATTAAATCATAACTGATAAATTGCTTCTAAATACTAATATATCTTTTTTGAAAAGTAATGTTGATTTCTTCCATTCTGTATCACCTCCTTTCCATTCTCTTCATGATATCCTCTCTTTAAGTGTCTGCCTAGAATGGAGAAGCTTATAAAACTCAAAACCCAAAAACAATCCAGTTAAAAAATGGACAAAGGAGAGACTTCCAACCAAGATGGAGGCCTAGACAGACACGCTGCATCTCCCTCCACAACTAAGAAGGAATACAACTACCTCAAAACTAGAGACAACCAGAAGTTCCAGAAAACTGAGTTGCATGGAAGTACAGCAAACAAAGATATAAAGGAGAAATACTCATTCAGACAGGTAGGAGGGGCAGATCTAGGGCAGAAAGGGTGAGGTGTGGTAGAGACAGCAGTGGCGGCCACGGTGGCAGTGGCAGGCCAACAGAAAGCATAGTCAAACATTTAAAAAAGTCAAGAGGGACACCTGGGGAGCACTCCCAGAACCAGACTGCACAGCTCACGGTTTCAGCACCAGAGACATAAAACCTCATTGCTTCTGACTGTGCAAACCAGTGGGGTTGGGGTGGAGGCAGAAACTTCCAGTCTCTCAGCATAGTACGCTTGTTTAAAGGGCTCCCATGGCCCTAGAATGTCCGCAGACCCACATACTCTGGGAATAACAACCAGGGCAACCAGTAGAGAGGCGCCAGTCCTATATGGAAGTGGAAGAAATGCCTGAAAAAGGGAGAGCACTGAGCAAGTGGCATTGTTCCCTTTCAGACCCCTCCCATAAATACAGCACCACAATGTGGTGAAATAGGTCATCCTGTACTGACAAATACCTAAGGCTCTACTCATTCTAATGTAACAGGTGCGATTCCTCAAAAGAAACTTTGCAGGTTAGAAGGGACTGGCAAGAAGTATTCAATGTGATGAAAAACAAGGACCTACAACCAGACTACTCTATCCAGCAAAGCTACCATTTAGAATAGAAGGGCAGATAAAGTGCTTCCCAGACAAGGTAAAGCTACAGAAATTCATCATCACTAAGCCATTATTATATGAAATGTTAAAGGGACATATTTAAGAAAAATAAGATCAACGCTATGAACATTAAAATAATGACAAACTCACTACTATCAACAACTGAACCTAAAAAATAAAAACAAAAACAAACTAAGGAAACAACCAGAACAGGAACAGAATCATAGGTATGGGATCATTTGGAGGGTTATCAGCTGGGAAGGGGAAAGGGGAGAAAGGGGAAAATGGTGCAGGGACTGAGAAGTATAATTGGTTGGTACAAAATAGACAAGGATAAGTTAAGAATAATATAGGAAAGGGTGAAGCCAAAGAACATATATGCACAACCCATGGACACAAACTAAGGGGTTGGGATTGCTGGAGGGAAGTGAGGTATTGGGAAAAGAGGAGAAAAAGGGAAAATATATTTGGACTACTGTAACAACGCAATCAATAAAATATACTTTAAAAAATGGGCAAAAGACCTGAAGAGACACTTCTCCAAAGTAGAAATAGAGATAGCCAACAGGCATATGAAAAGATGATCAACATCACTAATCATCAGAGAAGTGCAAATTAAAGCCACAATGAGATACCATCTCACACCTGTCAGAATGGCTCTCTTTACTAAATCAACAAACAAGTGCTGACAAGGATGTGGAGAAAAGGAAATCCTTTTGCACTGTTGGTGAGAATGCAGATTGGTGCAGCCACTGTGGAAAGCAATATGGAGATACCTCAAAAAAATTAAAAATGGATCTGCTTTTTGACCCAGCAACCCAATTCTGGGAATATTGTCAAAGAAACCAAAAGTGCTAATTCAAAAAAAAATACAAGCACCCTTAATGTTCATTGCAGTGTTATTTACAATAGCCAAGATTTGGAAGCAGCCCAAGTGTCCATCAGTAGATGAGTGGATAAAATAACTATGATGCCTTTACACAAATACTACTCAGCCATAAAAAGAAGAAAATTTTACCATTTGCGACAGCATGGATGGACGTGGAGAACATTATGCTAAATGAAACAAGCCAGTCATAGAAAGACAAATACCATATGATCTTATTCATATGTGTAATCTAATGAACAATCTAAACTAATAATCAAAATAGACAGACGCATAGATAAAGAGCAGGCTGAGAGTTCTGGCATGGGTGTTAGGGGTGGAGGAATGAAGCAAAAATAATAACTTGTGGACATGGACAACAGTGTGGTGATGGCAGGGCCAGTGTGTGGGTGGAGGTGGAAGAGGGTATAAGGGGGATAAGTGGTAGTGAAAAATATATAACAAAAGTAAATTAAAAAGAAACATTTTGGAGTGATCAAAAAAAGTTTTTTCTTGTTAATTGCACCAACCTCTCATTGTGTACTTCCTACTCTTAATATTAGCAAAAGCAGAGAATATTGAAAAGAGATTAACACATTTTGCTGCCATTTTCTGGAAATACATAAATCTGCCATGGCTTTTCAAGTATTCTACTGTGGGTATTCATTTCTTTTCATTACTAGCATTTATATCATTTTTAAAAATCTTTACACGTTACTTAAATGTTCAAAGCAAATGCTCCCTTGCTGCCAAACCAAAGAGCTTTTTTTGAAGACATGGATAGCATAAAAAGTCCAGAGTGTGCTGAATGGAATCAATCCAAATAGTTGGCAATTGGCTACTGTCCAAATAAATTTTGAATCATATTATATATGCTTTCTAAAACAAGTGAAATGTGTTGGTAACTCCACTCAAAACAATGCTCTTTGAAATATAATTCATCACTTGTCAAAATTTTTCATTTCTCTTAAATATTTTTCTACATTAAAATTTGAGGCTTGCGTATATGAATTAATTGGAGTCTGAAAGATACTACACAAAATGGTAAGCACAAAGACTGGGTGCCAAATGCTTTGGACAAAAATTTTTATATATCCATCACTTCAGATTAATTCCTTGTGTCCTTACATCTTCAAAACTCAAATCTTTTTATTGACCAGAAACTAACAAGAAAACCCTTGTGGTTTTCTCTTTAATTCTGAATTCATTAACTGATCATAGTTCTTTACATTTGTTTCTTCCTTTTAAATTATGTATCATAATAAAAGAGATATATACGCATTAATAGACACAGGTTAACCTAAAAATAACACAGACATGGATGAAATGCTTAGACCTTTACTGTCACAATCTTCTTTTTTTTTCTTTGTAATTTTTATTTAGGCTGAAAACTTAGCTTTCTTTTTTTTAATTTTTTTTTATTTTTTGGTTTTTCAATTACAGTTGTCCCATTTTCCCCCGTTGCTCCCCGCTCCAAGCCCATCCCTTCTCCCACAATCATATCCCTCCCCGTTGTCCATATCCATGAGTCATTCATACACGTTCCTTGACTAGACCCTTCCCTTACTTATCCCCCTTCTCTCCCTTCCCCCTCCCCCCTACTGACTACTATTCTAGTCTTTGCCTATTTAGTTCATTTGTTTGTGTTGCTCTTTAGTTTCCTGTATTAGGTGATATCATATGGTATTTTGCTTTCTTTGCCTGGCTTATTTCACTAAGCATAATTCTTTCTAGTTCCATCCATGTTGTCGCAAATGGCAGGAGTTCCTTCTTTCTTTCTGCTACATAGTATTCCATTGTGTAAATGTACCAGTTTTTTGATCCACTCATCTACAAATGGGCACTTAGACTGTTTCCAGCACTTAGCTATTGTAAACAGGGCTGCTATGAACATAGGGGTGCATAGGTTTTCTTGAATTAGGGTTTTAGGATTTTGGGGGTATAATCATAGCAGTGGAATCTCTGGTTCAAAAGGCAGTTCGATTTTTAGTTTTTTGAGACAATTCCATACTGTTTTCTATAGTGGCTGCACTAGTCTGCATTCCCACCAACAGTGCAGTAGGGTTCGTGTTTCTCCACATCCTCGCCAGGATTTGTTGTTTGTTGATTTGTTGATGATGGCCATTCTGACTGGTGTAAAGTGGTATCTCATTGTGGTTTTTCCTTGCATCTCTCTGATGGCCAATGATGTTGAGCATTTTTTTCATGTGCCTGTGGACCTTCTGTATGTCCTCTTCGAAGAAGTGTTTGTTCAGGTTATTAGCCCATTTTTTAATTGGGTTGTTTGTTTTCTTGATGTTGAGTCATATTTATATATTTTGGAGATCAGTCCCCTGTCTGTGATATCATTGGCAAATATGTTTTCCCATATGGTTGGTTTCCTTTTCATCTTGCTGATGTTTTCTTTTGCTGAGCAGAAACTCTTTAGTTTGATGTAGTCCCATTTGTTATTTTTTCCTTTATTTCTCTTGCCTTAAGAGATGTATCCGTGAAGATATTGTTACGTGGGATATCTGAAAGTTTCCTGCCTATGTTTTCCTCTAGGACTTTTATGGTGTCACGGCTTACAGTTAAGTCTTTAACCCATCTTAAGTTTATTCTTGTGTGTGGTGTAAGTTGGTGGTCTAGTTTCATTTTTTTGCACGTTCCTGTTCAGTTCTCCCAGCAACATTTGTTAAAGAGGCTCTTCTCACTTTATTTTATGTTCCTTCCTTCTTTATCAAAGATTAGTTGACCATAGAGGCCTGGGTTTATTTCTGGGCTTTCAATTCTGTTCCACTGATCTATATGTCTGTTCTTATGCCAGTACCAGACTGTTTTGATCACAGTGGCTTTTTAGTATTGTTTGATGTCTGGTATCGTGATTCCTTCTGCTATGTTCTTCTGTTTCAAGATTGCTTTTGCTATTTGGGGTCTTTTTTGGTTCCATATGAATTTTTGGAGTATTTGTTCTAGGTCAGTGAAATATGTCATTGGTATTTTAATAGGGATTGCATTGAATCTGTAAATTGCTTTGGATAGTATGGCCATTTTGATGATGTTGATTCTTCCCATCCAAGAACATGGTATTTGCTTCCATTCATTTGTATCTTCCTTAATTTCTTTCTTCAATGTTGCATAATTTTCAGTATACAGGTCTTTTATGTCTTTGGTTAAGTTTACTCCTAGGTATTTTATTTTTCTTGTTGCTATAGTAAATGGTATTTTCTTTTTTGCCTCTGTCTCTGATATTTTATTGTTGGTGTACAGAAATGCCTTAGATTTCTGTATATTTATTTTGTACCCTGCTATTTTGCCAAATTCACTTATTATATCGAGTAGTCTTTTAGTGGAGTTTATAGGGTTTTCTAGTTATACTATCATGTCGTCTGCAAATAGTGATAGTTTTACTTCTTCTTTCCCAATTTGGATGCCTTTTATTTCTTTGTCTTGTCTGATTGCTGTGGCTAAGACTTCCAACACTATGTTGAATAGAAGTGGGGAGAGTGGACAACCTTGTCTAGTTCCTGATTTCAGGGGGGATGCTTTCAGTTTTTGTCCATTGAGTATGATGTTGACTTCGAGCTTCTCACATATAGCCTTAATTATGTTAAGGTATGCTCCCTCTATTCTTATTTTGCTAAGTGTTTTCATCATAAATGAATGTTGTACTTTATCAAATGCTTTTTCTGCATCTATAGATATGTTCATGTGATTTTTGTCTTTCATTTTGTTTAGGTGATGTGTTATATTTATTGATTTGCGAATATTAAACCATCCTTGCATCCCTGGGATGAATCCCACTTGATCGTGGTGTATTATCTTTTTGATATATTGCTGGATCCTGTTTGCCACTATTTTATTGAGGATTTTAGCATCTATGTTCATCAGTGATATTGGCCTGTAGTTTTCTTTCTTTGTTGTGTCTTTGTCTTGACCTGGTTTTGGGATTAGGGTAATACTGGCTTCATAGAAAAAGTTTGGGATTTTTCCCTCTTATTGGATTTTTGGAATAATTTGAGGAGGGTAGGAGTTAGTTCTTCCCTAAATGTTTTGTAAAATTTGCCTGTGAAGCCATCCAGTCCAGGGCTTTTGTGTGGAGGGAGATTTTTGATTACTGTTTCAATTTCCTTCTTTGTTATTGGTCTGTTGAGACTTTCTATTTCTTCTTGATTCAGTTTTGGAAGGTTATTTGTTTCTAGAAATCTGTCCATTCCTTCTAAGTTGTCAAATTTCTTGCCATACAGTTGTTTGTAGTAATTTCTTATAATTGTTTGTATTTCTGAGGCATCAGTCGTGATTTCTCCTCTTTCATTTCTAATTTTGTTTATTTGGGTATTCTCTCTTTTTTTCTTAATGAGCCTGGCTAGAGGCTTGTTGATTTTGTTTATTTTTTCAAAGAACCAGCTCCTAGTTTTGTTGATTTTTTGGATTGTTTGTTTAGTTTCTATGTCGTTTAATTCTGCTTTGATCTTGATGATTTCCTTTCTTCTTTTTGCCCTAAGCTTTTTTTGTTGCTGTTGTTCTAGTTCTTGTAACTTTAGAGTTAGATTTTTTATTTGAGATTCTTCTAGTCTTTTCAGATATGCCTGTATTGCTATGAACTTCCCTCTTAGGACTGCTTTTGCTGTGTCCCATCGGTTTTGGGCTGTTGTGTGTTCATTGTCATTAGTTTCTAGAAATTTCTTGATTTCCCCTTTGATGTCATTGTTAACCCATTCATTATTTAATAACGTGCTATTCATTCTCCATGAGTTTGGGTGTCTTTAATATTTTTTCTCTGAGGTTGATTTTTAGTTTCAAGGCATTGGTCTGAAAAGATGCTTGACATAATTTCAATTTTCTTGAATTTGTTGAGGCTTGTTTTGTGTCCTATCATGTGGTCTATCTTTGAAAATGTCCTATGTGCATTTGAAAAGAATGTATATTTTGCTTCTTTGGGGTGAAAAGTTCTATATATATCAGTTAAGTCCATGTGGTTTAGTGTGTTGTTCAATGCCTGTATATCTTTGGTGTTTCTTTGTTTGGATGATCTGTCTATTGTTGATAATGGAGTGTTGAAGTCCCCTACTATGAGTGTGTTGTTAATATCCTTCTTGTGGTCTTCTTATATTTGCTTTATGTATTAGGGTGTTCCTATGTTGGGTGCATATATGTTTATCAGTGTTATATCTTCTTGATGGATCGTTCCTTTAAGTATTATGAAATGTCCTTCTTTGTCTCTTTTTATTGCCCTTGCTTTGAAATCTGTTTTGTCTGATATAAGGACTGCTACCCCAGCTTTTTTTTCATGTGCATTTTCTTGGAATATTTTTTATATCTCCATACTTTTAGTCTATGTCAATCTTTTGTTTTAGGTGTGTTTCTTGTAGACAGCAAATATGTGGGTCCTGTTTTCTTATCCATTCCGTTACCCTATGTCTTTTAATTAGAGCATTTAATCCATTTACATTTAAGGTTATTATTGACATGTATTTATTCATTTCCCCTTTGTATCTCTGTTCCTCTACTCTTTTTTTGTTTTTTCTCTTCCTTTTTCTTAGAATATTCCCTTTAGCATCTCTTGCAATGCTGGTTTTGTGAAGATGTATTCTTTTAGTCTTCCTTCGTCTGAGAAACTCCTTATTTCACCTTCTATTTTGAATGAGAGCCATGCTGGGTAGAGTATTCTTGGTTGTAGGCCTTTGTTTTTCATTGCTTGAAATATTTTTGACCATTCCCTTCTGGCTTGTAGTGTTTCTGTTGAGAAATCTGTTGATAGCCTTATTGGAGCTCCCTTGTAAGTTATTTGCTTTTTTCTCTTGCTGCCTTTAGGATTCTCTCTTTGTCTTTGAATGTTGCCATTTTAACTATGATGTGCCTTGGAGTTGGTTTTTGGGAGTTCCTCTTTATTGGAACTCTCAGTGCTTCTTGGACTTGCGTAACTTTTTCTCTCATGAGGTTCAGAAAGCTTTCTGTCGCTATTTTTCCTATCAGTTTTTCAATTCCATGCTCCTTTTCTTCTCCCTCTCTTATTCTGATGATCCTGATATTATTTCTTCTCATGCTATACTGTAATTCCCTTACATCTTGTTCATATTTTTTCAATCTTTTTTCATTTTGCTGTATCGTTTGAGACTTATTTCCTACATTACCCTCTAACTCACTAATAGGATCCTCTGCTTCATTTAGTCTGCTTTTGACTGATTCTACTGTGTTTTTCAGTTCAGAGATTGCATTCTTCATTTTTTCCTGGTTCTTGTTGATAGTTTCTATGTCTTTTTTTTTTTTATGGTGGTGTAGTTCTCTGCAAGTTCCCTGTAATTTTCTTGGAGTTGTTGGTAACTTCCTTGGAGGTTGTCATAGTTGTTTTTTGAGGTTTTGGAGCATACTGAGCTTCTTCACCACCATAGTTTTGAATTCCATGTCTGACATTTGGGCTATGTCTATTACATCTACCTCTCTTTCTGGGGATTCCTCTTTTCTTTTCATTGAGAGGTTGTTTCTGTGTCTTACCATGTTGGATTTTTCTTGTTTGTTTTTGTTATTTGGATTTGTCTGCTTTGCCTTCCCACCTTTGTGGTATGAGATTCTTTATGGTAGATCTGGGGGTTTCAGTGGTGCAGTCTCTTTGATCTCCTGAGCCTGATGTTCTTGGGGTACCTTTTATGTCGTTTGTTTATGCTGTCTGGTTATATTTCAGATGCTTTTTGTTAGGATCTTCCTTCTGGCTAGTTTATTGAGAGTCACTCTATCCACTTTATCTTGAATTCTTTTGTGGAGATGTCAGTTCAGCCTTTGTGTGTTGTCTTGTTTTTCTGTAACCACAGCTGGTCTATGAGGTGGGTCAGAGGTTCCTGTTCCTTGCAGCAGTGGGCCCCTGCACTGTGTGTTCCTTCGGTGTCTGTTGGAGCTAGCCAAAGTGTCTTTGCAGGCACACCTGTTAGTGGGTAAGGTGGCCTGAGAGCCCGCCTCAGGCCTGTCGCGTAGCACTCCGGGAGTTTCCCAAGATGGCCAGGGAGTTATCCTCAGATCTGCCGCACTGTGCTCCAGGAGATGGTCTCTCACCTGCTAGTGCTGGGCCCCAGACACTTGTGTACAGTGGAAGTGAGGGATTGGTGACTATTGATGTCAGCGAGGTTTTTTTTGCGCTCGCTCGCCCGTGCTGGCCCAAGGCGGCCGGGGAGCTAGCCTCCGCGCAGCGCTCTGAGTGAGTGTCTTGAGTCGCTGCTGCCTGCTGTTCTTTGCGTGCCCCTATTCGCCCAGGGCAGCCGAGGATCTAGCCTCAGTGCAGCGCTCAGGGTGAGTGTCTGTGAGTCGCTGCTGCCTGCTGTCCTGGCGCCACAGCTGCCCACTGTTCCCGCACCCTCCTGGGCAGGTACGCGCCGAGCCCGAGCGAATGCTCTGCTTTCCAGCCTGGCACTTGGGCCTGGCTCCCACTGGAGCTGGCCAGGGGCAACTGCACACAGTCTTCTGTGTGTCCAGCGGTCCCTCCCTGTGCCCATTTGGGCACTGATCCTATGTCTGTTGGGGTGTGTCCAAGGGGCCCCTGGACTCGTGGCCCTGCGCACCTGGGCCAGTGAATGATGGCACTTCCCTATGCGTGCCCACGACCCAAGGGGAGGGTTGGGGAGTGAGTGCACGCACCTCTGTGCCTGCGCTCCTCAAGAATGTACTTTCACCCCCAAACTCTACCCCCCTCTCAGTAGTTCACAAGAGAAAAATATAAAGAAGAGAAAATTACTATTTCACTTGCTCAGCAGCACGCTGTCTGCAGTCTTTCAACGCCTATGCCACCTGGTCAAGTTCTGTCTCTGCCAGCCGGTAGAGATCCGCTTTTCTCCTGACTTCCCTCTGGGGAAGCCTGTGGTAGCCAAAAAGCCTTTGTGTCCTTTCAGCTGCAGCTCGGGCAGCCACACCAGTCAGGAGTCCTTTTTCATCCCTTTTTCTTCCACCATCCTCACCAAACATGTTGTTCCCAGATGGTTTTTCCCTAATCCAGCAGTGCCAAGGCTTGACTCCTGCCAGTGTCCAGCTGCTCACTGAGATGTTCTGTCTGCAAATAGTCCAAACTACAGACGGGTCTCAGGAGCCTGAGAGTGCAGCCTCCCCTCACTCCTCCGCCATCTTCCTCCTCACTGAAAACTTAGCTTTCTAATACACATGTTAGGATCAAATTTCATTTGCTTTCTAAATTAACAATTCTAAAAAATCTTATTTGAGGGATAATATTAAGCACTATAGTGCTTTATTAGAAATGAATAGAAGTCAAAATAGACCTTTCCAAGTTAAATTGCTTTACATTAGTCACATAGTCTCAGAAAATTGATCACAGATGTCCATTGCAATTAGAGTTTGATTTATTTTTAGAGTTTCCAAAAGTTGTAACCTTCTAGTAACTAACTACCAGGTCATATTAATAGAGTAGAACATCCCAGTGATTATTCTAAGAGGTAGTTTCACTTCCCAAAGGGCCATTTTTTGTTTGTTTGTTTGTTTTAAATATGCATCTAAGTGACTCAGGATTAAATACAGGTATTTAATGCTGTGAAGACCATTGAGTCTATGACTCTAAAGTAAAATGTGTTTGTTTAAAATACAGTATGTATCAGTATAAATGGGCCTAGAAAATTTGATAAGTACAGGGGCAATTCCTATTCTCGTGAGATATAACAATCACTAACATTTTTCCTTAAATTTTAATGTATTGATGAATTAGCAAGTTTGCACTGGTAAGCCATGTCTGGTCTGGTTATTTCAGTCAACTTAATAATCAACGCAGATCACTGCATAATCAATTCAGCAGAAGAAATGTAAATTAATCATAAAAACAGTTTCTAAATTATGGTCAAATGTAGTGCCCACAAAAAGATGTCTTATGCCAATGAGTCTTTTCATAAGACTGTTTCTCAATTTGATCTTCCTGTTGTTGTTACAGCTATAATTCCAGTCCAAGTCTTAAAACACAAACATCATTGTGCTTATGACATCACACTTATATAGCAACTGATTTAAACTTTAGGATAGATGATTCAGTTTTTAAAAAAGCTATTCCAAGTCATAGTTTAAAAATGATATCTTTAAAATGATTTGACAGATTTTTTTTCCCTCTTCTAGTTCTGTTAAAATGGTTGAGAGTTTAACCATCTGCTAAAAATGCATACACACTTGTGCAAACATGCTTGATCTATTTGATTACTTCTAAGTTCTACATATTTTTACAAACTATGTATTTTAAATATGGGATTGGATATTTTCTAAAGATATTTTCTGAAGTCTGAAGGCTTTCTGATTATAATACTTTTTTTGTGGTGCTCTTTCCGCAATGCCTGGTCAATACTGATTACAGTGAAATGAAAAACATTTACTTTCATTTATGGGAAGTTATGAAATTCTTTTCTCCCCTACTGATAATTCCTGTCTAAATGTTTACCTTTTAATATACACTCTGTCAGGTGACCTTCGAGCTCACAGACACAGTCATTATTAAAAACAACTGGATTGTACTCCTTGTAAAATTTGAGACTAGACAGAAGGTTATAAAGCATGAAGACATCTATGGCTACAAAAATATCTGTGACTTAAAAACACTCATTACTCAATGAACTTGAAGTCAGTGACTATATTATGTGAAAAAGAGAATATTTGATGCTTCCTAATTTACATAAAGTATGATAGGAAGTATTTCATGGAAAACCATAGTATCACAGGATATTTTTCAAAATTTAAGTTTGGTCAAATACCAAGTGAGAAGGTGAAATTCTCCTGAAGTAAGCTGAAAGACACTCTGAAGTTGATTTATCTTGAAGTTGTGTTTTACATAGGTTCTTTCACTAAACCTGAGATTAACAAGAAGTCATGCATTGACTTTCCATATGATGTCTAGTGCTTGTATTTGATAAAATAACTAGTTTGCCATATTCTAGACAAGAGCCTTGAATTTAACAAATCTTTATGGAGTGTCCAAATCATGCTAGCCACAGCAGAACAAGATTTAATGGTTGGGCATGGCTCTTGGTAGGCTCTCAGTTACCTTGCCTGATCTTGCCTTGAGTAATTTCTTCTTTTGGTTTCATTAACTAATGTACCTGGCTTTTGTTCAGGCTTTGCAAGACAGTAATTTATGACAACAGTTAGTTAATAAAATATGCATTGTATTTTCTCCGTATAAAACAGTAAGCTTAGCTCTTGTCATTTTTTCTCTCTCATACTTGCACAGGAACAATAAGAACAATCTGAAGGAAAAGAACATATTGAATGGTCCCAAGTCCTGGTGTGAGGAATAAGGAAGTTGGGTACTTAAGTTTGAGAGCTTTGTCCTCAGGAAGGTACATTTACCTGGCTCTTAGTTCCCTTTGAAAAAGGATTATCTTGTTATTTGTCTGCTTCCTGGTCTACCCAACTACTGACTCAGTAAGTAGCAAACACAAGAAGTAAGAAAAATATTGAAGTCAAGTTGGCTGTTTTAAATGTAGCTAGAGAAAAAAATTTTTTTCAAAAGAGGTCTGGGTTTTTTTTTATCCACCTGCCAAAACACTGGTCATTTCTTTAATATGAACATTTCAATTAGATAAGTGAACTAAGCCTCTTTTTAGACATGCCCATCTATCTGAGTATATTCTCATTGATTTAATGAAATAACTTCTAAAGTGCAGAGTCTTCTAAAGTTAAACAAATGAGCAACCTTCTCAATAATTTATTCACTCTCTGCAGGTTTGCTTACCTCAACATTTCAGGACCAAGACCATACAATCTTCTCACTTTGTGGTCCATCCATGTTTTTCTACCATCTTCTCATATCTTCTGCTAACTAAATTTTTGATGGCTCAAGTTTCACTGCATTTGAACGACTTTATTTTCTCATGTGTTTTGTACTGTTATGTTGTGAGCTATACCCAGCAGAATCTTACTTGTGGGGATCTTTCAGGCCATGGATTATAGGTAAGTGTCTCACAGGAGATTTGCATTGCTTCTGCTGAGTGTTCTGAAATGCCATCAACCTGGAACAATTTAATTTACATTACTTAGAAGGAGGTAAAATTTGATCCCCAAATCTAAATAAGGGCAGGCCTAATTTACAAATTCTCAGGAAAGACTTAACCCAAGACAATAGGTCTCATCTCCATTTTTCAGTGAAGTTTTTTTTTTTTAATCTATAATTTTATTGACTGTATAGCCCTTTGGAAGTACCAACTTTACATGAGAATCTCAGTTCCAACTCCTTGTTCTGTGTGAAGATCTAGGACACTGTGCAATCCTTTTGAGGCTTGGTGATTGATCAAAATTGGCAAGTCCTCAATAATAGCCTTTGAGTAAGCTTCCATATACTACTCTGGTTAGAAATTCTCTTTCATCTTGAAACCCTGGAAATTTTTCTTTAATTTATAGTAAGCCTCGACCTGTATTTTTTTTAAATGTTATGTTTCATGAAACATTTCTACATGTTCTCTATCAGAAATATTATCAGAATTTGTAGCCTTCCATATTGCCAGACATAGAGATTCACAGATTCTTAGATTTTAAAAATACTCAAGGTAATCTCTTTAGCCTACAAAACTACAGAATATTTTGTATGCAATAGTTGGGGCTATTATCACCTCTCCTATGTAGCTTGATATTAATTTATATGTATTACTTGAGTCTTTTCACTTAGATTATAATTCCTTCAAGTTGCTGACTGCATCTTATTTTTCTTGTTTATGTCCCATTGTGCCTAGGACAGTGTCAAGTACATGACAGTTGTTCAATAACACTTATTATTTGATTTAAGCAATCACCAACTTCTTTCATACAGGCTAAGATAAACATTGTAGCCATATTTTGCTATCCTTTCTTTTCATTTAAGCACCTAATTTTTTTCTTTCTAGTGGAAGTCATTGAATACTTATGATTAAATAATCCTTCATCCTACTGAGGATAGTCTTATGTAAGCAACTAGTATGGATACAGAAAACACAGTCTTTTGTTTGTTTGTTTACTTTTCTCTAATTAGTGACTGATATAACCCAGGACATGTCAATGTTCTAAATTTTCATTGTATTTAATCCAGTTCAGTTACTTTAATTATTATGATCTAATTTTTAAAAAAATGATATTTGAAAGAGAAAGGTAAAAATAGCCATTTTTGGAGATTAGAGAAATGCTATTTGAGAATAACTAGTGCAAAGGCCTTGTTTTATGTGCTAGTTTAACTTACAAGAGCTTAAAAATTCTGATACATATGTGTTGCATATCATCAAATAGGAAATTTCTTAAATTATATTTGTATGTTAATTACTAATTTTAGGCTGTGGTTTTTTGAAGCAGTAAAAGATCCTAGATCCTTTGCCTCATTGAGAAGAAAAGAAAAATTCTTCAAAGTTGGGGACTATTAGTCACCAATATAGGGACTGTCACTTTTCTAAACTTGAGTAGAAATGAATTCAATAAAAAGAGACATAAGGATGGATTTATAAAAATAATGTGTCTTCAACTAATGGGTTTCTTGTTCTAATGTTTCTTTACTGTCATCCTTTAAAATTATGCAAAAAATAGTATTTAAGTGATAACAAAGAATTCATTAAAATATTAATAGTTCTGGTTTACCAATTCACTTACTAGGTCACTTAATTATTTAGTCATTGATTCTGTAAATGTCAGACTTACCATAAACTCTAGTGATATGCATAAGTAAGGTTATCGTTCTTCTGGTAATTACAGTCTAACAACTTCAAATAAAAATTTGGCATCATTTATACATTTCAAATGAATTAAAGTGATTTTTTCTTTTAAACCAATGAGGGATACCCAAAGGATTAGAAACTGTATTCAGCCTCCAACCTCACCCATTAAAAAGATTATGGTGAGCAGTTTTAAGGAAGGAAAAAACAGGGACTTCCAGCTAAGATGGAGACTTAGACAGACATGCTCAGTCTCCCTCTACAACTAGAGAGGAATACAACTACTTCAAAACAAAAGATAACTAGAAATTCCAGAAAATAAAACTACACGGAAACCCAATGTACAAAGTTATAAACCAGCAGCACTCTTTGGGCAGGTAAGAAGAGCGAAAGTGGGCGGTGCTGTTTGCGGTTGCACCAGGGACAGTGGCAGGGGGAGCAATCCCTGCTGCAGTCGAACCCCGGCAGCTTGCGACCCCAATGCTGGGAAAAGAAGCTACCACATCACCTCAAATGATGAGGCCCAGAGGGTATGAGGACAGACCCGAGTCTCCAAGCGGAGAGTAACGGCAGAAATCCATCTTAGACCCCCGACCCCACACAAAGCGCCACGGCGCTGCGAAATAGGTTGTGGATCACCACTGCTCGCTGGGCAGTGACGACAAAGGGCCACAGCACAGCGAAAAAGGTTGTAGATCACTGCCGGTCACTGGGTTTTGATGAGTACATAGGCACTGCCCCCTATAGCCAGCCCAAGAAAACAAAACACATCTGTCAAAATGAGGCAGACTACTATAGAAATCCCAGTGGCACAGCTCCCCAGGCAACAGATGAAAAATCTGACAGATGAACAAATAAGAAACCTGTCAGAGGCTCAGTTCAGGGTCTTTGTTATCAGGTGGCTTACAGAGTTAACAAAAGAGCTGGAAAAGGATGAGAAAGAACTGAAAAACACTCATACTGAAAGGAACAAAACTACATAAGAGACAGATGGTGAGGAAATAAAATCCAGAGTTCAAATCAACAAACCAGAACATAGAGAAGGAACAAACCATCAACCAGTGCAGAGAGAGGAAACAGGAAGCAAGAAAAATGATGAGAGGATCAGAAACCTCTGGGACAGCTATTAGAGACCCAACATAAGAATCATTGGTTTGTCAAAGGGTGAAGAAGATGAACTAGAAATTGAAAAATTAAGTGAAAATATAAAAAAGCAGAACTTTCCAAACTTGGGGAAGGAAATAGACTTACAGGTCTAGGAAGCACAGAGAGTTCCAGAAAAACTGGACCCAGGGAGAACCACTCCAACACACATTATAATCAAATGTCAAAAGTTAAAGATAAAGAATCTTAAAAGCAGCAAGAGAGAAGAAAAGAATCATGTACAAAGGGGTCACAATTAGACTATCAGCTGATTTCTCAAGGGAGACCCTGTAGACAAGAAGGGACTGGCAAGAAATATTCAAAGTAATGAAAATCAAAGACCTACAACCATGAATACTCTATCCAGAGAAATTGTCATTCAGAATAGAAGGGCAGAGAAAGTGTTTCCAGGACAAAATAAAACTGAAAGAGTTCATTAGATCCAAACCACTATTATATGAGATATTAAAGGGACTAGTTTAGAAAAAAAGAGGATCAAAACTCTAAATACTAAAATGAAAACTGCATCACAAGAAACGACAACAGAAGCTAGGGAATTGAAACAAAGGCAAACTAAATAGGCAACGAGAATGGAAAAAGAACTATAGGTATGGGGAGCATATTGGGGGGATATCAGCAGGGAGGGGGTAGGGAGAGAGGGAGGGAGATGGTATAGGAACTAAGAAGCATAGTAGAAAGGAATGGAATAGACAGAGAGAGGTTGAGAAGAACTATATGCACAACCAATGGACAACTGGAGGGAGGGGGGGCCACCGGGTGAAGGGGAGCAGAAGGAAGGGAAATTGGGACCAATGTAACACTATAATCAATAAAACACATTAAAAAAATAATAATAAAATGCTGGGTAACTTTGAAAAAAATAAAAAGAAGAAAAAAACAGAAATCTCCCAAGAACACAATATAGGTAGCATCTAAATTAAGGAATTTGAAGGACTCTAGTTTTGAGATACATGTTTTAATTTTTAAACAATATTTTTAGCAATGAAAGAACTATGGGAGAGATCCAAGATGATGGAGGAGTGTGGAAGCCCCACTAACCTCCTACGAGGACTAGCCTGCATTTACAACTTAATTGTTGAGAAGTCATCTGGAATAACCAATTGAACAATAGGTGAAGAGAGGTCTCATAACCATGGAGAGACAAAAAAGACCGCTACATCACAATGTGACTGGTAGGAAGTGCAAAGACATGAGAGGGCTGGCTGGGCTCCCACGGGTGGCAGCTGAAGGGACTGAGAAACAGCTCATTAGGCCGATGTTCCCCCTGAGAAGGGCAGGTTCTAAACCCCCAGCTAGGCTTCCCAGCCTACAGCAACAGAGTGGAAAGTAAAATAGTACCCAACTGTGAAAAGCAAAAAGCCACAGGATTTCTTGCTAGCTGGAGAGAAACAGCTGGAGAAAAAGAGCTCTTAAGCAGATCATGTACAAAAATATTTTGGCCCCCAATTACCCTGGGCTCAAGCAGAGGGAAGGCAGAGAGGACCTGAGACACATGGGGAGAATTTGGAGCGGTGGCTTTGAGGAGAGAACTGGGGGAAAAGCCAACCAGATCCCAGTGCTGACTCATTCTCAATACAGGAGGCAGACCATTCCCCTCTGAGTGGCATCAACCTGAGGGTAAGCAAAAGCTCTGCTTACAGAAATTAAGCTACCCCATCCTTGGTCCTTAATCTTAGAGCTAATCACAGATTGAATAGATTAACAACTAAAGGAGACAGACAAAGGCAGTAGATCTCTGGAGATCTCCAACAGGCTGCCTAGGCCCAGACTGGTACATGGTCTGATGCCACCAGGGGCAGATCCAGGAAGTACAGACCAATCTAAGAAGCAGCAACAAACAAGAATAGTCACAAAAATGAAAAGACAGGGAGACAAACCCCATCGAAAGGAAAGGAAAAATTCGCAGAAAGAGTGCTAAATGAAACAGAGGGAAGCAAACTATTAGATATGGAATTCAAAACATGGACTATGGGGAAGCTCAATGAGCTCTGCAAACTCAAGGGAAATTACAAGGAACTTACTGAGAATTACACCAGCATGAGAAAGAACATAGAAGCTATCAATAAGAGAAAGGAAAAAATGAAGAATACAATATTTGAATTGAAGAACACAGTAGAAGGAATTAAAGCAGGCTAGAGAAAGCAGAAGATCAGATCAGTGAACTGGAGGACAACAGAGAAAGAAAATCCCCAAAGAATACAACAAAATTAAAATAGACTGAACAAGAATGAAGAGGTGTTAAGAAAGCTGCAAGGCAACATGAAATGTGATAATATCCGTATCATGGAAATTCCAGAAGAAGAAGAAAAGGAGCAAGGGATAGAAAATGTGTTTGAAAAACTAATGACAGGAAATTTCCTTAACTTGATGAGAAGAAAGATTCGTGCAAGACCAGGAAGCACAGAGGGTCCCAATGAAGATGAACCACAACAGGACCACTTCAAGACACATCATAATTAAAATGGCAACATTCAAAGACAAAGAGAGAATCCTAAAAGCAGCAAGAGAGAAACAAATAATAACATACAAGGGAATTCCAATAAGGCTATCCTCAGATTTCTCAGCAGAAACACTACAAGCCAGAATGGAATGGCAAAAAAATATTCCAAGCAATGAAAAAGAAAAGCCTACAAACAAGGATACTCCATCCAGCAAGGTTCTCATTCAAAATGGAAGGTGAAATAAGGAGTTTCCCAGACAAACGAGGGCTAAAAGAATACATCTCCACCAAACCAGCATTGCAAGAGAAGCTAAAGGGTCTGCTTTAAGAAGATGAAGAAACAGAGAGAGACAGAGAGGAACACAAGTACAAAGGGGGGAAAAGACAATGAATAAGTACCTATCGATAATACCCTTAAATGTAAATGGATTAAATGCACCAATCAAAAGACATAGGGTAGCTGAATGGATTAGAAAGCATGACGCACATATGTGCTGTCTATAAGTGACAAACCTTAGAACAAAAGATCTACATAGACTGAAAATGAAGGCATGGAAAAAAGTATTTCAAGCAAATGGACATGAAAAAAAGCTGGGGTAGCAATACTTATATCAGACAAAACAGATTTCACAGAAAAGACCATAAAAAGAGAAAAAAATTCATCGAGAAGATATAAACCTTGTAAACATCTTTGTACCAACTTAGGAGCGCACAACTATGTAAGAAAAATTTAGAAAGACTTCAGAAAGGATATAGAAAGCAACACACTTGTAGTAGGAGATTTTAAAACCCCATTGTCTACAATGGACAGATCTAGAAGCAAAGAAACAACAAAGATATTGAGGCATTAAACAACACTCTAGATCAAATGAACTTAGTTGATATATAGAACTTTTCACCCCAAAGAAGTAAAATATACATTCTTTTCAAGTGCACATGGAACATTTTCAAAGATAGACCACATAGTAGGACACAAGTCTCAACAAATTCAAGAGAATTAAAATTATATCAAGCATCTTCTCAGATAACAATGGCTTAAAACTGAAAATCAACTTCAGGAAAAATCTCAAAAATATTCAAACTCGTGGAGAATGAATAACATGCTATTAAATAATGAATAGGTTAACAATGACATCAAGGAAGAAATCAAAACGTTTCTGGAAATGAATGATAGTGAACACACAACAACCCAAAAGCTATGGGATACAGTGAAATCAGTCCAGGAAGTTCATAGCAATACAGTCCTACCTAAAAAGGATAGAAGAATCTCTAATAAAAATTTTAACTCACAGCTATAAGAACTAGAGGAAGAACAACAAGCAAAGCCAACAGCGAGTAGAAGGAAGGAAATCATCAAGGTCAGAGCAGAATTAAATGACATAGAGACTAAACAAATAATTCAAGAGATCAACAAAATTAGCAGCTGGTTCTTTGAAAAGATAAAGAAAATCGAGAAGCCTTTAACCAGGCTCATCAAAAAAAAAAAAAAAAAAAGAAAGAAAGGAAGAAAGAAAGAGAACCCAAATAAATAAAATCAGAATGAAAGAGAAAAAATCACAACCAATACTAAAGAAATAAAAATAATTGTAAGAAATTATTACAAACAACTATATCACAAGACATTTGATAACCTAGATAAAATGGAGAAGTTTCTGGAAACATAATCTTCCAAGAGTGAATCAAAAGAAGCAGAAAGCCTGAACAGACAAATAACAACTAGTTAAATTGAAGCAGTAATCAAAAATCTCCTGGCACACAAAAGCCCTGGACTGGATGCCTTCACGGTTGAATTTCACAAAACATTTAGGGAAGAACTACTTCCTATCCTTCTCAGACTTTTCCAAAAAATTCATGAAGAGGGAGGACTCCCAAACTCGTTCTATGAAGCCAGTAATACCTAATTCCATAACTATATCAAGACACAACAAAGAAATAAAATTACAGGGCAATATTGCTCATGAACATAGATGCTACAATCCTCAACAAAATATTGGCAAACAGGATCCAGCAACACATTAGATAGATTATACACCACGATAAAGTGAGATTCATCACAGTGATGCAAAAATGGTTTAATATTCACAAATCAATAAAAGTAATACACCATATAAACAAAATGAAAGACAAAAAACACATGATCATATCAATAGCTGCAGAAAAAGCATTTGATAAAGTATAACACCCATTTATGATAAACTCAAAGGAAAGTGGAAATAGAGGGATCATACCTCAACATAATAAAGGCCATATACGAGAAACCTGAAGCCAACATCATACTCAGTGGGCAAAAAACTGAGAGCATTCCCCCTGAGGTTGAGAACAAGACAAGGATGTCCACTCTCTCCACTCCTTTTTAACATAGTCTTAGAAGTTCTATGCATCTAAACTGGAAAGGAGGAAGTAAAACTGTCATTATTTGCAGACGACATGACAGTGTACAGAGAAAATCCTATAGACCCCACAAAAAAACTACTCGACCTAATAAGTGATTTCGGCAAAATAGCAGGGTACAAAGTCAATATTCAGAAATCTAAGGCATTTCTGTACATCCAAATTAAATTTCAATGATAGAAACTAAAAGAAAAATTTCATTTATGACAGCAACAAGAAAAATAAAGTGCCTAGGAATAAAATTGACTAAGGAGGTAAAAGACCTGTACTCAGAAAACTACATGTCACTGAAGAAATTTAGGAAGATACAAATAATGGAAGCATATACAATATTCATGGATGGGAAGAATCAAAAGCATTAAAATGTTCATACTACCCAAAGCAATTTATAGATTCAATGTAGTCCCTATTAAAATACCAATGACATATTTCACAGACATAGAACATATACTTCAAAAATTCATATGGAACCAAAAAAGATCCCGAATAGTCACAGCAATCTTGAGGAAGAAGAACACAGGAGGAGGAATCACAATACTTGATATCAAACTATACCACAAGGCCACAGTTATCAGAATCTGGTACTGGTATAAGAATAGACATATAGATCAACAGAACATAATAGAGAGCCCAGAAATAAACTCAGGTCTTTATGGTCAACTAATATTTGGCAAAGGGGGAAGGAACATAAAATGGAGTGAAAAGAGCTTCTTCAACAAATGGGGTTGAAAGAACTGGACAGGGACAAAAAAAAAACCAAAAAACTAGACCACCAACTTAGACCATACACCAGAATAAACTCAAGATGGATCAAAGACTTAAATGTAAGCCATGACACCATAAAAGTCCTAGAGAAAAACACAGGTAGAAAAATTTTAGATATTCTGCGTAGCAACATTTTCACTGATATATCTCCTAAGGCAAGGGAAATAAAGGAAAAAATAGACATATGGAACTATATAAAACTAAAAAGTTTCTGCTCAGCAAAAGAAAACATCAGCAAGATGAACAGGGAACCAACCATATAGGAAAACATATTTGCCAATAATACCTCAGACAAAAGATTGATTTCCAAATTATATAATGAACTTATACAACTCAACACCAAGCATACAGACAACCCAATTAAAAAATGGGCAAAAGACCTGAACAAACACTTCTCCAAGGAGGATATGCAAAGGATGCCCAACATCAATAGCCATCAGAGAGATGAAAATAAAAACCACAATGAGATATCATCTCACACCTGTCAGAATGACAATCATAAACAAATCAACAAAAAATATGTGCTGGCAAGGATGCAGAGAAAAGGGAACCCTTGTGAACTGCTGTGGGAATGCAGACTAGTGCAGCCACTATTGAAAACCATTTGAATTTCCTCAAAAAATTAAAAATGGAACTGCCTTTTGGACCAGCAATTCCATTCCTAGGATTATATCCAAAAAATCCTGAAACACCAATTCAAAAAAACTTATGCATCCCTATGTTAATAGCAGCACTATTTACAATAGCCAAGTGCTGGAAACAGCCTAAGTGCCCATCTGTAGATGAGTGGATCAAAAAACTGTGGTACATTTACACAATGAAGTACTATGTAGCAGAAAGAAAGAAGGAACTTCTACCATTTGTGACAACATGGATGGAACTAGAGAGAATTATACTTAGTGAAATAAGCCAGGCAATGAAAGAAAAATACCTTATGCTATCACCTATTACAGGAGACTAATGAACAATACAAACAAATGAGAAATATTAAACCAGAGGTATGTAAACAAGGAATAGACTAATAGTGACAAGGGGGAGGAGAGAGTGAGAGAAGGGGGTAAGAAAGAGAAGGGTCTTGTCAAAGAACATATATAAATGACCCACGGACATGGACAACTGGGTGGGGCTGACTGTGGGAGAAGTGGTGGGCAAGGTGCGGGGAAGCAATAGGGTAAAACGTGGGACAACTGTAATAGAAAAACAAACAAACAAAAAAAATTTTAGTGGGGAAAAAAAATGAAGAATCGAAATGCAATTTCAGTGAATTTTAGAAGGACAAGGATTTTCCTTCACACTGTATATTTTTCTCCCTATCTGATCCCTCCAGATTATGGCATTCTGATGAAGTTCTTTGCATGAAACTAATAAGACCAGCTGTTAATAGAAGATTTTTTGACCAAAACTTTGACTGGAATATCATGCCTAAAGGAGACATGCTTGGGCTCTGGTTGTTACCAAAAAGCCCTGAGGAACTAAGATTAACTTTCAAAGGTAATGACAGCCCACGAGAAAAAAGGCCTGGTACCTTAGTTGGTTGTAGAGTTCATGGCAATCTCTCCAAGGATGGAATAAAGGTTGCTTTCCAGAAAGATTGCTGGAAGGGACATTAAGGCACAATGAAAACCTGAAGGACTTGGGAAAGACAAGTATGTACAGGCAAGGCTGAATGGCAGGTATGTGGCTCAGCTTCTTTCCCTGTAGGGAAGACTGAAGGTCACCCTAACTGTTCCTTGTGTAAGTTCCAGTAAAGTAGAACTAAAGATCATAAGTGATCATTTGCTGCTCTTGTTGTGTTTATGCAAACAAACAAATTAAAACTGGACTTAAAGCAGTCCCTTTAATAACAAGGAGGGTAATCTAAAGGATAAAAATTGTGATTCATGGAAAGTCACAATGCTCAGTGGTAGACTATAAAGTAGTGCAACTAACCATTTTTAAAATTTCTTTTCATTCAAAGTCTGTTTGCATTTGAAAGTTAAATCATGTCTGTGACATCATCGAAGATGCTTAATTTACAGGCAAGAAGAATGTCAAATGCCTTGCAACTGGGTGTCTTTCCAATAAGACAGTCTTACAGATTTAGAGTCTTGTTTGTGAGTTATGTTGCATACATTAACATGTGTTTTCTGTTTTCAAAGGGCATAAGCCTATAATCTCATTGCCTGAGTGATTGTCTATATGTATAGGCCTCACTTAATCCTGTCTGCATCACTGCCTCCTGAGATTCAATGGTTTGGCTGAACTAAGTGGCTGGGTTGGTGAAAAATGAGGTGGTCTGTGGGCTTCACTTTAAAACTGGTTTCTCTTTTCTATCCTAATTCTTTGGACAGATAAGGCCCAGAGCTCTGAGAGGGGAGAAACCTAAAATATTTTCCTCAGCCCAAACTAAGTATAATGGGCAAAGGGGTTTTGGACAGGTGAGATGTGCCTGGCACACCTTCCCCCAAAGAAGCCCCTTTTTATCCCCTAATGCGGGACATTGAAAAATTAATACCTGTCTTTTGTCATCTGGTAGTTATGGATTGAATAATGTCTTTTAACCCTGTTGCCAAATCTATTGCCCCCAGAATACAACAAGGATGCCAGCCTGTTAAACCAAGCACGCTGTTGTCCACGGACAGCCAACTAACCTGCAGTCTACATGATCCTTCACCAATGGGGAAGGCCACCCTCCCCTCCACACCCCCACTCTTATTAGGGATTTCTGGACCCAAGGGTAGGTAGGACACTGACCATGTCCAGCTTGAAGCAGCTAGAGGAGCTCAAGACCTTCTCACATTGTCCTTTATAAAATTATAAAGTGTCTTAAGTCTGAGAGGGTGGAAATGTTATTTTTTGTTATAAAAAATTAATTAATTAAAAAAAGAAAAATGAACTAAAAGAAAGAACTATGAAGTCTTCTAGGGACACATATTTTATTTCATTTTATTTTATTACTTTATTTTATTTTATTTATTAAAAATTGTTACTCAGATAGCTTCAGGAAAGGCAATATCTCATTATCATAAGGATCCTAGAGCACAGCAGGCAGTTCATATATAATGAATATCATTTATACCATGCTAATTTATTCACATCACTCATAGGCACTGTTTACATTTAATATAAGCGTACCTATACAATATAAAATTGGCACATTTATTAGATTTAATAATGGAGTTAATATAAATAGTCATCATTTTAATTAAACTTTACCAAAAGTCACTTAGAAAATGCATAGAATATTTTTTCTCTAGTTTTTGACTTTATGCAGTTTAACATTATTTTGGCATCTGAGTAGAGACAATATACTGTTTATTAAATAAAATGAAGTGTTTGAAACCTTTTGTCTCTGTAAGGGCACTTATAATGTATAAGCAATTTCTTGGAGTGAATTTTTTTTGCCTAAATCCCCATGGGAGAAGTGCAATAATTTATTTTAGGCATATTTCTCAGCAATCCATAGCCTATTGGTTCCCTATGACAGCATTTATCTATATTCTTTCACATTTGCTAAGAGAGAGTTGATAAGACTAAGAGACAAAAGTTAGAAATGAAAAAGAAAAACAATTACGTTATATTGTTTTATATTACATGCTGAGAAAGAGAAGATTATAAAATTCTCCTGTTTCTAGAGATTCATGAGAATGGATCAGAGACTTCAAATATACATTCTTAGCTTAGTATGAATGTAATAAAATCATGAGGACTGACACAAGGTAGAAACTTGCTTTTGGAGTTGTACTCAGCTTAATAAAAGAGGCAGTAACCCAGTCACATCTGCATTTGTTAAAATAAAAATATGTACATTTGAGTTTATTGAGGCAGCAATTGAAATTTTATGTTCTTGTACAAGTTTGTGAGAAAATCTCTGTGTTTAGGTCATTCAACTTTGGTATCAATTTGCAAAAATAAAGGCCGACACTGCTGATGTTAGTTAGGAAGCTGTCATCTATAAGAATCAGAAACCCACAACTCAAATTAATGAAAATGTACTATCTTGCTTGTAAATCAAGAGTTTAGAAAGTTTTCAAGATATTTCAAGGTAGTAGTTTTAAAATGTCATCAAGTCCTCAGTGTTTTCCATCTCCTCATGGTTCTGATATCTTTATTGTGATGGCTGTACACTTACGGACATAAAATAATTAAAGCAGTTCTGGCAACATATTCAGACATGGCATCTCTAATAGAGAGAAACGGAACATTCCTTCTTAATCTCATTTACATAAATAAGAAACCCCTTTCTGTAGATGCCACATGGGCCTCCTAGGACATTGGTTACCTCCCAACTGTCCCACTCCCCTACCCAAATTTCAATCACAGGTAAAGGGAATGGGACCCCATTGACTGGTCTAGATTCTAAAATAATTAGAATTTAATTAGGGTCACTCCTTCCTGTGTGAAGTTTCGCTTTGTCAGTAAGAAGAAGAGGGTCAATTGACACTGGAGAGAATCTCTAATGTTTCTTACAACCAGTAGTCCAACAAACATTGGGGGAATTCTGGACTTGCAGGCCAAGGAACTTGATCATTTGCCATATACCCTTCACCTGGGAAAAAGTTACACTTGATAAACAATTATCAGAGGAATATGATTTCAAAAAGTTTGGGCCAACCCATCTCCAAAAGGAATAATATAAATGAAGCTTTCATAATTGCGCCAGCATGGGACTGTGAAAGGCATGTTGACGTTGGTAAAAGAAGGCAACTTTCCTTGAGTCATAATTCCAGCTCTTATTAATGAGTTCATAGGTCAAAGCAAGTGTTTCTTGGAGCATCTGTCTCCTTATCTGTAGAAAGTGGTTAATAATACCTGCCTTATATGGCTTTTGCAAGGATTCAGGTAATGTATATTAAAGTAGTTTGTAAACTGTAAAGCTCAGTACTGCATAATCCAAAGGTATGATTAGCTCATGAATCAGTCAGTTTTACCTCTGCACTTCACACTTTTCCCACTGTTTAGTCATGTTTTCCTGCTCTCACCAAAGTAACTTCCAGCTATTTCATTGCCACCTCATGTTTAACATGGCAAAGATTAAGATTTTAATTCTCTTACCATAATACACTCCTCTTTTCAACCCTGTACTCTCTGTAGGGAATTTTACCCCAGTGCAAATCACACATATCTGAGTCTGAGCCTGTGTTAGAACCTTCACAACCATGAATTTATTAAATCATGCCACTTTCCATAGCTTCTCTATTTCAAACTCCCCCACCACACACACACACACACACACACACACACACACACACACACAATCTAGTTCAGAGTACTGTCATTTAACACATAAACCTTCTACAACATTTTCATTAGCTTTGCTTCTTCAACTTTATGTGAAAGCTCCCCAGACAAGATTAAAAAGTTGGACATTTCTGTAACATGACATCTCTCCCTGCATGCTCCACAAGCCTGGCTGTTTTGCAACAATCTCAAATACTACTAGATGTATACATTTGATGTCCTCTAAACATTTGAAAGTAAAGCCATTCTGTAAATCTGAGACAGGCAGTCCTTTGAGAAGTTCCTTCTAACCTCTTTCTTTTGCATTGGTGAGGGTGGGGAAAAGAACTGATAAGTGTCTGGGGGAGTGTAAGACTACCAGAACAAATTAGAACTTTACTTCATTTTTTCCCCACTAAAAATGTTTGTTTGTTTTTCTATTACAGTTGCCCCACTCTTTTCCCAATTGCTTCCGGCCACCCTGCCCACACCTTCTCCCACAGTCAATCCCCACCCCTTTGTCTATGTACATGGGTCATTTATACTTGTTTTTGACTAGACCCTTCCTTTTCTAATTCCTCTTTTCTCCCTCCCCTCTCCCCCCTTATCACTGTTAGTATGCTCCTTGTTTACATGCCTCTGGCTCAGATTTGCTCATTTGTTTGTGTTGTTCATTAGTTTTCTATATTAGGTGATATCATATGGTATTTGTCTTTCATTGCCTGGCTTATTTTGTGAAGCATAATTCTCTCAAGTTCTATCCATTTGTCGCAAATCATAGAAGTTCCTCCTTTCTTTCTGCTACATAGTACTCTATTGTGTAAATGTACCACAGTTTTTTGATTCACTCATCTACAGATGAGCACTTAGGCTCTTTGCAGCACTTGGCTATTGTAAATAGTGCTGCTATGAACATAGGGATGCATAGGTTCTTTTGAATTGGTGTTTCAGGATTCTTCAGGTATAATTCTAACAGTGGAATTGCTGGTTCAAAAGGCAGTTCTATTTTTAGTTTTTTGAGGAAATTCCAAATGGTTTTCCATAGTGGCTGCAGCAGTATGCATTCCCATCAGCAGCCACTTTTCTCTGCACCCTCTCTAGCACTGGTTGGTTGTTGATTTGTTGATGATGGCCAAAGACTGGTGTGAGGTGGTATCCCATTGTGGTCTTTATTTTCATCTCTCTGATGGCTATTCATGTTGAGCATTCTTTCATATGCCTATGGAGCCTCTGTATGTCCTCTTTGGGAAGTGTTTGTTCAGGTACTTTGCCCATTTTTGAATTGGACTGTCTGTCTTCTTGGTGTTGAGATGTGTAAGTTCTTTATATATTTTGGAGATCACTCCCTTGTCTAGGTATCATTGGAAAATATATTTCCCCATATGGTTGGTACTTTTTTCATCTTGCTAATGTTTTCTTTTGCTGAGCAAAAACTCTTTAGTTTAATGCAGTCCCATATATTTATTCTTTCTTTTATTCCCCTTGCCTTAGGAGATATATTGGGGAAAATATTGCTACATGGGATATCTGAAATTTTTCTGCCTCTGATTTCCTCTAAAACTTTTATGGTGTCATAGCTTACATTTAAGTCTTTTATCCAAATTGACTTTATTCTGGTGCATGGTTTAAGTTGTTGGTCTAGTTTCATTTTTTTTGCATGTCCTTGTCCATTTCCCCTAGCACCATTTGTTGAAGAAGCTCTTTTCACTCCATTTTATGTTCCTTCCCTCTTTGTCAAATATTAGTTGACTATATAGACCTGGGTTTATTTCTGGGCTCTCTATTCTGTTCCATTGATCTATATGTCTGTTCTCATGCTAGTACCAGACTGTTTTTATTATTGTGGCCTTGTAGTATAGTTTAGTATCAGATATTGTGATTCCTCCTACCTGGTCTTCCTCATGATTTCTGTGGCTATTAAGGGTCTTTTTTGGTTCCATATAAATTTTTGAAGTATTTGTTCTAGCTCTGTGAAATATGTCATTGGTGTTTTAATAGGAATTGTGTTGAATCTATAAATTGCTTTGGGTAGTATGGACATTTGAATAATGTTAATTCTTCCCATCATGAACATGGTGTATGCTTCCATTTAATTGCACCTTCCTTAATTTCTTTCTTCAGTGTTTTGTAGTTTTCTGAGTACAGGTCTTTTACCTCCTTGGTTAATTTTATTCCTAGATACTTTATTTTTCTTGATGCAATAGTAAATGGGATATTTTCTAGTTTCTATCTCTAATATTTTATTATTGGTATACAAAAATTCTTTTGATTTCTGAATATTGACTTTGTACCCTGCTATTGTACCAAATTTACTTATTAGGTCGAGTAATTTTTTCATGGAGTCTATATAGTTTTCTATGTACACTATCATGTCTGAAAATAATGAGTTTTACATCCTTTTTTCCAATTCAGATGCCTTTTATTTCTTTTTCTTGCCTGATTGCTGTGGCTAGAAATTCCAACACTATGTTGAATAGGAGTGGAAAGAGTAGACAACCTTGTCTTGTTCCTGACCTCAGAGGGAATGCTTTCAGTTTTTCCCATTGAATATGTTGTTAGCTTCAGGTTTCTAATATATGGCCTTTATTATGTTGAGGTATGATCCCTCTATTTCTATTTTGCTGAGTGTTTTCATCAACAATGGGCATTGTACTTTATCAAATGCTTTTTCAGCATCTATTGATATGATCATTTGATTTTTGTCTTTCATTTTGTTTATGTGGTGTATTATGTTTATTGATTTTCAAATAGTAAATCAACCTTGCATCTGTGGGATGAATCCCACTTGATCATGGTCTATGATCTTTTTAATGTGTTGCTGAATCCGGTTTGACAATATTTTTTAAGGATTTTATCATCTATGTTCATCAGCGATATTGGCCTATAGTTTTTTTTTTTCTTTGTTGTGTCTTGATCTGGTTTTGGAATTAGGGTAATACTGGCTTCATAGAACGAGTTTGGGAGTCTTCCCTCTTCTTGGATAATTTGGAATAGTTTGAGAAGGATAGAAGTTAGTTCTTCCCTAAATGTTTTGTAAAATTTACCTCTGAAGCCATCCAGTTCAGGGCTTTTGTGTGCCGGGAGTTTTTTGATTACTGCTTCAATTTCATTAGTTGTTATTTGTCTGTTCAGGCTTTCTACTTCTTCTTGATTTAGTTAGAAAGATTGTATGTTTCAAGAAATTTGTCCATTTCATCTAGGTTGTCAAATTTCTTGTGATACAGCTGTTCATAGTAATTTTTTACAATTCTTTGTATTTCTGTGGTATTGGTTGTATTTCTCCTCCTTCGTTGGTGATTTTATTTATTTGGGTCTTCTCTCTTTTTTTCTTGATGAGGCAGGCTAAAGACCTGTTGATTTTATTTATCTATTCAAAGAACCAGCTCCTAGTTTTATTGTACTTCTGAATTGTTTGTTTAGTCTCTATGTCATTTAATTCAGGTCGGATCTTGATAATTTCCTTCCTTCTACTCCTTCCGGGCTTTGTTTGTTGTTGTTTCTCTAGTTCTTGTAGCTGTAGGGTTAGATTTTTTATTTGAGATTCTTTTAACTCTTTTAGGTAGGCTTGTAGTGCTATGATGCTTCCTTTCAGGACTGCTTTTGCTGTGTTCCATAGGATTTGGGTTGTTGCGTGTTTGTTATCATTTGTTCCCAGAAACTTTTTGATTTCTCCCTTGATGACATTGTTAACCCATTTATTATTTAATAGCTTGTTTTTTATTGTCTATGAGTTTGAATGTTTTTGAGTTTTTTCCTTGAGGTTGATTTCCAGTTTCAAGGCATTGTTATCTGAGAAGATGCTTGATATAATTTCAATTTTCTTGAATTTGTTGAGACTTGTTTTGTGTCCTACCATGTGGCCTACCTATGAAAATATTTCATGTGCACCTGAAAGAATGTATATTTTGTTTCTCTGGGGTGAAAACTTCTATATATTTCAATTAAGTCCATTTTGTCTAGAGTGTTGTTCAATGCCTCAATATCCTTGATGTTTCTTTGCTTCAAAGATCTGTCCACTGTTGACAATGGGATAATAAAGTCTTCTACTGTTAGTGTGTTGCTGTCTGTATCCTTCCTGAAGTCTGAAAATTTTCCTCACAGTTTTGGGTGCTCCTATGTTGGGTGCATATATGTTTACAAGGGTTAGATCTTCTTTTTTTAAAGTTTATTTTATTGATTATGCTGTTACAGTAGTCCCAATTTTTTTTCCTTTGCTTCCCTCTGCCCAGTACCCCCTTCCCTCCAGCAATCCCACCCCCTTAGTTCATGTCCATGGGTCATGCCTATAAGTTCTTTGGCTTCACCCTTTCCTATATTATTCTTAACTTCCCCTGTCTATTTTGTACCAACTGATTATGCTTCTTAGTCTGTGTACCATTCCCTCACTTATCCCCCTCCCCCCTCCCAGCTGATAACCCTCCAAATGATCTCCATACCTATGATTCTGTTCTTATTCTGGTTTGCTTAGTTTGATTTTATTTTTATTCTTTATATTTAGTTGTTGATAGTTGTCATTATAATTTCATAATTATTATCTTTTTCTTAAGTAAGTCCCTTTGACATTGGTGATGATGAGCTCCTTTAGCTTTACCTTGTCTGAGAAGCACTTTATCTGCCCTTCCATTCTAAATGATAGTTTTGGTGGATAGAGTAATCTTGGTTGTAAGTCCTTGCTTTTCACCACCTTGAATACTTCTTGCCAGTCTCTTGCTTGCAAAGTTTCTTTTGAGAAATAAGCTGATAGTCTCATAGGAACCAGTTTGTAAGTAACTCTCTGCTTTTCTCTTGCTGCTTTTAAGATTCTTCATCATTAACATTTGGCATCTTAATTATGATGTGTCTTGGTGTGGTCCTTTTTCTGTCTAGCTTGTTTGGGACTCTCTGTGCTTCCTGGACTTGCATGTCTATTTCCTTCACCAAATTTGAGGAGTTTTCCTTGATTATTTTCTCACATGAGTTTTCAATTTTTTGCTCTTCCTCTTCTTCTGGCACTCCTATGGTTCAGATGTTGACATGTTTAAAGTTGTCCGAGAGGTTCCTAAGGCTCTCCTCATTTTTTCAATTCTTGTTTCCTCATTCTGTACTGGTTGATTGTTTTTTTCTTCCTTATGTTTCAAATCATTGTTTTGAACCCAGGTTTCCTTCCCTTCACCATTGGTTTTGTGTGGATTTTTCTTCATTTCATTTAGTATAGCCTTCACTTCTTCCCTTATGGGTTTGCCGTACTTCAGCATATCTGTCAAGCTTGTGAGCCCCTTTATCACCAGTGTTTTTTGTACTCTGCATCTGTTAGGTTGGCTATTTCCTTGTTTGTTAGGTTGGCTATCTCCTCGTTGCTTAGTTCTCCCACTGGAACCTTGATTTGTTCCCCTTTTTGGGCCATACTTCTCTGTCTCCTAATCTTGACAGGCTCCTGTGTTTGTTTGCCTCTGTGTCTTAGGTAGAGTTGTCGCAGTTGTTACTTTATAAGGGGTGGAGCCTTAGGTATCCATCAGTACAGGGTGAACCTTTTCACCACCCTGTGGCCCTGTTTGTCGGGGAGGGGGTCTGAGATGGAACAATGCCACTTGCTCAGAATTCACCCCTGTTCCAAGCACTTCTCCCACTTCCATATGGACTGGTACCTCTCTAGTTGTTGTCCTGGCTGTCGTTCCCAGAGTGGGTTGATCTGCCTACAAGGATTATATCTTCTTGATGGATTTTTCCCTTAAGTATTATGAAATATCTTTCTTTGTCTCTTTTGATGGCTTTTTTGTGAAATTGGTTTTGTCTGACATAAGTATTGTTACTTGACCTTTTTTTAATGTCCATTTTCTTGAAATATTTTTTCCATCCCTTCACTTTCAGTCTGTGTAGATATTTTGCTCTGAGGTGGGTCTCTTGTAGATAGCATATATGTGGGCCATGCTTTCTAATCCATTTAGCTACCCTATGTCTTTTGATTGGTGCATTTAATACATTTACATTTAAGGTTATTATCAATAGGTACTTATTCATTGTCATTTTTCCCCTTTGTACTTGTGTTCCTCTCTGTCTCTCTGCTTCTTCATCTTCCTAAAGCAAACCCTTTAGCATCTCTTGCAATGCTGGTTTGATGAAGACGTATTCTTTTAGCCTTCTTTCATCTGGAAAACTTCTTATTTCACCTTCCATTTTGAAAGAGAGCCTTTCTAGGTACAGTATTCTTGGTTGTAGGTCTTTGATTTTCATTTTTTAGAATGTTTTTTGCCATAATTTTCTTGCTTGTAGAATTTTTGTTGAGAAATCTTATGATAGCCTTATCAGAGCTGCCTTGTATGTTATTAGCTGTTTCTCTCTTGCTGCTTTTATGGTTTTCTCTTTGTCTTTCAATGTTGCCATTTAATTATGATTTTTCCTGGAGTGGGCCTGTTTGGGTTCATCTTCATTGGGACCCTCTGTGCTTCCTGGACTTGTGTGACTTTTTGTCTTATCAATTAAGGAAGTTTTCTGTCATTAGTTTTTCCAACAGGTTTTCTATCCCTTGCTCCTCTTCTTCTCCTTCTGCTATTTTTATGTTATTATTATTATGTTTCATGCTGTCCTGCAGCTTTCTTAATACCTCTTCATTCTTTTTCAGTCTTTTTTCATTCTGTTCCGCTGTCTGGAATTTTTTTTCCACATTGTCCACCTGCTCACTGATCCAATTTTCTACTTCCTCTAGCCTGCCTTTAATTCCTTTTACTATTCTTCAATTCAGAAATTCTATTCTTCATTTTCTCCTGGTTCTTATTGATAGCTTCTGTGTCCTTTTTAATTCTCAGTAAATTCCTTGTAGTTACCCTGGAGTTCTTTGTATTGTGGTTTTTTTTGTTTTTTTTTTTTAAATCTTGCTGAGCTCATTGAGCTTCCTTATAATTCATATTTTGAATTCCATGTCGGATAGTTTTCTTCCTTCTATTTCATTTAGCACTCTTTCTGGGAATTCCTTCTTTCCTTTTGGTGGTGTGTTGTTTCTCAGTCTTTCCATATTTTTAGACTCTTCTTGTTTGTTTCTGCTTCTTAGATTGATCTGCACTTCCTGGATCTTCCCCTGTTGGCATCAGAGTAGGTATACTCCCTCATTCTTTTGACTTCAAGTATCTGAGTACTAATATAAGAATTCTAGAATGGACAGGAGTATATCTTAGTTTCAGGGTCAAGATAGAACAAGTAAAAAGAAAAAAGGAAATGAGACTAAGATAGCATTTGCTTTGAGGAAATGGTTAACATGAATTAGGATAATAAAGATATGTTTGACCTTTAGTTTGGATGAGGTGGAGAACTTTGAATATGGTAAGGAATGAGTCCTAATTCATAGTGAAATGCCTTTGGTAAGTATAAGTTCAGTGAAAGGTGATGAGCGGGGAAGGAAAATTTGACCATGGCACTGAAGTGTATGAATGATCTAGAGGCATGGTACCTGGAAAGTGATAGGACATAACATGGTTAGGATATGAAAATGTAAGCTATGAGAAGGACCATAGGGACATGATTGTTCAAAATGTTATATGCCGAGTAAAGGGCAGTGATAAACTCAGATTTCAGAAGCTGAGGGGAAAAATGAGGAAATAATGGGACAATATATATTTAGTACTCTACTATGTTCTTTAAGTACATCGTCTAATTAGATCTTTGTAGCAATTCTATCAGTTAGGTATTATTATTTTAGTTGTTACAGATAAGAAAAGTAAAGAAGCTTGCTCATAGTTACTCTAAGCAAAGTGACTCCCAGCACTTGCAAATGGTTTCCCAGTCTCTCAATTACATTATGTGATAACCTTCACAATAACCCCGTGGGACAAATATCAGGAGAGTTTACATTTAAATGAACTGAACTTCAGAGGTGTCAAGTGCCTTGTCCAAGGCCACACAACATTTTTCTTTTGAAACTGGAGTTTAAATTTAGCTCAGCTTGGCTTCCAAGCTCACTAAATTATATTAAGAAATATATCTATCCTAATGGCTTGGACCAAAAGGGCCCAGAGGTCTGAGAGGGGGGAAACCTAACATATCTCCCTCAGCCCAAGCTGAGTATAATGGGCAAAGAAAGGGGTTTTGGACAGGTGAGATGTGCCTGGCACACCTTCCCCCAAAGAAGCCCCTTTTTTCCCCTAATGCAGGACATTGAAAAATTAATCCCTGCCTTTTGTCATCTAATAGTTATGGATTGATGTCTTTTAACCCTGTTGCCAAATCTGTTGCCCCCAGAATACAACAAGGATGCCAGCCTGTTAAACTAAGCACACTGTTGTTCGGAGACAGCCAACTGACCTGGAGTCTGCATGATCCTTCCCCATGTGGAAAGGCCACCCTCCCCTCCACACCCGCACTCTTATTAGGAATTTCTGGACCCAAGGGCAGGTAGGACGCTGACCATGTCCAGCTTGAAGCAGCTAGAGGAGCTTGAGACCTTCGTCCATTGTCCTTTATAAGATTATAAAGGGTCTTAATATCTGAGAGGGAGGGATTGTTATTTTTTATTGTTAAAATAATTAATCATTTATTTATTTTAAAAAGAAGAAGAAGAATATATGAAAGGGTGAAGCGGGAAAGCTTGTATGTACAAACCATGGGCATGGACTTGGAAGGGATTGCTGGGGAAGAGGAGGTGCTGGGTGGAGGGGAGCACAGGGGAAAAATTGGAACTATTGTATCAATATAATCAATAAAATATACTTAACAAAAATAAATAAATAAAAATAAAACCTAAAACAAACAAAAAAAGAAATATAACAAGAAAAAATATAGCTTAACCTCAGCCCTTATATAGGGCTTCACGTATTAGCTATAATTTCATAGACATTAGCAAAGAAGTCTCTAAAAAGGTAGAAGTAAATCAAGAGTTTGTTTTTTGTCTTGGGTCAGAATAGGGATGTTATGGTTCCCTTATACCATTCTTCTGCATTTGCATAGTATCCTAGTCATCCACAATTGGACGACTCTGTCAGTGAGAAGACCAGAAAACACAGTGCTTCCAAGGGTTCAAGGAGTTAATAGGGATAACTTTTTTTTTAATGCTTTCTTAACTCAAAGTTCCCTTAGCAATATTTATTCTCCTCTACCTACAGTCTTTCCTGCTTTCAGTCATAAAAGTGAATCTTAGCCTCTCATGTACTGAGGTTTTTCTAAAACATCTGCTGGGGAAGGAGTGAGTGGTGACAGGGCAGAAAACTGTGAGAACATGTGACACATTTATTCATCCAACAAATATTTTTGAGCACCCACTATGTGCTAGGGATAAAATGGCAAAAAATATAGAACAGGTCCGTGTTTTACTTTAGACCCAGGGTCAAATTCCAAATCCAGCACCTATCTGTGTGATCTTTAGAATATATTCCACTTCAGTGTTTTTATTTCACCCTCTATAATATGGAAATAACTATGACACCTTTCTTATAAAGTTGTTATGAAGATTAAATATTATAATAAATTTAAATGACCTGTTGCATAATATGTGATTAATAAATACAACACACACATTATACAGTATCTAGAACCATAAATACATAATAAATACATAATGTATAGGCAGTAAAATCTCAGATATTTATTATAGCAATATTTTTTCTTATATATCTCCTCAAGCAAAGGAAATAAAAGGAAAAAATAAACAGATGGGACTGCATCAAACTAAAAAGTTTTTACACAGTAAAGAAAATCATCAACTATATATATATAAAACAACCCACTGAAAGGGAGGACATATTTGTCAATGATACATCTGATAAGGGGATAACACTCAAAATTTATAAGGAAACTACACAACTCAACGTCAAAAGATAATCAGTCCAATTAAAAAATAGAACAAGGACCTAAGTAGACACTTCACCAAAGATGACAGATTCTCAATAGACATGTGAAAAGATGCACAATGTCACTAATCATCAGAAAGTGCAAATTAAAATCACAATAAGATATCACTTTACATCTGTTAGAATGGATATCATTAATAAATCAACAAACAAGTGTTGGCATTGATGAGAATGTGGAGACTGTTGGTGGGAATGCAAATTGATGCAGGTACTATGGAAAGCTGTATGGAGTTACCTCAACAAATCTAAACTAGAACTTCCAGCAAATCCACTTCTGAGAATATATCTGAAGGAACCTGAAACACTAATTAGAATATGCACACCCTTACATTCATTGCAGCATTATTGACAATAGCCAACATTTGGAGGCACCCCAAGTGTCCATCATTATATGAGTGGATAGAAAAGAGTGGTACATTTATATAGTGAGATACTACTCAGTTGTAAAAAGGATGAAAATCTTACCCTTGTGATTGCATAGATGGACCTGAAGAATATTATGCTAAATGAAATAAACCAGTCAGAGTAAGGAAAGTACCATATGATTTCATGTTTATGTGAAACCTAATGAACAAAATAAATTAGCAAACAAAATAGAAACAGACTCATAGAAACAAAGAACAGACTGTCAGAGAGGAGGGGAGTTATGAGGCTGTGTGAAAAAAGTAAAGGGATTAAGCACAGAAAATAGTATAGTGATTACCAGAGGGTGTGACAGGAAGTAGATGATGGAAAAAAGGGGATAAATGGTGCTGGAAGGAGACTTGACTTGGGATGGTGAATACACAACACAATATACAGGTGATATATGTAAAATTGACATCTGAAACTTATATAATTTTATTAAGCAATATTACCCCAATAAATTCAATAAATATATTTTAAAATAAATAAATAAATACATAGTGCAGCAAGCTCAAAAGAAAGAGGAGTGTATAGAGAACATGTAAATGCAAATATTTCTTAATGATCAAATAGATTTTAATTATGTTGAGTAAGGACTTCCATGAAGGAATGCTTAGTTAACATAGAAGCATGCATCATATTGAATAGGTTTATCAAACTAATGATTAGTCAACTTTGAAACATGAAATTGCTGAGCCTACCCTAAAGAATACTCCTACTCCATTTAATATTTTCACTTCCTATTTGTCATCATTATGAAAGCTGATAGTAGTGTATTCCTTATATCTTTATTCTCACTCACCACTCCACTTACATCAAAAACACGCTACATCAAAAAGAGTAAAAAGGCATGATTTACATTTTTTCTCTCACTTAATTCTGGAATAACTTGGACAAGTTCTTTAACTTCTTCTGGGCCTAATTTATTAAAGTTTTGTGCTGTCAGTGGAAATCAGGCTCTTCCACAGCATTGCAAGGAAAGTATTCCAAGAACCCACATATGGGATATTGTGATGTGGCAAGATGGTTTATTCACATAGAAATCTGCCATTGGGTTTCTAATGTTCCATCTCCCTCTGTCGTACCATTGAAAAAGTTCAACAATGTATTTATCAAGGCCAAAACAAAAGCCAGTGTCCAGAGTTTCTGCTTCCTGTTAAAGCTTAGTACTTTGGAACCCACACAGTATGCCTTGGGCCCTGGTAGCTGCTAGACTCACATGGTTGTGTGTTCCCAGGTAAGAGAGTATGCACAAATGCATAGCACGTCTTTGCTCCCCTGGGGTTATAACCAGAAGATTTTTCAAGATGACTGATCAATTTTGCAAGCTTTTGAGGGCTTTCTGATATGCCCATGTCCATCTCCTATTTAGATTAGCAGGCCTCTATGGTCAAGCACCTCCCCCTGCACTGCCTCCCACAACGATCTGGTCCCAGGAAGAGGAAAGCAAGAGTATTAATCCTCTTGGCAATAAAATGCTGATTCCCTAGGGTGTGAAGCCATAGTCCCCTGGTGAAGCAAATTGGCTTATGCTCCCCAGTTTATTAGGCTTAACATCGATTCCCTTTGCACTCCTCTTCTTAGTAATTAACTAACTACCTATGGTAACATTTGAACTTTGAAGCTAGTCAAATTCAGAACTGGCAAAGATTCTGAGTACAAATCCTCCCATGTGCAGAGTCAATTTATTTAACCATCCATTCTTGCAAAGACATTTTCCCCCAATTTATTCAATTATTTGTTAGTTTACTCATTCTTTTGACAAATAAGTGATCAGCCTCATCTCTGTACCACATCACTGGTTCTTCAGATTATACAGATGAGAAATTAAAGTCAAGCCCTGTCTTCAGGCATTTGACTCTGGAGTTCAGGAAGAAGGCAGATTGATTAGAAAGAAACTATAATGCAATGTGTCAAAGTATAGGTGTGTGAAAATCATTCTGTGGGCATGAGGAATGAAATAATTAATTCTGTCCAGGGGTGGTTTTCAAATAATGGGTAAATGGGATATAGGAATTAAAGGGGGAAAAACACAGAGAAGGGAAAGCACAGCAATAAGGGAAAGTTCCAGCAATATCAGGTTGTATGCTTCCAACAAAAGAGAAGTTTGGATAGAAAGTCTGGATGTAGCCTGGAATCAGATAGTCATATAAAGGTTTTAAGAAATGGAGTGGAATAATTAGAAGGCTAACTTAAACCAGTGTGATGAGGGATTAAAAAGGGAATTCATTGGGGGATATACTTGTTTTAAAGAAATATTTAAGAAATTATTTTATTATATTAAGAGATAGTACATACAGCTTGAATTAAGGCACAGGCAATGGCAATGACAAAATGACAGTTCTATAGAAGAATATTTCCAAGTAACAAAAAACAAAATTTGATTCCTGGAGGTAAAGGATAAGGGCAGAGGGACTGAAAAATAACTCACTAACAGAAAACATCTATTATTCTGTGTTAGTAGCTATCTCATTTACACCAATTCTTCAAAGATCAGCAAGCCTTTGACTAAGGAGATAAAAACTGAGAATTTGAATATTGAAATACATGTTATTTCATTATAGTTTCTTTTCTTTTTCTTTTTTTTTGAATTAAGGCATTATTTGGATTTTCAAAATTCTGTTTGTGGGTGAAATATATTATCTACAAATTTATATCAGCATAGTAATGAAAGTGTTTCAAAACATGTCTTATAAAGAGTGAGGGAGTTGGTTTTGATGGGATTAAAATTCACTGGACTAGAGAAAAAGAAGATAATTTCAGATATATTGGTAGCTTGGGAATGTAAAAGGTATTATGGTGAATAGACTCCTGAATCTCAATAAAGTTTTTACTGAATATGACCCTGGTGGGAAGTTGAATGTTTTCTGGCAAGCTCTAATGTTCAAATGGTTTTATAATGTGCCATTAAAATATTGGTAACTTTAGTTTTCTCCTCTTTTACCATCTATATTGCAGATCTTAAGGTGTTTATGTGTGTGAGTGTGTGTGTGTGTATGTAAAACACGTGGGTTCCTCTAGTTTGACTATTTAAGTCAACCGTGACTACTTCCTTGATCTTAGTCCTTGACCTGCATTGTGTTGGTGACAATCTCATTGCTTACTAGACATTCTCTTTTTTCATCTCTTGCTCAGATTCAAAGCATTCTCCAAAAGTAACTATTGCATTCTTCAATAATCATCACTTAGCTATAGATAGATGGACTATAAAATTTATCATTCAAATAGAATTCTTTTGAAAAATAAAGAGATGCTATCAATAAACATTTTGTGACAACAGAATAAAGGAGAATTGTCCTGGAAAACTAGATGAATATTCACACTAACTACAGTACTCCCTCACTTATTGCAGCTATTATGTTCTAGACCTGCCCGTGAAGTAGGAATCTTACATTTACTCTACACTCTTAAACCTACGTAACTTTAACAACATACATATACAGTACTGCAAAATCCTGTGATATAGTGAAAAATTTGATATACATAATTAAATATAATACTTTTAAAAATCCTGTGATACAGTGAGGCTGTGATAAGTGAATCACAATATAGAGAAGGACTATGTATACACTCCAGAATGGTGAAGAATTTGTAATTAATTATTCATCATGAAAATGACCAGATATTCTTGCCTAGACAAAATTATAACTAAATACAAGTTATTTTGAGTAAATTAGATTTTGAGGACAGGGGTCATCTAGTTCATCTTTGCATCTCCAGCATTCTGCTTTCATATGAGAAATAGGGTTTAGAGCCCTGTGAAGATATTTGGATCCACCACTCACTAACCAATCAATCCACCTGATATCAAGGTCATCACTCAGTGACCAAACAGCCTCAAAACACTATTAAATAACCACCACCTTTAAAGTAGAAAACAATGTTTAATAGTCATGTAAGTTATTGTTTAGGAAATACGACATTACTTTTACAAAAAAGCAGAGGCTATGAAGAAAAGAAACACAATAGTCAAAATCTTGGCCCTTCTTCACAGCCCAGTCCCAAACTGAAACCCCCTAGAGTAGCACTACCAAACTTAATGTACATACAAATTATCTGAAGATCTTGTTAAAATATAAGTTCTGTTTTGTAGTCAAGGTGCAGCCTGAGATTCTGTGTTTTTAACAAACACTAAAGAATTCTAATGATTCTGGTGCCCAAACCACTCTCTGAGTAAGAAGGGCATTAGAGTATTTCAAATCTACCATTGTTATCACTTTCTACTTTTAATTGTTTACTTTCCATCACTAGGTCAAGCATTCCTATGAGGGCTTAAAATATTCACATCCCCAGGGCTTACTTAATTTATGCACCTGACATGGCTCTGTGCCTGACATATGGTAGCAGCTCAATATAATTTTATTGACTGAATGATAGAAGGTAGTTTGACCTGTGTCTTCTTATAGAAACTTCAGCCAGTAACTCACTCCTTTCCTTCTTAAGGAGGAACTAGTGGATGGCACTGCTTTGTCTTGGTATATGACACATTATTTGTCAGCATATTCTTTTCCTTTTAAGGCCAATTTCTAATCTGATTAGTTGGATAGCCTCTGTTACAAGACTGCAGCTAGTAAACTCAGCGTAGCTCTAGCACTTGACCAGGAATGCTGCGTAGACCCAAACTAAAACATCAACTCAAGAAAGTGCTCTCTGTGGATTTATCTATTCTAGATATTTCATATAAAAATAAATTATATAATATGTGACCTTTGTGACAAAGTTATTCCACTTAAAAATGTTAACTGTGTTTCTTGTTGATCATGTGAATTTCAGAAATTATGCCCAACTCTTGGTAAGTATCTGAGCTAACCTAAATCAACTTTCTTTTGAATTTAAAAAGTAGTTGTATTGTTTGAAAATCTGTATGTATTAAAGCCATTCAGAGGCACTTGATACTAATTGTTAAGCAGTTCTCATCACAGATTATTCACCTATATGAATGTCCCTTTGATAGTTATATGGGACATGGAACAATATTTTGCTGTGTCTCATAAATTCCTTGGTCCCACTTACTTAGTGCCAGTTGCACCTCCAATGATTTTTTTCAGGCAAAACCATAACATATTCTTCATTTGCCCTGAGAACCACTGCTTACTTAGCCTTAGAGATGGAGCACCTGTTTTTCCTCTTTAATGTTCATCCCTTTATCTGTGTTCTTTGGTTTATCCCTTTTTGTTTCTTTTAGGTACTTACTCATCAACTATTCCTTTTCAGATAATTTCAACTTTTCCATTTATTGACTCTGCCTTGGCATCTAACATTCTAACTCTTTCTCTCACTCATATTTAACCATCAACTTCATGAATAGAATGTTATATTCTAATTTTAGCTTCCCATTCCCCTCCCATCCCATGCCTTTCAGACTTTGTGTCATCACTGCAACACAATTGCTCTAGCAAAGGCTCCAATACACTGATCCCTTCAACCCCCCTACCCTTACTCCTTACTTATCTGTGGCAACTGATACTGTGCTCTTTTGGCTCCTCATGTCTCTCTGTCAACCTCACTGCACTCTCCTTTATCTCTTTCATCACCTGGACATATCTCAAATGTTTAGTGGAATTTCCTCTTTGTCTATATGCTGATGATTCCTGAAGTTCTAATTCTAGTTATATTTTTCTTTGCATTCCGGATTTCTCTGCTGAGTTCCAGACCCACACATCTAACTGGCTGTGGTCACTGTCAGGTGGATCTTCCAAAATTATAACATTAAAAAGGCAATTACAAGTTAACAATCAACACATTCAAAAGTGTAGTCATTACCTTTCTTCAGATTCTCTCTTATACTCATTATGTTTTTGTAGCACACAATCCAACTGGCATTTATGACAGAAACTAAAGCCATTCTGAAATTTTCCCTTTGACGCTTGCCTTCTTTACATTCCCCCGCCCGTTATTAACTATCACATAGTTTCTATGTTTTCTTCACCAACTATCTCCACTATTAATGTATTTCTTTAGGCTTTTGTCATCTCTCACTGGGGTTATTGCAGTACACTCCTGAGAAGAGGAGTAGTTTAAGAGCAAGAAAACAAATTCAGAAACAAATAATTTAAAATAGAATATAAGTTGGATTTAATATTTTATTATTAGTCTCACTCTCTCCAATATTTTCCAGCTTTGATTTTAAAAATGATTTATTTTCCCATTTTATCTAATTATCCTGTCTTATCTACTTCCCCTATTTACTTTACGAAACCTCTGCCCTTTTTAGACTTAACCTATAGTTAAATACACTGTACTTACAACTTCCTTATAGCCAGGAGCCCAAGATTATTTTCTTTAAATTATAGAAAAAAGTCTTAGATTGTCTTTTCAGGACCTCTGATTTAGCTTTCTGGATTATTAACATTATTGTTTTTTGTAATCACATATATATATTAAAAAGATTATAGAAACTATACTTTTCCAGTAGGATTATCAAATGACTATCTTTCTCCTAATCAAGGAATTTCTTTCTCTTTCTCTGACCCTTTTGTAGCTCAGCTTTTTATTGTTTGAACATTTACCCTAATGAATGCAACACAAATTATTATCATTTAATGCTAAATAATCATAATCATAAACTTCTAAAGTACTTTAGCAATTTTAAAATATGATATCTGAGATGGATTGCTCTCTTGTCAAAGAACAGTATTTTCAGGAAGCAGTGTAACATGGTAAGTAGGCAGATAGATTTATGCATGATATTTGCTGCATTCAAATCCTGGTTCTGCTATTTACTTATACATGTATCCCCAGTATAACATGGTACTTCTATAACACGGTTTTGCTCTAACACGGTTAGAGAATTGGGAAAAACTCCCATATAACACAAAATTAGGGAAATCCCTATATAATACTGCATGTGATAAAAGCTTTTAGGAGCAAAAGATAACTCATTTAAAATTTTTCATTCTATGGCTTAACAAGTGAATTCTACAAAACATTTAGGAAAGAACTAACTCCTATCCTCCTCAGACTATTCCAAAAGATACAAGAAGAGGGAAGACTCCCAAACTCGTTCTATGAAGCCAGTATAACCCTAATTCCAAAACCAGGTCAAGACACAACAAAGAAAGAAAACTACAGACCAATATCGCTGATGAACATAGATGCTAAAATCCTCAACAAAATATTGGCAAACTGGATCCAGCAACACATTAGAAAGATCATACACCATGATCAAGTAGAATTCAACCCAGGGGTGCAAGGATGGTTTAATATTCACAAATCAATAAACATGATACACCACATAAACAAAATGAAAGACAAAAACCACATGATCATATCAATAGATGCGGAAAAAGCATTTGATAAAGTACAACACCCATTTATGATAAAAACTCTCAGCAAAATGGGAATAGAGGGAGCATACCTCAACATAATAAAGGCCATATATGAGAAACCTGAAGCCAACATCATACTCAATGGGCAAAAACTGAGAGCCTTCCCCCTGAGATCAGGAACAAGACAAGGATGTCCGCTCTCTCCACTCCTATTCAACATAGTCTCGGAAGTTCTAGCCACAGCAATCAGACAAGAAAGAGAAATAAAAGGCATCCAAATTGGAAAAGAGGAAGTAAAACTGTCATTATTTGCAGATGACATGATAGTGTACATAGAAAATCCTTTAGACTCCACAAAAAAATTACTCAATCTAATATGTGAATTCGGCAAAATAGCAGGATACAAAGTCAATATTAAGAAATCGAAGGCATTTTTATACACCAACAATAAAAACTCAGAGATAGAAACTGAAAGAAAAATCCCATTTACCATAGAAACAAGAAAAATAAAATACCTAGGAATAAACTTAACCAAAGAGGTAAAAGACCTGTACACAGAAAACTACATAACACTGAAGAAAGAAATTAAAGAAGATACAAATAAATGGAAGCATATACCATGCTCATGGATGGGAAGAATCAACATCATTAAAATGTCCATACTACCCAAAGCAATTTATAGATTCAATGCAATCCCTATTAAAATACCAGCAACATATTTCACAGACCTAGAACAAATACTTCAAAAATTTATATGGAACCAAAAAAGAGCCCGAATAGCCACAGCAATTTTGAGGCAGAACACAGTAGGAGGAATCACAATACCTGATATCAAACTATACTACAAGGCCACGGTAATCAAAACAGTCTTGTACTGGCATAAAAACAGACATATAGATCAATGGAACAGAATAGAGAGCCTAGAAATAAGCTCAGGTTCATATGGTCAACTAATATTTGACAAAGGGGGAAAGAACATCAAATGGAGTGAAAAGAGCCTCTTCAACAAATGGTGTTGGGAGAACTGGACAGGCACATGCAAAAAAATGAAACTAGACCACCAGCTAACACCATACACCAGAATAAACTCAAAATGGATCAAAGACTTAAATGTAAGCCGTGATACCATAAACGTCCTAGAGGAAAAAATAGGCAGGAAAATTTCATATATCCCACGTAGCAACATTTTCACTAATATATCTCCTAAGACAAGGGAAATAAAGGAAAGAATAAACAAATGGGACTACATCAAACTAAAAAGTTTCTGCTCAGCTAAAGAAAACATCAGCAAGATCCAAAGGAAACCAACCATATGGGAAAATATATTCGCCAATGACATCTCAGACAAGGGATTGATCTCCAAAATATATAAAGAATTCATACGACTCAACACCAAGAAGACAGACAACCCAATCAAAAAATGGGCAAAGGACCTGAACAAACACTTCTCCAAAGAGGACATACAGAGGGCCAATAGACATATGAAAGTATGCTCAACATCACTAGCCATCAGAGAAATGCAAATTAAAACCACAATGAGATACCACCTCACACCAGTCAGAATGGCCATCATCAACAAATCAACAAACAACTTGTGCTGGAGAGGATGCGGAGAAACGGGAACCCTGGTGCATTGCTGGTGGGAATGCAGACTGGTGCAGCCACTGTGGAAAACAGTTTGGAATTTCCTAAAAAAAACTAAAAATGGAACTGCCTTTTGAACCAGCAATTCCATTGCTAGGATTATATCCGAAAAATCCCGAAACACCAATTCAAAAGAACCTATGCACTCCAATGTTCATAGCAGCACTATTTACAATAGCCAAGTGCTGGAAACAACCTAAGTGCCCATCTGTAGATGAGTGGATCAAAAAACTGTGGTACATTTACACAATGGAATTCTATGTACCAGAAAGAAAGAAGGAACTTCTACCATTTGCAACAACATGGATGGAACTAGAGAAAATTATGCTTAGTGAAATAAGCCAGGCAACAAAAAAAAAATAACTTATGCTGTCACCTATTACAGGAAACTAATGAACAACACAAACAAATGAGCAAAATTGAACCAGAGGTATGTAAACAAGAAGTAGACTAACAGTAACAAGGGGGGAGGGGGGGAGGAAAAGAAGGGTGTAAGGGGAAGGGTCAAGTAAAAAATATTTATATATATATATGAATGACCCACAGACAGGGGCAACTGAGTGGAGACTAAATGTGGGGGAAGGGAGGGACAGGGTGCAGGGAAGCAAGAGGGGTAAAAAAGTGAGATAACTCTAATGGAAAAACAAACAAAAAAATTTTTTTAGAGGGGGAAAAATGAAAATATGAAGAATGGAAATGCCAGTTCAGTGAATATTAGGACAAAGATTTTCCTTCACGTTGTATATTTTTCTCCCTATTTGATCCCTCCAGAGTTTGGCATTCTAAACAAGTAAGTAATGACATAGGTTTCTTTGCATAGAACTAATAAGACCAGTTGTCAATAGAGGTTCCTTTTTTTTTTTTTTTTTTTTTTTTGACCAAGTCTTTGACTGGAATGTCAAGTCTAAAGGAAACATACTTGGGCACAGATTGTTACCAAAAAGCCCCGAGGAACTGGGAATGGCTTTCAAAGGTAATAAAAGCCAGTGAGATAAAAGCCCTGGTACCATGGTTGGTTGTGCGGTCCACAGCAATCTTTCCAGGGAAGGAACGAAGGTTGTTTTCCTGAAAGATGGCTAGAAGGGACCTTAAGGCGCAATGAAAAACCAGAAAGACTTGGAAAAAACAGGTGTGTACAGGCAAGGATGAATGCCAGGTATGTGGCTCAGCTTCTGTGCCCTGAAAAACAGACTGAGTGTCACCCCAAATATTCCTTGGGTAAGTTCCAGCAAAGCAGAACTAAAGATCATAAGTGATCATTTGCTGCTCTTGTTATGTTTATGCAAATGAACAGGATAAATTAAAAATGGACTTAATGTAGTCCCTTTAAAGACAAGGAGGGTAACCTTAGGGAGAAAAATTATTATTCAAGGAAAATCACAATGATCAGTAGTAGAGTATAAAATAGGGCAACTAACCGTCTTAAAAGTTTCTTCCCATTTTAAATATGGTTTCACTTGAAAATTAAACCATGTCTGTGATATCATCAAAGATATTCAAGTTGCAGGCAAATAGAATTTCAAGTGCCTTGCAACTGAATGTCTTCCCAATAAGACAGTCTTACAGATTTAGAGACTTGTTTGTGGGTTATGTTACATAAATTAACACGTGTTTTCTGTTTTCAAAGGACATAAGCCTATGATCGCATTACCTGAGTGATTATCTGTACGCATAAGCCTCACTTAATCCTCTCTGCAGCGCTGCCTCCTGAGACTCAACGGTTTGACTGAACTAAATGGCTGGGTTGGGGAAGAATGGGGTGGTCTGTGGGCCTCACTTTAAAACGGGTTTCTCTTTTCTATCCTAATGGCTTGGACAGAAAAGACCCAGAGGTCTGAGAGGGGGAAAACCTAAACTATTGACCTCAGCCCAAACTAAGTATAATGGGCAAAAGGGTTTTGGACAGGTGAGATGTGCCTAGCATACCTTCTTACAAAGAAGCCCTTTTTTTTTTTTTCTTTTTCCTAATATGGAACATTGAAAAATTAATCCCTGCCTTTTGTCATCTAGTAGTTATGGATTAAATGATGTCTTTTAACTCTTTTCGCCAAATCTGTTGCCCCCAGAACACAACAAGGACACCAGCCTGTTAAACCAAGCACCCCGTTGACCAGAGACAGCCAACTGACCTGGAGTCTGCACAATCCTTCCCCATGTGGGAAGGCCACCCTCCCCTCCACACCCCCACTCTTATTAGGGTTTTCTGGACCCAAGGGTAGGTAGGACGACGACCATGTCCAGCTTGAAGCAGCTAGAGGAGCACGAGACCTTCGCCCATTGTCCTTTACAAGATTACAAAGGGTCCTAATATTTGAGGGGGGGGGATAGTTAATTTTTACGAACCAGGGGTATGGACTCGGGGGGGGGATTGCTGGGGGAGGGCGGTGCTGGGTGGAGGGGAGCAAGGGGGAGCAAATTGGAACTGTTGTAACAATATAATCAATAAAAAACATTAAATAAATAAATAAATAAATAAGAGACCTGGAGAATAGAATCCCCCCCCCCAAAAAAAATTTTTTTTCATTCTAGCGCATAAGTCGTATGACTGTGGAAGATATCTAAGAATTGCTGATAGAAGAAAAAACTGATGAAGCGATTTTGGTGGAAATGACACCTGGAATGTGGCAAGATAACTTAGGGAATGATAGCACTGGTGAAAACAAAGAAGTTAAACAGTTTACTCTAAAAAGCATAAAGAAAGGCCTAGACTTAGTTGAACAGTTAGTCATATTTCTTAAATGAATATCCTTGCACTGAAAGGAGCATAGAGTTTAAGAGCGAACTTCAAAAGTGCTTGGCACCATATAACAAAATTTAAAAAGATGTCTCTGTGAAAAGCAAGCAATCTAAAATAATAGATTTTTTGCAAAAAGTAGAGCACAGAAATCAAGATAATGCTGAAGAAAGTTCAGAGGATGAGGATATCTTGTTAAAAAGAAAACGTATTCAGTTAATGGAGCTTAGTAGTGATGATGAAGAAAACATTACTTAATTTATATTTATATGTAATAGTTTTGATGGAAATTGCTTTAATAAAGATATTTCTCTTAGTTATAAAAATATAATAGTATGGTTTTCTTTTTAAATTTTTAGAACCTAACCCCCCCTTTTTGTACTAGTTCTTTGTTTTGTATAACATGGATTTGCATAACACAGCATTTGTTAGGAACCTAACAACCGTGTTATATGGGGTTACCTGTGTTCACTTGGTAAATGTTAGCAATTTTAATTTCTGAGACTCCTTTTTCTTATTTGTAAAGTAGGATAATGATAGGTCCTCTCCTGTAGGGTTCTTATTAACTTGTTTAAATATAGTGTCTGGCATTTATGTATAATGAAACTAATAGAAACAAACAAAAGAAATAAAGTTTTCAAATAGGACTATAAAGCAATGTGTACTCTAATTCTTACTTAAATTCATAATTCTAGCAGGAAGCCTACATATTATTTTCCTACTTAGTAATCTGACTTGTATTTCAATTTACTATCTGCTAATTGATTGAGACCAGATGAAAGGTGATATGACATTTCCACTATTTGTAGACACCCTTTTTTCATGTGTCTCCATCGCTCTCTGTCTTTTACTTCTTTAGGTCTCTTCTCTAGTGGCACCTTAGGACACAGGCTTCTCCTCTATCTCACATCTCACTCTGGTTTATTTTCCTTATTGTCTTTATCATCTCCTGACATTACATATATTTAATATATGTAATCTATTAGAAATATATTTTAGCCTATCGTTTGACTAAAGCTTTTCTTCTACTAAACCATGTCTTCTCTTTTGTTTCCTAATGTATCTATCCCCTGTCCTTAAGACAGTGTCTGGCACATAGAAATTTTTCACTAAGTATTTATTGAATTAACTTTGTCTAATTTGATCCTGGAAAAGCTCAGTAATTTCTAGAGGGCAAGTGTTCCTTCCACTTTTAACATAAAAGAATAAAGAGCAAAAAATTTTAATTTGGAGTCAATGGATGAAATTCCTGGAGTCATTGAGTTTGATTTGAGAAAAAATTGTCTCATTTTCACTAACCCCTAACTAATACTTAGTAGTTACTTCTTTAATGAATGCAAGCAACAAAGAACAACTGAAGTAGTATAGGTATCTATCAATTTGTCATCTGCATATATAATAGATATTTTCATATCATATTACAGTTGGAGCTATTTCAAAATATTATTTACATTTATCACTTCCTCAAAGTTATATTTATTAGATCTTCCTCTTGATAATGATTTTAATATGATAATAAAGAAGCACCTTTATTACTGCATCAAAAAAATTAATGATAGAATTCTCCAAAATTCTCTGTATTACTTTATGCAACTAAAAACCTCATTCTGAGAAAGCATCAATGACTTTTACCAGAATATCAAGTGGATCCACACCATACAAAATAGATTTTTTTAAAACCTTGGTATAGAAATTCAGCTAAGTGCAATCATTTGTCCAGTTCATATAACTGATAAGTGGAAGCTGTAGATATAAAAAACAAGTCAGGCCTTTCTGTGTAGCCTTCATGGCCAACTTCACAAGGGAAGAAAGTACACATACATATGGTAGAAATGGCATATTCTGGAATTCTGCAGCATGGTGGCCCTGACAGAGATAGTTGATACCATGTTTAGTATTCTTTCTTCAGACTTGCTGCATAAATCTTGAAATACTCATTCATCTGAAAGACTAGCTGAATCACATTTCTAAATTTCCTTCTATCCAATTAGTGTGTGAATCAGCCAGCATTGCCCATTCCAGCCATTTGGGTTAAGTCATGCCCAAGTGTAAGGATTAAAAAATTATCAAGCTTCAGGAAAGGATCTCTCACTGAATGAAAGTTACAGCTCTTGGTTGCAATTTCTTAACTGTTTGGGTCACTGAAGATTTTATGGTCTGTGCTTTTGCTGATGTCCTGTCTAAATTCTCCTGAGTATAATTATTTTCTGTTGAGTTCTGTTCCTGCAATTGTTTTCCTTGGATATAACATCCTTTAGTTAAGGTTATAAATTGTTTTTATGACATTTATGTGCATAAAAAGTTGGCATGCTTAAATGTAGTTAAACAATGTAGATTTGTATTTCAGCATATGCCATTTTCAAAGACATGAACCCATGTATATTTTATATAACAGATAAGCATATAAATCTAAAAGTACATAAAGTGAATAACTGAAAACATAGATATGAAATATGAAATAAACATGTATATACACATATACACATATAATTATTTCTGTGTGGTAAATGATAAAACTGAAATTTGAAATATATTCAGTTCCAATATATAATATCTGCATTACCCTCCACCACACATTTGAGATGGTATAAGCATTAAGTCACAGTTATATACAAATAGGTGTGTGTGGCAGACAACAACAAAACTACAAGCCACATGGGTTAAAAGAATCATTATATGTTGGAGTAAATTGGGAAATGTTATCAAAATAATTTAAAATATTTACAGCTAGAAATTCCATGTCTATGAAGGGTGGGAAAACCAGCTCAGTAATAAAAGACGTTCAACTATATCTCATAATGATATAAATACAGAGAGAATGTGTGTTTATAAGTTATTAGAAGATGTGTTTAAGCATAAAAAATCATCTTTTTAAGAATCCATTTAATTTATGAAGATGAAAGTAGTATTTAGAATCAGACTGTCTCTGAGTAGTCTTTCCTTGCTTGGGATCTCATTTCAGGAATAACCCTTATGTTTTTCTGTACCCAAAAGCATTCACTCTTTACATACCATCAGTTTAAAAGATGAGGAAAGTGTAGACTAAGACTATGTTTAATATTAAAAATAGAAAGGTTAAGAAATCTCTGCTCTGTGCCTCAAGTTAGTTTGATTTGCATTTTTTTTCTTATAAAAGAGAGTCAAAGAAGTACAGAAAGAGGGAAAGATGAGCTTCTAAGTATGTGGTGGAAAAATAACCACACCAATAAAAAATATAAACAATACTGCATGGGCCCCTCACCAAGCAGGCTCTCTAAATACCCAGTGAGGCATGTTTACAGAAGAAGAAAGATCAAGTTGGCTGTTCCCTCTTAAATGTACATACTCAGGAGTTCAGGACACACATATGCTTTTGTGTGTGTTTACTCAGAGGACATTTTCAGACACCAATCTTTTTTTAATCTTACCCGTGTTTTCAATTGAGGATGGTATGGGATTTCTCATAAAGGATATAGATATATAGAGATCCATTAGGAAGTTATCTGATATTTAAATGTAAAAAAAAATGCAATTAAAACTCCACTACCCTTTTTATAGTTTGTTTTCTTTATTTTAAGGAGTCAGATATTAAAAACAACTGAAATTATTTTTGTAAACCTTTCAAGAAGTTCATTTTTGGACTAAGCCCAAACATTCAGTCCATAAGCCAAAAATTGACTATTTCCACAAAGAATTGAGTGATGGAAAGCAGAAGCTGTCGTGGAAAGTATGGGAATACTCACATTAAAAAAAGAGAAAAAAAGCTGTGGATTGGAAGTAGGCATTTCTTTACTTTTTAAAAACTCTGGAAAATTATTTACTTTTGGAAGATGATCATTTTAGCTAATTTGCCTGTATTGCAAATATTATGACTCTTGTAACAGTACACAAAATATTTTTGGACAAATTTCCCCTTGTTCTGTGGGCAGACTCCAGACATTTCTCAACCAAAAGTAAGGACTGTTCAAGCTCTTAAGTATAGTGACTGTCTCACTGATTTTGATTGACAGGATTTTGTACTGTATAATTCACTTACTAATGTAAATTGTATATATAGTTTATATACTTCAGTTAACTCCCATTAAACTTTTGTAGTAAGGTATATTTTCAGATGGACTAATTCACAAATTATTTCAACAATTGTGGAAAGCTGTGGAGCAATGGTTCTCAAATTGTGGTCCCCAACCAGCAGTTGGGGACTTGTTAAAAATGCAAATCATCAGTCCGCAGTCCAGGCTTATTGATCAGAAACTCTGGGGGTGGAACCCACCAATTTGTTTTGAACAAATTATGATTCAGATAAGTTACACATTAAAAAGTAATGCTATAGAATCAGAAAGTTGCAGGTGCTATGGGAGTAAAAATAGAACTATTTACAACTCTAAAAAGAAGTCCAAACATCTTTTGTAAAAAAATTTTATTCTGGAACAATTTTTAATGAACAAAATTTTATAACATACCATCCCATTATCTAATGGACTTAGCCTTTGTTCATTCATTAAATATAATGTAAGTATTTAAGAATTTCTTAAATGCTTATCATATGGAATATTTAATTTAGGATGACTCTGATGCACTCCTGTTAGTAGTTTTTCAGATGATAGTTTTATATGTAATGAGATTCAGAGAAAATTTTCATCTTGTTTAACAAAGCTCTAAGAAGATCCCTGTTAACTTTAGCATTGGAGGAATATTCCAAAAGTGGGAATTAATGCTAATATCACAATGACTGAAAATTATAGGATTATTCTGTCACTTGAAATTCTCTTTTATAACTTAGAAAAGGATTTAGAAATATTGTCACAAAATAATACCTATATTCTGACTGTCGTCGGCAGCCGTCCGTCTCGAGAGATGATGGTGTAGCTTCTTAAGAGTCTATCTGCACCGCCGAGAATGGCTGTGCAGTCCGACTCGGGAGTGACACGGTATCTGTCTCCTCCCGTGTTGAATCGACATCTTGCGATGAAGCTACAGAGCCTGGGCAGGGTGATATGGAGGGTCTGCTGTTGCCCATGCAGCAGACCCCCCCTCTCTTCACAGCTGAAGGATCCAAGGGAAAGACGGAGTCAATACAGCTTGGCTTCAGGTGCGCCGCAGGAGTTGCCGGTGTTGACTACAACGTCAAACCGCCTTAGGGACTCCGGCTCCGGATTTTCTGTCAGGGTTTACTCCCTTAGCCTTTCCCCTGAAGAGGTATGCCGCAAGGCAGCGGAGGTTTTTTGGAATCAGAGTTTTCCTTCTCTGATTCTGACTGTAATAAACATATATAAGACCCTTACAATTATTTTTAACAAATGTCATTTTATTATGCTGAAACTCTAATTCTCTTGACAAACTTTCATTGATCTCTGTTGCCAAAAACAAGCAAAAATAAAGCAGTATTGCAGGGTAGAAAGATTTATCCTAAGAGTTCAGCAATGCAATATCTAAACTTGATTCTGCCATTGACAATGTGTAGATGTGGATAAGGGACTTTACCTCTCTGGGCCTCAGTTATCTCATCTGTAAAATGAAGAGGTTGAGTTGGATTGCAAAGTCCTGCTTCAATTAGCTAGTGTGGTATAATAAACTGTGATAAACACTAGGGCTTAAAATAGCAGCTATTCATTATTTCTCATGAGTCTGCAAATAGTGTAGGTGGTTCTGCTAACCTAGCTTGGGCTTGGCCAATGTCAGCTGGACTCACTGTAGTGGCTGTGAATTGACTATTCAAGGAATGCCTCCATGTGGTTTCTTATCCTCCAAGGGGCAGCCTGGACTTGTTCTCATGCCCATGGCAGGGTTCCAAGACAACAAGTAGAAGGAAGCATGCCCTCTCTTGAGGCAGATATTCTGAACAGGTACAATGATACAGCTGCCACTTTCTACTGAACAAATGACTCACAAGTGAGGCAGATTCAAAAGATGGGACACTAGACTGCACCTTCAGTGGAAGGCACTGCACAGTCATATTTCAAAAGATATTCTACAAGAAGGGGAAGAGTTGAGTCCTCTTGCAATCAATCTACCTTCTTAGCTTTAAAATACTATGAAATACAAGAAATACATTCACTATAATGCTATAAGAAGACTGTGGTTCCAATATACAGAACTATTTAGGAAAATGGAAGATGTGGAAAGGATATAATGTATTTGTGAAAATTGAAGTTAGCAAAATTTTAAGCAAGGCTCCTCTTTAATTATTGTCTGAGTTTCACATAAAGTCTTGCTTCATCAACTGGATAAATATTTTACTGCTTCCCAGTAAATTGTATTAGTTTACTTTAGCTATATGCTCAGCCTTACTCTGGCATCCTACATTAAGCAATGTGGTATGTAATGCATCTCTGCAGGTGACCAGAGCTATTCTCTGTGTGAGGTAAATTAAAACTCATATTTTAAGAATTAAACATTCTTGCACTTCATGATTCCAATATTTAATTATAACCTGTGTCAAGGCTTAATCTTTGATGAAGTCAAGCATAAAATTAATCAAAAGGAGGCAAAAGTCTAGCAATTCTTCTACACAGTGAAAATAATATGGTTTCTTTAGTCACATAGTGAAATTTATATCTATTTTATAGAGAAGACTCCAATATACCCTAAGTTACTAGACTAAGCTACATATGTGGGGACAGTGACCTGTTCAGAAAAAATCAATAACATGAACTGATGCTTATTAATTTTAAAAAGGAACAAACATCTTTAAAAAAAAAGACAGATTATTAACCTTATTTAAAGAGACAGTAGAAAATAAAATTAATGTGCTGTCATCCTAGGTGAAACGAAAATAGAATATATGCAATATAACATTTATTTTAAATGTTATGTTTGTTTCATTTATACTTTCTATTTGTTTTTCAAAAACTTGTATCAAAAAATTCACACACATTTTCCTAGGAATATGTACTTACACAAATAACAGAATTTGCATGGAGCTTTGGCCAGGTGGTTCAGGTGGTTCATCTGGTCGGAACATTGTCCTTTACACCAAAAGGATGACAGTTCAATTACAGTTAGGGCACATACCTAGGCTTCAGTCTTTATTCCTGGTTGGGCACATACAGGAGGCAACTGATAGGTGTTTCAGTGTTTCTCACATCAATTATGGTTGTATTGATCACAAAAGAAATGTACCACAAAGTGGAGAAAAATGTATCAAAGTTAGTTTGTAGAATTAGATAGCATTAATCCACTGATTTCATAGTAACATATACAGGTTACTAAGTCATGGTGATAAAATAGGCAAGTTAAGAAGGATGATCACACTCTCTTCACCACAAAGAATGAGATAAATTAAAATGCCTCTAAAGTTTGTTGGCATGGAACAGAAGGTTTAAGTGAGGCTTGTTGGTTTAATTGTTGCCTTGGTTAAATGACCTCCTTTCTCAGGTGATTATATATATGAAAACATTGAGTATCCACAATATTTATAACACTTAAATAACAGAAAACTAGCCAATAAAATATTAAAACAGCAATTTTCACAGAAAAGAATATAAAAGTCATTATAAAAATACAAATTTAAACTGTGAAATGTAATTTCATACAAAACAGATATGAAACAGCCAATAATATAAAATCTGACAGCACTGAACGTTGTGCAAGATGTGGAGAAATGAGAACTCCCAGACCATTTTGGAGAGGAATTGGCAATATCCAGTAAATGTGAAAATTTACATATCTTCAGACCCTGCATTTCCATATATTTGTACCAGATTGTTTATTGTAACATTCAGTTTGATAGCAAGAGTTTGGAAATAATCCAAATACCTTAAGTATTATTAATATGTGTTGGTAATTCTTATATAAAATAATATATGGTAATTAAATAAAGTATAGTTACATATATTAATATAGATAAAATATTGAAAAGTGTTCACCAAATGTAAAAACATATAGAATAATGCATATAGTAGGGTATTGTTAATGAAATTTAAACATTCAATATTGTGGATTGCTCATGGATATATACCTCTAAAGGAACTATATTAAAATGTTCATATAGTTGTAAACACAAAATTCAGATGTCTTCTTCCTTTTCCCCTCCCTCTCTTTTTTTCTCTGCCCCTCCCTCCCATCCTTCCTTCCTTCCTTCCTTTCTTCCTTCCTTTTATCTTTCACTTCTTGAAGAAGAAAAAGTGGTGTAGGATTGAAGAGAGCCCCATAGAAGGATTCAAGAGCAACTGTAATGTTTTCTAAAATTTCAAAAGAGCCCTGATTGGTGTGGTTCAGTGGGTTGGGCATCACCCTGCAAACCAAAAAGTCACCAGTTCGATTCCCAGGGTTGTGTGTTAGGTCACACATATCAATGCTTCTCTCGCTCTCTTTCCTCCTTCCTTCCCCTCTCTCTCTAGATATAAATAAATAAAAATCTTCTAAGAAATGTGTAAAGAAAATATGGCTAAATTTTAAGTTTTGCTAATAGTAGATGTAAAGTAGTCCTTTTATAGTATTTTCCATATATTTCATAATTTAAGAAAGAAAAGGGTTGTTACTGTGTTTTTTAGATTTATTGATTAATCTTCTCTAATGTTTGTAGGGCTTTTTGTTTTGATTTTTTAACTCTTCACTCTCAAATTAGGTGTCAGCTTGGTATCCAAATCCAATATAGGATCCAAACAATCATGTATGGTAAAGTCCTGTTTCAATGTGGACAATAACTCTAGAGTGGGCAATAATTCTGGCCCTAGCACCAGTGTTATAAGATATTCTACTGTTTTGATTTTGGAATTCAGAAGTTGCCTCAATCTGACTGAATTAAATGTTGAACAATTGAATATTATTTTTATGCCATGAATGAATAAATTAATGAATGAATGATTGCCTAAAATTTCTTGTTGTTAATGTTATGTATTAAAGATACTTTAATTAAAAGCTGAGATAATCTCTGATCTCCAAAAATGACTATTTATGTCCATCAAAGCCTTGACCAAATAATAAAATTGGTTTGGTGAATATTCTTATTATGTGACTTGTCGTTGGTGTTCCTCTTCACAGAACATATATGCACAGTGGGTGTTTTTTGTCAATAGGAACTACACAATAACAATTAAACTAACACATAACCCAGCTTTTAGATTTTACAGTAGAAAATTCTGGCTATAAAGTCCAGTTGACCCAATAGGAGGTCAGACAAGTACCTGAGTCAAAGAGAATCACTTGATCAGATAGTAAATGTAGCTTAATTTGCTTACCTTCAAATATATCTTTTATCATCAAGTATATAGAAAAATGATTTGTCACAAATTTGTATACAATAATTTTGATGTGGAATATAATTTATTAGGAAATATTTCTGGAATAAGTGCTGTAGTAATAAATTATTTCAAGTAATCTGAGTTATGCATTATCTCCCTTATATTCAGTAATAATATTGATGATTATAGTAGCTGCCTAATGCCAGGCACAATTCTAAACACTGTAAATACACTATGTATTTAATTATATCAGGTTTTATCTTCACTTTATAGATAAGAAAATTGAGGATCAGAGAATGTAAAGTTGAACAAGGTACATTACAAACGAAGAAGCAGAGACTGATTTTAAAGTCAAATTTTTTGATTCAAAAGTCCACGCTCTTAACTTCTCCATCAGGAATCTGCACACTAGCTTGAAATGCTTACATATAATGGGAAATCATTTTTTTGCTATGTACAATCATATATATTTAATAGTAAATTTAAGTGACTGAAAAATATATAATTTCCCACATACTATAAATATTGTTATTTAAAAATGTAACTGTTAGGACACTTTTAAATGTTTCAAAGGGACCCTAAATGCCATGCTGATGTGATATTCAGAACCACTAATTTTTTTAAAATTGTGAACAATTTGTTCTATTTTACTTGAAATGGTAGTTTTGTTATATCCCTTTCCTAGAATGTTATCATAATATAATATTTTTCATGCTTTAAAGTCTCTTGTTAATTATTATTTCATACATTCTGTATAAAAATATGAATATAAATTAAAATTGAATCTTAAATAATTTCTAATAACTATAAAGCTTGAGTGTTAACGATTGCTTCTGAGTTGTTATAATTATTAGTAGTAGTCAATTTATAAAATCAACAAAAATACATTACAGAATTTGATAAATTATAACAATAACAAATAAATTTGTATTGAAAATGTTCCTTTTTAGTGGGATAAATGAGGTTATTATGGTACCTTGATTAATGAGAGTCTGTGCACAAGAGTTTTTCACCTTCTCCCTTTGACATCCCAGAGCATTTTCACTACTGAATAATGAAAAATAGTAAATTTGTGATAGGTGAAAAAAATGCACCTTTTAAAAAATTTTGTCACTTGGAAGGAGCTAATATGAAGAAGTCGTAGGAAAGGAAGCCTTGCTGGTATGCTGCCTTAATCACACAAGGAGTATTTTGACAGGTCAAGTTTAGAAAAGAGTACATCTAGAAACAATGGATCTGGAAGATGAATTTTAAAAAAGTTATTCATGCATCCTAATTTTTGGAAGGGCTTTGTGTACTTATAGGAGTTTGAGAACCAATATGTTGCACTACATTAATGAGTGACCAACCAAGACCTCAGCCGAACCTCACTAGTGAACCCCCCCCCAAAAATACCCTCTTGGAACATGATTACACTCTTCTAAAAATCTTGCACACATGACTTTGTTTAACTGACAGAAAAACTCTGCAAAGTCGTCGTCGTCGTCGTCGTCGTCGTCGTCGTCGTCGTCGTCGTCGGCAGCCGTCCATCTCGAGAGACGATGGTGTAGCTTCTTCAGAGTCTATCTGCACCGCCAAGAATGGCTGTGCAGTCCGACTCGGGAGTGACATGGTATCTGTCTCCTCCCGTGTTGAATCGACATCTTGCGATGACGCTGAAGCTACAGAGCCTGGGCAGGGTAATATGGAGGGTCTGCTGTTGCCCATGCAGCAGACCCCCCCTCTCTTCGCAGCTGAAGGGTCCAAGGGAAAGACGGAGTCGATACAGCTTGGGTTCAGGTGCGCCGCAGGAGTTGCCGGTGTTGACTACAACGTCAAACCGCCTTAGGGACTCCGGCTCCGGATTTTCTGTCGGGGTTTACTCCCTTAGCCTTTCCCCTGAAGAGGTATGCCGCAAGGCAGCGGAGGTTTTTTGGAGTCAGAGTTTTCCTTCTCTGATACTCTGCAAAGTAGGCTTATGCTTAGTATACAAAGAGGGACTAATTTATCTGGGCTGCAGAAATAATTGACTTGCTAAGCAAAATTTTGAATTCATTCTGTCTCAGACTTTTTTCTAAATTCTTTATAAGGCTAGTGTCATCTAGAAGCAATCCAATTCACTTCAAGTAATTACTGTCTGATTTTTTAAATAAAATTTTACAATATTATTACTTCTTAAAAAACTCACAGTGACAAGAAGGAGGTCAACTTAAATGTATCTGTAATTAGTGGACTATGAAGTGGAGAATGTTTTTGAATAAAGAGGACATTTTATATCCATTGTCTACCTCTAGCCACAGATCACTCTCTGAACAATGCCAGTAGAAAGGAGGGAAAAGTCATTCCCTGATTTTGAAAGGGTACAGTGCTGGGGTCCCCTAATTCACACTTTTCTAAATCATACTTATGTGACTCAAATTTTACATGAGAGAAATGATTGTCTATGGTTGTGGCAGGTAAATGTGTGTAGAACTGCATGAAAAACTTTCCTTTTTTAAAAGTGAGATAACTATAAAATCATTTTGGTAAACTGTGGGATACTTTTATTTCTCACAAAGTCAATAATTCAGGTTAAGAAACCTCCAGCCAAGATCGAGGCATAGACAAACACACTGTGTCTTCCTCCACAACTATGAAGGAATACAGCTACATCAAAAATAGAAACAGCCAGAAGTACCAGAAAATCAAACTGCATGGAAGTCCAGCAAACAAAGATATAAAGAAGAAATACTCATCCAGACAGGTAGGAGGGGTGGAGCCAGGGCGGAGAGGATGAGGTGTGGTACTGGAAGCAGCAGGCCGGTGGAAAGCACAGTCACACATTTTCATTTCTTTTTTTTTTTCTTTCTTTTATTTTTTGGTTTTTGAATTACAGTTGTCCCATTTTCCCCCCATTGCTCCCCCCACACAGCCCATCCTTTCTCCCACAATCATATCCCTCCCCGTCGTCCATGTCCATGAGTCATTTATACACATTCCTTGATTAGACCCTTCCCTTACTTATCCCCCTTCTCTCCCTCCCCCCTACACCCTACTGACTACTATTCTACTTTTTGTCTTATTTAGTTCGTTTGCTTGTGTTGCTCTTTAGTTTCCTGTATTAGGTGATATCATATGGTATTTTGCTTTCTATGCCTGGCTTATTTCACTAAGCATAATTCTCTCTAGTTCCATCCATGTTGTCGCAAATGGCAGTTCTTTCTTTCTTTCTGCTACATAGTATTCCATTGTGTAAATGTACCAGTTTTTTGATCCACTCATCTACAGATGGGCACTTAGGCTGTCTCCAGCACTTAGCTATTGTAAACAGGGCTGCTATGAACATAGGGGTGCATAAGTTTTTTTGAATTACGGTTTTAGGATTTTTCGGGTATAATCCTAGCAGTGGAATCCTGGTTCAAAAGGCAGTTCCATTTTTAGTTTTTTGAGGTAATTCCATACTGTTTTCCATAGTGGTTGCACTAATCTGCATTTGCACCAACAGTGCAGTAGGGTTTCTGTTTCTCCACATCCCTGCCAGCACTTGTTGTTTGTTGATTTGTTGATGATGGCCATTCTGACTGGTGTAAAGTGGTATCTCATTGTGGTTTTTCCTTGCATCTCTCTGATGGCCAATGATGTTGAGCATTTTTTCATGTGCCTATGGACCTTCTGTATGTCCTCTTCAGAGAAGTGTTTGTTCAGGTCCTCTGCCCATTTTTAATTGGGTTGTTTGTTTTCTTGATGTTGAGTTGTATAAGCTCTTTATATATTTTGGAGATCAGTCCCCTGTCTGTGATATCATTGGCAAATATGTTTTCCCATATGGTTGGTTTCCTTTTCATCTTGCTGATGTTTTCTTTTGCTGAGCAGAAACTCTTTAGTTTGATGTAGTCCCATTCGTTTATTTTTTCCTTTATTTCTCTTGCCTTAGGAGATGTATCCATGAAGATATTGTTACATGGGATATCTGAAAGTTTCCTGCGTATGTTTTCCTCTAGGACTTTTATGGTGTCACGGCTTACATTTAAGTCTTTAATCCATCTTGAGTTTATTCTTGTGTGTGGTGTAAGTTGGTGGTCTAGTTTCATTTTTTTGCAAGTCCCTATCCAGTTCTCCCAGCACCATTTGTTAAAGAGGTTCTTCTCACTCCATTTTATGTTCCCTCCTCCTTTATCAAACATTAGTTGACCATACAGGCCTAGGTTTATTTCTGGGCTCTCTATTCTGTTCCACTGATCTATATGTCTGTTCTTATGCCAGTACCAGACTGTTTTGAACACAATGGCTTTGTAGTATTGTTTGATGTCTGGTATCATGATTCCTTCTGCTGTGCTCTTCTGTTTCAAGATTGTTTTTGATATTCGAGGTCTTTTTTGGTTCCATATGAATTTTTGGAGGATTTGTTCTAGGTCAGTGAAATATGTCATTGGTATTTTTTTAAATGTATTTGATTGATTATATTGTTACAATAGTTCCAATTTTCTCCCCTTTACTCCCCTCTACCCAGCATCTCCCTCCCCCAGCAATCCCCCCCCAAGTCATTACCCATGGTTCGTAAAAAATAACTATCCCTCCTCCTCAGATATTAAGACCCTTTATAATCTTGTAAAGGACAATGGGCAAAGGTCTCAAGGTCCTATAGCGGCTTCAAGCTGGACATGGTCGTTGTCCTACCTACCCTTGGGTCCAGAAATCTCTAATAAGAGTGGGGGTGTGGAGGGGAGGGTGGCCTTCCCACATGAGGAAGGATCATGCAGACTCCAGGTCAGTTGGCTGTCTCCGAACAACAGCGTGCTTGGTTTAACAGGCTGGCATCCTTGTTGTGTTCTGGGGGCAACAGATTTGGCAAAAAGGGTTAAAAGACATCATTCAACCCATAACTACTAGATGACAAAAGGCAGGGATTAATTTTTCAATGTTCCACATTAGGGGAAAAAAAAAGAAAACAAGGGCTTCTTTGGAGGAAGGTGTGCTAGGCACATCTCACCTGTCCAAAACTCTTTTGCCCATTATATTTAGTTTGGGCTGAGGGAAATAGTTTAGGTTTCGCCGCTGTCAGACCTCTGGGTCCTTTCTGTCCAAGCCATTAGGATAGAAAAGAGAAATCAGTTTTAAAGTGAAGCCCACAGACCACCCCATTCTTCACCAACCCAGCCATTTAGTTCAGCCAAACCGTTGAGTCTCAAGGGGCAGTGCTGCATAAAGGATTAAGTGAGGCTTATGCATACAGACAATCACTCAGGTAATGCGGTCATAGGCTTTTGCCCTTTGAAAACAGAAAACACATGTTAATTTATGTAACATAACCCACAAACAAGTCTCTAAATCTGTAACTGTCTTATTGGGAAGACATCCAGTTACAAGGCACTTGACATTCTACTTGCCTGCAACTTGAATATCTTTGATGATATCACAGACATGGTTTAATTTTCAAGTGAAACCATACTTTAAATGAAAAGAAACTTTTAAGACGGTTAGCTACCCAACTTTATAGTCTACTACTGATCGTTGTGATTTTCCTTGAATAATGATTTTTCTCCCTAAGATTACCCTCCTTGTCTTTAAAGGGACTACATTAAGTTCATTTTAAATTTATTCTGTTCATTTGCATAAACATAACAGGAGCAGCAAATGATCACTTATGATCTTTAGTTCTGCTTTGCTGGAACTTACACAAGGAACATTTAGGGTGACCCTCAGTCTGCTCTTCAGGGCACAGAAGCTGGGCCACATACCTGGCATTCATCCTTGCCTGTACACACCTGTCCTTTCCAAGTCTTTCTGGTTTTTCATTGTGCCTTAAGGTCCCTTCTAGCCATCTTTCAGGAAAACAACCTTCGTTCCTTCCCTGGAAAGATTGCTGTGGACCACACAACCAACCATGGTACCAGGCCTTTTATCTCACGGGCTTTTATTACCTCTGAAAGTCATTCCCAGTACCTCAGGGCTTTTAGGTAACAACCTGAGCCCAAGCATGTCTCCTTTAGGCTTGACATTCCAGTCAAAGACTTGGTCAAAAAAAAAGAAAAAAGAGGAACCTCTATTAACAACTGGTCTTATTAGTTCTACGCAAAGAAACTTATGTCATTACTTACTTATTTAGAATGCCAAACTGGAGGGATCAGATAGGGAGAAAAATATACAACGTGAAGGAAAATCTTTGTCCTAATATTCACTGAACTGGCATTTCCATTCTTCATATTTTCATTTTTCCCCCACTAAAAACAATTTTTTGTTTGTTTTTCCATTACAGTTGTCTCACTTTTTTCCCCCTCTTGCTTCCTTGCACCCTGCCCCTCCCTTCTCCCACATTCAGTCCCCACTCAGTTGCCCATGTCCGTGGGTCCTTTATACATGTTCTTTGACTTGACCCTTCCCCTTCTTACCCCCTTCTCTCCCTCCCACCGCCCCCCTTGTTACTGTTAGTCTACTTCTTGTTTACATAGCTCTGGTTCAATTTTGCTCATTTGTTTGTGTTGTTCATTTGTTTCCTGTAATAGGTGACAACATAAGGTATTTTTCTTTCATTGCCTGGCTTATTTGACTAAGCATAATTCTCTATAGTTCCATCCATGTTGTTGCAAATGGTAGAAGTTCCTTCTTTCTTTCTGCTACATAGTACTCCATTGTGTAAATGTACCACAGTTTTTTGATCCACTCATCTACAGATGGGCATTTAGGTTGTTTCCAGCACTTGGCTATTGTAAATAGTGCTGCTGTGGACATTGGAGTGCATAGGTTCTTATGAATTGGTGTTTCAGGATTTTTCGGATATAATCCTAGCAATGGAATTGCTGGTTCAAAAGGCAGTTCAATTTTTTAGGTTTTTGAGGAAATTCCAAACTCTTTTCCATAGTGGCTGCACCAGTTTGCATTCCCACCAGCAATGCACCAGGGTTCCCATTTCTCCGCATCCTCTCCAGCACAAATTGTTTCTTGATTTGTTGATGATGGCCATTCTGACTGGTGTGAGGTGGTATCTCATTGTGGTTTTAATTTGCATCTCTATGATGGCTAGTGATGTTGAGAATACTTTCATATGTTTATGGGCCCTCTGTATGTCCTCTTTGGAAAAGTGTTCGTGCAGGTCCTTTGCCCATTTTTAAATTGGGTTGTCTGTCTTCTTGGTGTTGAGTCGTATGTCGTCGGCAGCCGTCCGTCTCGAGAGACGATGGTGTAGCTTCTTAAGAGTCTATCTGCACCACCGAGAATGGCTGTGCAGTCCGACTCGGGAGTGACACGGTATCTGTCTCCTCCCGTGTTGAATCGACATCTTGTGATGACACTGGAGTGTCCTCTCCAGTGAAGCTGAAGCTACAGAGCCTGGGCAGGGTGATATGGAGGGTCTGCTGTTGCCCATGCAGCAGACCCCCCCTCTCTTCGCAGCTGAAGGGTCCAAGGGAAAGACGGAGTCAATACAGCTTGGCTTCAGGTGCGCCGCAGGAGTTGCCGGTGTTGACTACAACGTCGAACCGCCTTAGGGACTCCGGCTCCGGATTTTCTGTCGGGGTTTACTCCCTTAGCCTTTCCCCTGAAGAGGTATGCCGCAAGGCAGCGGAGGTTTTTTGGAGTCAGAGTTTTCCTTCTCTGATGTGCCCTGACACTAGTATAATAGGCACTAGTATAAGGGATAAAATCTGCTTATCATCCACACTTTATGTAGCCCATGAAGTAGGTCACATTTTATATATACATATATATAAATATATTTTATATATACATATATAAAATGATTATGCAGGAATGCTTCTTGAGCTGCTGTAATCAGTGGGGACATTTAATGGTATGTACTGCAGAGGAAGCACTGAGGAACCCTAATCAGGGAATCATTTTTTTCAGTTTAAATCCCAGTTGAGATGGGATATTTCCTGATGAGAGATTTGGACTATAATCTTTATATTCTTTTCCACTTAGCAGATCACAAAAGGGCAGAGCATAACCCAAGGTAAAAGGAGAAATAGAACTGAGGCATGCGGCAGCCACACCAGAATTAGAAGTAAAGTACTAAATAGGTAAAATGTACAGTATATGAATTATATCTCAATGAAGCTGTCAAAAAAAAAGTTAATGGTAAAAATGTTGGTTTTGGCACATCATCATTTATTAGAGGGACTTGAAGGGAAATAAACCTCCCTGAGTCGTATGAGTTCTTTATATATTTTGGAGATCAATCCCTTGTCTGAGATGTCATTGGTGAATATATTTTCCCATATGGTTGGTTTCCTTTTCATCTTGCTGACGTTTTCTTTAGCTGAGCAGAAACTCTTTAGTTTGATGTAGTCCCATTTGTTTATTCTTTCCTTTATTTTTCTTGCCTTAGGAGATATATCAGTGAAAATGTTGCTACGTGGGATTTCTTAAATTTTCTTATCTATGTTTTCCTCTAGGACTTTTATGGTATCGTGGCTTACATTTAAGTCTTTAATCCATTTTGAGTTTATTCTGGTGTATGGTGTAAGTTGGTGGTCTAGTTTCATTTTTTGCATGTCCCTGTCCAGTTCTCCCAACACCATTTGTCGAAGAGGCTCTTTTCACTCCATTTGATGTTCTTTCCCCCTTTGTCAAATATTAGTTGACCATATGAACCTGAGCTTATTTCTGGGCTCTCTATTCTGTTCCATTGATCTATATGTCTGTTCTATGCCAGTACCAGACTGTTTTGTTTACCGTGGCCTTGTAGTATAGTTTGATATCAGGTATTGTGATTCCTCCTACTGTGTTCTTCCTCAAAATTGCTGTGGCTATTCAGGCTCTGTTTTGGTTCCATATAAATTTTTGAAGTATTTGTTCTAGGTCTGTGAAATATGTTGCTGGTATTTTAATAAGGGTTGCATTGAATCTATAAATTGCTTTGGGTAGTATGGACATTTTAATGATGTTGATTCTTCCCATCCATGAGCATGGTTTATCCTTCCATTTATTTGTATCTTCTTTAATTTCTTTCTTCAGTGTTTTGTAGTTTTCTGAGTACAGGTCTTTTACCTCCTTGGTTAAGTTTCTTCCTAGGTATTTTATTTTTCTTGTTCCTATGGTAAATGGGATTTTTCTTTCAGTTTCTATCTCTGAGTTTTTATTGTTGGTGTTTAAAAATGCCTTCGATTTCTTAATATTTACTTTGTATCCTGCTATTTTGCCGAATTCACTTATTACGTTGAGTAGTTTTTTTGTGGAGTCTATAGGGTTTTCTATGTACACTATCATGTCCTCTGCAAATAATGACTGTTTTACTTCCTCTTTTCCAATTTGGATGCTTTTTATTTCTCTTTCTTGTCTGATTGCTGTGGCTAGAACTTCCAAGACTATGTTGAATAGGAGTGGAGAGAGCAGACATCCTTGTCTTGTTCCTGATCTCAGGGGAAATGCTCTCAGTTTTTACCCACCCCCTTCTCCCGCACCTGCAGCTGTTTGAGAGATGGCGATTTGAGCTGGGAACCAGGGGCCTTCCCAGATTACAGAATATGTTAAACTAACCCACATTTGTTTGGCCATGACTAACCATCTGCAAGATAATACCTTTCTTTTTTTCTTCTTTAAAAAACCACTTTTCCCTTAGAAGTGCAGAGCAGGAGTCACTCTCTCAAGGCACGGCTCCCTCCTACCTTGCTACTTCCCCTAATAACCCTCTCCCTTTTGCTTGTTGCATTTTTGCTCCCCGAGAGACACCATTTTACACTTATAATATTTAGATTTAAGGTACTCCCAAGGGGGGCGGGCTATCCGACCCCAAAAGCAGGCCACTCTGACCTACAGAATGTTTTCAGGGTGCCAGAGTTCATGAAGGGGTTTTGTCCCCAGAACTTAGGGAAATTCCGGAGCACACAGTCAGGAATTGTGGGTGCAGGCTTAGACTGGCGTCCCCTTATGTTGACTAAGGTGATTGATACAAACATGCACTTAATTTGGATTACAATTAGGAGCTGGAACAGAGGGCACAGGAGCAATACCCCCCTCACGGCGCAGACAAACACAGGCTGGGAGCTCCCAAAGGAAGGCAAACAAATGTCCACTTAGCCTCTCCTCCTGTGAGGCTAGAGCCCACTCAGACTCCATAGACCAAAGTTTGTGTATTCACACAAAAAGGAGGAAATAACTTTTTTTAACTTTAACCTTAACATTCACTCACACATTCTCTCAGAGGTTAAACAATCCCACCCAAACCCCGCCTAGGCTTCTGAGATTAGACGAACAGCATCGGCTACAGGCAGCACCACCCCAAATCAAAAGAGCTCTATACAATCCAAATGAAGCTAGCCGAGCCGGCTTCAACAAATTCCCTGTTCAGGAATATGTACCTCTGCGTCCAGAGGACAAAAGAGACCAAGTCTCAATGGCAGTGGCCCAAGTCCGCTGCCCAAATGGGTTGCCACTCACCTGTCGCTGAGGCTGTCCGCTGTCCTTTGCTTACTCTAGACTGGGCCGTCATGGCTTCTAGCAGCTCCCGAGTGTCTCCTGAAGGCACAGGGAATTGCTCCTAACCGGAGCTTGTGGCTACTGTCCTGCCACACGTCAGCTAGACACACAGGACCGCACAAAGCCCCGGGGGCTCACCGAAGGCAGCACCGCTTTACAGAGGCATCTCGTTGGGGCCTCCAAAATGTTACGGCTACATAGGCAAGATTGAACACTCTGAAGCGGGGTATAAAGTAAGCAAAGAATTTCTAATGATGGCCAGGAGTTGGGCAGACCGTGAGCTGGTCTCTAACATGCTCCAACCTAGAATGGAGTCTAAACATTGGGTTTTTATACTGGTGCAGTCCCTTTGTTTCTTCTTTGGTGGGAAACAGCTTTAGGAAGAGGTGGTTGGGTAGGACTGCAGGAATGTCTTGGCAGTAACAAAAACAGAAATTCCAAAGGCTATAAGGTTATCTCCGGCAGCAGCATAAATCTTCAGCCAGGGGCAAACTCCCTGCGAAGAAATTTATTTTCAAAGGGCTAGATATTCTTCAAAGCACCACCTTCACAAATGTTATAAACCAGACACAAGTAAATGGAAGGTGATAGAGGCTGAGGTCCTTTTAGCTTGTAAATCACTAATTGCTATAACACTCCTTCTTACATTCCTTTTTCCAAGGCTTTTTAGCAAGTCCTTGCTACTTCTTACAAAGAATATTTAAAGCCCTTACATACTTACATATTGAAACTTTTTATAGGGACTATTTGGTGCCCCTATACTTCTATGTCCTTTTTCGTGCTCGTGTAATTCTCTTTAAGTTCCTTGTAGTTTTTCTGGAGTTCCTTGTAGTTTCCCTGGAGTTCTTTGTAGTTTCTGCTGAGCTCATTCATCTTCTCCATAATCCATGTTTTGAATTACGTATCTGATATTTTGCTCCCCTCTATTTCATTTAGCACTCTCTCTGAGGATTCTACCTTTCCTTTTGATGGGGGGTTGTTTCTCTGTCTCCCCATTTTTGTGATTCCTATTGTTTGTTGGTGCTTAGAATGATCTGCACTTCCTGGATCTGCCTCTGATAGCGTCAGATCATGTACCAGACTGTCCCTAGGCAGCCTATTGGAGACTTCCAGGGATCTACTGCCTTTTCTGTCTTCTTTAGTTGTTAATCTACTCAATCTGTGATTAGCCATCAGGCTTAAGGAGCATGGGGGTGGCAGCTTAATTCCTGTAGGCAGGGCTTTTATTTCCCCTTAGTCTGACTCCACTTGGAGGGGAATGGTCTGTCTGCTGTACTGGGGCTGTGTCAGCACTGGCTGGTCCTGGGAGGAGGTTAGTGTAGCTTTCACTTACTCCTTCGCCATCTTGGATCTCCGTCTGTGTTGTCCTTGATGTTATTTCTTTAATCTGTCTGGTTGTATTTCAGCTACTCTTTGGTGGATCTTTTTCTCTGGTTAGTTGATTGAGAGTCACTCTGCCCACCTTGTCTTGAGATCTTTTGTGGAGGTGTTGCTAAAACATAATCACACAACCCAGGCAAGAAACCCACACCCTCCAATATCTCCCCCAACTACAATCTCACTATAGGTTGCAAATGAGCTTGTACTAATATACTTGTGGAGATATTGGGACTCTTATTTCGTAGGAGAAACAGATAGGAGTTGTTTTAAATGAAGGAAGGGTAATTTTTGAGCTGGAAGTTGATAAGTAATAATATTAGCAATTGGGATCAAGGTTATGGAAGACAGCAATTAACATACACTGTATGTTTGAAAAGGAGGAGAGGGATACATTGTGTAGTGAGAAAGTGGAAGTGTATAGTATTAGGATTATATAATTGGTATATGCTATATGTTTAGCGTGGAAGGGGGGAAAGACACAACAGACATCCAGGCAGACAGACAGCCAGAAATTGAAGCAGAGGGCTGAGGAGGTTAGAAGGTAGGAAACAGATTGAGAAAGAATTTTTCAAGAATAAAAATACAGAGTGAAAATAGCAAGACAGGAAGGGAGAGAGAGAGAAAGTAGAGAAGAGAAGGGTAGGAGAGAGAACAAAAGAAGAAGGGGGACTGGATTAAAATTTTTTTAAATATATATATTATAAAAAAAGATTAGGAGATTAAAACATGATATAAAATTGTAAGATAGAGAGAAAGAGAGAATATAAAGAGAGAGGAATAAGAGGTGGGAAAACAAGAGGATGGGGGAGGGAAAGAACATGGAGGAGGGAAGGAAATCAAGAGGAAGAGGAGATATTAGAGGGGGAAAGATTGAAATTGAAGAGTTGACAAAAGATAGGATGAAGGAGAGAAATACAAGAGGGAGAGAAAGAAGTGAGGGGATAGGGTGGAAAGAGAGAAGGGTTAAGAAGGGGAGGTGATGGGGGAGGGGAATAGATTATAATTATAATTTAAATATTAAAAGATTAGAATATAAAGTGGAATAGGGAGAGAGAAAGAAAGAGAGAGAGAGAATATTTATAGGGAGAGAAGGAAAATAAGGGCAAGGGATGAAAGAAAAACGAATGTAGACTGAAGGGGGACAAAATAAAGAAAGAAATTTAATAAAATTGAAAGTGCTTAGCGCAGAGAAAGGAGAGAGAGAGAAAGGAAATGGAGGGAGGATGAGGATAAGGGGGAGGGAAGGGGATTAGAAGAAGGGAATAGGAAGGAAAGGGAGAGAACTTAAAATTAAAAAATTAACAATGAATAGGATGAAGGGGAGACATGCTAAAGGGAGAGAAGGGAGGGAAGAGGAGGGGAGAAAAGGAGAGAGAATAATAAAGGACGGGAGGGGAAGTTAGAGAGAGAGTGAGAAATAAAAGAATGAGAGTATTTTAACTCAATTCAACTTTTAGGCACAGTCTCTGGGTATTTTTGGTTTGTTTTTTGTTTTTCCTTCCTTCCTTCCTGAGTCCGCCCCTATTTAAAATTCCATGGGTTTCAAAACTTTTCTGGTTGATTGGCTGGCTGTGGGAAGGTCCTGCTTTATTCTGGGATTGCTAGTCTTTTATTCGTGGGCCTACCACCGCTCTGCTGTGAGCTGCATTTAGTTGTCCCCTCCTTGGCACCCTCAGCCCTCCTCAGGCTTGTCCAGCTACTCCTTCTCACTGTTGGTCCAGCCTGTGCCTGCCAGCAATCCCCGCCCTGCCTCCAGTCATGACTCTATTCTCAGGCTACAGCTTCTGCTCTCTTCCCTGTCTATATGCCTGTGCACCCTACCTCTCTCCCTGTCTCAAGACTGTCCCTTTGTTCTGCAGGACTCTGGCACAGTCAGTTAAAGTGCCGGGCCCAGTGGCACTTTCCTGCCCAGGACCTCTCCCCTAGTCTGGGGCTCTGCAGCAGCTTTCCCGCGTGGGCTCTTCTCCTTGCCCCAAAACTATCTCTATTCCGAGCCACAGCTTCTGCTGGCTTCCCTGTCTATAGGCCTGCTCGCTTTATCTCTCTTCCCGCCCCAGCACCGTCCCTTTGTTCTGCAGGATTCTAGTGTGGTCGGTCAGCGCAGCGCTCTCCTACCCAGGAGCTCTCCCCCAGTCTGGAGCTCTGCAGCGGCCTTTCCCTGTGGGCCCTTCTCCCCGCCCTAAAACCGTCTCCACTCCAGAACCGCCGCCTCCGTTCTCTTCCTTACTTACACGCCCTGCGTGTCCTATTTCTCTCCTAGCCCCGAACCCGCCTCTTGTTCTGTGGGATTCTAGCGCGATTGCTCAAAGCGCTGGGGGCATGCACTGTTCTCTTGCTCAGGAGCTCTCCCCCGGTCCGGAGTTCTGCAGCAACTTTTCTCTGTGGCCTGTCTTCTTGCACCAAAACTGTCCCTTTGTTCTGTAGGGCCCTAGTGCAAGTCCTGCACGCGCCTGGAATTTCGAGCTTTTAGTCGGAGGTTACAGCTGAGGAGGTTTCCCTCTAGACTCAGATCACACAGTTTCTCCCAGTCCTGGTTGTTCACTGTTCTCTCACTCCTCTGACTTTTTCAGCCAAATCCTCTGCATAACTCCCTACAAGAATTCACTTATCGGTGTGCCCCTACCAGTGGTAACCTCCAAGCAGCTCTCGGCTAGTGAGCTCTCTGGCTTGGCACTGCAGACGCAGCGGGTCCCGGAATGACTCAGCCTGCAGTCCGTGATAAACACCTCCACCCCCCTCCACAATGCTCCCATGTTCTCCTCCCTGTTCACGCTATCGGAGATCCACACTCACTCAGTCACACCTCTCCGCATTCGCTCCTGGAGTCTCTCCTTAACAGGAGTGAGCTGAGAACACTGTCCCTACTCCGCCGCCATCTTACCTTCCTCTGTCATTGGTATTTTAACAGGGGTTGCATTGAATCTGTAAATTGCTTTGGGTACTATGGCCATTTTGATGATGTTGACTCTTCCCATCTAAGAACATGGTATTTGCTTCCATTCATTTGTATCTTCCTTAATTTCTTTGTTCATTGTTGTGTAATTTTCAGTGTACAGGTATTTTATCCCTTTGGTTAAGTTTATTCCTAGGTATTTTATTTTTCTTGTTGCTATAGTAAATGGTATTTTCTTTCTTGCCTCTGTCTCCAATATTTTATTGTTGGTGCACAGAAATGCCTTAGATTTCTGTATATTTATTTTGTACACTGCTATTTTGCCAAATTCACTTATTATATCGAGTAGTCTTTTAGTGGAGTTTATAGGGTTTTCTAGGTATACTATCATGTCATCTGCAAATAGTGATAGTTTTACTTCTTCTTTCCCAATTTGGATGCCTTTTATTTCTTTGTCTTGTCTGATTGCTGTGGCTAGGACTTCCAACACTATGTTGAATAGAAGTGGAGAGAGTGGATAGCCTTGTCTAGTTCCTGATTTCAGGGGAAATGCTTTCAGTTTTTGTCCCTTGAGTATGATGTTGGCTTCAGGCTTCTCATATATAGCCTTAATTATGTTAAGGTATGCTCCCTCTATTCCCATTTGGCTGAGTGTCTTTATCATATCTGGGTGTTGTACTTTATCAAATGCTTTTTCTGCATCTATAGATATGATCATGTGATTTTTATCTTTCATCTTGTTTAGGTGATGTACTATATTTATTGATTTGTGAATATTAAACCACCTTTGCATCCCTGGGATGAATCCCACTTGATCATAGTGTATGATCTTTTTGATGTATTGCTGGATCCTGTTTGCCACTATTTTGTTGAGGATTTTAGCATCTATGTTCACCAGTGATATTGGCCTGTAGTTTTCTTTCTTTGTTATGTCTTGACCTGGTTTTGGGATTAGGGTAATACTGGCTTCATAGAAAAAGTTTGGGATTTTTCCCTCTTATTGGATTTTTTGGAATAAGTTGAGGAGGGTAGGAGTTAGTTCTTCCCTAAATGTTTTGTAAAATTCGCCTGTGAAGCCATCCGGTCCAGGGCTTTTTTGTGTGCAGGAAGATTTTTGATTACTGTTTCAATTTCCTTCTTTGTTATTGGTCTGTTGAGACTTTCTACTTCTTCTTGATTCAGTTTTGGAAGGTTATATGTTTCTAGAAATCTGTCCATTCCTTCTAAGTTGTCAAATTTCTTGCCATACAGTTGTTTGTAGTAATTTCTTACAATTGTTTGTATTACTGAGGTATCAGTCGTGATTTCTCCTCTTTCATTTCTAATTTTGTTCATTTGGGTCTTCTCTCTTTTTTTCTTGATGAGCCTGGCTAGAGACTTGTCAATTTTGTTTATTTTTTCAAAGAACCAGCTTCTAGTTTTGTTAATTTTCTGGATTGTTTGTTTAGTATCTATGTCATTAAATTCTGCTTTGATCTTGATGATTTCCTTTCTTCTTTTTGCCCTAGGCTTTGTTTGTTGTTGTTGTTCTGGTTCTTGTAGCTTTAGGATTAGATTTTTGTATTTGAGCTTCTTCTATCCTTTTTCAGATATGCCTGTATTGCTATGAACTTCCCTCTTAGGACTGCTTTTTCTGTGTCCCATAGGTTTTGGGCTGTTGTGTGTTCATTGTCATTAGTTTCTAGAAATTTCTTGATTTCCTCTTTGATGTCATTGTTAACCATTCATTATTTAATAGTGTGCTATTCATTCTCCATGAGTTTGAGTGTCTTTAATTTTTTTTCTCTGAGGTTGATTTTTAGTTTCAAGGCATTGTGGTCTGAAAATATGCTTGATATGATTTCAATTTTCTTGAATTTGTTGAGGCTTGTTTTGTGTCCTATCATGTGGTGTATCTTTGAAAATATTCCATGTGCCTTTGAAAAGAATGTATATTTTGCTTCTTTGGGGTGAAAAGTTCTATATATATCAGTTAAGTCCATGTGGTTCAGTGTGTTGTTCAATGCCTGTATATCCTTGGTCTTTCTTTGCTTGGATGATCTGTCCATTATTGATAATGGAGTGCTGAAGTCCCCTACTATGAGTGTGTTGTTTTAATATCCTTCTTGTGGTCTTCTAATATTTGCTTTATGTATTTGGGTGCTCCTATGTAGGGTGCACATATGTTTATCAGTGTTATATCTTCTTTTTTTATTTTTTTTTATTTTTTATTTTTTTTTCAGATTTAATGTGTTTTATTGATTAAAATATTACATTTGTGCCAATTTCCCTTCCCTCTGCTCCCCTCCACCCGATGGCCCCCCTCCCTCCAGTTGTCCCTCCCTTTTAGATTATGTCTATTAGTTGTGCATACAGTTCCTCCCAACCTCTCTCCGTCTATTCCATTCCCTCCTACCTTGATCCCCAATTCCTATATCATCTCCCTCCCTTTCCCCATTCCCCCTCCCTGTTGACCTCCCCCCAATATGCTTCCCGTACCCACAGTTCCTTTTCCACTCTCGTTGCCTATTTAGTTTGCCTTTGTTTCATCTCCCTAGCTTCTGTTTTTTTTAAACCAGTCCCTTTAACATCTCATATAACAGTGGTTTGGATCTAATGAACTCTTTCAGTTTTATTTTGTCCTGGAAACACTTTCTCTGTCCTTCTATTCTGAATGACAATTTCGCTGGGTAGAGTATTCGTGGTTGTAGGTTTTGGATTTTCATTACTTTGAATATTTCTTGCCAGTCTCTTCTTGCCTGTAGGGTTTCCCTTGAGAAGTCAGCTGATAGTCTAATTGGGACCCCTTTGTACATAATTCTTTTCTTCTCTCTTGCTGCTTTTAAGATTCTCTCTTTATCTTTAATTTTTGACATTTTGATTATAATGTGTCTTGGAGTGGTTCTCCCTGGGTCCAGTCTCTTGGGAACTCTCCTTGCTTCCTGGACCTGCAAGTCTATTCCCTTCCCCAAGTCTGGGAAGTTCTCCTTTATTATATTTTCACTCAATTTTTCAAGTTCTAGTTCATCTTCCTCATTCTCTGGCAAACCAATGATTCTTATGTTGGGCCTTTTATAGCTGTCCCAGAGGTTTCTGATCCTTTCATTGTTGCTTCCCATTTCCTCTCGCTGCATTGGTTGACTGCTTGTTCCTTCTCCATATTCCAGTTTGTTGAAATGAACTCTGGATTTTATTTCCTTTCCTTCTGTCTCGTATGCGGTTTTGTTCCTTTCGTTATGAAAGTTTTTCGCTTCTTTCATATCTTTTTCCTGCTCTTTTGTGAATTCTGTAAGCCATCTGTTAACAATGGCCCAGAACTGAGCCTCTGACAGTTTTCTTATCTGTTCATCTGTCAGGTTCTCTATCTGCTGTCTGGTGAGTTGTGTTACCGGGATCTCTATAGTTGTCTGCCTCATTTTGACAGATGCGTTTTGTTTTCTTGGGTCGGCTGTCGGGGGCAGTGCCTGTGTACGCGTCACAAATCAGCGACCGTACGGCGCCTGCCTGTCCGCGACCTATTTCGCCGCCCTGTGGTGCTTTCTTTGGGGGCGGGGGTCCAAGATGGATTCACACAGTTATTCAGCTAGGAGACCGGGATCCGTCCTCCCACCCCCCTGGGCCTCACTGTTCAAGGCGATGCGGCGGCCGCTCTCCCCAGCGCCAGAGCCGGAGTCACGCACCGGCAGGGGCTTGGCCGCAGCCGGGATTCCTCGCCGGGGTCGCGCACCGCCAGGGGCTTGACGGATCCGGGATTCCCCGCCGCCTGCCGTTGTCCAGGTGCGACTGCAAACAGCACTGCCCTCTTTAACTCTTACCTGCCCAAATGGCACCGCTGGTTTATAACTTCATGTGTTGGACTTCCGTGTAGTTTTATTTTCTGGAATTTCTAGTTATCCTTTGTTTTGAAGTAGTTGTATTCCTCTCTAGTTGTAGAGGGAGACCTAGCGTGTCCGTCTAAGCCTCCATCTTGGCCGGAAGTCCAGTGTTATATCTTCTTGATGGATTGTTCCTTTAAGTATTATGAAATGTCCTTCTTTGTCTCTTTTTATTGCCCTTGCTTTGAAATCCATTTTGTCTGATATGAGGACTGCTACCCCAGCTTTTATTTCAGGTCCATTTGCTTGGAATATTTTTTTATATCCCTTTACTTTCAGTCTATGTAAATCTTTTGTTTTGAGGTGTGTTGCTTTTAGACAGCAAATATGTGGGTCCTGTTTTCTTATCCATTTTGTTACCCTATGTCTTTTAATTGGAGCATTTAATCCATTTACATTTAAAGTTATTATTGACATGTATTTATTCATTTCCTTTTGTACCTCTCTTCCTCTACTCTTTTTTTGTTTTTTCTCTTCTTTTTTCTTAGATATTCCCTTTAGCATCTCTTGCAATGCTGATTTGGTGGAGATATATTCTTTTAGTCTTCCTTTGTCTGAGAGACCCCTTATTTCACCTTCTATTTTGAATGAGAGCCTTGCTGGATAGAATATTCTTGGTTGTAGGCCTCTGTTTTTCATTGCTTGAAATATTTTTGACCATTCCCTTCTGGCTTGTAGTGTTTCTGTTGAGAAATCTGTTGATAGCCTTATTGGAGCTCCCTTGTAAGTTATTTACTGTTTTTCTCTTGCTGCTTTTAGGATTCTCTCTTTGTCCTTGAATGTTGCCATTTTAAATATGATGTGCCTTGGAGTGGGTTTTTGGGGGTTCCTCTTTATTTAAACTCTCTGTGCTTCCTGGACTTGCATAACTTTTTCTCTCATCAAGTTGGGAAAATATTCTGTCACTATTTCTCCTATCAGTTTATCTATTCCTTGTTCTTCTGATCCCTCTTTGATTCCAATTACCCTTATATTGTTCTTCCTTATGCTATCCTGTAACTCCCTTACCTCTTCTTCATACTTTTTAAATCTTTTTTCATTTTGCTGTATCATCTGAGAATTTTTTCCTACATTATCTCTAACTCACTAATATGATCCTCTGCTTCATTTAGTCTGCTTTTGACTGATTCTACTGTGTTTTTCAGTTCAGAGATTGCATTCTTCACTTCTTCCTGGTTCTTGTTTATAGTTTCTATGTCTTTTTTTATGCTGGCATAGTTCTCTGCAAGTTCCCTGTAATTTTATTGGAGCTGTTGGTAACTTCCTTGGAGGTGTCATAGTTGTTTTTAGGGTTGTCGAGTATATTGAGCTTCGTCACCACCATTGTTTTGAATTCCATGTCTGACATTTGGGCTATGTCTATTCCATCTACCTCTCTTTCTGGGGATTCCTTTTTTTTTTTTTTTTTTCATTGAGAGGTTGTTTCTGCGTCTTACCATGTTGGATTCTTCTTGTTTGTTTTTGTTATTTGGATTTGTCTGCTTTGACTTCCCACCTTTGTGGTATGAGATTATTTATGGTAGATCTGGGAGTTTCAGTGGTGCAGTCTCTTTGATCTCCCGAGCCTGATGTTCTTGGGATACCTTTTATCTTGTTTGTTTATGCTGTCTGGTTATATTTCAGATGCTTTTTGTTAAGGTCTTCCTCTGGCTAGTTGATTGAGAGTCACTCTATCCACTTTATCTCGAATTCTTTTGTGGAGATGTCAGTTCAGCCTTTGTGTGTTGTCTTGGTTTTCTGTATCCACAGCTGGTCTAATGAGGTGGGTCAGAGGTTCCTGTTCCTTGCAGCAGTGGGCCCCTTCATGGTGCATTCCTTCGGTGCCTGTTGGAGCTAGCCAAGGTGTCCTTGCAGGCACGCCTGTGAACCAGTAAGGTGGCCTGAGAGCTTGCCTCAGGCCTGCCATGCAGAGCTCCAGGAATTTCCCAAGGTGGCCAGGGAGCTAGCCTAAGGCCTGCTGCACTGTGCTCTGGGAGTTGGTTTCTCGCCTACCAGTGCTGGGCCCCAGACACTCGTGCACAGTGGAAGTGAGCGATTGGTGCCTATTGATGTCGGCAAGGTGTTTTTGCGCTCGCATACCCGTGCTAGCCCAAGGCGGCTGGGCAGTTAGCCTCAGGTCTGCTGCGTGCAACACTCCAGAGTTGGTCTCTCACCTCTTAGGGTGGGGCCCCAAACACTTGTGCTCAGTAGAAGTGAGAGCCTGTGAGTATCTGCTGCCTGCTGTTTCTGCACTGCACCTGCCTGGGCAGGCACGAGCAGAGCCTGAGCAAATGCTTTGCGCTCCAGCCTGGCACTCGGGCCTTGCGCCCACTGGAGTTGGCCAGGGGCAACTGCGCACAGTCTTCTGCGTATCCAGTGGGCCCTCCCTGCACCCGTTGGGGCACTGATCTTATGTCTGTTGGGGTGTGTCCAAGGGGCACCTGGACTCATGGCCCTGCGCACCTGGGCCAGTGAATGAGGGCACTTCCTTATGTGCGCCCACGACACAAGGGGAGAGTTGGGGAGTGGGCGAGCACACTTCTGTGCCTGCGCTCCTCAAGAATGTCCTATCACCCCCAAACTTTCCCCCTTCTCCGCAGTTCACAAGAGAAAAATACAAAGGAAAAATTATGATTTCACTTGCTCAGCAGCATGTTGTCTCCTGTCTTCCAGCGCCAATGCCGACTGGTCGAGTCCCATCTCTGCCAGCGGGCAGAGATCCGCTTTCCTCCTGACTCCCCTCTGGGGAAGCGTGTGGTCACCAAAAAGGCTTTGTGTCCTTTCAGCCACAGCTCGGGCAGCCACCCCAGTCAGGAATCCCGTTTCGTCCCTTTTTCTTCCACTATCCTCACTAAACAGGTTGTTCCCAGATGGTATTTTTCTCTAATCCAGCAGTGCCAAGGCTCGACTCCTGCCAGTGTCCAGCTGCTCACTGATATGTTCTGTCTGCAATTAGTCCAAACTACAGACGGGTCTTGGGAGCCTGAGAGTGCAGCCTCCCCTCACTCCTCTGCCATCTTCCCTCTCATCCAGTCACAAATTTTAAAAAGTCAGGAGGGACACCTGGGGAGTGCTCCTAGCTCCGGGGAAAATCAAGCCTCATTGTTTCTGACTGTGCAAATCAATGGGGTTGGGGTGGAAGCAGAAACTGCTGGTCTCAGCAGTTTGTTTGTTTAAAGGGCCCACACAGTCCTAGAAAGTCCACAGACCCACCCACTCTGGAACGACAGCTAGGGCAGTAGCTAGAGGGGAGCCAGTCCAGTGCAGAAGTGGGAGAGGTGCCTAGAAAAGGGGTGACTTCTGGGCAGGCGATATTGTTCGCTCTTGGACCCCTCCCCCACATACGGCATCACAACGTGGTGAAACAGGTTGCCCTGTACTTATGAATCCCTAAGGCTCCACCCATTACAACATAACAGGAGTGACAGCTCTAACTGGGATACAGAGGCAGAGAAACACAGGAGCCTGTCAGAATGAGGAAACAGAGAAGTATGGCCCAAAAGGGGAAACGAATCAAGGTTCCAGTGGGAGAACTAAGTGACGAGGAGATAGCCAAACTAACAAATGAGGAGATAGACAACCTAACAGATGAAGAATTCAAAACACTGATGATAAAGATGCTCACAGGCTTGACAGGTATGCTTGAGTATGGCAGACGCATAAGGGAAGGAGTAAAGATTATGCTAAGTGAAATGAAGGAAAATTCACACAAAACAAATAGTGAAGGGAAGGAAACCGAAGTTCAAATCAATGATTTGGAACCTAAGGAAGAAAAAAACAGTCAACCAGTGCAGAATGAGGAGGCAAAAATTGAAAAAAATGAGGAAAATTTCCCAAATTTTTGAAGGAGATGGACATACAGGTTTAGCCATCATTCTATACAAAAATGACCCCAGTTTTTCTCTATCACATTAATTTTTTTTCTTAGTGTCTTAAAACAACACAATTTTATCATTATGCGGTTCTGAAGGTAAGAATTCCTAAATAGGCGGGTCTTAGTGGGCTAAAAATCAAGCCATCATCAGTGCTGTTTTTCTTCCTAAAGGATCTAAAGGAGAATCTGTTTTTCTTGCCTTTTCTACATTCTAGAGGCTGCCCACACTCTTTGGTTCATGCTCCTTTTTCTTTCATTTTTTAAAAAAATATCTTTTATTGATTATGCTGTTACAGTTGTCCCAATTTCTTTTCCCTCTGTTCTCCTCCACCTAGTGATTCCCCCTCCCTCCAGTTGCCGCCCCCCTTAGTCCATGCCCATTGGTTGTGCATATAGTTCTACTCAACATTTTCCTGTCCACTCTACTCCCTCCTGCTATGCTTCTTAATTCCTGCATCATCTCCCTCCATTCCCCCTCCCTGCTGACCTCCCCCCTATATGTTCCCCATACCTATAATTCTTTTTCTACTCTCGTTGCCTACTTAGTTTGCCTTTGTTTTGCTTCCCTAGCTTCTGTTGTTGGCTGTTGTGATACAGTTTTCATTTTAATGTTCACAGTTTTGACCCTCCTTCTTCTAAGCAAGTCCCTTTAACATTTCATATAACAGTGGTTTGGATCTGATGAACTCCTTCAGCTTTACTTTGTCCTGGAAGCACTTTCTCTTCCATTCTATTTTGAATGACAGCTTCACTGGATAGAGTAATTGTGGCTGTAGGTTTTTTATTTTCATTACTTTGAATATTTCTTGCCAGTTCTTTCTTGCCTGCAGAGTTTCTTTTGAGAAATCAGCTGATAGTCTAATTGGGACTCCTTTGTACATAATTTTTTTCTTCTCTCTTGATGCTTTTAAGACTTTCTCTTTATCTTTAATTTTTGACATTTTGATTATAATGTGTCTTGGTGTGGTTCTCCCTGGGTCCAATTTATTTGGAACTTTCTGTGCTTCCTGGACCTGTAAGTCTATTTCCTTCCCCAAGTTAGGGAAGATCTGCTTCATTATTTTTTCACATAATTTTTCAATTTCTAGTTCTTCTTCTTCACCTTCTGGCAATCCTATAATTCAGATGTTCACTTTCTTAGAGTTGTCCCAGAGGTTTCTGAGCTTCTCCTCATTTTTCTCACTTTTTGTTTCCTTTTTCTGCACTGGTTGACTGTTCCTTCCCTATGTTCCTATTTGTTGATTTGATCCCTGGTTTTCCTTTTCTCACCACTAGTTTCGTATGTGTTTTTGTTCATTTCAGCAGGACTAGCCTTCATTCCTTCCCTGTCTTGACTAAGTCCCACTGTTATTTTTGTAAGCTGTCTTATAACTATAGCTCTGAACTGAGCCACAGAAAGATTATCTGTTCACTTGTTAATTCATGCATTTGCTTCCCAGTCAGCTGCATGATTGGGATCTCTATCATTAACCCTGCCATACTGGCAATTTTCTGCTTCCTGGGCAGGGCTGTCACACCTCCTAAGCTATAAGGGATGGAGCCCCGTGCACTGGTCACTACAGGCCGACCCTTCTCACCACACTGTGGCACTGTGCATGGCGGCGGGGGTCCAAGATGGATTCCTGCTGTTCTTTCTCCGATGAGAGATGGGAAGCCTCATGCTTCATCCCCATGCCCTCTGGGCCTCACAGTCCAAGGCAATGGGGGTCTTCTTTCCCTGGCCTTGGAATCGCAAGCTGATGGGTTTGGCCTGCAGCGGGGGGTGCTCCCCATGCGCTTCTTGCCTCCCCTTAAATATGGGTGTCTGTGCTTACCGCCGTCCTGCCACTGTCACCACCAGCACAGCTTGGCCTCTCCACCCCAGCTTCACCCCTCCTACCTGTCTGGATGAGCATCACTTCTTTATAACTTCATATGTTGGACTTCCATGTAGCTTTATTTTATGGAACTTCTGGTTATTTCTGGTTTTGTGGTAGTTGTATTCCTTCTTAGTTGTGGAGGGAGGTAGAGCGTGTCAGTCTAGGCCTCCGTCTTGGCCAGAAGTCTCTTATCACGTCAATATTTTAAGGTACAGGATACCCTCCCTTTGTCCAAAAATCATACAAAATATACATACAAAGAAAATAAAGAAAAAATTACCTGAATATACTGTTTATTTAGATTTAATTCATATAAAGGCTATATATTGTTACTGTAAGTCAAATTGTGTACAAGTAGTAAAGTTCTGCTACCAAACATACATATTAAGGTATTTGATCTTTTCAAATGACAGGCTAGGAAATGCCAAAACGAGATACTTGAAACAATCTCCTTCAGTTGGCAAAGCTTTAACAAATTGCTTCATGAGACCTAGTTTTATGTGGAGAGGTGGAAATATAATGATCTTCTGTAAAAAAGTGGCTCATGCAGAATGTTTGGATCACCAGGTTTGAGGTCAGATCTTGGAGGCCAAATCAACTCCAACCAATGCTTGTCACGAGCTCTGCTGTCCCACATACACAGAAAACAGGGATACTTGGTGTATCCGTGCTGCTGACCAAAAAGGAAGCAGACCATTTTAAGGTCAACAAGATGATCCAGTTGTGCTTGTGAGATCAATGACTCTCTTTATGTCTTCATATTCTTCACAAAAACAAACTGAATGGCCAATTGTGGCTGTACCAAATAAATTTCCATTGTGGAGGAGACACACTTCAAGCTCCGCTTTGAGCTAGTGATGAACAGTCACCATTCAGTTGCATTCTAGATTGGAATTCCCAATTCCTCCATTAAACCATGTCTGTTATGGCAATACACAAAACCACCCTCACTTCGAAAGTACTGCAGAAATGCACTTTCTCTTGATCAAAAGTAGGATGCCTTTGCTTCTCTTTCAAGCAAATTTTTCTCATGCAGTCTTGATACTAGGAGTTCTGAGGCCTTTTGGGTAGTCCCAAATCTCATGCCAAACCATTAAACTCATGCTGACCAAATCCCTTATGAATGAGTCATCTTCAATTTCAAAATCTTCATCGCTGCTGTCACTTAGTTCTTTACCATACTCCTGTTTTTCAAAAGAGGGTAGTTCAGTAAAAACTGGCACTGGGATTTCAACTGAATGAGACACTGGGCTTATAGCTGATGGTAGACTATGATACTCTATTATACATTTATTTTTTTTTTGTTATATCCTGATGTTTTCATTATACAAAAGTAACAGTCACTTGAATGATCTCTGGGCTCTCGCCAAACCATAGGTATGCCAAATGGCAGTTTATCACGTGTTTCCTTCATCCACATCTGTAAACTCTCAACACACTGCTTGCACACCTTGTGAGGAGCCCAAGACTTATCTTGATCACCAAGTTTTACTTTAAAATATGGAAAATAAGCTTGCTTGACAAATGTGCTGATGTTGTCCCTTGCCTGGGAATAGTGAAACTGCTACAGATATAACAAAATGAGTCAGGGTTGTTTAGGCACTTATGATGAGAAATAGAAGAGGCAGACATAATCTGAAGGAAAGGAAATAAGTATGTATGTAAATAAAAATAAATTCTGTGAACTCCTTGTATACAGACAAGAACTTGGACTACACTTCAGAATATGATTCACTATATAGAGTGGCACACAATCTCTCACCATATCGCTTCATGTGTAACTAAATAGCCTAGACAAGTATGAACCTGTCGCTGGTCTCTAAGGTCATCCCCCACCCCTCCCACTCGAGAGACATTTGCTCTCAGCCAATAGGAGAGCACTAATGATTCCTTCCCTTCAAGTTCAGTCCAGCCTAGAGTGGTCACATTAAGATAAGCTGTACAGAAAACTTTATATGAAAAAAGAAGACTAACTGAAGTTTTGAAATCAGCATGCCTATTTAAGTTTAAAACAGCTGAAAAATTGAACTCAACTGGAATTATGTTAAAAATTGTTCCCCTGTGTTATGCGTAGATTTCAATTATTTGAATTATCTGAACACCCCTTTTCTAGACAATGCAAATTATCTTTAGTTTACTTCAGTATTCCTCAATGAGTTTGTTGAAAACATCAGAAAAGGGGTGAAATATAGTTATGAAGTAACCCAGTTGAGTACATAGAAAGAAGAAAAAAATAGCTCAGCATCAGCTTTTACTCAGGAAAAATCCACTAAGTCAAATTTCCTTAAAATAAAGATGAACTCTAGTAGATAGACAAATTGTTCCATCTTGGAAACAGTTCTACAAGATAAGTGAACACCTTTCTTTGAATCCAAGAACTATGCCATAACCTGATAAATCCTAGGCAGAGTGTAGCTGGCACAACAAAAGTTACATAATTTTGGAAGAATGGCAAGCTTCTGCTTCAGAGCTCAGCCCCTCTAGAACATCAAAAGAATAAGCCTGTCACCCTCTGCCAGACCAGCCTGATCCTAGGCTCTGCCCAGAGTTTCTTTCCACCCAAAATACTGTCTGTTGGGAAATGCAGGCAGCTGCAGCACAATCATCCAGGTATGCTCAAGGAAGAAGAGCCCAAGAGCTAGAGAAAGCCATCCCAGGAGTCAGAGAGCTGAGAGTGCTTCCTTTATTTCAAATCTTTTTGCCCATTATTCCATATATTCCAGATGCATTCAATTTCTCAGCCAATTCCATCCTTGGCTGTTTACCATTGCCTTGAGCATCCTTCTCCTATGCCCCTGCCTACTCTTCCCCAGTGATATGATCAGATCTATCTGTATCAAAATGACAAAACTGGTGTAGTGTGCACATAATGGAAGGGAACATGGATTAAAGTTAAACTTAAAGAAATGAAGAATTATTTTTGTTGCTGCATAATCTCAAATTTTTCTCAGGAAGGAAACTATAAGTTATTAAATATTTTGATGTGTAAACATGTTTTTCTCTTTTGAGACATAGCTCATCAGTTTCCAAAACCACTTGTTGAAATGTATAACCATACTATTATTTGCTTAAATCATTTCGGAAACCAAAAAGGCAAATTAAAAATAAAAATTATTTTACCATATCACTCTTGGTTTTTTGAATAATGCTGTACTGATAGAATGTTTTCAGTTGTGTCTTACATTTAAACTTACTCAAAGCATAAAAGAAATTTATTAGGTCATCTTTTCCCTCCTCTTTCTAGCTAAATGCTATTAAATGTAGGTTATCAAAACCAATCATTGCAGAATAAATAAATTTTTCTAACTGGTTTGCCCCATCTTAGACCACCTTAGGAGTTGAGAAGATCATGGCTTTTACCCAAACACCCCATTCCACATTGAAGGTGTAGTAGACTAAATAATGGTGGTAGAATCATTATGTCCAGTACATCTGCATTCTTAGTGTTAGAGTTTTATTACTGAGGGATTTTTCTTATCTGCTCTCTCATATTTTGGATCACAGAAAGGTATAAATAAATATTACTGAAGGATTAAAAAGTCAAAATAGAAAAGTTTACAAGCTGTCTCCTATGATTAGAGACAATTCTCTTTGAACCTCTTATGCTTCTTTATGTCTCATGAACAGGGGCACGAGCTGCCTTTGTTCCAGACTATCTTTTCAAATATATTTAAGTGACAAACAATATTAAAAGAGATAGTGTCCCTTGTGGCAAAGGTCAGGGCAGCTTACTGCCCATTATAAAAAATTTGAGTCCTCTATACTTGGGGACCTCCTATAATAGTCTGCTGTATATTTAGGTTTCACCTGGCCAGCTTTCCATTACTCTGTGGAATTGGAGCTTGGGGACCTGATATTATGGCTACTATTATTGCTATGAGTAATAAATGGTTCTTTGTCTCAAGCCTAAGAATCTCCTGTCTTCTACCAGTATCTGTGAACCTGTGGCAGGCTAGTAACTTGCTTGTAGGGTGAATTTCAGGCTTTTTAGTTTTTACAGTAAAATATGGTTAATCTGTGAAAAAAGGATATCTCAACTTTAAACTTTCATGCAACAGGTAAGAAAACCTTAAACCGTCTGCTAGGATTGCTCCATGATAGCCTTGGATTGATCATATTTGCTGATTTTCTTGGGCTGCTAGCACTTTTAGGAGATTGTTACACAAGAAAATTACTCTCTACTCCAAAAGAATAAATTCTATTTTCTACTCTTTTTACTGCTCCTCACTATACTGTCTCAAAATAACTTTTCTTTCAGTTAGTCAACTCACATTAATTTTTCCTTTCTTATAATAGTCTTAATCTCCTTACACCTCTAATAATATTGGCTGATTTGCTGTTGATAGTGTAGTTGTGGATGGGGATTATTTTTGATTGTGTGAGTTTTCTCCCTGGGCTGTTTCATTTGTTCTGGCAGCACATGTACAACAGCATATGAGATGTTGTGGGTGGAGGGACTCTCAATCAGCCAGCTGAAAGGAAAGATCCACAAAAGACAGACCCAATAACCAGATCACACATACAACCAGACAGCTCACATAAATGGCACAAAGTTACCCTAAAAGCATCAAGCTCTGGAGATCAAGGAGAATTCCCCACTGAGTTTAACAAATCTCTTAACACAGAGGGTTACACCATGAAGACATAAATTCAAATCAGGTCAATCTAAGATGAAGAAACAAACAAGAACAATGACATCAAGGAGGAAATCAAAAAAGTTTCTGGAAACAAATGAAAATAAAAGCACCACAGCCCAAAAATCTATGAGACACAGAAAAGACAGTCCTTAGAGGAAAGTTCATAGCAATACAGGCCTACCTAAAAAGGATTTAAAATCTCAAATAAGTAACCTAACAATACATCTACAAAAACTAGAGGAACAACAACAAACAAAGCCCAGAGTGAGTACAATGAAGGAAACAATCAAGATCAGAGCAGAATTAAATTACATAGAGACTAAAAAAAACAATTCAAAGCATCAATAAATCCAGAAGCTGGTTCTTTAAAAAGATAAACAAAATTGGCAAGCCTTTAACCAGATTTATCAATAAAAAGAGAGACGACCTAAATAAATAAAATCAGAAATGAGAGTGGAGAAATCACAACAAGTACCACAAAATAAAAAAGATTGTAAGAAATTGTAACAACAACTATATGATAAGAAAATTGACAACCTGGGTAATAGGCACTAATTTCAAGAAACATATAATCTTCAAAAACTGAATCAAGAAAACAAGAGAACCTAAATAACAACTACTGAAATAGAAGCAGTAATCAAAAAACTCCCAGCATGCAAAAGCCCCAACTGGATGGCTCCATGGGTGAATTTTAACAGACTTCTCCTTCCCAAACTATTCCAAAAATCCAAGAAGAGGGAAGACCTCCAAACTCTTTCTATGAGGCCAGTATTATTCTAATCCCAAAAACAGATCAAGACACAACAAAGAAAGAAAACTACAGGTCAATATCATCGATGAACATAGATGCTAAAATTCTCAACAGAATATTGGCAAACTGGATCCAGCAACGCATTAAAAAGATCATACAACATGATCAAGTGGGATACATCCCAGAGATGCAAGAATGGTATAATATTCACAATTCAAAACCCATAGTGCACCACATAAACAAAATGAAAGACAAAAATTACATAACCATATCAATAGATGCTGAAAAGGCATTTGATAAAGGTCAGCACCAATTTTTGATAAAAATGCTCAACAGACTGAGAATAGAAGGAGCAAACCTCAACATAATAAAAGTCATATATGAGAAACCTGAAGCCAGCATCATATTCAATTGGCAAAAACTAAAAGCCTTCCCTCTAAGATCAAGAACAAGATAAGGATGTCTACTCTATCCACTTCTATTTAACATAGTTTTGGAAGTTCAAGCCACAGCATCACAAAGAAAATAAATCAAAGGCATTCAGATTGGAAAAGAGGAAGTAAAACTGTCATCATTTGCAGATTATATGATAATATACATAGAATACTCTATAGACTCCACTAAAAAACTACTTAATATAATAAGTGAATCTGGCAAAAGAGCAGGGTACAAAGTCAATATTCAGAAATTGAAGGCATTTATATACACCGACAATAAAACATCAGCGATAAAATCTAGAAAAAAAATCCTTTTACTTTAGGAACAAGAAAAATAAACTACCTAGAAATAAATTTAACTAAGGTGGTAAAAGGCCTGTACTCAGAAAACTACAGAACACTGAAGAAAAAAACTAAGGAAGATACAAATAAATGGAAACATGTGCAATGGCCATAGATAGGAACAATTAACATCATTAAAATGTCCATACTACCCGATGCAATTTAAATATTCAATGTAATCCCTGTTAAAATATCAATGACATATTTCACAGAACTACAACAAATACTTCAATAATTTATATGGAACCAAAAAAGACCCCAGATAGCCTCAGCAACCTTTAGAAAGAAGAACAAAATAGGAGGAATCACAATAACTGATATAAAACTATATTACAAGGCCACAATAATCAAGACAGTATAGTACTGGCATAAAAACAGACATATAGGTCAATGTAACATAATAGAGAGCCCAGAAATAAACTTAGGTTTCTAGGGTCAATTAATATTTGACAAAGGGGAAGGGAGCATAAAATGGAGTGAAAATAGCCTCTTCAACAAATGGTGTTGGGAGAACTGAAATGTTGCATGCAGAAAAATGAAACTAGACCACCAACTTACACCATACTCCAGAATAAACTCAAAGTGGTTAAAAGACTTAAACATAAGGGTCTAGTCTAGTACCTATGAACATGAACTACAGGGTGGGGATTGAGTATGGGAGTGAGAGGTGGGCGGGGCAGGAGAGTAATGGAGAAAAATTGGAACAACTGTAATTGAATAACAATAAAATAAAAAGAAAAAAATAAATAAAACATAAGCCATGACACCATAAAAATTCTAAAGTAAAACATAAGCACAAAAATTTCAGATATCACACCCAGCAATATTTTCACTGATATATCTCCTAGGGTTAGGAATATAAAGGAAAGAATAAAGAAATGTGAATACATCAAATTGAAAAGCTTCTGTGCAGCTAATGAAAACATCATCAGAATGAAAAGGGAACCAACTGTATGGAAAAACATATTTGCCAATGATACCTTGTACAAGGGTTTGATTTCCAAAGTCTGTAAAGAACTCATAAATAACTCAATACCAAGAAGACAAACAATCTAATTAAATATGGGCAAAGGACCTGAATAGACACTTCTCCAAGGAGGACATACAGAGGCTGCATAGGCATATGAAAGGATGCTCAACATCACTATCCATCAAAGAGATGCAAATTGAATCCACAATGAGACATCACATCACACTGGTTATAATGGCCATCAGTAACAAATCAACAAACAACAAGTGCTGGTGAAGATGTGGAGAAAAGGGAGCCCTACTGCACTGTTGGTGGGAATGCAGACTGGTGCGGCCATTGTGGAAACAGCATGGAATTTCCTCAAAAAACCAAAAATGGAACTGTCATTTGATCCAGTGATTCCACTGCTTGGATTTTAGTGGAAAAATCCTGAAACATAAATTCAACAGAACCTATGTATCCCTATGTTCATAGCAGTGCTATTTACAATAGCCAAGTGCTGGAAACAGCTTAGTACCCATAAATGGATTAGTGGATCAAAAAAATGCAGTACATTTACACAATGGAAAACCACATAGTAGAAAGAAAGAACTCCTACCCTTCACTAGAGCATGGATGGAATTTCAGAATATTATGCTAAGTGAAATAAGCCAGGTGGTGAAAGACGGATACCATATGATCTCACTTATAAGAGGAACTTAATGATCAAAGCAAGCAGAACAAATTAGAACCAGAGGCATGGAAACAAGGAACAGACTGACAATGACCACAGGGGAGGAGGTAAATAGGGGAAGGGAGGGAAAAGGTATAGTCAAGGAATATGTTTAAATGACCCATGGACACTGTCAATAGGGTGGGGATTGACTGTAGAAGTGAGGGAGGGGAGTGGGTGGGGTAGGGGAGAGCAATGCGGGAAAAATTGGGACAACTGTAATAGAATAATAAAATAAAATAAATTTAAAAATATTATATTTGATTTTAATCTTTTTCCCCAATTGATATTTAATATTTCCAGGAATTTTTTTTTAATTGTAGATCTCAGAGTGTCTCTCTACCTAAACATTTTTTATGTCATTTGATTTCTTAATTATAATTGGATTATATTTATACATTTATAGAGTAGAATAAGTAAAGTTTGAAAAGTAGAACAAAAAATGTAATTGTTAATAATCAAGTTGTTCAAAGTATTCTCATGAAACATGACTAAAAATGAAAAAAAAACATTGAAAGCTTAAAGCAGTAGAAATTATTTTACCATTTGCTTCTCTTCATGACTGAGGCTTACATTATAAGTGAAACTATTCACTTCCAAACTGAACTTTTTGTAAATGATTATTTTATTTTTATATTAAATGTTTATAGTAGATTATATTATTGTTACCAATCATTTACTCTCCATTTCCCTGAAATATATATCCCCACCATTTATATGAAATAGTGCCTTTCTATCAGAGGAATATACTCCCTATCCCATTGTTATTTAATTTGGCCATATAACTTGTTTTGGCCAATGAAGTGAAGAGAAGCGGTGGATGCCACACCTGAGCAAATACTTAGGAGACATTGTGTGTTAAAATTATTGCTCTCATATACCTCTGTCAACAGTATAGCATGTCCCAGACAGAGGTTGCTCTTTCAGTCTATGTCCTTGAATGAAGGTGGTGCATGATACAGGGGCAAAATTGCAACCAACCCTAACATGCAAAACTTGGTGGTTATTTTAGAATGATCCATTAGTGCCAGCATAAACATTCTTAAGTATCTATACCTATGTGAAAATTTTTCACTTAAGTATCATGGGAACCAGTGTCCAAGATAGTTGCTCTTGATAATGATTATTGTCTTCTGGTGTTCATTCCCTGTGTAACCCCTTCTACATTTAATAGAACTAATCTATGTAACCCGTAGGATATTGCAGAATGGAAAAAAATGTGACTTCCAAGATTCAGTCATAAAAGACTTTTATTTTGCTCATTCTTGGATCACTTGTTATGGAGGAAGCTATCTAGCTCCCAGATCATGAAGACATTCAAGCATATGTATGTCAAAATGAATGGAGACCTCTTGAAAATAGCCAGAACCTGCTTGCCAATCATGGAGATAACCTGTCTTGGAATCTCATAATCCAGCCCAAGACAACATCATGATGGCAGACACATGAGAGAGCCTGAACCACACCTATTCATCAATTACTGATGCACAGAAACTATGATATAGATAATAAATACTTATTTCTTTTTCTTTTAAGTCATTAGTTTTACTGTAATTTGTAACATGGCAGTAAAGAACTAATACAAGTGATGTCTATACTTCCACTTCTGGGTACATAGTGGCACTTTCCAGCAGACCAGTGCCTTAGCCAATAAGCATAATATAGTATACAAGCAATCTGATTAGAGTCATTGGAGAGCTGATAAGGCAAACAGGATGAGAAATGACAAGATTATAGAGAGGAGGGACAAGTCGTCGTCGGCAGCCGTCCGTCTCGAGAGACGATGGTGTAGCTTCTTAAGAGTCTATCTGCACCGCCGAGAATGGCTGTGCAGTCCAACTCGGGAGTGACACGGTATCTGTCTCCTCCCGTGTTGAATCGACATCTTGTGATGACGCTGGAGTGTCCTCTCCAGTGAAGCTGAAGCTACAGAGCCTGGGCAGGGTGATATGGAGGGTCTGCTGTTGCCCATGCAGCAGACCCCCCCTCTCTTCGCAGCTGAAGGATCCAAGGGAAAGACGGAGTCAATACAGCTTGGCTTCAGGTGCGCCGCAGGAGTTGCCAGTGTTGACTACAACGTCAAACCGCCTTAGGGACTCCAGCTCCGGATTTTCTGTTGGGGTTTACTCCCTTAGCCTTTCCCCTGAAGAGGTATGCCGCAAGGCAGCGGAGGTTTTTTGGAGTCAGAGTTTTCCTTCTCTGGAGGGACAAGTAAATTAATAATATTCAGCCAATTTTTTTTCCAGATACATTTGCCTATTCTGAGCATAGAGCAAATATCTGAGGACTTGAATTCTTTAGGCAGAGGAGATAAGGAAACTAGGAAAGTTTGGTGTTTTTACAGTGGTAGAAAGACTTTAGAGTCCAGAATGCTAGTCAGCAGGGAAGTGAGAATTTAGCCTGACACCTAACCAGTTATCTCTCAAGACATTTGTCAAATTCCGAAGTTTGTGTGGGGCTGGAGGCTAAGTGGCTAAATAAAAATTTTCTGCAAAAAAGAGTGGAGCTTCTGTCAGTCTGTGTATGGAAAAGGCAAAGATTAAGGGCCAGTAGTTATTAGTGGAAAAGCCCTGGTTAGACAACTAGGCTTTCATTGGAATTTCTGGAAAGTTGAAGCAAACCAAAAATAGAGAAACCTTCCCCAGAATTTCAACACAGACTCAACTCAGTTTAGCTCCTAAATGGATGAAGGTGATAAAGATATTTTATCTTCCTAGCTGAGAAAAACAAGACCACCTGGAGCCATTTATTATGAAAGTGGTATTTTACTATACATATTAATAAGCCCAAGAGAAAAATCACAAATAAAAGTAGAATCCCTTTCATCCAAATATCTGAAATAAACAAGAGAGAGGCAGCAGGAGATAGCTATTGGGTGGGACCTGGCCTAAAGACTAAGAGTTTTTTTTTTTCTCCTACTTTGTAAAACTCTTCCGTTGCCACCTTATGCAAGTGTCTCCCCTCCTCCAGGCAAATTACCACACTACTCAGTTTGATTGTTTTTCAGAGCATTAAATATTTTAAATACTCATATTTATATATGTGTTTACTTGATTTTTGTATGTGTACCCAATTAATATGTAAATACCATGAAATAAAAAAATTTGCTTGCCTTTTTCAAGCACATATGATTCTAGAACAGATACAAAGAGAACAAGAACAACAGTAAAAACAATTAATTAGAAATAAAATACCTCAGTACTACCTTCTAATTTATCAATTCTCTCTTTAACAAAAGTATAAAGTTTATCCTATTAAGGGATTTAAAAATATTACTATTTTTAAAATTGTAATTTTATTTTTAGGGTTCGTAATTGTTTTTGCATTAAATCCACCTGTTCTGTTTTCATAACATTTACATTTTATTTAGAGGAGCAAGTAAAAATCAAGTACACAAACATATAAGTGTGAATTTATAATTTCAAAAGATATTCAGTGCTTTGGAGAAAATCTAACTGGGAAGGGTGATGGTTTGCCTGGAAAAGGGGATAAACTTCATGTAGGGAAACAACAGAAGAGTTTTAAAAACCTGGAGAAGAAAACAAAATCCCCCCAGAGATCTTAGGCCAGGATCTTTCCCAAAGCTCTCTTTGGCTACCTCTTCTCAGATTTACTGTTCCTGGAAGGGTCAACTTGCTTATCTGCAATGGGAGTGTACTACAGCAAGCTTATCTTGTACATAATCCAAGCTCTTATTCTTCTTAGAGGTAGATAAAAAGAAAGAAAGTAATCATGTTTATGAGAGGAAGCAATTCCCAGAAAATCTGCCAGAAAGGATGGCCTCCATGGCATTACGGGGAATACTCTTATAATCAAATTTCCATTAAAAAACTTATGACCCTCTCCCCCTACACAAAAGGTGAACTTAAGCATAAACCATGAGGGCAGTATTTTTTGGTATTTTCCTCAGATTCAGGGATGAGGGTACAGTAGTAATTAAAAATACAGATTCCTAGTCCCCGGTCCAGATCTAATAGCCCTACAGGGTGAAAACTAGAAATCTATACTTTTGACAGCCATCCCAAATAAAACTGATGTATATATAAGTTCGTTAGCCATTATCAAATGGTGACTTTTCTTACTTTAAGGCATTATTGTATCTTTCAATTAATGCAATCACACAGGAACTTCATCTCCTTAATATCACTTTTTTCTTTAATTTACCAGTTTTGTCCAGTCCAATAGCATCATGTGTCATTTGCTTTCATTCAGCTAGATCCTTCTACCTTTGCACATACTGTATATCCACTCCCTTAATCACTAAGCTCTTAGGATGTCAGGTTCTGGTTAGTGTCAAACTGTCTTAATAGTGAAACCTTGGGCCTGTTGATCAAGAGAACAGTTTTGTTAAAACTAAAGATAACATCTTGACCTCAGAGTTGTGTTTCAGCCTCAGATCCATAAAAGCTAATGAATGTACCATATGCTCATGAAGCCAGACAGACTGACATCAAGACCTGACACAATGATCAACTTCCTCTTACCCATGACTCCAACTCCCTTAGTCACTATGACTAATGATTTTCCAATATGTAGCCTATCCCCAAAGCACATCAGGGAACCCGGTCTTAGACCACCATTTCCTTAAATAAGCCTTTACTTTTTTTGCTGCAAATTTCTGTTTTTGTTTTATTCTGCTTTGATGTGTGTTGACAAATGAACTTCTTTAGTTTGGTAACATTAATTTTTCATAATCTAGATTTTATGTGGGCTAGATAAAAATGTAATTAACTAATAAACTGATTAAGATAAAGTAACAGAAAAATTTAAAAGTCTAAAGTGAGATGAATTATAAAACAGTGGGCCATTCAGCTTTCTTACTAGAACTCTAAAATGCTATAAGTCAGACAGGGAGGCCACCAGTAATAAAAATAAAGATATTACTTACATACTACTACTACCTTCTGATGAATGCAAGGTACTTACTAATTTTCTTATGGGATATTTCCATAATATATTCAAGTTTCATTTTGAGATGACAGATAAAAGAGTAAATGTTAGAAATACATGCTGGTAGATTTAATTCACAATAAGCCATCAATAACATAAAACAGAAGACTCTAATGTTTTATTTCTTTATGGTGAGATTTAAAATTTTTGTGCTAAATTTAATTTTCTGAGAAATTACTGTATGCCAAGTACTAGGCAAACCTCAGACTCATAACTGCTTGAAAAGAGCTTGCATTCTAATGGAGAAGCACAATAATTATAAAATTACAAATAAACCTACAGTTAAGAATTGACTTCATCTACAGTAAATTTTAAATTTTTATAAACTTTATATGACAAAAGTATATCCAAAATAATCAAGGCCTTCCCTTACAACAGAAATTACTACAGGGGTATTCAGCTCCATATTTTGTTTTAACTTAGTTTAACATTTATCTCTTAAAAGTGTCATGTTTCTTTTTCTGTCACAATTTATCTGTATGAATATGTGTTATGTGTGTGTGATGTCTATGAAAAGATTAATTTGATGAAAGGCTTTGGAAACAGCTAAAACAGCCCAAGACTGTAGACCTGATAATCTAGTGATTTTGCTAAAAATAGTCATATATAGTTCTCAGAGGTTTCATGAGTTAAGCATGTTATTTTGTTGGATAGTGAATCAGTAGACTTATTTGTGTTCCAGATATTTTCAATATTCTATTAGATTTACTAAATGGGTAATTCTCCCAGTCTTCTGAAAACAAGGCAACAGGATCTTTTTATGGATGAAAGAACAATTGCTTCCATCTGAAAAACTGAAAAACAGATAAGAGAAAGCTTAAAACTCTCTATGAACTTCAGGATCTAGACTATGAAATTTCAACTTTTGCAGAGGTGTGAACTCATTTAAATTTTATAGAAACAATGATCTGTATTTTTTAAAATTGCTTTCATTTCTTTATCAAATGTAACGATGTGGGGCTTGGGCTGTTTATGCCTTGTTTTCCATAATAACAAACATACTAAGCTGGAGGAAGGCGATGCATAATGAATAATTAAGAATGCATATGCATGCTCTGGTGATGATCCATCTCTGAACCAATCACCTCATGACTATTTTGACCCCATTTCTCATCCACCTGCTCTGTTTATATCAAGAGATATGCTCCTCACCCTACTCAGCCCACACATCCTAAATGTTAAGTTATGGATATTCAGGAAAAGCAGTAGAAGGGTATGTGGTATTTGTGAGGTAAGACAAAATAATTTGACACATCTTGTCAGATAGCATTGACTCAGATATTCTAGGCTGCCTTAAACAATGGGATGTGAAGGCAATAGTAAAAGCTCAGTGAGGGAAGAGGTAGAGTTTTACAAATCCAGAATTAAACAAAATTTGAACCTGTCAAAATGCCTTTCAAACTTTATCATATCCTGCTTCCTAAGTTATGATTCCAACAGAAAATTAGCTATAAATAAATTTTCTGCTCTTCATGTTTGTAGTGGGGTGCAGATTATTGGAAATTGATATCTCTCCATATTATGTATAGCACAGCATTTGTATATTTTATTTCTTCATACATATTTCATTATTATTAATCATCATAAGTAAGTTCCATCTTTTAATAACATAGGAGTTGAAGAAATAGACTGTGTCAGTGTGTGACAGTGCTGCAGAGTCATCATTGGAGGGATTTATTATTCTTGAAATAAGCAAGTTAAAAGGCTCAGCTCAGTAGTCAAAAGTGCAATTTAGGGTTTATTGTGCAAAAACTTCAAGTGGAAAGAATTCTTCTGAAAATTTAACATACATGTAATTCAAACAACTTTCTTTACAAGGCCTTCAGTGCATTCATGCTAAGGCAACAAAGTTCTCTGCCCAAGTCAGTCCTTTTAAGCTTCATAGTTTAAGCACAACCTGAATACCTTGGCCATAGGAATTCACTCAGTATCTCTCCTTCAAATAGTAGGATTCTGGTAAACCTCCTTTTACTCCCTTTAGAGGCAATTACTTATTTTGAATATACCTGGAGATTATTAATTCTTGGAGCAACCTTCAAGCTGTAGGTAACGTTTCACTTTGGTCTGTTAAAAAAACGTGGATTTTAAAATGTAGGTAATTTTAATTTTAATATTCTTGCCTGCAAACTGTTCTAGCATCCTTTGGTAAAGAAATAAAAATTTCCAGTCTAGGGAGCTTAAAGGTATCATATGAATATTACATTTTTACCTCAATTTAACTGTTTCAAACAGGAAAAAAAGACAGAGAGTTCAAGGGAGAACTTATGCCAAGCAGTGTGGCTTGGTTCTCTGGAGCTTACCTCTAGAGGTGATACCCCATGGAAAGAGGGCCAGTGCATTCTTTTCAAGGCTGCTGTATGATCACTGACTCCATCCCACAAACTCAGCATGGTCTCAGGACTTTTGATTCCTGGTTTGGGTCATAATTGAAGAATGGAAAGAATATATCATCAGTTTTGTAAGGTGACTTAAAACTCTTTAAAAAATGATTCTCTTTCTTAAAATTTAATTATATATTTCTTACTGGATTGTATAATAGGGTTTATTTTAAGTTAGTGCTCTCAATACTGACTGCACATTAGAATCCCTTAGGGAGTTTTCAAACAGTAAGAATGTCCGGTCCTGCCCACTGTCTTATTTTAATTAATCTGAGGTGAGGCTCAGAAATTTTTATAAAGTATTCTGGATGATTATAATGTGCAAGCCAGATTGAGAACAAATGCTCTAAATACTTAGAATAAGTATGGAAATTATTCTGATTATTTTTCTAAGTATATTTCATGTTTTAGTTTATGAGACTGAGGAATGGCATTCAGCTGATATTATATTGAAACATCTTGGTTTTTAGCAGAGAAAGCTTTGACAGAATGGTTTGTATTTTTTTTTCTTATTCTCTCATTTTTTTAGTATTTTCTTTTCTTTTTCCCTGTCTCTTCAACATACAAACAGAAACAAACACACAGGCATATACAAACACTTTTGGTGTCGTAATTGTACTCAAAAAAACTAGAAATATATTATTTATGAAAGTGACTTACTTCTTTTACAGTAACCCACAATTTTATTCTTTCTTTTACTCCTTTGTTCTTCCTTTACAAAGAAAACATATTTTATAGCATCATGTAATTAATTAATTGACAGATTAAAAAATTTCCATCATATGACAAGAGTAAATGGCATTAGAAAATTTTAGAAACAGTCGTCATCGTTGGCAGCCTTCCGTCTCGAGAGACGATGGTGTAGCTTCTTAAGAGTCTATCTGCACCGCCGAGAATGGTTGTGCAGTCCGACTCGGGAGTGACACGGTATCTGTCTCCTCCCGTGTTGAATCGACATCTTGCGATGACGCTGGAGTGTCCTCTCCAGTGAAGCTGAAGCTACAGAGCCTGGGCAGGGTGATATGGAGGGTCTGCTGTTGCCCATGCAGCAGACCCCCCCTCTCTTCGCAACTGAAGGGTCCAAGGGAAAGACGGAGTCAATACAGCTTGGTTTCAGGTGCGCCGCAGGAGTTGCCGGTGTTGACTACAACGTCAAACCGCCTTAGGGACTCCGGCTCCGGATTTTTCTGTCGGGGTTTACTCCCTTAGCCTTTCCCCTGAAGAGGTATGCCGCAAGGCAGCGGAGGTTTTTTGGAGTCAGAGTTTTCCTTCTCTGATGTGCCCTGACTGGAAGATCGAACCAGCAACACTTAGCTCGCAGGCCGACGCTCAATCCACTGAGCCAAACCAGCCAGTAGAAACAGTACTGTTTCACAATATTGGTATACCTACCTAGAATGAAGCAAGAACTTGAAGTAAATATCACAAAAAAAGTTTATTCACTTAAATAATGCTACTAATTACAATTAAATTCGGCACTATTTTTGCTTGAATTATTTTAGTAATGTAATATATTTTTTAAACAAATTAAATGATCAGAAGTAATTTTAATAGCTAAAGCAAAATAAAGAGTGAGATAATGTGAGGTTTATAGTGGAAGAAAATAATAGCTTTCTAGGTTTGTAGAGAAGAAAATTTCCTTGGAAATCATCAAGTTTATTTGCCTTCACTTTACAGCTAAGAAAACTGAGGCAAAGAGAATCACCAATTTTTCTCTGATTGCTCCTTTGCTTATATTAAGAGCAAAAGCAATTGGCTCCTCTAACAGACAGAAGTGAAGTTTAAAAGTTAGAGAAGTTTACATTTAAGTGATTTATTTTATTATGAACCCAAATTAAAGAATATCTAAGTGGACTGTCTCTAAATATTATACATATGATGGATTTTATACTGAATAAGGAAAAAGAGAATAAAGATATTTGAAGATGTTAATATCAACAAAATTAAAAGGTATTTTAAAATGTCTTACAACCCATGCTGTATGGATGTGTTACCATGTGATTATCTGAAGCTCTGCATCTTGTAATAGAGAGAAGTTAAATGCCTATGATTAGACCCCATTATACATACTGAACCCATTACAAAACAACTGATCTTGAAATGGGTTTATAGTAATAAATACTTTTATCAAAAATGTATACTTAAAGTTGTCCTGATCAGTGTGGCTCAGTTGGTTGAGCATCATCCCACAAAGGGAAAAGTCACCAGTTCTATTCTCAGTCAGGGCACATGCCTGGGTTGAGGGTTCGGTCCAGGATTCAGGGCTTCTGGGGAGCGGGGGGTTTGCATGGGCAAGAGGCAACCAATTGTTGTTTCTCTCTCTTACTGATGTTTCTCTTCCTCTTTTTCTCCCTCCCTTCCACTCTCCCTAAAAGTACATAAATAAAAATCTGAAAAAAAAGTATACTAAAAGTAAATATTTGATTAAAAATCTTTAATGATAAAATACATCTAATCACAAACATATTAAATAAATAGATTTCCTCTTCTAGCAAATACTAAAATAAAACAAAAGATGCTTGATATGTGATCACATGCTACTTTTTTCCTTTCATTTATACTAAATTCTCAGGAGTATAGTACTATATTACATCCTTCAATTGAACATTTTCATATTCAAATGACAAAAACTTTAAATATATTATTACCATAGTGAACATTATTTAAAATATTTTAAACAGCATATTCAGGAAGAGTTTTTATTTAACACAATGAATAAAAGATATACTTGTATTTGTTAGTAATATTTGGGGGAAAGAGGATTAAAGTTGGTAAAAGACATTGTTTCTTGGATATATAGTTCTAAAATACAGCTAGAAATACTTAAAAGACACTAATAAAGTAGTCTTTATCTTAGAGCGCTAAATAAGATGTCTAAATAAGGTTAAAAGTTTCCCCAGACTCTGAAACACAAATACTAAAATACTTTGGGAAATTCTAGATTCAAGTGGTGACTGGCAACTACTCAATCATGAATTACTTCTCTGGGTATACAAACAAAACTAGAGTCTTTTGAAAATTTTTCAAATTAAGGTAGAAATGGTTCAGTATTCTTGGCTCATTTTGGTTTGAAATAGAACCTTGGGCGCATTCTGGAATACTCCCAGATGAACAAGAGAAGACTGAAGCGAGACCAGCTTCTGGGAGGAACTGCAACAGTATCATCAAAAAATGGGCTCTGGGATCATATAAAGTTGAATACTAGTTGGAACCCTAATTTCTTTATTAATAAACTTTAAAATATTAGTTAAATTATTTAATCTAAGTCTTAGAATTTTGTTGTCTCTTAAACAGTAACAGTAACATCTATTTTAAAAGGTTTTTGTAGGTAATATAAGATCATCTATGTAGAGGGCTTCACATAGCACCAGTCACATAGTAACTACATGATTTTACTATTTCAACATGTGCTTCTATGGGTAGGCTACATAATTTGTAGGTATAAAATAAAAATGTTGGCTTCCTTGTTGAAAAACAAGAAAAGAGAGAGACCCAAGATGGTGGAGGAGTAAGTAGAAGCTACACTAATATCCTCCCAGGGCCAGTCTGGAATTATAACTTAATAGTGGAGAAATCACCCAGAATAACCAACTGAATACTAGCCATGGACAGAAAGAAGGAAGAACTTCATTACAACATGACGGGCATGAAGTGCAGAGGAGACACAATAAGACTGGCTGGGTTCTCACAGGTGGCAGCTGAAGGTATGGAAAATATTTCAGTGCCCCAAGAGTTCTCCGAGAGAAGTGCAGGGTCTAAACCACAACCTGAGCTTCCCTGCTACTGTATCAGAGCCAAGAGTAAGCCACATAGCATCCAGTATGAAAAGCAAAAAGCAGTGGGTTTTGCTTTTCAATATTCATTCATTCATTCATTCATTTATTGATTTATTGATTGATTGCTGGCCTGAGAGAGATGGCTAGAGGCACAGAGATATTCTATTTTTTTTAAGTATATTTTATTATGTTGTCACAGTACTTCCAATTTTCCCCCCTTTGTTTCCCTCTGCCCAGTACCTCTCTTCCCTCCAGGAATCCCACCCCGCTTAGTTCATGTTCATGGGTTGTGCATATAAGTTCTTTGGCTTCACCCTTTCCTATATTATTCTTAACATCCTCCTATCTATTTTGTACCAACTGATTATGCTTCTTAATCCCTTGCACCATTTCCCCATTTCTCCCTCTCCCCCCTCCCAGCTGATAACCCTCCAAATGATCCTCATACCTATGATTCTGTTCCTATTCTGGTTTGATTAGTTGGATTTTGTTTTTATTTTTTCGATTCAGTTGTTGATAGTTGTGAGTTTGTTGTTGTTTTAGTGTTTATAGTTTTGATCTTCTTTTTCTTAAGTAAGTCCCTTTGACTTTTCATATAATAATGGCTTGGTGATGATGAATTCCTTTAGCTTCACCTTGTCTGGGAAGAACTTCATCTGCCCTACCATTCCAGATGATAGCTTTGCTGGATAGAGTAATCTTGGTTGTACGTTGCTTTTCATCACATTGAATACTTCTTGCCAGTCCCTTCCTGCCTGCAAAGTGTCCTCTGAGAAATCAGCTGATAGTCCTAAAGGCATCCCCCTGTAGTCAACTCTCCACCTCTCTCTTGCTGCCCCCAGGACTCCATCTTTTTCTTTCACTTTTGGCATCTCAGTCATGATGCGTCCTGGTGTGGTCTCCTCTAGGTCCAGCTCGCCCGGAACCCTCCGTGCTTCCTGGGACTGTACGTCCATCTCCTTCACAAAATTTGGGAATTTTTCCTCATTTTTTTTCAATTCTTGCTTCCTCATTCTGCACTGGTAGACTGTTTTTCTATTCCTTGTGTTCCAAATCATTTATTTGAACCCCGGTTTCCTTCCCTTCACTATTGGTTTTGTGTGGATTTTCCTTCATTTCACTTAGAATAGCTTTCACTTCTTCTTTTATATATGTGCAGTACTCAAGCATACCTGTCAAGTCTGTGAGCATCTTTATCACCAGTGTTTTAAATTCTGCATCTGTGAGGTTGTCTATCTCCTCATTGCTTAGTTTTCCCACTGGAACTTTGATCCATTTCTCCTTATGGGTGATACTTCTCTGTCTCCTCATTCTGACAGACTCCTGTGTGTGTTTGCCTCCACGTCCCAGGTAGAGCTGTCGCCCCTGTTACATTGTAAGCAGCTGAGTCTTAGGGATTCGTCAGTACAGGGCAACCTGTTTCACCACATTGGGGCACTGAATATGTGGGAGGGGTCTGAGAAGGAATAATGCCACCTGCCCAGGCACCTCTCCCACTTCCACACCAGACTGGTGCCCCTCTAGCTGCTGCCCTTGCCGTCGTTCCCAGGGTGGGTGGGTCTGCAGACATTCTAGGACCATGGGGGCCCTTTAAACAAGTGGACTCTGCTGAGACCGTCAGTTTCTGCCTCCACCCCAATCTCCACTGGTTTGCACTGTGAGAAGCAATGAGGCTTGATTTTCCCTGGTGCTGGGACCATGAACTGAGAGGTCTGGGGAGGAGCTGAGAATGCTCCCCAAGTGTGCCTCCTGACTTTTAAAAATGTGTGACTAAGCTTTCTGCTGGCCTGCTGCTGCTGCCAGTGTTGTCATCACCACACCGTGTCCTCTCCACCCCAGCTTTGTCTCTCCTACCTGTCTGGATGAGTATTTCTTCTTTATATCTTTGTTTGATGGACTTTCATGCAGTTTAATTTTCTGTAACTTCTGGTTGTTTCTATTTTCGAGGTAGTTGTATTCCTTCTTAGTTGTGGAGGGAGATACAGTGTGTCTGTCTATGCCTCCATCTTGGCCAGAAGTTGAGAGATCCTTAAAGGAGCAATGCACAAATTTCATTGGCACCTACTTACACTGGGCTCCAGCAGAGAGAGGACAGAGTGGACTATAGACACTTGAGGAGAGTTTGGGGCATTGGTTTTGGGGAAAAAACTGAGGAAGAAGCCAATGGGCCCCAGTACTGTCTTGTCCCCCACACTGCAGGAGACATCTTGCTCAGATAGACAACTCCCCTCCAAGTGGCATCAGCCTGAGGGGAAGCAGTAGTCCTGCCTACAGGAATTACTTTCCCCCAAGGAGTGATGCTTCAATCTGACTGCTGATTACAGATTGACTAGATTAACAACTGAAGGAGACAGCCACAGACTGGATCACTGGTAGTCTCAAAAAAGCTGCCTCAGCCTAGACTGGGACATGATATGATATCACCAGGGGCTAATCCAGAAAGAGAAGGATGTGGTAAAAATCAGATGCTACTGAGAAAAAATTCACCACCATCTTATTCATGAGTTATTTTCTATTCTGCATAGCTTTTTAACATTCATTTCTTATCCTCACAGTTTGTGCATTTTAAGTCACTAGTTTTTAGATTATACTTTATTTCAAATCTCATATTTTGATCCTCCCTTCTCTTAGTCCATTTTATCATCTGATTTCCTCTTCTTATTTATGTTTTAAATTCTATTTTCTCTCTTGCTATGACTTGTCACCATTCCACATGCTTACTATTTCCCCCCTCTCCAGCCTCTCAAAACCTTTTTTTTTTTTTTTGGTCATTAATTATCTCAAATTATTTCTCCTATTCATAAAATACATTTATTCTCTCTCTGCCTTAATCAACTTTGGCTCATCAGTGGTGGATATGGTGGTAGTTGTGGCACTTGGGCAACTTTATTCATAGAACTTTACTATTTTTGTATTTCAGATTTCAAATCTTATCATCCCCCTCTGATACTCTATCTGTACCTTCCTCCTGCACTTTCTTTCTTTCATTTTGAATTTGAGTTTTTTCCTTTCTTAGCCTGGTTTCACCTGGTTTTCATTCCTCACTCTTAGTATTCTCTCTCCCTTTATCATTTCAAAAATCAATTCTCTTTCCTCTACACATCTTTTAAGTTTTTCTTTCTTTCTTTTCTCCTTCTTATTTCCATCTCACCTATATTAATCTTAGCTCATTCGTCGTTGATAGAGCTGTGATTAAATATTTTTTCTAATTTGTTTCCTAGTTCTCCTTCTCCTTCTCCTCCTCCTTCTCTTCTTCTTTATCTTCTCTTCTTCACCATCATTTTGTTTTTGTCCTCTTTCCCACTATATATGTATAATAATTTCTGTTTAAACCAATACTACACACTACCCCTCTCTTCTGCCTTTTCCCTCCACTTCTATGTATCACATACATTTTATTTCCTCATTGCCCTGTCCCTACTTGCTACTTTTATTGCTCATCTATCTCTCTTCTCAAAAATTATTTTTCTTTCACTTATTCATCTTTAACTATTTTTCCTTTCTTATAATAATCCTAAACTCTTTATGTCTTTATGAATACTGGCTTATTAGCTCTTAATAATATAATTGTGGAGGATTTTTGGCCAAGATGGAGGCGTAGACAGACATGCTGCATCTCCATCCACAACTAAGAAGAAATACAACATCTCAAGACTAGAAACAACCAAAAGTTCCAGAAAATCAAACTGCATAGAAGTCAGGCAAACAAAGATATAAAGAATAAATACTCATCGAGACAAGTTGGAGGGGCTGAGCTGGGATGGTGAGGATATGATGTGGTGGCGACAGCAGCCAAGGCAGCAGCAGCGGCAATGGCAGCAGCAGCAGTGATGGCAGTGGCAGGCCAGCTGAAAGCGTAGTCACACATTTTAAAAAGTCAGGAGAAACACCTGGAGAGTGTTCCCAGATCCTCACCAGACCTCTCAGCTCATGGTCCCAGCACCAGGAAAAATCAAGCCTCATTGCTTCTGACTGTACAGACCAGTGGGGGTTGGGGTGGAGGCAGAGACTGCCAGTTTCAGCAGAGTATGCTTGTTTAAAGGGCCCACATAGTCCTAGAACATTTGCAGAGCCACCCACTCTGGAACGACAGCCAGGGCAGCAGTTAGAGGGGCGCAAATCTGGTTCGGAAATGGGAGAGGTGCCTGAAAAAGGGGCAAGTGCTGAAACAGGTCGCCCTGTACTGATAAACACCTAAGGCTCCACCCCTTACAATGTGACAGGAGTGACAGCTCTACTTGGGACACAGAGGCAAACAAACACAGGAGCCTGTCAGAATGAGGAGACAGAGGAGTATGGCCCCAAACAGGGAATGGATCAAGGTTACAGTGGGAGAACTAAGCGACAAGGAGATAGCCAACCTCACAGATGAGGAGATAGGCAACCTATCAGATGGAGAATTCAAAAACTGGTGATAAAGATGCTCACAGGCTTGACAGGTATGCTTGAGTATGGCAAATGCATAAAAGAAGAAGTGAAGGCTATGCTAAGTGAAATGAAGGAAAATCCACACAAAACCAATAGTGAAGGGAAGGAAACCGGGGTTCAAATAAATGATTTGGAACACAAGGAATAGAAAAACAGTCTACCAGTGCAGAATGAGGAAGCAAGAATTGAAAAAAAATGAGGAAAAATTCCCAAATTTTGTGAAGGAGATGGACGTACAGTCCCAGGAAGCACGGAGGGTTCCGGGCGAGCTGGACCTAGAGGAGACCACACCAGGACGCATCATGACTGAGATGCCAAAAGTGAAAGAAAAAGATGGAGTCCTGGGGGCAGCAAGAGAGAGGTGGAGAGTTGACTACAGGGGGATGCCTTTAGGACTATCAGCTGATTTCTCAGAGGACACTTTGCAGGCAGGAAGGGACTGGCAAGAAGTATTCAATGTGATGAAAAGCAACGTACAACCAAGATTACTCTATCCAGCAAAGCTATCATCTGGAATGGTAGGGCAGATGAAGTTCTTCCCAGACAAGGTGAAGCTAAAGGAATTCATCATCACCAAGCCATTATTATATGAAAAGTCAAAGGGACTTACTTAAGAAAAAGAAGATCAAAACTATAAACACTAAAACAACAACAAACTCACAACTATCAACAACTGAATCGAAAAAATAAAACAAATCCTACTAATCAAACCAGAATAGGAACAGAATCATAGGTATGGGGATCATTTGGAGGGTTATCAGCTGGGAGGGGGGAGAGGGAGAAATGGGGAAATGGTGCAAGGGATTAAGAAGCATAATCAGTTGGTACAAAATAGATAGGAGGATGTTAAGAATAATATAGGAAAGGGTGAAGCCAAAGAACTTATATGCACGGCCCACGGACATGAACTAAGGGAAGATGGTATTGCTGGCGGGGAGGGGGTACTGGGCAGAGGGAAGCAAAATGAATAAATAAATAAATAAATAAATAAATAAATAAATAATGTGATTGTGGGTGGCAGTTATTTTTGTGGGTGGGGGTTTCTTGCCTGAGTTGTTTGGTTTTGTTTTGGAAGCACCTCTACAACAGTACACAACTTGTGGTAGGAAGAGTGACCCTCAGTCAGCTAGCCCGAGGAAAAATCCCACGAAAGAGAAGTACAAAAAAAAAACCAAACACCAAGTGAAACCAGACAACTTAGATAAACAACATAAAGCGAATTTCAAGAACTTCAAGTTTTGGGGATCAAGGGGACTTGTACCTCTGTATCTCACAATTCCCCTACCACAGAAGGTCACACCACAAGACAGAAAGTCAAAGAAGATCAATCTAAGAAGCAGAAACAAAGAAGAGTCACCTAAAATGGGGAGACAGACAAACAACCTACCAGTGAAAGGAAAGAAGAAATCCCTAGAAAGAGTGCTAAATGGAAAAATAGAGGTAAAGAAACCACCAGGCACAGAATTCAACAGAATGGCTTAAGGAAGCTCAATGAGCTCAGTGAGCTCAGAGAAAACTACAAAGAACTCCAGGGAAACTACAAGGAACTTATAGTGAACTATACCATCATTAAAAAGGATATAGAAACTATCAATAAAAGCCAGAAGGAAATGAAGAATACAATGTCTGAGCTGAAGAATACAGTAGAAGGAATCAAAAGCATGCTGGATGAGGCAGAGAATTAGATTAGTGTGCTGGAGGGCAATGTAGAAAAAAATTCCCAGACGGTGCAACAAAATGAAAAAACACTGATAAAGAATGAAGAAATTTTAAGAGAGCTGCAGGACAACACAAAACAATAATATCTGTATCATAGGGATACCAGAAGGAGAATAAGAGGAGAAAAGGATAGAAAACCTGTTTGAAGAAGTAATGACAGAAGACTTCCCCAAAACACAAGCTGTGACACCATAAAAGTCCTAGAGGAAAACATAGGCAGTAAAAGTTCAGATACATCAAGTAGCAATATTTTCACCAATATATATTATAGGGCTAGGAATATAAAGGAAAGACTAAACAAATGAAGGGAAAACTTGAAAACTTCAAATTGAAAACTTCTTCACAGCTAATAAGAACATCATCAAATTGAAAAAAGACCCAACCATATGGAAAAACATATTTGCCAATGATACCTTGGACAAGGGTTTGACTTCCAAAATATATAAAGAACTCATACTACTCAACACCAGAAAGACAAACAATCCAATTAAACATGGGCAAAGGCCTTGAACAGACACTTATCCAGGGAGGACATACAGAGGGCCCATAGGCATATGAAAGGATGTTCATCACTAGCCATGAGAGAGATGCAAGTTAAAACCACAATGAGATACCACCTCACACCAGTCATAATGATCATTAACAAATCAACAAACAAATACCAGTGAGCATGTGGATAAAAGGGAACCCTAGTGCACTGTTGGTGAGAATGCAGACTGGTGCAGCCACTTTGGAAAACAGTATGGAATTTCCTCAAAAAACTAAAAATGGAAACTTCCCTTTGATTCAGTGATTCCATTGCTGGGATTATACCTAAAGAATCCTGAAACGCCAATTCAAAAGAACCTATGCACCCCTATGTTCATAACAGCGCTATTTACAGTAGCCAGTTGCTGGAAGCAGCCTAAGTGCCCATCAGTGGATGAGTGAATCAAAAAAGTGTGGTACATTTATAATACATAATGGAATACTATGCAACATAAAGAAAGAAGGACACCTACCTTTTGAGACATGGTGGATGGAACTGGAGAGTATTATACTTATTGAAATAAGCCTGGCGATAAAAAGAAAAATACCGTTTAATCTCACCTAATACAGGAACTTAATGAACAAAAGAAACAAATGAGCAAAACAGAACCAGAGGCATGTAAACAAAGAACAGACTGACAGAGACCAGGGTGAAGTGGGGAGGTTGAGGGAGGAAGGAAGGGGAGGGGTCTAGTCAAGGAAACAGTATAAATGACCCATGGACATGGACAGCAAGTTGGGGACTGACTGAGGAAGGGGAGTGTGGGCAAGGCAGGGGAGAGCATGGGGGAAAATGGGACAATTGTAATCTCACTGTGCCTCCACCCATTCCTCCCTGGTCATCAGGAAAAAAGAAAACAAAAAACAAACAAACAACAACAAAATGCTGGTTCGTGCTTCTTAGAGCCAAATGCCACCTGGCTCACTCTTGACTCTGCCAGTGGATCTAGCCTGATTTCCGCCCCCAATTCCTCTCAGGGGAATCCTCGGGCACTGAAAAAATCTCTCCACATGCCCAGCTGCAGACTACCTGGAGCTAAGCTGGAACTTGTGGCACTCCCATGTCACCAGACAGGTCACTATGAAGCAGCCTCCTCTGCCCATCTGTGGTTACAAGGCTTAACTCCAGTCAGTGTCCAGTTGGTCACCCAGATAATTTCTCAACAAATAAGCCAAAATTCCAGACCAGTCCTAGGAGGAGGCTAGTGCAGCCACCAAACCCAAAAATTCCCACTGAATCCCTCCCAGTTGTCGCTTGGTGGAGTGTCTACCACAGAAGCACAATTCCAGGCCTCCACACCACCATGGCTTTTTCTCTTGGCCCCAGTATATTCCAGCTAATAAGCCAGTCTGTGGCTTATCCTACATTGTGTAGTCCAAGGTGCTGGGCTGGGCAGCCGGAGCAACTCCGCTTAGAAAGTGCAGGCCATGGTTTTTAATCCTCTCCCATGCCGCTCCCATGCTCCATTTCCTGTTTTCCCTATCTGAGAGTCACTCTCACTCACTCTCTACTCTGTGTTTGTACTCCAAGTCCATTCCACAGGAACAAGCAGACAAGCCAACTAGCTACTCTGCTGCCATCTTTCCCCTCTCTCATAAAATTGGAATCTTGATAGGAACTGCGTTGAATCTATAGATCGCTTTGGGTAGTATGGACATTTTAATGATGTTAATTCTTCTTATCCATGGATATGATGTGTGCTTCCATTTACTTGTATCTTCTTCTATTTCTTTCTTCAGTGTTCTATAATTTTCTGAGTACAGATCTTTTACATCCTTGGTTAGGTTTATTCCTAGGTATTTTATTCTTTTTGAAGAAATTGTGAGTGGAATTGTTTTCTTACTTTTCCTTTTTGTTAGTTCTTTTATGGCATATAAAAATGGAACAGATTTCTGGATATTAATTTTGTATTCTGCTACTTGGCTAAATTCTTCGATCAGTTCTAAACATTTATTGATGGAATCTTTGGTGTTCTCTATGTACAGTATTGTGTCATCTAAAAATAAAGACAGTTTTACTACTTTTTTTTCCAATTTTAATGCCTTTTAATTTCTTCTCTAATTGCAGTGACTAAAATTCCCAGCACTATGTTGAATAAGAGAGGTGAAAGTGGACATCCCTGTCTTGTTCCTGCCATTAAGGGGAACATTATAGCATTTTCCCACTGAGTATGATGTTGGCAGTTACCCTGGCTGGTTTGGCTCAGTGGATTGAGCGTCGGCCTGCGAGCTAAGTGTCGCTGGTTCGATCTTCCAGTCAGGGCACATCAGAGAAGGAAAACTCTGATTCCAAAAAACCTCTGCTGCCTTGCAGCATACCTCTTCAGGGGAAAGGCTAAGGGAGTAAACCCCGACAGAAAATCCGGAGCCGGAGTCCCTAAGGCGGTTTGATGTTGTAGTCAACACCGCCAACTCCTGCGGCGCACCTGAAGCCAAGCTGTATTGACTCTGTCTTTCCCCTTGGATCCTTCAGCTGTGAAGAGAGGGGGGGTCTGCTGCATGGGCAACAGCTGGCCCTCCATATCACCCTGCCCAGGCTTTGTAGCTTCACTGGAGAGGACACTCCAGCGTCATCGCAAGATGTCGACTCAACACGGGAGGAGACAGATACCGGTTATAAGCTCATCCTATTGGCGAAGGAAACGAGCGCCAGGGGTCTCCTCTGACGGTGGGAGAGGTCATCGCACCTCACTGGACAGCTACCGCCCGCCTCAAGCTGGGCAGCCCCCAGTCAATTAGGTGCCGTCTCGCCATGGCTCGCCTGCCCCACTGGGTGTGTGGGGATCAGAGAGGCGTCTCTCGAAAAGTGGGCCACAAAACACTCGCACCAGGCAATTCCAAGCAAAAAACAAGAAAGAAGCCTCCAGCTCTTCGCCTCGCTAACTGGAACATCAGGACCATGTGTCCCGGACTTACTGCAGACCTTCCATGGATCAATGATGCCAGGAAAATCGCCATCATCGACAGGGAACTGGCACGACTAACATCGACATTGCGGCTCTACAGGAGACCCGGTTGGCCGACAATGGAACTATCAGAGAAACCAACTACACCTTCTACTGGCAAGGGAAGTCTCCGGACCAACCAAGACAGCACGGTGTTGGGTTCGCTGTGAAGAACACGCTTGTTAACTCCATAGAGCCACCCACAGGAGGCACAGAGAGATTACTTACCCTCCGATTGTCAACAACTTTCGGCCCAGTCAGCATTCTTAGCGCGTACGCCCCAACCCTCTGCACCACCACCGAAGAGAAAGAACAGTTCTACCATGCACTGGACGAAGCGTTATCCAAGATCCCCAGAAGTAACGCTCTTTATCTCCTTGGAGACTTCAACGCAAGAGTAGGAGCCGACCACATGGCCTGGCCCACCTGCCTCGGAAACTTTGGGAGAGGAAAGATCAATGAGAATGGTCAGCGACTGCTTGAGCTTTCGTGTCACCACGGCCTGTGCGTGACAAACACATTCTTCAAGTGCAAAGAGATCCACCAGGTGTCATGGAGGCACCCCTGCTCCCGCCACTGGCACCAGCTTGACCTCGTCATCACCAGAAGAACGGATATTGGCAGCACCCTCCTCACCCGCAGCTACCACAGTGCAGACTGCAACACGGACCATGCCCTCGTGGTAAGCAAGGTGCGCATAACGTCGAAGAGGTTGCACCACTCCAAGATGAAGGGTCGCCCACGCATCAACACCAGTTGTGCCAGCAACCCAGTTAAGACCCAGCAATTCATCAACAGGATGGAAGATGCACTCGGCGAGGGAATGGCGGCAGATGACATTATCGAATCCAATTGGTCACGTCTCCGCGACGCCATATACAACTCCGCCATTATTGTTTACGGGAAGAAAGAGCGGAAGAACGCTGACTGGTACGAGGCTCACTGGGAAGAAATGGAACCCGTGATCGAGGCTAAGAGGAAGGCCCTACTGGCTTACAAGGCCACGCCCACTCCCAGTACACTTCAAGCTCTACGGGCTGCCAGGAACAAAGTCCAGAAGACCGCCCGCCACTGTGCCAACACCTATTGGCTAAACCTGTGCAGAAGCATCCAGGAAGCCGCCGATATAGGCAACGCACGAGGAATGTATGAGGGTATCAAGAAGGCAACAGGCCCAATCCCCTCCAAGATCGCCCCCCTTAAGTCCAAGACAGGTGAGGTCATCACTGACCAGGAACAGCAAATGCGGCGGTGGACCAAGCACTACCTCAAGCTGTACGCAACGAGGAACACCGTAACAGACACTGCTCTTAACGCCACCCCAGACCTACCAGTCATGGAGGAGCTAGACATCCCACCTACTGCGGCAGAGCTCCACAAAGCCATCGACCGCCTCGCTTGCGGGAAAGCACCAGGAAGCGATGGAATCCCTCCAGAAATCCTAAAGAGCGGGAAACCAGTCCTGCTACAGCCGCTCCACCATCTACTCTGTCTCTGCTGGAAGGAGGGTTACATCTCCCAGGATATGAGAGACGCCAACATTATCACCATGTACAAGAACAAAGGAGACCGCAGCGACTGCAACAACTACCGGGGCATCTCTCTCCTCAGCGTCGTCGGCAAAGTATTCGCCCGGGTCGCTCTTGCCCGCCTGCAGACCCTTGCTTCCCGCGTCTACCCAGAGTCCCAGTGTGGCTTCAGAGCTGTCCGATCAACAGTGGACATGATCTTCTCCCTACGCCAGCTGTAGGAGAAGTGTCACGAGCAGCATAAACCACTCTACCTCGCCTTTATCGACCTCACAAAGGCGTTTGATCTGGTCAGTCGAAGCGGACTCTTCAGCTTGCTACGGAAGATTGGCTGTCCACCGCATCTGCTTGCTGTGGTCATGTCCTTTCATGACAACATGCACAGCACGGTGTCCTACAACGGCGCAACCTCTGAGGCCTTCCCAGTCAGCAGCGGAGTAAAGCAGGGCTGCGTCCTCACACCTACGCTGTTCGGAATCTTCTTCTCCATGCTCTTCCAATACGCCTTTAAGGACTGCAGCGAGGGTGTCTTCATTCACACCAGATCCGATGGCAAGCTCTACAACCTGGCTCGTCTATGAGCCAAGACCAAAGTCAAAGAGGTGCTCATCCGTGAGATGCTCTTCGCCGATGACGTAGCCTTGACATCACACTCCGAAGAGGGACTCCAGCAGTTAGTCACTTGCCTTTCCCACGCATGCAAGGAGTTCGGACTAGCCATCAGCCTGACGAAGACGAACGTTATGGCTCAAGGCACGGGGACTCCCCCATGCATCACCATCGACGGATACACCCTGGAGGTTGTCAACGACTTCACTTACCTCGGGTCCACCATCTCGAGCTCTCTGTCAGTCGACTTGGAGGTCAATCGGAGAATCACCAGGGCAGCCACAGTTATGGCCAAACTGAACCGGGGAGCGTGGAACAATTCCAGCCTCACTGAGAAAACCAGACTGCGCATCTACCAAGCCTGCGTACTCAGCACTCTCCTTTATGGCAGCGAGACATGGACCACCTACGCAAGGCACAAAAGGAAACTCAACAGCTTCCACATGAGGTGCCTGCGACGCGTCCTGCATGTCACCTGGCAGGATAAGGTCCCCAACACCGAGGTGCTGAAGCGAGCCAACATGAGCAGTTTGCATGCAGTTCTTAGTGAGAGACGCCTCAGGTGGCTCGGCCATGTCAAAAGAATGGATGCAGGCCATAATCCCAAAGACCTCCTCTACGGCGAGCTAGCAGAAGGCCAGAGGATGACAGGGCGCCCAAAACTGCACTTCAAAGACATCTGCAAAAAGGACATGACACAATGCTCCATCAATCTCAACACATGGGAAGTTCAAGCAGACGACCGCCTAGCCTGGAGGCTCGCGGTCAGGCAAGGTACGTCACGTGCAGAGGCTGCGCGCAACGAGGAGGCGGTCCAGAAAAGATCGAGGCGGAAGCAGCGTCAACAGCAGCAACAACAGCCATCTGCCTTCACCTGTAACAAGTGCGGCAGGGATTGTCACTCCCGAGTCGGACTGCACAGTCATTCTCGGCGGTGCAGATAGACTCTCAAGAAGCTACGCCATCGTCTCTCGAGACGGACGGCTGCCGACGACAACGATGATGTTGGCAGTGGGTTTGTCATATATGGCTTTTATCCTTTATTATGTTGAGGTATGTTTTCTTGATTACCATTTTGCTGAGATTTTTTTATCATAAATTGGTCCTGGATTTTATCAAATGCTTTTTCTGCATCTATTAATATGATTATGTAGTTTTTATCCTTCATTTTGTTTATGTGGTGAATCATATTTATTAATTTGTGAATGTTGTACCAACCTTACTCTCCCCAAATAAATCCCACTTGATCATAGTTTATGATCTTTTTAATGCATTGCTGTATTCAGTTTGCTAGTATTTTGTTGAGGATTTTAGCATCTGTGTTCATCAGGGATATTGGTCTATAATTTTTTTCTTTGTTATGCCTACCTAGTTTTGGAATTAAGATAATGCTAACCTTGTAAAATAAGTTTGGGAGGCTTTTCTCCTCTTGAATTTTTTGAAATAGTTTGAGAAGGAAAGGTGTTAGTTCTTCCTGGAATGTTTGATAAAATTTAACTGTGAAGCCACCTTGTCCAGAGCTTTGGTTTGTTTGGAGTTTTTTAATTTTGCTACAATTTCACTAGATTTAATCTGTTTATTCAGATTGTCTGATTCTTCCTGATTTAGTTTTGGGAGATTGTATGTGTCTAGGAATTTATCCATTTTAGCCAGGTTGTCCAGTTAGTTGGCGTATAGTTGTTCATAATATTTTATTACAATTCTTTGTATTTCTTTGGCGTCAGTTGTTATTTCTCTTTTTTCATTTCTGATTTTATTTATTTGGGTGGGTCTTCTCTCTTTTTTACTTGTTAAGTCTGGCTAAAGTTTTGTTAATCTTGTTTATTTTTTCAAAGAACCAGTTCTTGGATTCATTGATATTTTGTATTTTTTTATTTTTTGGTTTTTCAATTACAGTTGTCCCATATTTTCCCCATTGCTCCCCCCTAACCAGCCCACCCCTCCTCCCACAATCACATCCCTCTCTGTTGTCCATGTCCATGAGTTATTTATACACGTTCCTTGACTAAACCCTTTTGTATTTTTAAAGAGTTTATTCCTTTTTTTTTTTTTCTGCTCTGACGTTTGTTCCTTCCTTCCTTCTACTAACTTTGGGCTTTGTTTGTTGTTCTTTTTCAAGTTCTTCTAAGTGTAAAGTTATATTGTTTATTTGAGCTTCTTTTTTTTTTTTTTTTTTTTTTTTTTTTTTAGATAGGCTTGTAATGCTATGTATTCCCCTCTTAGAATTGCTTTCTCTATGTCCCACAGATTTTGGATTACTGTGTTCTCAATTTCATTTGTTTCAAGGTATCATTTGATTTCCTCATTGATCTCATTGCTGACCCATTCATTGTTTAATAACATGTTATTTAGCTTCCATGTCTTTGTGTGTTTTTCAGTTTTCCTTTTGTGATTCATTTCTAGTTTTATAGCATTGTGATCAGAGAAGATGCTTGATATGATTTCAGTCTTCTTACATTTACTGAGACTTATTTTGTGTCCTAAATTGTTGTCTGTCCTAAAACTCATTCCATGTGCAGTTGAAGTGTGTATATTCTGCTGCTTTGGGATAAAATGTTCTGCAGAAATCAATTAAATCCATTTGACCTAGTGTGTCATTTAAGGCCACTGTGTCCTTGTTGATTTTCTGCCTGAAAGATCTATCCATTGAAGTCAATTGGGTGCTCAAATATCTGACTATGACTGTATTTTTGTCAATCTCTCACTTTATGTCTATCAAGACTTGCTTTACACGTTTAGGTGCTCCTATGTTGGATGCATAAATGTTTATAAGAGTTATATCTTCTTGTTGGATAGTTTCTTTTATCATTATGCACTATTCTATATTGTCTCTTACTATAACCTTGGATTTAAAGTCTATTTTGTCTGATAAAAGTATTGCTACCCCAGCTTTTTTTTTCTTTTCATTTGCATGAAATATTTTTCCATCCCTTTGCTTTTTGTCTATGTGTATTTTTCAATCAGAAGGATGTCTCTTGAGGGCAACATATATATGGGTCTTGTTTTCTTATCTGTCCAGCTACCCTATGTCTTTTAGTTATGTATGTAGTCCCATTTTAATGTTAGACTATTTTTCCTTTTTTTTCTTTCTCTTTTCCTTCTTCTTTTTCTTCTTTCGTTCTTATTCTTATTCTTATTCTATTTTTATTCGTATTCATCAAGCAAGCCCTTTAACATTTGTTGCAGTGCTAGTTTGGTGTTTACAAACTCCTATAGCTTTTTCTTGTCTGGGAAACTCCTTATTTCTCTTTCAATTTTAAATGATAACCTTGGTTTTAGGTCCTTGTTTTTTATCACCTTTAATATTCACACCACTCTTTCTGGCCTAAAATATTTATATTAAGAAGACAAATGACAGTCTAATTGGTGCTCCCTTGTATGCACCTACATGCTTTTTCTCTTGTGGCTTTTATAATTTTCCTTGTCTTTAAGCCCTGCCATTTTAATTGTGACATGTCTTCATGTATGTCTCTTTGGGTCTATTATTCTGGGGACTCTGAGCTTCCTGGACTTGTATGTCATTTTCCTTCACCAGAATAGAAAAAATTTCTATTGTTATTGCTTCAAATAGCTTTTCAATCCCTTTCTCACTCTTCTCCTTCTGGTACTCCCATAGTGTGAATGTTATTATGCTTCATGTTGTCCTAAATGTTTCTTAGCAGTATCGGCCTTTTGGCTAAGATCAAGTGTAAATGTTTCTTAGCAGTCCTCATATTTTTTAATTCTTTTCTCTTTTTTGCTGCTCTGCTTGGGTGGTTTTTTTTCTTCTTTGTCTTCTAAGTTACTGATTCAATCCTCTGCTTCATTTAACCTACTGTTTGTTCCTTCCAGTGTATTTTATTTCAGATAGTGCATTCTTTGTTTCTGACTGGTTATTTTTTATGGTTTCTATATCTTTTCTAATGCTGTTGAGTATCTTTATAATCATTACTTCAAACTCTTTATCTGATAAATTGTTTGCCTCCATTTCATCTAGTTTTTTTGGAAGATTCTCTTGTTATTTTATGTGGGGTTTCTTTCTTTGTCTTCCCATTTGGCTGCCTTTTTGTTTTTATTTCTATGTATTAGGTATATCTATAGAGGCTTTGGTCCATACCTCTGTCAAACACTGGCTGTGACTCACTTTGGACAACCTAATTGGAGTTATCAACAATCCACAGCTTGTGGCTCCCTCAGGTGAGCCTTGGTGGGTTCAGAAAGACCCAGGCTCTATATCAATGCTGGCTTTACCAGCACCAGGCTCAGGGGAGAGTCAGCTAAAGTCTCAGAGACTCAGAGAGGCACCTGTAAGCTTTCTGTTAGGCTTAATGTGAAAACTTCCCTGTTGTACTCCTCAATAGCAGAGCTTAAACATCACAGGGAGGGGCAAGATTGATACCTTGGGTGGGGCTATTGCTTCCCCTCAGGCAGATGCTTTGGAGGAGAGTGCTCATTTTGAGAATGATGGTTTCTGCATTATAGGGAATGATTTAGTGATATCCTGGTGGCTGTTATTTCAGTTCTCTCCCGACAGCCATTAGCCCCAGTCTCTCCTCCTGTGCCCAGGGTAAGTAGCTGCTAGTGAAATTTTGGGCATTGACCTTTTAAGAGACTCTAAATATCTAGCTGTCATTTCCTGGTGGACAGAAATACTACTGATTTTCACAGTCATATTTGCATCCTTTCCTGGTTCTGGTGCTGTAGGCTGGGGAGCCCATCTTTGGGTTCAGACACCACACTTCTCAGGGGATACTCCCAGCCTCTGAAGTAACCCCCTGGTACTTCAGATGCCACTTGTGAGTGCTCAGCCAGCCCTATCACACCTCCTCCACACTCCTTACCAGTCTTGTTGTGGTGAAGTAGTTTCTTCCGTGTTTTCTTGGTTATATGGCTTCTCTCCAGATAGTGTTTAGGTGGTTATTCAGGATGACTTTTCTATAATTCAGCTGTTATTTCATTTCGGTCCTGGGAGGTTAGTGCAGCTTCCACTTACTCTGCTGCCATTTTGGGTCTCACTATAATTGGATATTTTGTGTTTAGACTCTGTTTGGGTACATCCTATTGCTGCATATGCTTGAATTAAAATAAGGTAGAGGGTTTCTAAGAACCCTGGTTGTTGATATACTATAATCATTGACAAAAGTTGTTAATCTTTAAAGATTTCCTATTCTCTTATACAGCAGTATATAAATTTTTCCATAGAGCAGTTAATAAAGTCAATAAGAAATCTGAATAATAATTTATATTTTAGATATGTTAAGAACATTATAACAATCTTTTAATTATATGTCTTCTATCTCAGTAGACTCTTATGAGATAGAACTTATTTTTCACATCGTACAGATGACCCAGAGAGATCACCACACACACTAAAGCCACAAGGAGTAGGTACCAAACTATTTGATCATCAGTGTGTCTAAGTATAAAGTGGTTAAGAAACCACTAAGTTACATGTGTATTTAAAGATAGTCTGTACTTCAGACTTATTAATGGTTTATATTGTAATCTCCTCGATTGAAGTTACATTAACAAAATTTCACTGTAGATTCTGTGCTTTGAAAGCAAACGCAAATATCTGATGGTAAAATAACAGAACACATTAAAATAAATAATTCTGGACTTCCAGTAAGATGGAGGCCTAGACAGACATGCTGGGTCTCCCTCCACAACTAAGAAGGAATACAACTACCTCAACACTAGAGACAACCAGAAGTTCCAGAAAATCAAGCTGCATGGAAGTCCAACAAACAAAGATATAAAGAAGAAATACTCATCCAGATAGGTAGGAGGGGTGGAGTTCAGGTGGAGAGGACGCGGTGTGGTGGTGGCAGCAGCGACAGCAGCAGTGGCAGAGGCAGGCCAGCAGAAAGGACAATTACACATATTTAAAAGTCAAGAGGGACGCCTTGGGAGCATTTCTGGCTCCTGACCAGACCATGCAGCTCACGGTCCCAGTGCCAGGGAAAATCAAGCCTCATTGCTTCTGACTGTGCAAACCAGTGAGGGTTGGAGTGGAGGAACAGATTGCTAGTCTCTCAATGGAGTCCACTTGTTTGAAGGGCCCTGATGGTCCTGGAATGTCTGCAGTCCCATCCACTCAGAGAGATGGCCAGGGCAACAGCAAGAGAGGCACCAGTCTCATACAGAGGTAGGAGAGGCGCCTGGAAGGGGGGCGAGTGCTGAGCCTCTAAGACCCCTCCCCTACAAAGTGGTGAAAAAGGTCGCCCATACTGACAAATACCTAAGGCTCCGCCCCTTACAACCTAACAAGAGACAGCTCTACCTAAGACACAGAGGCAAACAAACACAGGAGCCTGTCAAGATGAAGAGACACAGAAGTGTGGCTCAAAGGAGGGAATGGATCAAGGTTCAAGTGGGAGAACTAAGCAACGAGGAGATAGCCAATGTAATAGATGAGGAGATAGCCAACTTAACAGATGTAGAATTCAAAACACTGGTGATAAAGATGCTCACAGACTTGACAGATATGCTTGAGTATGGTAAATGCATAAGGGAAGAAGTGAAGGCTATGCTAAGTGAAATGAAGAAAAATCCACACAAAAACAATGATGAAGGGAAGGAAAGTGAAGTTCAAATCAATGATTTGGAACATAAGGGAGAAAAAAAGTCAACCAGTACAGAATGAGGAAACGAGAATTGAAAAAAATGAGGAGAGGCTTAGGAACCTCTGGGACAACTTTAAACCTGTCAACATCCATACTATAGGGGTGCCAGAAGAGACGAGGAAGAACAACAAATTGAAAGCTTATGTGAAAAAATAATGAAGGAAACTTTCCCTAGGTTGGAGAAGGAAATAGATATGGACATCCAGGAGCACAGAGAACCCCAAACAAACTAGACCCAAAGAGGATCACACCAAGATACACCATAAATAAAATGCCAAAGGCTCAAAATAAAGATAGAATCAAAAGCAGCAAGAGAAAAGCTGACAGTTACCTACAAAGGGGTGCCTATAAGACTATCAGCTGATTTCTCAAAAGAAACTTTGCAAGCAAGAAGGGGCTGGAAAGAAGTATTATTCAATGTGATGAAAAGCAAGGACCTACAACCAAGACTATTCTATCCATCAAAACTGTAATTTAGAATGGAAGAACAGATGAAGTGCTTCCCAAATAAGGTAAAGCTAAAAGAGTTCAGTATCACCAAACCATTATTATATAAAATGTCAAAGGGACTTACTTAAGAAAAAGAAGATCAAAACTATGAACACTAAAACAACAAACTCACAACTATCAACAACTGAATCAAAAAATTAAGAAGAAAATCCAACTAAGCAAACCAGAATAGCAATAGAATCATAAGTACAGGGATCATTAGGAGGGTTATCAGCTGGGAGGGAGAAGGAGGAGAAATGAGGAAATGGTACAGGGATTAAGAAACATAATCAGTTGGTCCAAAATAGAAAGGGGGAAGTTAAGAATAATATAGGAAAGAGTTAAGCCAAAGAACTTATATGCACAACCCATGGACATGAACTAAGGAGGGTAGGATTGCTGGAGGGAAGGGTGGTACTGAGCAGAGTGATGCAAAGAGAGAATCCTAAAGGCAGCAAGAGAAAAACAGCAAATAACATACAAGGGAGCTCCGATAAGACTATCAACTGATTTCTCAACAGAAACATTATAAGCCAGAAAGGAATGGCAAAAAATATTTTAAGCAATGAAAAACAAAGGCCTACAACTAAGACTATTCTATAAAACAAGGCTTTCTTTCAAAATGGAAGGTGAAATAAGTAGATTCACAGACAAAGGAATATTAAAGGAATACATCTCCACTAAACCAGTATTCCAAGATATGCTAAAGGGCCTGCTTTAAGAAGAAGAAGAGAGAGGGAGAGGAACACAGGTACAAAAGGAAATAAATAAATACCGGTCAATAATAACCTTAAATGTAAATGAATTAAATGCTCCAATGAAAAGAAATAGGGTAGCAGAATGAATATGAAAAAAGACCCACATATATACTGTCTAAAAGAGACAAACTTCAAAACAAAAGATCTGCACAGACTGAAAGTGAAAGGATGAAAAAAGTATTCCAAGCAAATGGACATTAAAAATAAAGGTAGGGTAACAATCTTTATACCAGACAAAGAAGATTTCACAGCAAAGGCCATAAAAAGAGACAAAAAAAGGACATTTCATAATAGATAAGGGAAAAATCCATCAACAAGATATAACCCTGATAAACATACATGCACCCAACATAGAAGCACACAAATATATTTTAAAAATATTGAAAGACTACAACAAGGATATCAATAACAACTCGCTCATAGTATGGGACATTAATGCCATGTTGTCAGCAATGGACAGATCTTTGAAGCAATAGACCATATGGTAGGGCACAAAACAAGTCTCAACAAATTCAAGAAAATTGAAATTATATCAAGCATCTTCTCAGATAACAATGGCTTGAAAAGGAATTAAACCTCAAGGAAAAAACTCAAAAACATTCACTCATGGAGAATGAATTACATGCTATTAAATAATGAGTGGGTTAACAATGACATCAAGGAAGAAATCAAGAAGTTTCTGCAAACTAATGATAATGAACACACAACAGTTCAAAACCTATGGGACACAGCAAAAGCAGTCCTGAGAGGAATGTTCATAGCAATACAGGCCTCCCTAAAAAGGATAGAAGATCTCAAATAAAAATCTAACACTAAAACTACAAGAACTAGGAGAACAACAAAAAACATAGCTCACGGTGAGTAGAAAGAAAGAAATCATCAAGATCAGAGTAGAATCAAATGACATAAACCTAAACAAACAATTCAAAATATCAATAAAACTAGGAGCTGGTTCTTTGAATAGATAAATAAAATCAACAAGCCTTTAGCCTGCCTCATTAAGAAAAAAAGACAGAGGACCCAAATAAAGAAAATCAGAAATGAAAGAGGAGAGGCTTCTGGCCAAGATGGAGGCTTAGACGGACGCGCTTGGTCTCCCTCTACAACTAGAGAGGAATACAACTACCTCAAAACAAAAGATAACTAGAAATTCCAGAAAATAAAACTACATGGAAGCCCAGTGTGCAAAGTTATAAACCAGAGGCACTCATCAGGCAGGTAAGAGGAGTGAAGGTGGGCAGTGCTGTTTGCAGTAGCACCAAGGACAGAGGCAGCGAGAACAGTCCTGGCTGCAGTTGAGCCACAGCAGCTTCTGAACCCAACGCTGGGAAAAGCAACCACCGCATTGCCTCGGACGGTGAGGTCCAGAGGGAGGGAGGACAGACCCAAGTCTCCCAGTGAAGAATAGCAGCAGTAATCCATCTTGGACCCCCGCCCCTACACAAAGCGCCACAGCACTGTGAAATAAGTTGCGGATTGCCACTGGTTGCTGGGCAGTGATGACAAAGTGCTACAGTGTGGCAAAAAAGGTTGCTGGACCACCGCCGGCTGCTGGGTAGTGACTGCAAAGTGCCATAGCACCGTGAAATAGGTTGCGGATCACCTCTGGTCACTGGGTAGTGACGACAAAGGGCCACAGCATGGTGAAAAAGGTTGTGGATTGCTGCCAGTTGCTGGGTTGTGATGAGTACACAGGCTCTGCCCCCTATAGCCAGCCCAAGAAAGCAAAACGCATCTGTCAAAATGAGACAGACAACTATAGAAATCCCGGTGGCACAGCCCACCAGGCAACAGATGAAGAATCTGACAGATGAACAAATAAGAAACCTGTCAGAGGCTCAGTTCAGGGCCATTGTTATCAGGTGACTTACAAAATTAACAAAAGATTTGGAAAAAGATGAGAAAGGATTGAAAAACACTCATACTGAAAAGAACAAAACCACATATGAGACAGATGGTGAGGAAATAAAATCCAGAGTTCAAATCAACAAACCAGAACATAGAGAAAGAACAAACAGTCAACCAGTGCAGAGAGAGGAAACAGGAAGCAAGGAAAATGAGGAGAGGATCAGAAACCTCTGGGACAGCTATAAGAGACCCAACATAAGAATAATTGGATTGCCAGAGGGTAAAGAAGAAGAACTAGAAATTGAAAAATTAAGTAAAAATATAATAAAGCTGAACTTCCTAAACTCGAGTAAGGAAATAGACTTACAGGTCCAGAAAGCACAGAGAGTTCCAGAAAAACTGGACCCAGGGAGAACCACTGCAAGACACATTATAATCAAAATGTCAAAAGTTAAAAATAAAGAGAGAATCTTAAGAGCAGCAAGAGAGAAGAAAAGAATCATGTACAAAGGGGTCCTAATTAGACTATCAGCAGATTTCTCAAAAGAGACCCTGCAGACAAGAAGGGACTGGCAAGAAATATTCAAAGCAATAAAAATCCAAAACCTACAACTACAAATACTCTATCCAGCGAAACTGTCATTCAGAATAGAAGGGCAGAGAAAGTGCTTCCAGGACAAAATAAAACTGAAAGAGTTCATTAGATCCAAACCACTATTATATGAGATGTTAAAGGGACTGGTTTAGAAAAAGGATCAAAATTATGAACACTAAAATGAAAACTGCAACACAGGCACCAACAACAGAAGCTAGGGAATTGAAACAAAAGCAAACTAAATAGGCAATGAGAGTGGAAAAAGAACTATAGGTATGGGAAACATATTGGGGGGAGGTCAGCAGGGAGGAGTAAGGGGGTAAGGGAGGGAGATGGTACAGGAATTATGAAGCATAGCAGGAGGGAATGAAGTAGACAGGAAGAGGCTCAGAAGAACTATATGCACAACCAATGGACATAAACTAAAAGGGGGAGACAACTGGAGGGATGGGGGCCACTGGGTAGAGGGGAGCAGAGGAAAGGGAATTTGGGACAACTGTTACAGTATAATCAATAAAACACATTAAAAAAAAGAAATGAAAGAGGAGAAATCACAAATGATATCACATAAATACAGAAGATTGTAAGAAATTACTACAAATAACTGTATGGCAAGAAACTTGAAACCTAAGTGAAATGGACAAATTTCTAGAAACATATAATCTTTCAAAACTGAATCAATAAGAAGCAGAAAGCCTAAACAGACTGAAAACAAAGAGTTAAATTGAAGCAGTCATCAAAAAATTCCCGGCACACGAAAGCCCTGGACCAGATGGCTTCACAGGCAAATTTTACAAAACATTTAGAGAAGAACTAATGCCAACCCTTGTCAAACTATTTCAAAAAATCCAAAAAGAAGGATGATTCCCAAACTTTTTCTATGAATCCAGTATTATCCTAATTCCAAAACCAGATCAAGACACAACAAAGGGAGAAAACTACAGCCCAATATTGCTGATGAACATAGATGCTAAAATCCTCAACAAAATATGGCAAGCCAGATTCAGCAACACATTAAAAAATTATACACCACGATTAAGTGGGATTAATATCAGGGATGCAAGGATCTTTTAATATTCACAAACCAATAAGTGTATTACATCACATAAACAAAATGCAAGGTAAAAATTACATGATCATATCAATAGATGCTGAAAAAACATTTGATAAAGTACAATACTCATTTATGATGAAAACACTTAGCAACATAGGGATAAAGGGAGCATACCGCAACATGGTAAGGGCCATATGTAAGAAACCTGAAGCCAACATTATATTCAATGGACAAAAACTGAAAGAATTCCACCTGAGATCAGGGAAAGACAAGGATGTCCACTCTCTTCATTTCTTTTCAGCAGTCTTGGAAGTTCTAGCCATAGCAATCACACAAGAAAAAGTAATAATAGGCATCCAAATTGGGAAAGAGAATGTAAAACTGTTATTATTTGCAGATAACATGATAGTGTAGATAGAGAACCCTATAGATTCCATGAAAAAACTACTTGACCTAATAAGTGAATTTGGCAAAATAGCAGGGTACAATATCAATATCCAGAAATCGAAGGCATTTCTGTACACCAACAGTAAAATATCAAAGGTAGAAACTGGAAAAAAATCTCATTTACTATAGCAACAAGAAAAATAAAAAAACCTAGGAATAAACCTAACCAAAGAGATAAAAGAATTGTACTTAGAATACTACATAACATTGAAGAAAGAAATTAAGAAAGACACAAATAAATGGAAGCATATACCATTTCATGGATGGAAAGAATCAACATCATTAAAAAGTCCATACTACCCAAAGCAATTTATAGATTCGATGCAGTCTGATAGGATCAAAATACCAGTGATGTATTTCACAGACCTAGAACAAATACTTAAAAAAATTATATAGAACCAAAAAAGACCCTGAATAGCCACAGCAATCTTGAGACAGAAGAACACAGTAGGAGGATACCTGATATCAAACTATACTACAAAGCTACTGTGATCAAAACAGTCTGGTACTGGCATAAGAACAGACAAATAGATCAATGGAAAAGAATAGAGAGCCCATAAGTAAACCTAGGTCTCTATGGTCAGTTAATATATCACAAAGGGGAAAGAAACATCAAATGTAGTGAAAATAGCCTCTTCAACAAATGGTGCTGGGAGAACTGAGCATACACGCAAAAAAATGAAACTAGACCACCCACTTACACTATACACAAGAATAAACACAAGATGGATAAACAACATAAATGTAAACAATGAGACCATCAGAGAGATGAAAATAAAAACCACAATGAGATACCACTTCATACCAGTCAGAATGCCCATCATCAACAAACCAACAAATGCTAGTTAGAATGTGGAGAAAGGTAACCGTAGTGCACTTTTGGTGGCAATGCTGACTGGTGCAGCCACGATAGAAAACAGTATGGAATTTCCTCAAAACACTAAAGATGCAACTGCCTTTTGATCCAGCAATTCCATTTCTAGGATTATACTTGAAGAATCCTGAAACACCAATTCAAAAAAACCTATCCACCCCTTTATTCTTAGCAACACTATTTACAATAGCAAAGTGCTGGAAACAGCCTAAGTGTCCGTCTGTAGATGAGTGGGTTAAAAAAAGCTATGGTACATTTACACAATGGAATACTATGCAACAGAATATTATGCTTTGTGAAATAAGCCAGGCAATGGAAGACAAATACCATATGATATCAACTAATACAGAAAACTAACAAACAACACAATCAAATGAGAAATACTGGACCAGAAGCAAGTAACAAGGAGGAAACTGACAGTGACAAGGGGTTCAGGGGGAAGGGTAGAAGAGGGAAGAGAAGGGGAAGAGTCTAATGAAAGAACTAGTATAAATGACCCATGGACATTGACAATGGTGTGGGGGTTGACTGTGGGAGAAGGGGTGGGCAGAGTAAGGACAAGTAATGTGAAAAAAGTGGGACAGCTCTAATAAAAAACAATTATAAAATTAAGAAAAAAATTAAATATCATTTCACAACTTTATAAGTAAATCAAAAGTTAAATACATCAGAATATCTATTTTTCTTTCTAAAAGATTCAATGATAGGCACTCTTCCTCCAGATTAAAAATGACAACATTTGTATTGTATATACCATGTCTCTCTAATGTTGAGGCTATAGTCTTAGAAACTTAACATCCCTTGTTTGGGTAAGAACACATTTTCAGCACAAAATTTCAACAGTAAGATGGAGGATCTCTCTGTTTAAATCTAGAAAGTAATGTTTTAAATTAAATTTATTGTGGTGACATTGGTTAATAGAATGATAAATTTTCAATAGAAATGTTTTAATCTGAGATGTAGTTAAACATATCAATTAAAATTAAAACTCTTTAAGGCACCTCAGAAATGTAAAATCTAGTTTCCAATAAAACCTATCTTATTAATATATAATTGATATATTACATGTGTGAGTTTAAGTTGTCCAACATGATGATTTATACACATACATATTGTGAAATGATTACTACAATAAGGTTAGTTAATACATCTATTGTCTCCCATAATTATAATTATTTGTGTGTGTTTGAGAACATTAAGATCTACTCCCTTTGCAATTTTTAAGTGCATATTAACTTTAATCAATATGCTGTACATTAGATCCTCAGAACTTATTCATCTTATAACTGGAAATTTGTGACTTTTGACCAGCACCTCCCCTTTCCCTGAGTTCCTTGCCCCTGGAAACCATCATTCTACTCTCTTTTTCTCCAGGAGCTTGCATTTTATTTTTTAGATTCCAACACATAACTGAAATCATACAGTATTTAAGATCCCACCTTTAATAAAGTTGTATTTGAAGAAGTACAATTGCACTCTCAAAAGTCCTTTCCTTTGTACTTATCTTGCACCCCATTACCTGCTTCCACTAGGAAATGGTAATACCTGACTTATAGAAGAAAGTGTGTATATATTCTGTCTATTATTTCAATATTTCATATTATTTCTCAAAAAGCAAGATGATTTCTAACTCCTCTCCCATTGGAATGAATTCAATGCCTACTGTCTTAAACTATTCATTTCCCAAGATTATAATCACTTTTCTCCACTCTTCAATAACTTTAGCTAAGGTACAGAAATGGTTGTTACCATTACCATTCTCTAATAAAGGATAGGCTTCTCTTTTTCCTCAGCTAACGGTAGATTAAACGTGTACTTCTTTGCCCTCTCCAGCCAATCAACCAATGGCTTCAATATCATCTCTCTCTCTCTCTCTCTCTCTCTCTCACACACACACATACACACACAGTGTACTCTCATGCACAAGCATGCATGCACATTGCTCAAGTGCACTGCATTTCTGTGGTCTGTCTCACTCCTTCCTCACTTATCCGCTTTTGTCTCCTGTGTTTCTAAGTTCGGTCAGTAGTTTCTTTTTCTAGCTTTATTTTCTTCATCGATATTTTCAAAATAGGTTAAAACTACATGGTTTAATATAAAAGGCTAGGTCATGTATTAGTAATTTCCATATCCAACTCATTATCAGAATCCCAGTGAATTATATTAGCAGCTCTACTGCAATAAAATATGCACTATGTGTGGTGTGAAGTCAAGGTACCTATACTTATTAAAAAAGAAAAGATAAAAGACTCCACAGGTGATTTTAATGGCCATACCATATGCCTTTTAGCTTTAAATTCTCAGTACCTAAAATGTTAATAAATGTATATTATATTAATTACAGAATTATTAATTAATTGATGTTTTAGCCAATAGGAGTGATAGGTGGTGACACTTACTACTCTGTTGTAGAGCTGAATGTTAAATATTCCTCAAAGTGTTTCCTTTTTACAAAAATTTGGGGGAAATCTGGGTTTGTCAGTAATAAACAAATGTACTTTAAACAGGGCTGCCAAAATCTTTTAATATGCTAATGTGAAAAATAAATCTTCAAGAGGTATATACATCATCAAACTTAAGTAATTCTGTATCTTTCCCTGTTAAGTTAGTTTTTATTGTTTGTTTAAGGGAGTATCTTGATGGAGCAGTATTATGCAGAATACAGTTTGGATAAGGCTACTGTAGGACTACCTAGATACTGACAGAGCATTCTGATGCTACACATCTGTGTGGGTTATTTGGATCAAAGCTTTTCAATTCTGGTTGCATGTTAGAATTACTTGGGAACTTTTAAAACTCACATATATCTAGGCCTCACCTGTCGTCAATTTAATCAATATTTCTAGGAATAAGGCCAGATATTACAACTTAAAAAAAATAAATCCTCAGATGATTCAAATGTGCTGATGAGGTTGAAAATCATTGCTTAGAAATTGTTAGCAAATGTTAAATATATTCTAAATTATTGGCTACCAATAATAGCTAATGTGTATTGTTAATTTTGTGCCAAGCACTTTCCTCTTGTATTCTCTATTAAATTCCCATGGTTAATGTGTGAGGCAGATACCACTATTATCCCCACTTACAGCTTATAAAACTAAGGCATTAGGGATAAAAAATCAATTTGCCAAAATGACATGCAAGTAGTAAGTTAGAGAGCTCATATCTAGGCAGTTTGATTCCAGAGCTTGGGCATGAGCCATTATATCACACTGCTTTCTTAAACTTCTTATGGGAGACTTTCTATGTGTTTAAAATTAACACATTATTTACATTTGCTATACTGAAATGCTACCAAGAAATCTAATTAACTTCAATTCAAAGTTTCTCTACTCACAAAACCAAATAGTCTATTATTTTGACCATTATTTGATATTTTTGCAATTTTTAATCTTCTCTATCAGAAATTTCTGTTAATAGTTGTACATATAGAACATAAAAAAAGTTGTTACCGCTCTTTGCTTCCACTTTTCACAGTGAAATAGAATCAAATTAGGCCAGATCTTCATAGCAGTAAAAATATATTAAAGCCAATTCAGAGAGTAAAAATAACTCACCCCTACTTTCTCTTGCATCATTAAAATGTGTTTACTGATTTAGCATCAACTAAATGTTAAACAGTCCCTTATCTAATTATCATTTCCTTCTTATAGCAAAACATCAGTTGAATAGAATCCAAAAAATAGAACTATTAAATAATTGGAAACATTTTTAAATGTTCTATTTCTTCTTCACCGAGAAGGAAAGGAAGATCAAGCAATTTGAAATCAGCAGCCTTTAAAAGGTGTATCACTATTGTTCCTTCTTCTGAAATTCTATTCCACTAATTATCTGCATATTTAAATAATGTTAGTTTTCTCTTGGAATCTTTTAGAAATCAACACAGAGCTAGCTAGTATCACTTCATAATTAGAAAACAGGTAATCTTTTATTTGGAATTTAGGACATGTAAACTTATTTATTATTTTTTCTTTCTTGCACATCTACACTGATATTGCAATTAGATATTCAGTCCTGAGAATCTGTACATTATTCCCCTTTTGATTCTCAGCTCCCAGCAATAAACACATAAGGATGGTTTGCTGGTGATTGGAGAAATACAAACCAATCTCCTGTGTAGATGGTTTTTACAGCTGCAACATATGAGCATATTAATATTCTTCAGGCACTTTCAGGTCATAAGTAAATATGAATTATTGAGTTACTATTGATATATGTTTATTATTTTATATTTATAATACTACTCACTGTTTATTTTGAAATATTTAGGCGATAACCTATGGTATTATTCTTCCTTCATAATATTTACACTGTAATCATGTTATGAGCTGTGTTCTGTACCCTCTTTCTAAATTCACATGTTGAAGTCCTAACCCACAGTATCTCATACTGTGGCTGAATTTGGAAATAGAGTATTTAAAAAGGAAATTAAGTGTAAATGAGGTCATTAATGTGGGCCTTAAACCAATATGACTGGTGTCCTTAGATTAAGAGAAAATTATGATACTGACAGGCACAGAAGGAAGTTCATGCAAAGACACAGGGAAACAGAATGGCTATCTGCCAACCCAAAGAGAAGCTTCAGAAGAAACCAACCCTGTCAACATCTTGATCTAAGACTTCTGACCTCCAGAATTGTGAAAACATTAATTTCTATTGTTTAAGTCTGTGGTATTTTGTTATGGCAGTCCTAGAAAACTAGTACAATTAATTTGACCTGTTTTAATTTTATGGGCACATTTTCTCTTCCAGTTAAAATAATATCTTACTTTATGTTAGTGTTTTAAATTCTTCAACCTTCTATTTTGTTGTCTTCTTGTGTTTTTGTAAGCTCTGGACAGAATTCAGGATGGGTATTTCTTCTTGTCTTCCTTCTCAAAACACAATTTGACCCCCCACGAAACCAAAGTAAATGGTGTTTATCTTAATAACTAGTTGTGAATTTAGGGGAAGATGAATTTTTATATAGAAACCTTTAAAAAATAACTTTATAATTTGAAAGAACAAAAAGGTTTTATTTTAGTTTTACTTACTTCTTCCTTAACAAACTTCACATTTCTAACCCTAAGTTACTTTAACTCTAACAGCTTTTAAAATAAGTGAAGTAATATTTGCTTCATACGTGTTGTTTTAAGGTTGTATAAAATGAAACACATCAGCTTTCAGTCCAACCCAGTGCTCTTTTTACTCTGCCATACTTGAATTTCAGGGATTGTTAACTTTGGCCATTTCTGCTTGTTAATTTATAAAACAAATGACTAAAAAAAATTGCACACAGTACCATTTATTTTATTATCTTCCATTTTTCAATAAATAAAAACTATAATGATATATGTGGAGCTCTCAGCCCTTTATGGCTAGAAGTCATATTGATAATTTGACACCTAATTCTCTCCCACTCCTCAGATTCCTTTTACAACACGAGAGTTATGTCATGTACCTCTATGAGGGACATCACTAGACATAGCAAAGAAACTTCTTGCTATGTCTGCTGTAATGATGGAAACATTTTTCATTCCTTTATGAAGAATCCTGTCTCTTCTTATCAGGTTGCAAGTCAAACTTAATGGACTCTGCACTAATGTTTTATTTTTCCCTTGCAGATACTGTCTATTTTGTAATTAAATGACATTTTCCCCTTGTTGTTTCAAACTTACAGCATATTTTGAGTTCACCTTTTGCAAGTGAATACCACTTTATGTATTCTCTGTCCCTGAACTCATTCCTTCTTACTTTCCTCTTTCATAGTCTTTTTCTTCCACTCCTTATACAAGTTTGAAATTATTTTATTTTGCTACACCATATGAATCCTTATAAATACCTGAAAGTTTTCAAGAACAAATCAGTTAAGCAAATTCAGCTTATGAATATAATTAATTATCTGATTTCAGGATACCTGGCGGTTTCAAAGAAAAACCAAGAGATGTCACGTATTTTTTATTTTGTTTTAGTTCACCTAGACAACATAGTACAACAGCCTTGGGATAACTAAGCTTTGGAACTGCTTCTGAACAGCAAATATACCTATAAAATGATGAAGCATTCCAGCAGAAGGTTGTAAGCAAGTTTCTGTGTGAGAGTTATTAGACCACAGAACTTTTTGTTGAAGAAAAAGTAGAAAGAAAAAAAAATAGAGCCTCTCTTATTAGTCATTTGATAAAAAAGATTAGACAAGGCCTTGAAAGTTATACCAGAGAAAATAATTCTCTGCTGAAAACTAGATTGATCACAAGACCCAAGATTCTTATTCATAAATCAAATAATTGGGTGAAGACTCTGCTTAGCCCCCCACCAAAAAAAAAAAAATCATTCCTTAACATAATACATTAGTCCTTTACAAACCTTTATTTAAAATATTTTATTATTGACACTGCATCTCCCTCCACAACTAAGAAGGAGTACAACTACCTCAAACAAGAGACAACCTGAAGTTCCAGAAAATAGAGCTGCATGGAAGTCCAACAAGCAAATATGTAAAGAAGAAATACTAATCCAGACAGGGAAGAGGGGTGGAGCTGGGGCACAGAGGACACGGTGTGGTGGCAGCAGCAGCAGCAGTGCAAGGCCAGTGGAAAGTGCAGTCACATGCTTTCAAAAGCAGGGAGGGACACCTGGGGCACACTCCCAGCATCAGACTACAATGCACGGCTCATGGACCCAAAGCTGGGGACAATAAAGCCTCATTGCTTCTGACTGTGCAAACCAGTGGAGGTTGGGGCAGAGGAAGAAAATGCCAGTCTCTCAGAAGAGTCTGCTTTTTTAAAGGGCCCTCATGGTCCTAGAATGTCTGCAGATCCACCCACTCTGGGAACGATGGCCAGGGCAACAGCTAGAGGGATGCCAGTCACATACAAAAGTGGGAGAAGTGCCTGGAAAAGCGGTGAGTGCTGAACAAGCGGCATTGTTCCCTTTCAGACCCCTCCCCCACATACAGTGCCATAAGGTGGTGAAATGGACCGCCTGCACTGATGCATACCTAAGGCTCCATCCCTTACAATGTAACAGGTGTGATAGCTCTACCTAAGGCACAAAGGAAAACAAACAGCAGAGCCTGTCCAGATGAGGAGACACAGAAGTACAGTCCAAAAGAGGGAATGGATCAAGGTTTCATTGGGAGAACTAAGTGACAAGGAGATAGCCAACCTAACAAATATAGAGTTCAAAACACTGGTGATAAAGTTGCTCACAGGCTTCACAGGCTTAAATATGGCAAACGCATAAAGGAAGAAGTGAAGGCTATGCTAAATGAAATGAAGGAAAATCCACACAAAACCAATGGTAAAGGGAAGGAAACCGGGGTTCAAATCAATGATTTGCAACATAAGGAAGAAAAAAGCAGTCAACCAGTACAGAATAAAGAAATAAGAATTGAAAAAAATGAGGAGAGGCATAGGGAAACTTTAAACATACCAATATCCGTATCATAGGCATGCCAAAAAGAGAAGAGGAAGAGCAAAAAATTGAAAGCTTAAGTGAAAAAATAATTAAGAAAAACTTCCCAAATATGACAAAGGAGATAGACATACAATTCCAGGAAGCACAGAGACTCCCAAACAAACTCGACCCAAGGAGGACCACACAAAGACACACCATAATTAAAATTCCAAAGGTTCAAAGTAAAGAGAGAATCTTAAAAGCAGCAAGAGAAAAGCAGAGAGTTAGCTACAAAGGGGTGCCTATAAGACTATCAGCCAATTTCTCAAAAGCAACTTTGCAGTCAAGAAGAGACTAGCAAGAAGTATTCAATGTGATGAAAAGCCAGGTCCTACAACCAAGATTACTGTATCCAGCAAAGCTATCATTTAGAATGGAAGGGCATATAAAGTGCTCCCCAGACATGGTAAAGCTAAAGGAGTTCATCATCACCAAGCCATTATTACAGTATATGAAATGTCAAAGGGACTTACTTAAGAAATGAAAGATCGAAACTATGAACATTAAAATGACAACAAACTCCCAACTACCCACAACCGAATCTAAAAAATAAAAACAAATTCCAATGAAGCAAACCAGAATAGAAACAGAATCATAGATATGGGGGTCTTTTGGAGGGTTATCAGCTAGGAGGGAGAAGGGGGAGAAATGGGGAAATGGTGCAGGGATTAAGAAGTATAATTGGTTGGTACAAAATACACAAGAGGAAGTTAAGAATAATATAGGAAAGGGTGAAGCCAAAGAACTTTTATGCACAACCCATAGATGTGAACTAAGGAGGGAGTGGGATTGCTGGAGGAAAAGGGGAGTACTGGGCAGAGGGGAGCAAATGGAAAAAAAATCTAGCACTACTGTAACAACATAATCAATAAAATATACTTAAAAAACAAAAATAAAATATTTCATTATTAACTTTTTTATTTTTTTATTGAATTTATTGGTATGATACTGTCTAACCAAATTATATAGATTTCAGGTGCACAATTCAACAACACATCATCTATACACTGTATTGTGTGTTCACCATCCCAAATTATCTCCTTTTGTCATAATTTATCACCCTTATAAACTCCTCCTTGTCCTCTAAGACTCCCTTCTCCCCCCAGAAATCACCACACTGTTGTTGGTATCCATGAGTTTTCTTTCTCTCTCCTTTTTTTTTTTTTTTTTTTTTTTTGATTAATCACTCCATGCCATGAACTTCCCCACCTGACAGCTGTCAGCCTGCTCTCTATGAGTCTGTCTCTACTTTTCTTGTTAATTCATTCTGTTCATTAGGTTTTACATATGAGTGGAATCATTGATACTTGCCTTTCTATGACTGACTCGTTTTACTTAGTATAGTGCTTTTCAGGTCCACCTATGGTGTCACAAAGGGTAAAATTTCCTTCTATTTTTGCAACCAAGTAGTATTCCATTCTGACTTTTTTTAATTCACTATTGTACAAATTAGCTTTGGGCTGCTTCCAAACCTTGGTTATTGTAAATAAGACTGCAATGAACATTGGGGTACATATATTCTTTTGAATTGTGTTTCAAGTTTTATCAGATATATGCACATAGGTGGAATCTCTGGGGCATAGGCAATTTCATTTTAATTTTTTGAGGTTACTCCATACTGTTTTCTACTGTAGGTGCACAAAACTGCATTCTGACATACGGTACACAGGGTTCCCTTTTCTTTACATCCTCCCCAACAACTGTTGTTTGTTGATTTATTATTTTTTAAATGTTATTGTTTAATTACAGTTGTCCCAACTTTCTCGCATTGCTCTCCTCTGCCCCCACCAAACCCCCACCCACAGTCAATGCCCACCCTGTTGTCCATGTCCATGGGTCCTTTATACTTGTTCCTTGACTAGATCCTTTATTGATGATAGCCATTCTGACAGGTGTGAGGTGATTAGTGACACTGAGTTTCTTTTCGTATATTTATTGACCATCTGTATATCCTCTTTAGAGAAGATTCTTTTGGATCCTTTGCCCATATTTTAATTGGATTGTTTGTTTTGTGGTGCTGAGTTTTATAAATTCTTTATAAATTTTGGATAGTAACCCTTTGTCAGACATATCATTGAATATATTGTCCCATTCAGTGGGTTGTCTTTTAATGTTGTTGATGGTTACCTTTGTTTTGCAAAAACTTTTTCAGTTTGATGTAACCTCATTTGTTAATTTTTTTCTTTCCCTGAGGAGATATATCAGAATATATATTGCTACAAGAAATGTCTAAGATTTTTCTGCCTATGGTTTCTTCTAGGAATTTTATTGTTTTGAGCCTGATATTGAGGCCTTTAATCCATTATGAGTTTATTGTTATGTATGTGTGAGAAGGTGATATAGATTCATTTTTCACATGTATCTGTTCAATTTTTCCCAACATCATTTATTGAAGAGAAAATATTTACCCCAATTATATTCTTTACATCATTTGTCAAATATTTATTGATGATAAAGATGTGACTTTATTCTGAGTTTTCTATTCTGTTGCATTGATCTATATGTCTGTTTTCATGTCAGTACCATGCTGTTTTAATTACTACAGCCCTATAGTATAGTTGTATATTAAATAGCATGCTTCTTCCTAATTTGTTCTTTCTCAAGATCACTGTTGCTATTCAGGTTTTCTTTTGGGGTAGGGTTCATGTAAATTTCCGGAATATTTGTTCTAGTTCTATGAAATATTTTATTTGGCATCTTAATAGGAATTGATTTAAATCTATAGATTGCTTTGATATTTTAATGATGTTAATTCTTTCTATCCATGAACATGGTATATGCTTCCATTTATCTGTATCTTCTTTCTTCAGCGTCTTATAATTTTCCCAGTACAGGTCTTTAACATCCTTGAATAAATTTATTACTAAGTGTTTTATTCTTTTGGAGCAACTGTGTATGGGATTGTTTCTTGAGTTTTCATTTCTGACAGTTTATTATTGGTGTATGAAAATACAACTGATTTCTGGACATTTATTTTGTATCCTGCTTCTTTACTGAATTTATTTAATGGTTTTAATAGTTTTTTTGGTAGAATCGTTGGAGTTCTCTAAATACGGTATCATGTCATCTGCAAATAAGACAGCTTTAATCTTTCTTTTCCAATTTGGATGTCTTTTATTACTTCTTCTTGTGTTATTGTTGTGAATAATACTTTTAGTACTATATTTAACAGTGGTGGAAGCAGATATCCATGTCTTGTTCCAGATCTTAAAGGGAGGCTCTTATAGTTTTTGCCCATTAATATGATGTTGGCTGTGTGTTTGTTAAATATGACCTTTATTATATTGAGGCACATTTCTTAAATACCCACTTAACTAAGAGTTCTTGTCATAAATGGGTGCTGGATTTTATTAAATGTTTTTTCTGCATCTATTGATATGGCCATGTGGTTTTTAATCATTTGTTTCTTTATGTGTTGTATCACATTTATTGGTTTTCAGATATTGTACCAACCTTGCACCTCTGTTATAAATTCCATTGATCATGGTGTATGCTCTCTTTAACATGTTGCTGACCCTGGATTGCTAATATATGTTGAGTATTTTACATCTAAATTCATCACAGGTATTGCCCGATAATTTTTGTATTTTGGTAGGGTCTTTTTTTCTGATTTTGAAATTAGGATAACGCTGACCTAGTTAATGAGCTTGGAATTCTTCCCACCTCTTGAATTTTTTTAATTAATTTGAAAAGGATAGATGTTAGTTCTTTGAATGTTTGGTAGAATTCACCTGTGAAGTCATTCAGTTCGCTCTCCAAATGCAACCAGAAAGATTACCAAAAAGAGCTGACATGATTGTGTCAGTCTCCTGTTTAAAACCTTTGGTTGTGGATGTTTTCTTTCTTTATTCTTTTATTACATTTTTCATATTTAAACAACAAAATATTTTACTTTATTTTAATGATTTTTAAAAATTTAATAAAATACAGTATTTTAAAATTTTTAGAAAAAAATAAAGCATACATCAATAAATTTAAGTCATACACTGTACTCTTGAAAGTACCAGAATATATTGGGGGGGCACAATGAGACACTCATTTTCTTATAAGCCCCTTGACAAAAGTTGAGCATTTAGAATATTTATTTAGCTGCTCAGTGTTCAAAATCTTTTTTTAAGTATATTTTATTGTTGTTACAGTAGTCCCAATTTTTTTTTGCCTTTGCTCCCTCTGCTCAGTACACCCTTTCCCTCCAGCAATCCTACCCCCCTTAGTTCATGCCCATTCATCATGCATATAAGTTATTTGGCTTCACCCTTTCCTATATTATTAACTACCCTATTTACCAGCCAATTTTGCTTCTTAATCCCTACACCATTTCCCCATTTCTCTCCCTTCCCCCTCCCAGCTGATAATCCTCAAAATGATCTCCAAAGCTATGATTCTATTTCTATTCTTGTTTGCTTAGTTGGATTTTGTTTTATTTTTTTTGATTCAGTTGTTGATAGTTTTGAGTTTGTTGTCATTTTAATGTTCATAGTTTTGATCTTCTTTTTCTCAAGTAAGTCCCTTTGAAATTACATATTATAATGTCTTGGTAATGATGAACTCCTTTAGCTTTACCTTGTCTGGGAAGCACTTTATATGCCTTTCCACTCTAAATGATAGCTTTGCTGGATACAGTAATCTTGGTTATGGGTCCTTTCTTTTCAACACATTGAATACTTCTTGCCAGTTTCTTCTTGACTGCAAAGTTGCTTTTAAGAAATTGGCTGATATCTTATAGGCACGCCTTTGTAGCTAACTCTCTGCTTTTCTCTTGATGCTATAAAGATTCTCTCTTTACTTTGAACCTTTGGAATTTTAATTATGATGTGTCTTTGTGTGGTCCTCCTTGGGTCTTGTTTGTTTGGGAGTCTTTGTGCTTCCTGAACTTATATGTCTATTTCCTTCGCCAAACTTGGGAAGTTTTCCTTCATTATTTTTTTCACTTAAGCTTTCAATTTCTTGCTCTTCCTCTTCTCCTTTTAGCACCCCTATGATTCAAATGTTGGCATGTTTAAAGTTGTCCCAGACGTTCTTAGGCCTCTTCTCACTTTTTTCAATTCTTGTTTCCTTATTCTGTACTGGTTGACTGTATTTTTCTTTCTTATATTTCATATCATTGATTTGAACACCAGTCTCCTTCCCTTCACCTTTGGTTTTGTGTAGATTTTTCTTCATTTCATTTAGTATAGCCTTCACCTCTTCACTGATACATTTGCCATACTTAAGAATATCTGTCAAACCTGTGAGAATCTTTATCACCACTGTTTTGAGCTCCACATCTGTTAGGTTGGCTATCTCATTGCCACTTAGTTCTCCCATTGGAACCTTGATCCATTCTCTTTTGGGCCTTACTTCTGTGTCTCCTCATCTTGACAGGATCCTGTGTTTGTTTGGCTCTGTGTCTTAGGTAGAGCTGTCGCTCCTGTTACATGGTAAGGATTGGAGCTTTAGGTATTTGTCAGTATAGGGTGACCTGTTTCACCACGTTGTGGTGCTGTATGTAGGGGAAGGGTCTGAGACAAAACAATGCTGATTGCTCAGCTCTCGCCCTTTTTTCAGGTACTTCTCCCACTTCTGTATGGGACTGGCACCTCTCTAGCTCTTGCCCTGGCTGTAATTCTTGGAGTGGGTGGGTCTGCGGACCTTCCAGGACCATGGGAACCCTTTAAACAAGCAGACTCTGCTGAGGGACTGGCAGTTTCTTCCTCCACTCCAATCCCCACTGGTTTGCTCAGTCAGAAGCAATGAGGTTTTATTTTCCCAGTACTGGGACTGTGAGCTGTGCAGTCTGGTCTCGTGCTGGGAGAGCTCCCCAGGTGTCCCTTCCTAGTTTTTAAAACATGTGACCATGATTTCTGCTGAACTGCCACTGCTGCTACTGCTGCCACCACACCGCATCCTCTCTGCCTTGCCTCTGCCCATCCTTCCTGTGTGGATGAGTATTTCTTCTTTTTTTATTTTTTAATTTTTTAATTTTTTAATTTTATTTTTTGGTTATTCAATTACAGTTGTCACATTTTTCCCCCATTGCTCACCCCTCCCAGCCCATCCCTTCTCCCACAATTATATCCCTCCCCATTGTCCATATCCATGAGTCATTCATACACGTTTCTTGACTAGACCCTTCCCTTACTTATCCTCCTTCTCTCCCTCCCCCCTCCCCCCTACTGATTACTATTCTAGTCTTTGCCTATTTAGTTCCTTTGTTTGTGTTGTTCTTTAGTTTCCTGTATTAGGTGATATCATATGGTATTTTGCTTTCTTTGCCTGGCTTATTTCACTAAGCATAATTCTCTCTAGTTTCATCCATGTTGTCGTAAATTTCTTCTTTATTTCTTTGTTTGTTGGATTTCCATGCAGCCTGATTTTCTGGAGCTTCTGGTAGTCGCCAGTTTTGTGGTAGTTGTATTCCTTTTTAGTTGTAGAGGGAGATGCTGCATATCTGTTTAGGCCTCCATCTTGGCTGAATGTCTTATTTTATGTTTTTTTATTGTTGTTCTTTTACACTTGTCCTCATTTTTCCCCTGTTGCACTCCCCTATCCCACCCACCACTCCTTCTTACACAGTCAATTCCTACCCTGTTTTTATATTCATGGGTCATTTATACTAGTTTTTTGACTAGCCCCTTTTTCTTCTTTCCCACCTTCATCCCTCCCACCTCCCCTCTGATCATTGTCAGTCTGATCCTTGTTTCCATGCCTCTGGTTCTATTTTGCTCATTTGCTTCTTTTATTCAATACTTTCCTGTATTAGGTGAGATCATATTGTATTGTCTTTTGCCACCTGGCTTATTTCAGTAAGCAGAAAACTTTCCAGTTCCATTTATGTTATCATGAAAAGTAAAAATTTCTCCTATCTTTCTGCTATATAGTATTCTATTGTGTAAAGGTACCACAGTTTTTTGATCCACTCATCTACAGATGGCCACTTAGACTGTTTATAGCACTTGGCTATTATAAATAGCACTGCTATAAACATGGAGGCACACAGGTTCTTTTGGACTGATGTTTCAGGATTCTTTCACTATAATACCAGAAGTGCAATCACTGAATCAAAAGGAAGTTCCATCTTCAGTGTTTTGAGGACATTCCGTACTGTTTTCCATAGTGGCTACACCAGTCATCATTCCCACCAACGGTGTATTAGGGTTCCATATCTTCACCAGCACTTGTTGTTTATTGGTTTGTTAATGATGGCCAGTCTGACTGGTGTGAATTGTATCTCACTGTGGTTTTAATTTGCATCTCTCTGATGACTAGTAATGTTGAGCATTTTTTCATATGTGTATAGATCCTCTGTATATCCTCCTTGGAGAAGTGTCTGTTCAGGTTTACTGCCCATTTTTAATTGAATTCTTTGTCTTAGTGTTCTGTCATATAGTTGTTTATATATTTTGGAGATCAGTTCCTTTTCTGAGGTATCATTGGCAAATATGTTTTCCCATATGGTGGGTTCCCCTTTCATCTTACTGATTTTTTTTTCACTGAGCAGAAACTTTTTAGTTTAATGTAGTCCCATTTGTTTATTCTTTCCTTTGTTTTCCTTGCCCTGGGAAGTATATCAACAAAAATATTGCTGTGTGGGATATTACTGTGTGAGATTTTACTGCCTATATTTTCCTCTATGACTTTTAGAGTGTCATGGTTTACACTTACGTCTTTATACATCTTGAGTTTATTTTAGTGTATGGTGTAAGTTGGTGTTTTAGTTTCTTTTTTTTTTTTTTGCAAGTCCCTGTCCAGTTCTCCCAACATCATTTATTAAAGAAGCTATTTTCTCTCTATTTTATGTTCCTCTCCCCCTTTGCCAAATATTAATTGACCATAGAGACCTGGGTTTATTTCTAGGCTCTCTATTCTGTTCCATTGCTTTATATATCTGTTCTTATGACCATACCAAGCAGTTTTGATTACCATGGCTTGTATTATAGTTTGATATCAGGTGTTGTGATTTCTGCTACTTTGTTCTTCTTTTTTAAGATTGCTGAGGCTATTTGGGGTCTTTTTTGGTTCCATATAAATTTTTGAAATATTTTTTCTAGGTCTGGGAAATATGTCATTGGTATTTTAATAGGGATTGTGGTGAATCTAAATTGCTTTGGGTAGTATGGACATTTTAATGATGTTGATTCTTCCCATCGATGAACATCGTATATGCTTCCATTTATTTGTATCTTCCTTAATTTCTTTCTTAAGCATTCTGTAGCTTTCCGAGGACAGGCCTTTTACCTCCTTGGTTAAGTTTATTTTTGGGTACTTTATTTTTCTTGTTACTATAGCAAATGAGATTTCTCCCCTAGCTTCTATCTCTGATATTTCATTGTTAGAATATAGAAATGCCTTTGATTTCTGAATATTGATTTGTATGCTGCTATTTTGCCAAATTCACTTATTCGGTTAAGTATTTTTTTTTAGTGGAGTCTATAGAATTTTCTATGTGCACAATCATGTTGTTTGCAAACTATGACATTTTAACTTCCTCTTTTACAATTGAATGTCTTTTATTTCTTCTTATTGTCTGATCACTGTGGCTAGAACTTCCAAAATTATGTTGAAAAGAAGGGAAGAGAGCAGACATCCTTGTCTTGTTCCTGATCATAGGGTAAAACCATTTAGTTTTTGTCCATTGAGTATGATGTTGGCTGCAGGTTTCTCTTATATGGCTTTATTATTTTGAGGTAGGCTCTCTCTAGTCTCCATTTGTTGAGCATTTTTATCATAAATGGGTGCTGAAAGTAATCAAATGCTTATTCAACATCTATTGATATGATCATATAGTTTTTGTCTTTCATTTTGTTTATGTGGTGCATTATATTTATTGATTTGCAAGCATTATATCATCCTTGCATCCTGAAATGAATCCCACTTAATTGTGGTGTATGGTGTTTTTAATGTATTGCTGGATCCAGTTTGCCAATATTTTTTTTTGAGGATTTAACATCTATGTTCAGCAGCAATACTGGCCCGTAGTATTCTTTCTTTGTTGTGTCTTGACGTGGTTTTGGTATCAGGATAATTAATACTGGCCTCATAGAAAGAGTTTCGAAGTTTTTGCTCCTCTTTAATTTTTTTTGGAATAGTTTGTGAAGGATATGAGTTAGTTCTTTCCTAAATGTTTTGTAAAATTCACCTGTGAATCCATCTGATCCAGGGTTTTTGTGTGCCAGGAATTTTTGTAATTACTGCTTCAATTTCACTAGTTTTTACCAGTTTTTCAGGTTTTCTGCTTCTTCATGACTCAGTTTTGAAACATTATATGTACAGAAATTTGTCCATTTCATCCAGGTTGTCAAATTTCTTGTCATATAGTTGCTCATAGTAATTTTTTACATTCCTTTGTATTTCTGCTGTATCGATTGTAGTATCTCATTTATTGTTTTTTATTTTATTCATCTGGGTCTTCTCTCTTTTTCACTTGATTAATCTGGTTAAAGGCTTGTTGATTTTGTTTATCCTTTCAAAGAACCAGCTTCTGGATTTTTTGATCTTTTAAATTGTCCTTTTAGTTTCTATGTGATTTAATTATGCTCTGATCTTGATGATTTCCTTCCTTCTACTCTCCCTGGGCTTTGTTTCTTGTCATTCCTCTAGTTTTTGTAGGTGTCAGGTCAGGTTATTTTGAGATTCTTCTATCCTTTTTTGGTAGGCCTGTATTGCTATAAACTTCCCTCTCAAAACTGCCTTTCTTGTGTCCCATAGTTTTTGGGCTGCTGTGTGTTCATTATTATTTGTTTCCAGAAACATTTTCATTTTTCTTCCTTGATGTCATTGTTAACCCATTCATTACTTAATAGCATGTTTTTTATGTTTTTGTGTGAATTTGCATGTTTTAAAGTTTTTTTCCCTTGATGCTGGTTTCTAGTTTCAAGCCACTGTCATCTGAGAAGATGTTTGAGATAATTTCAATTTTCTTGAATTTATTCAGCCTTGTTTTGTGTCCTACCATGTGTTCAGATTTTGAAAATGTTCCATGTGCACTTGAAAATAATGTATAATTTGTTTCTTTGTGGTGAAAGGTTCTGTATATATCAATTAAGTCCATTTGATCTACAGTGTTATTCATTGCCATAAGATCCTTGTGTTTCTTTGCTTGGAAGATCTGTCCATTATTGGCAGTGGAGTGTTAAAATTACCTACTTTGAGTGTGTTGCTATCAATGTTGTTAAGATTTTCCTTATATATTAGTGTGCTCCTATGTTCGGTGGATATGTTTACCAGGGTTATATCTTCTTAACGGATTGTTCCCATAAGCGTTTTGAAATGTTCTTTGTCTATTTATGGCTTTTGTTATGAAATGTGTTTTGCCTGATATAACTATTGCTATGCCAGCTTTTTTTCATCTCTGTTTGCGTGAAATGTTTTTATTAATCCCTTTACTTTCAGTCTGTGAAGATCTTTTATTCTGAGGTGGGTCTTTTATAGACAGCATATGTGTCAGTCATGCTTAATAATGCTATGTCTTTTGATTGGTGCATTTAATTCATTTACATTTAGGTTATTATTGTTTTGTTAAGTATATTTTATTGATTATGTTATTACAGAAGTTCCCATTTTTTCCCCTTTGCTCCCTTCTGGACAGTACACCCCTTCCCTTCAGGAATCCCATGCCCCTTAGTCATTTCCATGGGTCATACATATAAGTAATTTGGCTTCATCTTTTCCTATATTATTCTCTTTTTTTTGTACATATATTTTATTGATTATATTGTTACAATAGTTCCAATTTTTTCTCCTTTGCTCCCCTCCCCCAACAATCCCCCCTCCCTAAGTCCATGCTCATGGGTCATACATACAAGCTCTCCTGACTCACTCTTTTATATATTCTTCTTCCTTTTCTTTTAAATAAATAAATAAATAATTATTTTAACAATAAAAAGTAGCAATCACTCCCTCTCAGACTTAAGACCCTTTATAATCTTATAAAGGACAATGGGTGAAGGTCTCGAGCCCAGAAGCAGAACGATATAACTGGCATTCAGCCTTGCCTGTAAACACCTGTCTTTTCCAAGTCCTTCTGGTTTTCCATTGTGCCTTAAGGTCCCATCTAGCCATATTTCAGGAAAACAACCTTCATTCCTTCCCTGGAAAAATTGCCATGGACTGCGTATCCATCTAAGGTACCAGGCCTTTTATCTCGTGGACTTTTATTACCTTAGAAAGTCAATCCCAGTTCCTCAGAGCTTTTTGGTAACAACCAAAGCCCAAGCATGTCTCCTTCAGGCATAAAATTCCAGTCAAAGTCTTAGTTAAAAAACAAACAAACCTCTATTAACAACTGGTCTTATCAGTTTTATGCAAAGAAACCTATGTCATTACTTACTTCTCTAGAATGACAAACTCTGGAGGGTTCAGATAAGGAGAAAAATATACAGTGTGAAGGAAAATCCTTGTCCTTCTAATATTCACTGAACTTGCATTTCCATTCTTTATATTTTCATTTTTTCCTCTACTAAAAATTTTTTTGTTTGTTTTTCTATTACAGTTGTCCCACTTTTCTCCCCCTCTTGCTTCCCTGCACCCTGCCCCCACTTCTCCCACATTCAGTCCCCACCTAGCTGTCCATGTCCATGGGTCATTTATACATTTTTTTTGACTAGATCCTTCCCATTCTTACCCCCTTCTCTCCCTCCCATCTCCCCCTTTGTTACTGTTAGTTTATTCCTTGTTTACATACCTCTGGTTCAATTTTGCTCATTTCTTTGTGTTGTTCATTAGTTTCCCGTAATAGGTGATAGCATAAGGTATTTTTCTTTTGTTGCCTGGCTTATTTCGCTAAGCATAATTCTCTCTAGTTCCATCCATGTTGTTGCAAATGGTAGAAGTTTCTTCTTTCTTTTCGTACTTATTCATTGTCATTTTCCTCCTTTGTACTCGTGTTCCTCTCTGTTTCTTCATCTTCTTAAAGTAGACCCTTTAGCATCTCCTGCAATGCTGGTTTGGTGGAGATGTATTCTTTTAGCTTTCTTTTGTCTTGGAAACTCCTTATTTCACCTTCCATTTTGAATGAGAGCCTTGCTGGGTAGAGTGTTCTTGGTTGTAGGCCTTTGTTTTTCATTGCTTGAAATATTTTTTGTCATTCCCTTCTGGCTTGTAGTGTTTCTGCTGAGAAATCTGATGGTAGCCTTATTGGAGCTCCCTTGTATGTTATTAGTTGTTTCTCTCCTGCTGCTTTTAGGATTCTCTCTTTGTCTTTGAACGTTGCCATTTTAATTATGATGTGTCTTGAAGTGGGCCTGTTGGGGTTCATCTTCATTGGGACCCTCTGTGCTTCCTGAACTGCATGACTCCTTCTCTCCTCATGTTAGGGAAGTTTTCTGTCATTAGTTTTTCAAAGAGGTTTTCTATGCCTTACTGTTCTTCTTCTCCTTATGAAATTCCTATGATACGGATATTATTATGTTTCATGTCATCCTGCAGCTGTCTTAGAGCCTCTTCAGTCTTGTTCAGTCTTTTTTCATTTTGTTGCACTGTCTGGGAGTTTTTGTCTAAGTTGTCCTCCAGCTTGCTGATCCGATCTTCTGCTTCCTCTAGCCTGCTTTTAATTCTTTCTACTGTGTTCTTCAATTCAGAGATCGTATTCTTCATTTCCTCCTGCCTCTTAATGATAGCTTCCATGTCCTTTTTCATGCTGGTGTAATAATCAGTAAGTTCCTTGTAGTTTTTCTGGAGTTCTTTGTAGTTTCCGCTGAGTTCATTGAGCTTCTCCATCATCCATGTTTTGATTTCCATATCTGATAGTTTGCTCCCCTCTATTTCATTTAGCACTCTTTCTGGGGATTCTACCTTTCCTTTCGATGTTGGGTTGTTTCTCTGTCTCCCCATTTTGTGATTCATATTGTTTGTTGGTGCTTCTTAGAATGATCTCTGTTTAAGTTTCAAATGAAAATAAACTTATAGACAGTTAGCTGCATTAGTTTGTAGTCTACCACTGAACATTGTGATATTCCTTGAATCATGATTTTTCTGCTTAAGATTACCCTCCTTGTCATTAGAGGGACTGTATTAAGTCCAGTTTTTAATTTAGCCTATTCATTTGCATAAATAAAACAAGAGCAATGATTGATCACATATGATCTTTAAGTCTGCTTTGCTAGAACTTATACAACGAACCTTCATGTTGACTGTTAGTCTACCCATCAGGGCACAGAAGCTGAGCCACACACCTGCCATTCAGCCCTGCCTGTAAACACATGTCTTTTCCAAGTCCTTCAGGTTTTCCATTGTGCCTTAAGGTTCGTTCTAGCCATCTTTCAGGAAAGCAACCTCCATTCTTTCTCTGGAAAGTTTGCCATGAATGGAACAACCAACCAAGGTGCCAGGCTTTTTTTTTGTTGTGGGCTTTTCTTAGCTTCAAAAGTCAATTCCAGTTCCTCAGGGCTTTCTGGTAACAACCAGAGCCTAAGCATGCCTCCTTCAGCCCATGAGATTCAGGTCAAAATCTTGGTTAACAATACCTCTATTAACAACTGGTCTTAATAGTTTTATACAAAGGAACCTAATGTAATTACTTACTTCTTTAAATTGCCAAATTCTGGAAGGATCAGGTAGGGATAAAAATATACAGTGTGAAGGAAAATCCTTGTCCTTCTAATATTCACTAAAATTCCATTTCCATGCCTTATTCTTTCTTTGTTCACTCTCCTACATGTGAACTTTTAACTTTCCCTGGAAAACCTCTATTTTTCTTTCAGAGGTTATGGCCTATACCAATGCATAGAATTTCAGACAACCTTTCCTAGGTCTCAATGGCCAGTACCAATACAGAGAATTCCAGATGACCTTTCCTAGGCCTCATTGGCCAATATCAATACAGAGTACAGTAACCATACAATCAGACAACAAGTAGTTCAGGTTTCCTCCTCCCAGGTTTAAAAAGTTTCACAATCTTTCCATATATTTACCCATTCAGATTTAACCATAACCCATTTCTAATTCTTGTTTTTTTTCACACTGTAGAGGATTATACTCAAACTCAGTATTTGGCAGCTGAAAGTTCCCTAGATTTGTAGAGATATCCTGCAGTTTTCTGAAGCTTAGACCTTGCAAACACCCTGTCATGTCAATGGCCTGAATGTCTAGACATATGCCATTGTACTAACAAGGTACATCACCTGAAGAGCATACCTAACCCACCATTTTTCCCACTTCAAAGATGGCAGAAGTTACATGCAGCATCTTCAAAGATGGCGGCACCTGTATGTACCTCCCATAAGTTGATGGGAAACCCATGTGACTCATCCACCCTAGTGGAGCACTTACATGATTTAATTGGCTTGCTTTAAATTGGGAGGCCCCCAGGGTGGGTTCTGGTGGGGGAAACCCACTCCTCCTCCTGCGTTGGTGGAGCCGTGGGCTTTGCGGTCACTTCAGAGGCTGTAACCGAAGGGGGTGGTGAGGGAAGCCCCCTGAGTTCTCAGAGGGGTGGGTGCTGCAGAAGCCACTCCCACCTGTGGAGGAGGTGGTGCGGTAGAAGCAGCCTCCATCTTCAGAGTGGGTGGTGTCACAGAAACTGCCTCTAGTCTTTAGCACAGTTTGGCACTAAAGCAGCTCATTTTGTCTGAGAGTCTTTGTCCCCCAGATTCAGAGTGTTAATGAGGGCTATTTCCTCATTCTCTCTTTATTCTGGTTTTTTACTCTCAGGAAAAAGCTTTGGAACCACTTTTTCCTCTGCACCATTCCATGGTCAAAACCCTGCCCATCTTCTTGGAGCCTTGGAAGAACCAAAGCTATTTGTATAATTAAGACACTATTTACTAGCCATAGTCATGCAAAGTCATCTTAAAAGCTGTTCCTTTTTTCCCACGCCCCAACCCGCAGGTTCTGGGGATTTTTTGGAGACCCCTACTATATAACAATTTCCCCCATTTAGTCCCTAGATGAGACCTTTGGAGTCCATCCTAGTACTACTTAGGTAGCTGAGTCTGGGGCAGGTTTGGTGGTGAGGAGGAGGAGCTGAGTGTCTTCAATGCTGACCTAAATTGCTCTTTGGTAAAGCAGAGAGTATATAAGTATAATTAAGAACACATAAACATATATAGGAGTCCAAAGAGGATGCGTTCACCAAGTTTCCAGTCAGCTGGAGCTGTAACAGCCAGTCCAGTGGCAAAGAACGCTACAATTGAAGTAACAGCTACTAAAAATAACCAGGAACACTGTCCTATCATTGCCGTCGCTTGAGATGCTCTGACCTCCGAGGAAGGATTGGTGCTGTTGGTGATTCTTCAGTCTCTTTGGGTCTTACTTTGGGGGTCCTGGTGGAAAAGGCTTGACCCGGGTGTCATGTACCCAAGCAGCAACACCAGCAACCTTGATAGCTGTGGGGGTGGTAAGAACAACAGTGTGAGGCCCTTCTCATAACGGTCCTAAAGGTTGCCTTTTCTAAACCTTTAAAAGAACTTGGTCCCATGACCTAATTAGGTGCAGGGACATTATTATAGGGATTGGGCACCTCTCCAGGACTTGCTTTTGGATGTCCTGCAGTTGCTGGACTAAGGTGTGGTCACCTCTGACCTGCAAGTCCCCTATCTGGGCTGTCAAAGGTGGTGGCCTGCCATATAATATTTCAAAAGGTGTCAGGCAATCCATATATGGAGTAAACTGGGACTGAAAAAGGGCCAGTGGAAAAGGAGGTCTGGCCAGGGAGAATTAGTGTCCTGGTGGAGCTTTCACAGGGTTTGCTTCAGGGACTGGTTCATACATTCTACCTGATCTGCACTCTGGGGCTGATAGACAGCATGGAGGTTTCACTTGATTTTTAAAGCTTGGGCTATAGCCTGAACTGTCTCTGACACAAAAGTTGGACCTTTGTCTGACCCAATGCTAATAGGCAACCCATATCAGGAAATTACTAGATTCAACAAAGCCTTTGAAACCTCTCGAGCCTTCTCAGTTCAGGTAGGAACTGCTTCAACCCATAGAAAAGAGCCATCAAGATTTGCTGACAGTCCTCCCATGTCAGTCAATGTGACCAGCAAATAGATTCAAACAAGCTAGTGAGAGCTCAGGGCTGCTCAGAAAATGACGGATTCTGAGCTCACTAGTGATACAGGTTGCTAATGGAGAAGGGGACATAAATGTAAGTGGTTCAGTGCCCAGGACCAGGCTCAACAACCTCCCTCAATGGGAGGACAGGCCTGGCAGCCTGGGCCTCACTAGAAGAATTAGTGGAGCTGGGTGGGTGCCTCAGACATAGACAGGAGGAAGGGGGACTCCTTGGGAGAGACAGCTGAGAGGAGGCTCTACCAGTGGAGTCTGGCTCTGCCCCTGGGACCTGGGTGTAGAGGGATGTGGGGGGCTCCACCATAGTGAGGGGGCTGCAGAAGATGATCCTCCTCAGGGTCTGAAGGGAAAGGTGGAGAGCTTGAACTATGCAGCTTAGTGGACTTTGATCCATCGCACTGATCCTTGCCCTGAGGCTGTAGGGCTAAGAGCACTTTGGGCTTCTGACCCTACACACTTTTGGAGCCAATTAGGCATGTCCCTAGCCAATTCCTGCCAGTGTTCGATATAATTGAACTGGTCAGGGTGAAGGGGCTTCCCTGTGATAATGAGGTGCACTGCCCACATGATGCCTAGATTCAGAGTTCCTCTCAGGGGCCATCCCACTCTGAAAGTGGGCCATTCTGATCTGCAGAGGATCTCTAAGGTGTCAGGGCTCATAGAAGGGTCTTGTCTCTAGAATTGGAAAATATTCTGGAGCATGCAGTCAAGAACCATAGGCATGGACTTGGACTGACACCCACCCATGATGACTAAGGCAACTACTACAAATATACACTTAATTTGAATTATAATCAGGGGCTGGAACACAAGGCACGGGAGAAAATCCCCCCTCGTTGTGCAGACAAACAAGGGTAGGGAACTCCCCGAAGGAAGCCACTCAGATGCCCACCTGACCTCTCCTCTCACAAGGGATTTAGGCTTGTCTTAGCTAAGACTGACTGAGTAAATCCAGGTTTGCCACCCATAATGCCATATGACAAGCCAAGGAACCACAGGTTAGGGCCCACTCAGTCTCCGTAGCCACATCCATGGAGCCACACACTGGACAAATTAGGGGGGAGCCCCTAATTCCCCTCAGTCACTCACTTCGCATGCACACAGAAGTTAGTTTCCCACCCCATCCTTTTTCTGGACTTGAACCCTCTTGGAATGCACCGTGTCAACTAACAAGTGGTCAAGCCAAAACCTGATTCCAGAGAGCTCAATAACCAACCGGTCTGAATAAACTTTACCCTGCGCCCAGGCGTTGAGGGGCACCTTGCCCACAGACAACGGGTGCCTCTAGGAGTCACCTATCCCAGTGGCTGTCACTCACCTGTTCGCCGAGACTAGTCATCCATCTTTGTTGTCCCTATACTGTGCCACCAGAGAAAACCGTGGCCCCAGACAATCCACAAAGACACGAGGGATGCTCAGAATTCTGAGCATGTGGCCACAGTCTCGTCACTGTTCGGAGAACTGCACGGGGTCCACTGAGTCCCCAGGGGGTCCGCAGAAGTCGGTACTGTGCTCTGGAGAGGGTATCTCACTGGGGTCTCCAAAATGTTATGGCAGATACAGCGAGAATATACCACTCAGAGACAGTGGATAAGGAAAGCAAAGGGTTTATTACCGACAGCCAGACTGAGACCAAGTCTCTAAAACAGAGTCAACCTCTAACGGGGTTTAGGGCAGGGTTTATATAGGGTCTTTTCCTTCACAGGAAAATGACCCCAGCAGGAAGTGGGGGTGGAGCAGCTGCAGGTAGGTATGTACATGACACCTGGCAGCAACAGGGACAAGGTTTACAGCGTTATCTTCAGTCGTAGTTGGCTGCTTAGCTGGATTCTCTGCAGGACAGACAGCTCTGCAAAAAGGCCAGATTCTCTGCAAGAGAAAAGCCTCAAAGAGGCAATTACTTAATGCTAGCAGCAGACATTTGCAAATTTTTACAGGCCTTAGGCAATGAGACGCTTAGGGGGTGACTAGAATTCCTTACAAGGAATGGCTGAAGCCCCTACACTTTAATGCTGGTGTAGTTCTCAGTAAGTTCTTTGTAGCTTGTCTGGAGTTTTTTGTAGTTACCCTGGAGTTCTTTTTGTTTGTTTGTTTGTTTTGTTTTGTTTTTAGGTTGCTGAGTTCATTGAGCTTCCCTATAATCATTATTTTGAATATAATGTCTGATACTTTGCTTGCCTCTATTTCAGTTTGCACTGTGTCTGGAAATTCTTCCTTTCCTTTTGCTTGGGGGTTGTTTCTTTGTCTCCCTATTTAAGGTGACTCTTGTTTGTTTTTGCTTCTTAGATTTATCCACTTTGACTTCCTATCTTCATTGTGTGATCTTATGTGGTAGGAAACATGTGGGATTCAGTTGTGAAGTCTCCTTGATCTCCTGATCTTGATGTTGTTGGGATACCCTTTATGCTATTTATTTGGGCTTTCTGGTTGTACTTAGGTTTGGGTTCTTGTTGTGTTGCTCTTCGGTACGTCCTTTCCTCCAGCTAGCTGACTGAGGGTCACTCTGCCCACCATGTCTTGTATACTGTTGTAGAGATGCACTTTCTTTAATTCTTGAATCTGTCCCTGATGATGTCAGATCATGTTGCAGTCTGGGCTTAGGCATTCTGTTGAAACTACCAGAGATGCACATTTTTGTTTGTCTCCTTCAGTTGTTCATCTATACAATCTGTGATCAGCAGTCAAGCTTAAGTGCCACTGGGTGGGGTGTAATAATTCCTGTGGGCAGGGCTATTGTTTCTCCTCAGGATGACACCATTTGGAGGGGAGTGCTCTACCTTCAGTATGGGGGATGAGTCAGCACTGAGATCGCATCAGCTGCTCCATCAGTTCTCTACTCAAAACCACTGTCCTAAACTCCCCTTAAGCATTTTCAGTCCACTATGCTCTCATCTGCTGGAGCCCAGGGAAAGTGGGTGCCAAGGTATTTTTTGCATGATCCCTTTAAGATCTCTCTGTGTCTCCAGCCATCTCTCTCATGTTTGCAAAAAGCCCCACAGCTTTTTGCTTTTCACAGCTGGATGCTATTTGACTCTGGACTCTGTTGCTGTAGGCTGGGAAGCCCCATTGAGGGTTTAGACCCCACCATTCTCAGGGGGAACCCCTAGCTGCTGAGATGTTTCAGTGGAGGTCCCTTCACCAGTCCACTCACATCTCTGCACTTCCTACCAGTTACATTGTTATGAAGTGGCCTCTTCTGTCCATGGTTATAAGGCTTCTCTCCAGCTAGTGTTACATTGGTTACTCCTCTTTTTATTCTTTTAGAAGTCACTTTAAGCTCCTTACATGGTTATGGGGCTCTTCCAAATCAGCTTCCATCTTCGACTTCATTCTTCACCTTCTGATGTCCATTACTCTAGTTATATCAAGTTCTCTTTACTTTTATGATGTTATATTTCCTTTACTTGTTTCTTATTAATTAATAAGAGTTCATCTTCATTAGCCTCTCCCTACCGATAGTCACTTAGGTGCCCCTGCTAGGTATTAAGATACAATCTCCAATGATATGACTTGGCCTTCATTTCATACATTTTAATGTAATTTTACCTTTCATTCTTTAAATAATTTTTCATATTCCTTCAATATAAATTCATGTCATAGCTACATTATTTAAATAATTTTTTAAAATAATTTTTAAGTATATTTTATTGATTATATTGTTACAACAGTTCTAATTTTTACCCCTTTGCTTCCCTCTGCCCAGCACCCCCTCCACCAGCAATCTCCCCCACCCCAAGTCCATGCCCATGGGTCATGCATACAAGTTCTCTGGCTTCTCCCTTTCCCATAATTTTTAAAAAATAATTAATTAATTTTTATAACAATAAAAAATAACAATCCACCCCTCTCAGACTTAAGACCCTTTATAATCTTATAGAGGACAATCGGCGATGGTCTCATGCTCCTATAGCAACTTCAGGCTGGGCATGATCATCATCATACCTACCCTTGGGACCAGAAATCTCTAATAAGAGTTGGGGTGTGGAGAAGAGCGTGGCCTTTCCACATGGGGAAGGATCTTGCAGACTCCAAGACGGTTGGCTGTCCCGCGACAATGGCATGCTTGTTTTAACAGGCTGGCATCCTTGTTTTATTCTGAGGGCAACATAATTGGCAACAGGGTTAAAGACATCATTTAATCCATAACCACTAGATGACAAAAGGCAGGTATTAATTTTTCAATGTTTCACATTAGGTAAAGGAAGGGCTTCTTTGGAGGAAGGTGTGCCAGGTACATCTCACCTGTCCAAAACCCTTTTGCCCATTATACTTAGTTTAGGCTGAGGGAAATATTTTAGGATTCCCCCTCTCAGACCTCTGGGCCCTTTCTGTCCAAGCCATTAGGATAGAAAAGAGAAACCATATTTAAGGTGAAGTCCACAGACCACCCCATTCTTCACCAACACAGGCACTTACTTCACCCAAACCATTGAGTCTGAGGAGGCAGCAACGCAGACAAGATTAAGTGAGGCCTATACATACAGACAATCAATCAGGTAATGAGATCATAGGCTTATGCCTTTTGAAAACAGACAACACATGCTAATTTATGCAATATAATCCACAAACCAGTCTCTGAATCTGTAAGGGTGTCTTATTGGAAAGACATCCAGTTGCAAGGCATTTGACATTCTTCTTGCCTGTAAATTAAGCATCTTTGATGTTGCCACAAACCTAGTTTAACTTTCAAATGAAAAGAAACTTTAAATGAGAACAAATTTTAAAGACCGTTAGCTGCACTACTTTATATTCTACCACTGAGCATTGTGATTTTCCTTGAATCACAATTTTTATTCTTAAGATTACACTCCTTGTCATTAAAGGGACTGCATTAGGTCCATTTTTAATTCATCCTGTTCATTTCCATATACACAACAAGACTTATGATCTTTAATTCTGCTTTGCTGGAACTTACACAAGGAACAGTTAGGGCGACCCTCAGTTTGCCCTTCAGGGACCAGAAGCTGAACCACATACCTGCCATTCGGCCTTGCCTGTAAACACCTGTCTTCCAAGTCCATCAGGTTTTCCATTGTGCCTTAAGGTCCCTTCTAGCCATCTTTCAAGAAAGCAATCTTCACTCCTTTCTTGGAAAGATTGCCATGGACCCCACATACAACCTAAGTACAAGGCCTTTTTTGTCCTGGGCTTTTATTACCTTCTAAAGTCAATCTTATTTCCTCAGGGCTTTTTTGGTAACAACCAGAGCCCAAGCATGTCACCTTTAGGCATGACATTCCAGTCGAAGTCTTGGTCAACAAAACCTCTATTAACAACTGGTCTTATTAGTTGTTATGACTTTAGTTATTTCTTCAGAATGACAAATTCTGCAAAAATCAGGTAGGGAAAGAAATATACAGTGTGAAGGAAAATCCTTGTCCTTCTAATATTCACTCAAATTGCATTTTCATTCTTTATATTATCTTTCTTTCCCCCACTAAAAATTTTTGTTTCTTTTTCTATTACAGTTGCCCACTTTTTTCCCTATTGTTTCCCCACACCCTGCCCATTTCTTCCCCAGCTGTCAGTCCCCACACAGTTGTCTATGTCCATGGGTCATTTATATATGTTCTTTGACTATACCCATCCCCCTTTTTCCCCCTTCTCTCCCGCCCCCCTTCCCCCTTGTCATTGTTAATCTACTCTTTGTTTACATGCCTCAGGTTCAATTTTGCACATTTGTTTGTGTTGATCATTAGGCTCCTGAAATAGGCGATAGCAAAAGGTATTTTTACTTCATTGCCTGGCTTATTTCAATAAGCATAATTCTCTCTAGTTCCATCCATGTTGTTGCAAATGGTAGAAGTTCCTTCTTTCTTTCTGCTGTGTAGTACTCTATTGTGTAAATGTACCACAGTTTTTTGATCCACTCATCTTGAGATGGACACTTAGGTTGTTTCCAGAATTTGGCTATTGTAAATAGTGCTGCTATGAATATAAGGGTGCATAAGTTCTTTTAAATTAGTGTTTCAGGATTCCTTAAATATAATCCTAGCAATGGGATTCCTGGTTCAAAAGGCAGTTCCCTTTTTAGTTTTTTGAGGAAATTCCAAACTTTTCCATAGTGGTTACACCAGTATGCATTTTCACCAGCAGTGTACCAGGTTCCCTTTTCTCTGCACCCTCACTAGCACAAGTTGTTTGTTGATTTGTTGATGATGGCCGTTCTGACTGGTGTGAGGTGGTATCTCATTGTGGTTTTTATTTGCATCTCTCTGATGGCTAGTGATGTTGAGCATTCTTTCATATGTCCATGGACCCTCTGTATGTCCTCCTTAGAAAAATATTTGTTCAGGTCCTTTGCCCATTTTTGAATTGGGCTGTCTGTCTTCTTGGTGTTGAGTCATATGAGTTCTTTATATACTTTGGAGATCAATCCCTTGTCTGAGGTATCATTGGCAAATATATTTTCCCATGTGGTTGGTTCCCTTTTCATCTTGATGATGTTTTCTTTTGCTGAGCAGAAACTCTTTAATTTGATGTAGTTCCATTTGTTTATTCTTTCCTTTATTTCCCTTGCCTTAAGAATTATATCAGTGAAAATCTTGCTATGTGGGATATCTGAGATTGTCCTGCCTATGTTTTCCTCCAGGACTCTTGTGGTGCCATGTGTTAAATTTAAGTCGTTATTCTATCCTGAGTTCATTTTGGTATATCATGTAAGTGGTCTAGTTTCATTTTTTTGCATGTCCCTGCCCACTTCCTCCAACAGCATTTGTTGAAGAGATTCTTTTCACTCCATTTTATGTCCCTTCCCCCTTTGTCAAATATTAGTTGATCATATAGACCTGGGTTTATTTCTGGGCTCTCTATTGTGTTCTATTGATCTATATGTCTGATCTTATGCCAGTACCAGACGGCTTTGATTACCATGGCCTTGTAGTGTAGTTTAATGTCAGGTGTTGTGATTCCTCCTACTGTATTCTTATTCCTGTGGCTATTCAGGATCTTTTTTGGTTCCATATAAATTTGTGAAGTTTATGTTCTAAGTCTGTGAAATATGTCGTTGGTATTTTAATAGGGATTGCATTGAATCTATAAATTGCTTTAAGTAGTATGAACATTTTAATGATGTTGATTCTTCCCATCCATGAAAATGATATATGCTTCCATTTATTTGTATCTTTCTTAATTTCTTTCTTCAGTGTTATGTAGTTTTCTGAGTACAGGTCTTTTACCCTGTTGGTTAAGTTTATTCCTAGGTAATTTATTTTTCTTGTTGCTATGGTAAATGAGATATTCTTTTTAGTTTATATCTCTGATATTTTATTGTTGGTGTACAGAAATGCCTTCGATTTCTTAATATTGACTTTGTACCCTGCTATTTTTCAAATTCACTTAATAGGGTTGACTAGTTTTTTCATGGAGTCTATAGTGTTTTCTATATACATTATCATGTCATCTGCAGATAATGAAAGTTTTACTTCTTGTTTTCCAATTTGTTGCCTTTTTTTTTTTTTCTTTTCTGATTGTTGTGGCTAGAACTTCCAAGACTTTGTTGAATAGGAGTAAAAAGAGTAGACATCCTTGTCTTGCTCCTGACCTCAGGGTTTATGCTTTTAGTTTTTGTCCATTGAGTATGAGGTTGGCTTCAGGTATCTCATGTATGGCCTTTTTTATGTTGAGGTATGCTGTCTCTATTCCCAATTTGCTGACTGTTTTCATCATAAATGGGTGTTGTACTTTATCAAATGCTTTTTCTGCATCTATTGATATGGCCATGTGGCTTTTTTCTTTCATTTTGTTTATGTGGTGTATTACATTTATTGATTTGCAAATATTAAACAATCCTTGCATCCCTGAGATGAATCCCACTTAATCGTGGTGTATAATCTTTTTTAATGTGTTGCTGGATCCAGTTTACAATATTTTGTTAAGGATTTTTAACATCTATGTTCATCAGCCATATTGGCCAATAGCTTTCTTTCTTTGTTGTGTCTTGATCTTGTCTTGAAATTAGGATAATACTGGCTTCATAGAATGAGTTTGGGAGTCTTTCCCCCTTCTTGGATTTTTTGGAATACTCTGAGAAGGATAGGAGTTAGTTATTTCTTAAATGTTTTGTAAAATACACCTGTGAAGCCATCTGGTCCAGGGCTTTTGTATGCTGAGAGTTTCTTTTATTACTGCTTCAATTTGACTGATTGTTATAGGTCTGTTCAGGCTTTCAGCTTATTCTTTATTCAGTTTTGGAAGATTATGTCTTCCACAAATTTGTACATTTCATCTATGTTGTCAAATTTCTTGTGATACTTCTGTTTGTAATAATTTTTTACAATCTTTTGCATTTCTGTGATATCGGTTGTGATTTCCCCTCTTTCATTTTTGATTTTATTTATTTGGGTCTTCTCTCTTTTTTTCTTGATGAGCCTGGTTAAAGGCTTGTCAGTTTTGTTTATCTTTTCAAAGAACCAACTCCTACTTTTGTTGATCACTTGAATTGTCAGTTTAGTCTCTATGTCACTTAATTCTGCTCTGATCTTCATGATTTCCTTCCTTCTACTCACTCTGGGCGTTGCTTATTGTTCTTCCTCTAGTTCTTGTAGCAGTAGGGTTAGATTTTTTATTAGAGATTCTTCTCTCCCTTTTAGGTAGGCCAGTATTGCTATGAACTTTCCTCTCTGGACTACTTTTGCTGTATCCCATAGGTTTTGGGTTGTCGTGTGTTCATTATCATTTGTTTTAAGAAACTTTTTTATTTCTTCCTTGATGTTATCATTAACCAACTTATTATTTAATAACATATTATTTATTCTCCATGAGTTTGAATGTTTTTCAGTTTTTTCCTTGAGGTTGATTTCCAATTTTAAGCCATTGTGATCTGAGAAGATGCTTGACATAATTTTATTTTATTGAATTTGTTGAGGCTTGTTTTGTGTCCTATATTGTGGTCTATCTTTGAACATGTTCCATGTGTACTTGAAAAGAATGTATATTTTGCTTCTTTGGGGTGAAAAGTTTTATATATATATCTACTAAGTTCATTTGATCTAGTGTTGTTCAATGCCTGTATATCCTTGGTGTTTTTTTGCTTCGAACATCTGTCCATTGTTGACAACGAGGTGTTAAAGTCCCCGACTATGAGTGTGTTGTTGTCTATATCCTTCCTGAAGTCTTTCAAAATTTTCCTTACTTATTTGGGTGCTCCTATTTTGATTGCATATATGTTTATAAGGGTTATATCTTTGTGATGGGTTTTTCCCTTAAGTATTATAAAATGTCCTTCCTTATCTCTTTTTATGTCCTTTTCTATGAAATCTGTTTTGTCTAATGTAAGTATTGCTACCCCATTTTTTAAAAATGTCCACTTGATTGGAATACCTTTTTCCATTCCTTCACTTTGAGTGTGTGTCAGTCTTTTGTTTTCAGGTGTGTGTCTTGTAGACAGCACTTCTGTGGTCATGATTTTGTACCCCTTCTGCTACCTTATGTCTTTTAATTGGAGCATTTAATCCATTTACGTTTATGGTTATTATTGTTAGCTATTTATTCATTTCCCTTTGTACTTGTGTTCATCTCCTTCTCTTTTTTTTTCTTCTTTTTCTTAAAGCATTCCCTTTAGCATTTCTTGCAATGCTGGTTTGGTGGAGGTGTATTCTTTTAGTCCTTCTTAGTTTGAGAAACTTCTTATTTAACCTTCCATTTTGAATGAGAGCTTTGCTGGTTAGAGTATTCTTGGTTGTAGGTCTTTCTTTTTCATTGCTTGGAATATTTTTTGCCATTTCCTCCTGGCTTGTAGTGTTTCTATTGAGAAGTCAGTTGATAGCCTTATCTGAGCTCCCTTGTATGTTATTTGCTGTTTTTCTATTGCTGCTTTTAGAATTCTCACTTTGTCTTTGAATGTTGCCATTTTAATTATGATGTGCCTTGGAGTAGGCCTTTTTGTGTTCATCTTCATTGGTTCCTTCTGTGCTTCCTGGATTTGCAAGACATTTTCTCTCATCAGGTTAGAAAAATTTTCTGTCATTACTTTTTCAATCATGTTTTCTGTCTCTTTTTTCTCCTCTTCTCCTTATTGTATTCTTATGATTCTAATATTTAGTTCATGTTGTCCTGCAGTTCTCTTAAACACTCTTCTTTTTTTTTTTTTAAGCTTTTTTCATTTTTGTTGTACAGTCTGGGAAATTATTTCTACGTTTTCCTCTAACTCACTGATCCAATCCTTTGCTTCCTTTAGCCTGCTTTTGATTGATTCCGCTGTGTTCTTCAGTTCAGAAATTGCATTCTTCATTTCTTCCTGGTTCTTATCAATAGTTTTTATGTCCTTTTTTATGCTGGTGTAGTTCTCCATAAGTTCCTCATAGTTTCCCTGAAATTATTTGTAGTTTCCTTATAGTTGTTGGTAATTTCCATGGAGTTTGTCATAGTTTCCTTTGTGACTGTCAAGTACATTGAGCTTATTTATAGCCATTCTTTTGAATTCTATGTATGATAGTTGGATTATGTCTATTCCATCTATCTCTTTTTCTGGGGATTCCTCTTTTACTTTCATTGGGAGGTTGTTTCCATGTCTCCCTATATTGAATTCTTCTTTTTGTTTTTGGTATTATATTTGTCTGCTTTGATTTTCCGCTTTCATGATATGACATTCTTTATAGGAGACCTGGGGGATTCAGTGATGTAGTCTCTTTGATCTTCTGAGCCTGATGCTCTTGTGTTACCCTTTATGCCATTTTTAAAACTGTCTAGTTGTATTTCAGTTAATATTTGGTTGATCCTTCCCTCTGGCTAGTTGATTGAGGGTAACTCTGCCCGCCTTGTCTTGAGTTCTCTTGTGGAGATGCTCTTAAAACATAAACACACAACCCAGGCAAGAAACACACATTCTCAAAAATATTGCCCACCCACAATCCCACTATTGGCAGCAAATGAGCCAGTATTAATATAAATGTAAAGAAGTTAAGGCTATTATCATATCGGAGAAACAGATAAGAGATGTTTTAAAAGAAAGAAAGTTGATTTTTGAGAGGAAAGATGATGGAATAATAATAGTAGCTAGTAGGGTAAAGGCTATGTGAGACAGCAAGTAATATTTACATTGTATGTTTTAAGAAGAAGGGGAAAATGCAGAATAAATTGAGAAAGTAGAAGTGTATAGTATTAGGTTTATATATCAGTTATATGTTATATATTTAATGTGAAAGGGAGGAGAAACAAAATAGACAAACAAACAAAAATTAAAGAAGGAGAGGAGGTATAGACGTTAGGAAACAGACTAAAGAAGAGTTTAAAAAATAGAAAGAAAGAGAAAAAATAAAGAGAGAAGGAAAAGAAAGGGAAGAGGAGAAAAAAAAGAAAGGAGAGAAAAGGGAAGGAAAAGAAAAAGGGAAAAAAAGACAGAAAGAGTTTTTACTCAGTTCAATTTTGTGGTGCAGTCTTCTGTTTTCTGGATCTGCCCCTGGTCAAAATTCCATGGGTTTCAAATCTTTTCTGGTTGGCTGGGTAGGTGGCTGTGGGGAGGACCAGCTTGATTCTGGGGTTGCTAGTCTCTTACTCCTGGGCTTGCTGCCACTCTCCTGCAGGCTGCATTTAGTTGAGTCCCCTCCAGCAGCACCCTCAGCCTTCCTCAGGCTTATCTAGCAACATTGTTCTGCTGGTGGGCCAGCACGCGCATGCCAGTAATCTCTGCTCTGTCTCCAGTCCTGTCTCTATTCCCAAACTACTGCATCTGTTGCATCACTGCCTATATGCCTGCGCATGCCACCTGCTCACCTGGGGTCCCCACGGAGACGGCAGTTCCGCCACAGATTTCCTGTATGGGCCCCTCTCCATGGCTCGGAACTGCCCCTTTATTTGGTAGGGCCCTGGAGCAATCGCCCAAAGCGCCGGGGCGTACGTCACCTGCCCACCTGGGGTCCCCACCGAGTCTGCAGTTCCACTGCAGCTTTCCCGTAAGGGCTCCTCTCTGTTGCTCAAATTTGCCCCTTTGCTTAGTGGGTCCCTTGCGTAAGCACTGCAAGCACCCAGAGTGCAGCTTTTAGTCCCGAGTTGCATCCAAGGGGGTCCCCACCTAGACTCATTTCATTCAGTTTCTCCCAGTCTGGGTTGTTCACTGTCCTGCCATGCCTCCATCCTTTTCAGCCAAACCTTCTTGCTGACTCCCTGCAAGATTTTGTTGGTCGGTGTGTCCCTGGCAGTGGAAGCCTCCAAGCAGCTCCTGGCTACAAAGCCGGTCAGCAGCTGACCCCCTTGGGTGCGGTATGGTAGACGCGCTGGTCTGGGAAGCCCAGCGACTCAGCCTGGGGTGTGTGGCTGAATGTTGCACGATCCTTCACACTGCTCCCACACTCCCTTCCCTGTTCATACTGTCTGAAATCTGCACTCACTCACTCATCTTCATGTTTGCACTCCAAGTCCTTCCGTGTTGGGAGCGAGCAGAAAACACCAATACCTACTCTGCCACCATCTTCTATCACTCCTTGTTTAAATAATTTTTAAAAGTACTTACAGATTTAATAAAATTTCTATTGCATATAAAATATAAAATGTACTAGATGACTATTTTGTCAAAAATTTAAAGATGCTCTGATTACGGAGACATCAAAAAGGAGCTAAGGAGAGATCCAAAATGGCAGAAAAATAAATGGAAGCTACACTAACCTCCTCGAGGACCAGTCTGAATTTACAGCTTAATTGTGGAGAAAGCATCTGGAATAACCAACCAAACACTAGCTGGAGAGAAGTCTTATAACCAAAGAGAGACAAAAAAGGCTGCTTCATTACAATGTAACCAGTAGGAACTGTGGGGATGCAAAAGGGCTGGCTGAGCTCCCATGGGTGGCAGCTGAAGGGACTGAGAAACAGCTGAGCAACTGGGAGTTCCCACTGAGAACGGCAGGTTCTAAACACCCAGATGGGCCTCTCAGCTTACAACAACAGAGCAGAAAGTAAAAGAGTACCCAGCTGTGAAAAGCGAAAAGCCACAGGGTTTCTTGCTAGCCTGGGAAAAAAAGCTCGGGAAAAAGAGCTCTTAAGCAGATCACGTACAAAAATATTTTGGAACCCACTGACCCTGGGCTCAAGGAGAGGGAAAACAGACAGGACTAGAGATGCTTAGGGATAATTTGGGGTGGTGGTTTTGAGGAGAGAACTGGGGGAGCAGCCGACCGGTTCCCAGTGCTGACTCATTCACCATACTGCAGGCAGACCATTCCCTTCCAAGTAGCATCAGCCTGAGAGGAAGCAAAAACCACACTCTCAGTCCTTAAGCCTGACATCTGATCAAAGATTGAATAGATTAACAACTAAAGGAGAAAGAAAAAGGCATTAGATCTCTGGTAGTCTCTAACAAGCTGCCTAAACCCAGACTGGTACAATATCCGGCGCCACCAGGGGCAGATCCAGGAAGTGTAGATCAATCTAAGAAGCAGCAACAAAGAAGAAGAGTCACAAAAGTGGGGAGAGAGAGAAACAAGCCTCCAGCAAAAAGAAAGAAAGAATCCCCAGAAACAGTGCTAAATGAAATAGAGGGAAGCAAACTATCAGATATGGAATTGAAAAGAGGGATTATAGGGAAGCTCAATGACATCAGCGAGCTCAAAGAAAACTACAAAGAACTCCAGAAGAACTACAAAGAACTCATTGAGAATTACACCAGCATGAAAAAGGACATAGAAGCTATCAATAAGAGCCAGGAGAAAATGAAGAATACAATTTCCGTATTAAAGAATACAGCAGAAGGAATTAAAAGCATACAAGAAGAAGCAGAATATCGGATCAGAGATCTGGAGGACAATGTAGAAAAAAAATTCCCAGACAGTGCAACAAAATGAAAAAGTGAAGAGGTTTTAAGACAACTGCAGGACAATGTGAAATGTGATAATATCCATATCATAGAAATTCCAGAAGGAAAAGAAGAGGAGCAAAGGATAGAAAACCTCTTTGAAAAACTAATGACAGAAAACTTCCTTAACTTCATGAGAGAGTCACACAAGTCCAGGAAACATAGAGGGTCCCATGAAGATGAACCCCAACAGAACCATTTCAAGACACATCATAGTTAAAATAGCAACATTCAAAGACAAAGAGAGAATCCTAAAAGCAGCAAGGGAGAAACAACTAATAACATACAAGGGAGCTCCAATAAGGCTATCATCAGATTTCTAAGCAGAAACACTACAAGCCGGAAGGAAATGGCAAAAAATATTTCAAGCAATGAAAAACAAAGGCCTAAAACCAAGAATACTCTATCCAGCAAGGCTATCGCTCAAAACAGAAGGTGAAATAAGGAGTTTCCAATACAAAAGAAGGCTAGAAGAATACATCTCCACCAAACCAGCATTGCAAGAGATGCTAAAGGGTCTGCTTTAAGAAGATGAAAAAACAAAGAGAGACATAGAGGAACACAAGTACAAAGGGGGAAAATGACAATGAATAAGTACCTATTGAAAAATAACCTTAAATATAAATGGATTAAAAACACAAATCAAAAGACATAGGGTAGCTAAAAGGATTAGAAAGCATGACCCACATATATGCTGTCTACAAGACACAAACAAGAACAAATGATCTACACAGACTGAAAGTGAAGGGATGGAAAAATGTATTTCAAGAAAATGAACATGAAAAACAAACAAACCTGGGATAGCAATATTACATCAGACAAAACAGATTTCATAGCAAAGTCCATAAAGAGATCCAAAAAAAAAATTTTATAATACTTAAGGAAAAAATCAATGAAGAAGATATAACCCTTGTGAACATATATGCACCCAAGATAGGAGCACCCAAATATGTATGGAAAATTTTGAAAGACTTCAAGAAGGATATAGACAACAACACACTCATAGAAGGGGACTTTAACACCCCATTGTCAACAATGGACAGATCTTCGAAGAAAATAAACACGAGAGATAATAGGGCATTGAACAACACTCAGGATCAAATGGACTTAGTTGATATATAGAGAACTTTTCACCCCAAAGAAGCAAAATATACATTCTTCTCAGGTGCACATGGAACATTTTCAAAGATAGACCACTTGGTAGGACAGAAAATAAACCTCAACAACTTTTAAAAAATTAAAATTACATCAATCATCTTCTAAGTTCAAATGCATTGAAAGTGAAAATGAACCTCAAGAAAAAAACTCAAAGACATTCAAACTCTTGGATAATGAATAACCACATGCTATTAAATAATGAGTGGGTTAACAATGACATCAAGGAAGAAATCAAGAAGTTTCTGGAAACAAATGATAATGAACACACAACAATCCAAAACCTATAGGATACAGCGAAAGCAGTCCTGAGAGGAAAGTTCAAAGCAATACAGGCCTACCTAAAAAGGAGAGAAGAATCTCTAATAAAAAATCTAACCCTACTGCTACAAGAACTAGAGGAAGAACAACAAGGAAAGCCCAGTACGAGCACAAGAAAGAAAATCATCAAGACCAGAGAGCATTAGATCACCAAGAGACTAAATAAACAATTCAAAAGATCAACAAAAGTAGGAGTTGGTTCTTTGAAAAGATAAACAAAATTGACAAGCCTTTAACCAGGCTCATCAAGAAAAAAGAGAGAGACCCAAATAAATAAAATGAAAAATGAAAGAGAAGAAATCACAACCGATAGCACAGAAATACAAAATATTATAAGAAATTATTGCAAACAATAGTATCACAAGAAATTTGACAACCTAGATGAAATGTAAAAATTTGTGGAAACATACAATCTTTCAAAACTGAATAAAGAAGAAGCTGAAAGCCTGAACAGACCAATAACAACCAGTGAAATTGAAGCAGTAATTTAAAAACTTCCAACACACAAAAGCCCTGGACCGAATGTCCTCAAGTTGAATTTTACAAAACATTTAGGAAAGAATAAACTCCTATCCTTCTCAAACTATTCCAAAATTCTGAGAAGAGTGAAGAATCCCAAACTCTTTCTATGAAGCCAGTATTACTCTAATTCCAAAACCAGGTCAAGACACAACAAAGAAAGAAAACTACAGGCCAATATCACTCATAAATGTAGATGCTAAAATCCTCAACAAAATATTGGAAACTGGATCCAGAAACACATTAGAAAGATCATACACCACGAGCAAGTGGGATTCACCATAGGGATGCAAGGATGGTTTAATATTTGCAAATCAATAAACATAATACACCACATCAAAAAAAATTAGAGACCAAAATCAGAAAATCATATGAATAGATGAAGAAAAAGCATTAGATAAAGTACAACACCCATTTATGATGAAAACACTCAGCAAAATGGGAATAGGGGGCGCATACCTCAACATAATAAAGGCCATATAGGAGACACCTGAAGGCAACCTCATACTCAATGGGCAAAAACTTAGAGCATTGCCACTGAGGTCAGGAACAAGACAAGGATGTGTACGCTCTCCGCTCCTATTTAACATAGTCTTGGAAGTTCTAGCCACAGCAATCAGACAAGAAAGAGAAATTAAAGGCATCCGAATTGAAAAAGGGGCAGTAATTCATCATTATTTGCAGATGACATGATGGTGTACACAGAAAACCTTATAGACTTCACTAAAAAACTACTCAATCTAATAAGTGAATTTGGCAAAAGAGCAAGGTACAAAGTCAATATTCAGAATTCAAAGGCGTTTCTGTTGTTGGCAGCCGTCCATCTCGAGAGATGATGGTGTAGCTTCTTAAGAGTCTATCTGCACCGCCGAGAATGGTTGTGCAGTCCAACTCGGGAGTGACACGGTATCTGTATCCTCCCATGTTGAATCGACATCTTGCGATGACGCTGGAGTGCCCTCTCCAGTGAAGCTGAAGCTACAGAGCCTTGAGAGACGATGGTATAGCTTCTTAAGAGTCTATCTGCACCGCCGAGAATGGCTGTGCAGTCCGACTCAGGAGTGACACGGTATCTGTCTCCTCCCGTGTTGAATCGACATCTTGCGATGATGCTGGAGTGTCCTCTCCAGTGAAGCTGAAGCTACAGAGCCTGGGCAGGATGATATGGAGGGTCTGCTGTTGCCCATGCAGCAGACCCCGCCTCTCTTCGCAGCTGAAGGATCCAAGGGAAAGACGGAGTCTATACAGCTTGGCTTCAGGTGCGCCGCAGGAGTTGCCGGTGTTGACTACAATGTCAAACTGCCTTAGGGACTCCGGCTCCAGATTTTCTGTTGGGGTTTACTCCCTTAGCCTTTCCCCTGAAGAGGTATGCCGCAAGGCAGCGGAGGTTTTTTGGAATCAGAGTTTTCCTTCTCTGATGTGCCCTGACTGGAAGATCGAACCAGCGACACTTAGCTCGCAGGCCGACGCTCAATCCACTGAGCCAAACCAGCCAGGGTGAAAGGCATTTCTGTACACCAACAATAAAATATCAGAGATAGAAGCTAGAAGAAATATCCCATTTACCATAGCAACAAGAAAAATAAATTACCTAGGAATAAACTTAACCAATGAGGTAAAAGACCTATACTCAGAAAACTACATAACACTGAAGAAAGAAATTAAGGAAGATACAAATAAATGAAATCACATACCATATTCATGGATGGGAAGAATCACCATCATTAAAATGTCCATACTACCCAAAGCAATTTATAGATTCAATGCAATCCCTATTAAAATACCAATGACATATTTCACAGACCTAGAACAAATTCTTTAAAAATTTATATGGAACCAAAAAAAAAAAAAAAAAAAGCTGCCAGGCTGGGTGGGACCGCGGGTGAGTGTGGGGCTGGCAGCTGAGCATGGGGAGCTTCTATTCCATTTCCTGATTTGTAAGAGCAAGGTCTTCGGCCTTTTGGAACTGAGTCCACTGCTGAGGCCGATTGCCCTCCTCCAGGAAGTGAAAGTGGGAGGAGAGAAGCGAAGGTGAGAGGAGGAGCAGTGGAGGCCCCACAGCCCCAGCCAAGCTCCTCCGGAAGCAGACCACCCTTCTTTCCGGAGTTTTCGGGCACTCTGGGCTGAGTTGCCGAGCGAGCAGAAGGAGGGCTTTGGTCTTATTGTGAATTTTTAAATGTCATCATCACAATGTTATTTATTTAAATGTAATTATTTTGGTATTTAATTTTTTGTTTTTAAAGAGAGGAAAAGCCCTGTATTTTCCTGGTGGGATGAAGCAGATCAGAATTGTATATTTAGGCAACTTTAAAACATTTATTATTTACATAAAGACCAAATATTATAAATTTGTTCTAAGTATTGTGTGTTGATCCAAAGCCTGGAGCTGTTGCAATGTCTCTGCAGATGATGCGTATGGAAATTATGAAATTACTGCACAGCAGCTGGATTTATAACTCAGCCATTTAAAAAATAAAATGAAACCATAAAAAAAAAATCTTGTGCTCGCTTTGGCAGCACATATACTAAAATTGGAACGATACAGAGAAGATTACATGGTCCCTGTGCAAAGATGACATGCAAATTCATGAAGCGTTCCACATTTTGGGGGAGTAAAGGGGAAAAAATTGGAAATAATGTAACAATATAATCAAGAAAATACACTTAAAAATAAAAATAATAAAATAAATAAAATAAAAAATCTTGAGAAAGAACACAATAGGAGGAATCACAATACCTGATATGAAAGTATAACTACAAGGCCACGGTAATCAAAGCAGTCTGGTACTGGCATAAGAACAGACATATAGATCAATGGAACAGAATAAAGAACCCAGAAGTAAACCCAGGTCTATATGGTCAACTAATGTTTGAGAAAGCGGGAAGGAACATAAAATGGAGTAAAAAGAGCCTCTTCAGCAAATGCTGTTGGAAGAAGTGGACAGGGACATGCAAAAAAATGAAACTAGACCACCAACTTACATCATACACCAGAATAAACTCAAGATGGATCAAAGACTTAAATGTAAGCTGTGGCACCATAAAAGTCCTAGAGAAAACATAGACAGGAAAATTTCAGATATCCTAGGTAGCAATATTTTTACTGATATATCTCCTAAAGGAAGGAAAATAAAGGAAAGAATAGACAAATGGGACGGCATCCAACTAAAGAGATTGTGCTCCGCAGAAGAAAACATCAGCAAGATGAAAAGAGAATCAAACACATGGGAAACTATATTTGCCAATGATACCTCAGACAAGGGATTGACCTCCAAAATATACAAAGAAATTACACGACTCAACACCAAGAAGACAGACAGCCCAATTCAAAAACGGGCAAAGGACCTGAAAAAAACACTTTTCCAAAGAGGACATACGGAGGGTCCATGAACATATGAAAGAATGCCCAACATCACTAGCCAACAGAGAAATGCAAATAAAAACCACAATGAGATACCCCCTCACACTAGTCAGAATGGCCATCATTAACAAATCAACAAACAACTTGTGCTGGCGAGGGTGCGGAGAAAAGGGAACCTGACGCACTGATGATGGAAATGCAGATTGGTCCAGCCACTATGGAAAACAATGTGGAATTTCCTCAAAAAACTAAAAAGGGAACTGCTTTTTGAACCAACAATTCCATTGCTGGGATTATATCTGAAAGATGCTGAAACACCAATTTAAAAGAAGCTATGCACCCCTCTGTTTATAGCAACACTATTTACAATAGCCAAGTGCTAGAAACAACCTAAGTGCCCATCTGTAGATGAGTGGATCAAAATACTGTGGTACATTTACTCAATGGAGTACTATGAAGCAGAATAAAGAAGGAACTTCTACCATTTGCAACAACATGGATGGAACTAGAGAGAATTATGCTTAGCGAAATAGGCCAGGCAATGAAAGAAAAATACCTTATGCTATCACCTATTACAGGAGACTAATGATCAACACAAACAAATGAGCAAAATTGAACCAGAGGTATGTAAACAATGAGTAGACTAAGAGTGACAAGGGGTAAAGCGGGAGAGGGAAGGGGGTAAGAATGGGTGGGGTCTAGTAAAAAAATATGTATAAATGACCTATTAACATGGACAACAGGGTGGGGACCGACAGTGGAGAAGGGGTAGGCAGGGTGCTGGGAAGCAATTGGGGAAAAAATGGGACAACTGTAATAGAAAAACAAACGAACAAAAATTTTTAATGTAGGAAAAAATATATATAAAGAATTAAAATACGATATCAGTGAACATTAGAAGGACAAGGATTTTCCTTCACACTGTATATTTTTCTCCATACCTGATTCCTCCAGAATTTGTCATTCTCAAGAAGTAAATAATGACATAAGGTTCTTTGCATGAGACTAATAAGACCAGTTGTTAATAGAGGTTTTGTTGACCAAGACTTTGACTGGAATCTCATGCCTAAAGGAGACATGCTTGGGCTCTGGTTGTTACTAAAAAGCCCTGAGGTACTAGGATTGACTTTCAAAGGTAATGACAGCCCATGAGAAAAAAGACCTGGTACTTTGGTTGGTTGTGAGGTCCATGGCAACCTCTCCAGGGAAGGAACAAAGGTTGCTTTCCTGAAAGATGGATAAAAGGGACCTTCACGCCCAATGAAAACCTGAAGGACTTGGAAAAGACAGGTTTTTACAGGCAAGGCTGAATGGCAGGTATGTGGCTCAGCTTCTGTGCCCTGAAGGGCAGACTTAAGGTTACCCTAAATGCTCCTTTTATAAGTTCCAGCAAAGTAGACTTAAAGATCATAAGTGATCATTTACTGCTTTGTTGTGTTTATGCAAACAAACAAATTAAAACTGGACTTAATGCAGTCCCTTTAATGAAAAGGAGGGTAATCTTTAGGAGGAAAATCTTGATTCAAGGAATATCACAATGCTCAGTGGTAGACTATAAAGTACTGTAGCTAACTGTATCTTAAGTTTCTTGTCATTTAAAGTTTCTTTTCATTTGAAAGTTAAACTAGGTCTGTGGCATCATCAAAGATGCTTAATTTACAGGCAAGAAGAATGTCAAATGCCCTGCAATTTTATGTCTTTTCAGTAAGATGTCTTACAGATTTAGAGACTGATTTGTGGATTATATTGCATAAATTAGCATGTGTTTTCTGTTTACAAAGAGCATAAGCCTATGATCTCATTACTTGAGTGATTATCTGTATGTATAGGCCTCACTTAATCCTGTCTGCATTGCTGCCTCCCTAGACTCAATGGTTTGGCTGAACTAAGTGGCTGGGTTGGTGAAGTATGGGGTGGTCTGTGAGCTTTACTTTAAAACTGGTTTCTCTTTTCTATCCTAATGGCTTGGACAGAAAGGGCCCAGAGATCTGAGAGGGAGGAAACCTAAAATATTTCCCTCAGCCCAAACTAAGTATAGTGGGCAAAAGTGTTTTGAACAAGTGTGACATGACTTGCACACTTTCCTCCAAAGAAGCCCTTTTTTTTTTCCTTAACATGGGACATTGTAAAATTAATACCTGCCTTTTGTCATCTAGTGGTTATGGATTAAATGATGCCTTTTAACTCTGTTGCCAAATCTGTTGCCCCCAGAATAAAACAAGAATGCCAGCCTGTTAAGCCAAGCATGCCATTGTCCAGGGACAGCCAAGTGACCAGGAATCTGCAAGATCCTTCCCCGTGTGAGAAGGCCACTCTCCCCTCCACACTCCCAATCTTATTAGGGATTTCTGGACCCAAGGGTAGGTAGGATGACGACCATGTCCAGCTTGAAGCAGCTAGAGGAGCACAAGACTTTCACCCATTGTCTTCTGTAAAATTATAAAGGGTCTTAAGTCTGAGAGGGAGGGATTGTTATAGAAAAATAATTAATTTATTAATTATTTTTAAAAAATAGAATAATATAGGAAAGGGTGAATCCAGAGAACTTGTATGCTTTGCCCATGGGCATGGATTGGGGGCATGGGGGATTGCTGTGGGAGAAGGGTGCTGGACAGAGGGGAGCAAAGGGGAAAAAATTGGAACTATTGTAACAATATAATCAACAAAATAAACATTTAAAAAAAGGAGCTAAAATTTGCTAAAGATATTTATGTATCTAAAAACAAAATCAAAATATTAATATATTTCCACATTTTACTACTTCTTTCATTTTTTTCTCCGTGGCAAAATTGTTTTAATATTTTATTAAACATAAAATGTAACCACTATTAACTTGATTATATGCTGAAAATGGTAAAGCTAAAAAAAGTCTTTGAGAGTTATTTTTCTGCCCCTTGATAAGGCTGTACTTAAATTTTTCTAAAGATTAATCTGTTTAAAAAAATAAACTGCAGAAGGTATGTTTTAGAAATAATATAGCATGCACACTAACTATAATCAATATTTATATAAATGTATAATGCAGGTTCTTCAAAATATTCATTTTTCAATGAGTAATACTACTTAACATTGAAAAAATACTGCAATGCATTTTATAGCAGACTTCTGAATAACTTCTTTTATATACTGAAATATTTATGTATACATTAAGATAGCAAAGGTAAAATACCAGTCACATTTTTCCATTTGGGAAACTTTAGTGGTTTTTTTGAGCAGCATGATAAAAATCTCAGTTTTAACAAATAGTGTAAGTTTGTAGTTTATTCCTGGCTCTGTGGCTTTTCCTGTTTAGTTTTAAGCTTACGTGGTTATGTAAGCATTGTTTTTGCTTAAAGGTCAGCCAAGAGTAAAGTTATATCTTTCTGGGGATGAGATATAAACAATGTCTGATCTTGCCCTACAATTTTTCTTAAATCTTTCACAGAGCTGGGTGAAACTCTGCCAGTATTCATAAAAGAAGATTATGTTTAAGAATCTGTATATTATTTTTCAATAAATATTTCAAAATGTCTGCAAACAGGGTTTATAATGGGTATTATATTTCAGGAAACCAGAAGATATCAACTTGAGGAATTAAACATTCATTCTCAATGGTTATATAAACTGTAATTTAAAATAAAATATGTGTAAAGTTCCTTTTCCTTTTGTTTCATTTTCCTGTCACAAGATAATACAGAATAAAATGAAATAATTCCAAACTGAAAGGAGATAAGTAAAATCTAAAAGTGACCTTCAATAATGATGACTACATGTAATTAAAACATCTGAATAGGGGGGAGGGAAGATGGCAGAGGAGTGAGGGAAGGCTGTGCTTTCTAGCTTCCAAGACCTGTCTGTAGTTTGGACTAATTGCAGACAGAACATCTCAGTTAACATCTGGACAGTGGCAGGAGTCAAGCCTTGGCACTGCTGGATCAGAAAAGACCATCTGGGAATGACCTGTTTGGTGAAGGTAGCGGAGGAGAAAGGGCTGAGACGGAATTTCTGACTGGGTTGGCTTCCCGAGAAGTGGCTGGAAGTACACAAAGACTTTTTAGTGACCACAAGCTTCCCTAGAGATGAATCAGGAAGAGAGCAGGGCTCTGCCTGCTGGCAGAGCAAGGGGCAGGCCAGGTGGCATCTGGCGCCGAGAGGTATGAAACAGCATACTGCTGTGTAAGTAAGAATGTGTTTTTTCTTTTCCTTTTTCTATTTTGTCTTTTGCGGAGTGGGGAGGAGAGGTTAGGGGTGGGATGAGATTCTTGAGGAGCGCAGGTGCAGAAGTGCACTCGCCCACTCCCCAACCCTCCCCCTGTGTCGCTTGAGCCAGTCCGCTGGCCCAGGCATGCAACCAACTTGCTGGCCGCCATGTCCAGGTGTCCCTCAGTTCCACCCCAAAAGGCATAAAATCAACATGCCAGAGGACAGGCACAGTCGCCCACTTCCACAGTGCTCAGGTGCCCGTGGCCCTAACCCAATGGGCACAAAATCAACCTGCTGGGCACACAGGCGACTATGTGCAGGCACCCCTGGCCTGCCCCAATAGGCACCAAACCAATGCGCCGGCCACTTGCCCAGGTGCTACTGGCGCATGCCCAAGTAGGCACAGGAACAGTGGGTGGCTACAGCTCACAGACACCCACCTCCACCATGCATAGGTGTCCGTGGCCCCACCCCAAGGGGTGAAAAACCAACTCCCCAGGCACAGCTTAGCAGGCATGAGTCTAGCACACAGGCCATCATGTGCGCTCATGCAAGCACTCCGGCTGGCTCCAACAGGCGCCAAACAAACACACCGGCCACTGCGCTCGGGTGTCACCCGGGTGTGCGACCCAGTGGGTGCGAAACTAGCATGCTCAATGCCACATGCAGGCACACATCGCTGCCGCCGTGCCCAGGAACCTCTGGCCCACCTCAATAGGCGCCACCCCAGTGAGCATGAAACAAACGAGCGACCCAACCCAATAGGCTCACAACAAACCTGCCCATTGGCCACCCCCTCTGCTGGAACAGGAGAGCAACCAGTCTCCCTTTGACCCACCCACACTGGTACGCAATGGGTCAACCCACCCCTGGCCTTCATGAGGAAAGGCATTCACCTCTGGCTGAGGACAAAGAACAGTGAAATAAACTAGAGGCACTTTGTAATAAGTTTTGAGTGCTGGCCCTTCAGAAAGAGCTGGGAGAGCAGCAGACTAGGTCCTAGTACAGAAGCATCCCAAGTGCTATGGGAGAAATCACTTAAGCAGACTGCTCCCCTCCAAGTGACATCAACTGGAGACAGCAGCTCAACAACTGTATACAAGAAATTCACACCATAAAGGCAGAAAATAAAAGCATATCAATCTAAGAAACAGAAACAAGACCAGTGCCCAAAATGAGGAGGCAGAATAACACCCCACCAAACAGAAACAACACTCCATCAAAAATAAAGGAGGAATTCCCAGAAGGAAGGATAGATGGCATAGAAGTGAGCAAGCTATCAGCCATGGAATTAAAAACAATAGTAATGAGGAAGCTCATGAACTCAACAATCTCAAAGAATAATATCACAAACTCCAGGGGAGCTATAAAGAGCTCCAGGGAAGCTATAAGGAACTTACTGAAAAATACACCAGCATAAGAAAAGAAATATAAACTATCGACAAGAACCAGGAAGAAATGAAGAATATAATTTCTGAACTGAAGAACTCAGTAGAAACAATCAAAAACAGACTAAATGAAGCAGAGGACCTGATCAGTGAGTTAGAAGACAACGTAGAAAAAAAATCCCAAACAATACAACAAAATGAAAAAAGAGTGAAACACAGTGAAAGAGGCTTTAAGAGAATTGCAGGACAACATGAGACAAAACAATATTCGAATCATTGGGATAAAAGAAGGAGAAGAAGAAAAACAAGGGATACAAACCCTGATTGAAAAAGTCATGACAGAAAAATTTCCTAACTTGATGAGAGAAAAGGTTATGCACGTCCAGGAAGCACAGAGGGTCCCAATGAATCCAAAAGAAGCCAAAAATGCCTAGTCCAAGGCACATATAATTAAAATGTCAACATTCAAACACGAAGCAAGAATCCTAAAAACAGTAAGAGAAAAACAGCAAATAGCATACAACGGAGCTCCGATCAGGCTATCAACTGATTTCTCAACAGAAACACTACAAGCCAGAAGGGAATGGCAAAAAATATTCAAAGCAATGAAAAACAAAAGCCTACAACCAAGAATACTTTACCCAGCAAGGCTCTCATTCAAAATGGAAGGTAAAATAAAGAGTTTCCCAGACAAAGGAAGACTAAAAGAATCCACCTCCAACAAACCAGCTTTGTATGAGATGCTAAAGGGAATGCTGTAAGAAAAAGAAAAAAAAGAGAGAGGGAGAGGAACACAGAAACGCAAGGAAATGAATAAATATTTGTCAATAATAACCTTAAATGTAAATGGATTAAATGCTCCAATCAAAAGACATAGGGTAGCAGATTGGATATGAAAACATGACCCACATATATGCTGTCTACAAGGGACATAGCTCAAAACAAAAGATCTACACTGACTGAAAGTTAAGGGATGGAAATACTATTCCAGCAAATGGACCTAAAAAAAAAGCTGGGATAGCAATACTTTTATATCAGACAAAACAGATTTCACAGCAAAGGCCATAAAAAGAGACAAAGAAGGCCATTTTATAATACTTAAGAAAACAATCCATCGGGATGATATAACCCTCATAAACATATATGCACCCAACATAGGTGCACCAAAATATATTAAAAAATTATTGGAAAACTACAAAAAATATATCAACAGCAACACACTCACAATAGGGGACTTTAATGTCCCATTGTCAACAATAGACAGACCTTCGAAGCAAAGAAATACCAAGTATATTGAGGCATTGAACAACACTCTACACAAAATGGACTTAATTGATATATATATATATATAGAAATTTTCACCCCAGAGCAGCAAAATATACATTCTTTTCAAATGTACATGGGACATTTTCAAAGATATACCACTTGGTGGGGCACAAAACAAGCCTCAACAAATTCAAGAAAATTGAAATTACATCTATCATCTTCTCAGATCACAATGCCCTGAAACTAGAAATGAACCTCAAGGAAAAAACTCAAAAACATCCAAACTCATGGAGAATGAATAACACGCTATTAAATAATGAATGGGTGAAAATGACATCAAGGAAGAAATCAAAAAGTTTCTTGAAACAAATGATAATGAACACACAACAGTCGAAAACCTATAGGATACAGCAAAAGCAGTCCTGAGAGGAAAGTTCATAGCAATACAGGCCTACCTAAAAAGGAGAGAAGAATCTCTAATAAAAAATCTTACCCTACAACTAAAAGAACTAAAAAAACAACAGCAAACAAAGCCCAGAATGAGTAGAATGAAGGGAATCATCAAAATCAGAGCAGAATTAAATGCCATAGAGACTAAACAAAGAATTCAAAAGATCAACAAAAGTAGGAGCTGGTTCTTTAAAAAGGTAAACAAAATTGACAAGCCTTTAACCAGGCTCATCAAGAAGAAAATAGAGAGAACCCAAATAAACAAAATCAGAAACGAAAAAGGAGATATCACGACTGATATCACAGAAATACAAAGGATTGTAAGAAATTACTACAAACAACTATATGGCAAGAAATTTGACAACCTAGATGAAATGGAAAAATTTCTAGAAACATATAATCTTCGAAAAGTAAATAAAGAAGAATCAGAAAGCCAGAACAGACTGATAATAAAGAGTGAAATTGAAACAGTAATCAAAAAACTCCTGGTACACAAAAGCCCTGGACCAGATGGCTTCACAGGCGAATTATACAAAACATTTAGGGAAGAACTAACACCTACTCTTCTCAAACTATTCAAAAAAATCCAAGAAAAGGGAAAACCCCCAAACTCTTTCTATGAAGCCAGTATTACCCTAATTCCAAAACCAGGTCAAGACACAACAAAGAAAGAAAACTAGAAGAAACAAGATGGTGGAAGAGTAAGTGGAAGCTACACTAACCTCCTCCCAGGACCAATCTGGATTTACAGCTTAATTTTGGAGAAATCATCTGTAATAACCAACCGAACACTAGCTGGAGAGAAGTCTTATAACCACGGAGAGACAGAAAAGGCTGCTACATCACAACGTGACTGGTAGGGAGTGTGGAGACGCAGAAGGGCAGGCTGGGCTCACACAGGTGGCAGCTGAACGGACTGAGAAACAGCTCAGCAGCCGGGGGTTCCCCCTGAGAAGGGCAGGGTCTAACCCCCCAGCTGAGTTTCCTAGCCTACAGCAACAGAGTGGAAAGTAAAATAGTATCCAGCTGTGAAAAGCGAAAAGCCACAGGGTTTCTTGCTAGCCGGAGAGAAATAGCTGGAGAAAAAGAGCTATTAAGTGGATCACATACAAAAATATTTTGGTCTCCATTTACCCTGGGCTCGAGCGGAGGGAGGGCAGAGAGGACTGGAGACACTTGGGGAGAGTTTGGTGTGGTGGCTTTGTGGGGAGATCTGGAGGGCCGGCCGGCCGGGTCCCGGTGCTGACTCATCCCCAGTACTGCAGGCAGACCATCCCCCCACCACACACACAAGTGGTGTCAGCCTGAGGGGAAGCAAAAGCCCTGCCTACAAAATTAAGCTGCCACACCCACGGTCCTTAAGCCTGACAGCTAATCACAGATTGGATAGATTAACAACTAAAGAAGTCAGACAAAGGCAGTAGATCCCTGGAAGTCTCCAACAGGCTGCCTAGGCCCAGACTGGTACCGGATCTGATGCCACCAGGGGCAGATCCAAGAAGTGCAGATCATTCTAAGAAGCACCAACAAACAATAGGAGTCACAAAAATGGGGAGACAGAGAAACAACCCAACATCGAAAGGAAAGGTAGAATTCCCACAAAGAGTGCTAAATGAAATAGAGGGGAGCAAACTATCAGATATGGAAGTCAAAACATGGATGATGGAGAAGCTCAATGAGCTCAGCAGCAACTACAAGGAACTCCAGAAAAACAACAAGGAACTTACTGATTATTACACCAACATGAAAAAGGACATGGAAGCTATCAATAAGAGCCAGGAGGAAATGAAGAATACAATCTCTGAATTGAAGAACACAGTAAAAGGAATTAAAAGCAGGCTAGAAGAAGCAGAAGATCGTATCAGCGAGCTGGAAGACAATGTAGACAAAAACTCCCAAACAGTGCAACAAAATGAATAAAAACTGAACAAGACTGAAGAGACTCTAAGACAGCTGCAGGAAAACATGAAACGTAATAATATACATATCATAGGAATTCCAGAAGGAGAAGAAGAAGAGCAAGGGATAGAAAACCTCTTTGAAAAACTAATGACAGAAAACTTCCCTAACATGAGGAGAGAAAGAGTCACGCAAGTCCAGGAAGCACAGAGGGTCCCTATGAAGATAAACCCCAACAGGCCCACTTCAAGACACATCATAATTAAAATGGCAACATTCAAAGACAAAGAGAGAATCCTAAAAGCAGCAGGAGAGAAACAACTAATAACATACAAGGGAGCTCCAATAAGGCTATCATCAGATTTCTCAGCAGAAACACTACAAGTCAGAAGGGAATGGCAAAAAATATTCCAAGCAATGAAAAACAGATATCTACAACCAAAAATATTCTACCCAGCAAGACTCTCATTCAAAATGGAAGGAGAAATAAGGAGTTTCCAAGACAAAAGAAGGCTAAAAGAATACATCTCCACCAAACCAGCATTGCAAGAGATGCTAAAGGGTCTGCTTTAAGAAGATGAAGAAACAGAGAGAGACAGAGAGGAACACGAGTACAAAGGGGGAAAATAACAATGAATAAGTACTGAAAGAAAGAAGGAACTTCTACCGTTTGCAACAACATGGATGGAACTAGAGAGAATTATGCTTAATGAAATAAGCCAGGCAACAACAACAACAACAAAAACCTTATGCTATCACCTGTTACAGGAAACTAATGAACAACAAACAAATGAGCAAAATTGAACCAGAGGTATGTAAACAAGGAATAAACTAACAGTAACAATGGGGGGAGGGAGCAAAGGGGTTAAGAAGAAGAAGGGTCTAGTCAAATAACATGTATAAATGACCCACGGACATAGACAACTGAGTGGGGACTGAATGTGGGAGAAGGGAGGGACAGGGTGCAGGGAAGCAAGAGGGGGGAAAAATTGGGACAACTGTAACGGAAAGAAAAAATTTTTAGTGGGGGAAAAAATGAAAATATAAAGAATGGAAATGCAAGTTCAGTGAATATTATAAGGACAAGAATTTTCCTTCACACTGTATATTTTTCTCCCTATCTTATCCCTCTAGAGTTTGGCATCCTAAAGAAGTAATGATATAAGTTTCTTTGCATAAAACTAATAAGACCAGTTCTTAATAGAGATTTTTTTTTACTATGACTTTGATTGAAATGTCATGCCTAAAGGAGACATGCTTGGGCTCTGGTTGTTATCAAAAAGCCCTGAGGAACTGGGATTGACTTTCAAAGGTAATAAAAACCCACGAGATAAAAGGCCTGGTACCGTGGTTGGATGCACGGTCCATGGCAATCTTTCCAGGGAAGAAATGAAGGTTGTTTTCCTGAAAGATGGCTAAAAGGGACCTTAAGGCACAATGGAAAACCTGAAGGACTTGGAAAAGACAGGTGTTTACAGGCAAGGCTGAATGCCAGGTATGTGGTTTTGCTCCTGTGCCCTGAAGGGCAGACTGAAGGTCACCCTAAATGTTCCTCACATAAGTTCCAGCAAAGCAGAGCTAAAGATTATAAGTGATCATTTTCTGCACTTGTTGTATTTATGCAAATGAACAGGATAAATTAAAAATGGACTTAATGCAATCCCTTTAATGACAAGGAGGATAATCCTAGGGAGAAAAATCATGATTCAAGGAAAATCATAATGCTCCATGGTAGACTATAAAGTAGTGCAGCTAACCATCTTTAAAGTTCCTTTTTCATTTAAAATTTAGTTTCATTTGAAAGTTAAACTATGGCTGTGGTATTATCAAAGATGTTCAATTTACAGGGAAGAAAAATGTCAAATGCCTTGTAACTGGATATCTTTCCGATAATAGAGTCCTACAGATTTAGAGACTTGTATGGAGGTTATGTTACATAAATTAACATGTGTTTTCTGTTTTTAAAGGGCATAAGCCTATGATCTCATTACCCAAGTGATTGTCTGTATGTATAGGCCTCAATTAATCCTGTCTGCAGCGCTGCCTCTGGAGACTGAATGGTTTGGATGAACTAAGTGGCTGGGTTGGTGTAGAATAGGTTGGTCTGTAAGCTTCACTTTAAAACTGGTTTCTCTTTTCTGTCCTAATAGCTTGGACAGAAAGAGCTCAGAGGTCTGAGAGGGGGGAAACCCAAAATATTTTCCTCAGCCCAAACTAAATATAATGGGCAAAAGGGTTTTGGACAGGTGAGATGTACTTGGCACACCTTCCTCCAAAGAGGCCCTTCTTTTTTCCTAATGTGGGACATTGAAAAATTGATACCTGCCTTTTTTCATCTAGTGGTTACAGATTGAATGATGTCTTTAACCCTGTTGCCAAATCTGTTGCCTCCATAATACAAGGATGCGAGCCTGTTAAATCAAGCATGCCATTGTCTGGGGGCAGCCAACCGACCTGGAGTCTGCATGATCCTTCCCCATTGGGGAAAGCCACCCTCTCCTCCACACCCCTACTCTTATTAGGGATTTCTGGACCCAAGGGTAGGTAGGACGACAACCATGTCCAGCTTGAAGCAGCTAGAGGAGCTCAAGACCTTCGCCCATTGTACTTTATAAGATTATAAAGGGTCTTAAGTCTGAGAGGGAGGGATTGTTATTTTTTATTGTTAAACTAATTAATTAATTAATTATTTTTAAAAAAGAAGAAGAAGAATATATGAAACAGTGAGACAGGAGAGCTTGTATGTACAACCCATGGGCATGGACTTGGGGAGGGGTGGTTGTTGGAGGAGGGGTAGTGCTGGGCGGAGGGGAGCAAAGGGGAAAAAATTGGAAGTATTGTAACAATATAATTAATAAAATATACTTTAAAAAAAAAGAAAGAACGAAAACTACAGGCCAATATCGCTGATGAACATAGGTGCTAAAATCCTCAACAGAATATTGGCAAACCGGATCCAGCAACACAATAAAAAAATCTTACATTATGACCAAATGGGATTCATCCCAGGGATGCAAGGGTGGTTAATATTCGCAAATCAACAAATGTAATACACCACATAAACAAAATGAAAGACAAAACCACATGATCATTTCAATAGATGCTGAAAAGGCATTTGATAAAGTAAAACACCCATTTATGATGAAAACACTCAGCAAACTAGAAATAGAGGGAGCATACCTCAATATAATAAAGGCCATATACAAGAAACTCGAAGCCAACATAATACTCAATGGACAGAAACTAAAATTATTCTCCATCAGATCAGGAACAAGACAAGGATGTCCACTCTCTCCACTCCTATTCAACAAAGTGTTGGAAGTTCTAGCCACAGCAATCAGACAAGAAAAAGAAAAAAAAAAGGCATCCAAATTGGAAAAGAAGTAAAACTCACTTTTTCAGATGACTTGATATTATACATAGAAAACCCTATAGACTCCACAAAAAAACTATTTGACCTAATAAGTGAATTTGGCTAAATAGCAGGGTACAAAGCCAATATCGAGAAATTAATGGCATTTATACACACCAACAATAAAATATCAGAGATAGAAACTAGAAAAAAATCCCATTTACTATAGCAACAAGAAAAATAAAGTACCTAGGAATAAATTTAACCAAAGTAGTAAAAAACCTGTACTCAGAAAACTACATAACCCTGAAGAAAGAAATTAAGGAAAATACAAATAAATGGAAGTATATACCATGTTCATGGATGGGAAGAATCAACATCATTAAAATGTCCATACTATGCAAAGCAATTTATAGATTCAATGCAATCCCTATTAAAATACCAGCAACGTATTTCACAGACCTAGAAAAACTACTTCAAAAATATATATGGAACTCTAAAAAGCCCAAATATCCACAGCAACCTTGAGACAGAAGAACGCAATATGAGGAATCACAATACCTGATATCAAACCACACTACAAGTCCACGGTAATCAAAACAGCCTGATACTGGCATAAGAACAGACATATAGATGAATGCAACAGAGTGGAGACCCTAGAAATAAACCTAGGCCTCTATGGTCAACTAATATTTGACAAAGGTGGAAGGAACATAAAATGAAATGAGAAGAGCCTCTTCAACAAATGGTGCTGGGAGAACTTGACAGGGACATGCAAAAAAATGAAACTAGACCACCAACTTAAGCCATACACCAGAATAAACTCAAGATGGATCAGAGACTTATATTTAAGATGTGACATCATACAAATCCTAGGGGAAAACATAGGCAGGAAAATTTCAGATATTCCACATAACAATATTTTCACTGATACATCTTCTAAGGCAAGGGAAATAAAGGGAAGAAGAAACAAATGGGACTACATCAAACTAAAGAGTTTCTGCTCAACAAAAGAAAACCTCAGCAATATGAAAAGGGAACCAACCATATGGAAAAACATATTTGCCAATGATACATCAGACAAGGGTTTGATCTCTAAAATATATAAAGAACTTACACATCTCAACATAAAGAAGACAGACAGTCCAATTAAAAATGGGCAAAGGATCTGAACATTTTTCCAAGGAGGACATACAGAGGGTCCATGGACATATGAAAGAATGCTCAACATCACTCACCATAAGAGAGATGCAAATAAAAACCACAATGGGATACAACCTCACACCAGTCAGAATGGCCATCATCAACAAATCAACAACCAACAAGTGCTGGTGAGGATGTGGAGAAACAGGAACTCTAGTGTACTGTTGGTGGGAATGCAGACTGGTGCAAACACTATGGAAAACAATAAGGAATTTCCTAAAAAAACTAAAAATGGGACTGCCTTTTTAACCAGGGATTCCACTACTAGTATTATACCTGAAGAATCCTGAAACCCTAATTCAAAAGAACTTATGCACCCCTATGTTCATAGCAGCGATTTTACAATAACTGAGTGCTCGAAACAACCCAAGTACCCATCTGTAGATGAGTGGGTTAAAAAACTGTAGTACATTTACACAGTGGAATACTATGCAGCAGAAAGAAAGTAGGAATTCCTGCCATTTGTGACAACATGGATTGAACTAGAGAGAATTATGCTTAGCGAAATAAGCCAGGCAAAGAAAGCAAAATACCATATGCTATCACCCAGTACAGGAAACTAATGAACAACAAATAAATGAACAAAATTGAACAAGAAACAGAGTAACTGGTATCAGGGCGGAAGGGGTTAGAGGGAAGGGGCTAACTAGGGGAAGGGTTTAGCAAAGGAACTAATATAAATAAGCCATGAACATGGTCAACGGGGTCAGGATGAACCGTGGGAGAAGGGGTGGGCTGGGTTGGGGGTAGCAATGAGGGAAAAAGTGGGACAATTGTAACAGAAAAACAATAAAGATAAAAAAAATTTAAAGATAAAAAAAAACATCTGGATAAAAAAATACATGTTTTAAAGTCTCAGTGATGTGTTTCAATGATGCACTGCAAATTGGTGCATTGGAGGCATCTGTATATGAAAGGACACTACCATAGTCTTTCAACAGAAATTTTGGGTGCAGTATGTATTCAAACATTAAGTTATAGTAAAATGACTGGATTATATTGGAAAAGCCTTGGTTTTTAAAAGCTATATTATATTTGTGTCATTATTAGAAGTTAGTGTCATTATTAGAAGTTATGTTTTTTTTTTAATCTGCTGTAGAACTCCTACAAGAGCCTAGCTGAATGCTGAATGCCCCATCCCATGTTTCTGTCTCTGTTCCTGCTCTAGAAAAAGTATGAAAATGGGGTAGATACTACTACTTAGAACATCCTATAGTAACCTATGAGGTATTTCCTTATATTAATCACATTTATTTTTATTTTTGAAATTAAAAAAAAGAATTATTTCCTCTCTTTCAAATGTCATCCAGACCTCAAGCAAGAAAAAAAGAAAAAAAGTACAATCTAAAATCTTTTCTAAGTGTTACTTTCATTGTTTTTTTCTTTCTAGAAAAGTCATATTTTTCAAATAGTCCAGATCACATTCCAGGCAAGAATTAATAGCTCCTCTATGAATTACCTATTTTATTTTATTCTTTATCTTCTAGTTATTTTTGAGACAAAATTGACATATAACATTATATTAGTTTTAGATTTACAATATAATGATTTGAATCTTGTATATATTATGAAATAATCATCATAATAAATTGTTAACATCCATCCAAGTGATTTTTATGCAATTAAATCTTGAGAAGCAAGACTTTAAAAACATGGCTCTCAGCCCAGGCTTCTAAATAGGATCACATGTGAAGTGATAAAACTATCATTCCCTATGCCCCCAAATTTCTGTCAATTGGTTTGGGTGCAAACATCAATGTTGTTTTAATTAAGTGTCCCAAGTGATTGTAAGGTGAGGTCAGGGTTTAGTGTGAGGACTCCCTAGTATATTTAGGAGAGTTGAGTCCAGACTTTGTCCGTGGAAAGTAACAGTGTCTGCTCTAGCTCTGTTTGACAGAGAAGGTTAGTGCAGTTCAGATTATGCAGTAGAATTGTGGTCATCTGAGGAGAAAGCCCCCCCAAATAAGGGAAGGAGAAAGTCAAAGTTTGGTCTTATTTTAGGCACTTACTGTTCCTGAATCTCTTCTGAGACAAAGGACAGGGAAGGGTGAACTTTCTGTATTTCAAGTCCCTTCTCTCTGTGGGTGTGATGATAGCACTTGAAGGGCCTGTGCTGAAACATTTAAAGACACATTTTCAAGATAATTATATGCTTTCTCTATATAATCTCACCTAAGGAAGAAAGTCAATGAGGGATGAGAAAGACATAGCAGGGTCACAGGTAAGTGTTGTATTTTGTGTCAGGGGTTGTGTCCTCTTTTCTCCCTGAAATGCCATGGTTTTAGAATGTGCAAACATCTCTGGTGTTCCTCCCAAACAAGTTTGATTTCAACAACTTTTTCCCCTTTCTTTCCTGTGTATCTTCTTAGATCACTTCTTTCCTATAACCCAGAGCCTTCTATATTCTTCATTCAGATTTCTGATATGTCTTGAGCAATTCCCACAATTAGTTAATGACCTACAACTACCTAAAATGTACCCTTTGTGACATATCAACTTGGGAAGGTGTTGATATCAAGACTTCTATCTGGAATAATGCAGGGTCCTGAAACATCTGTGAAGAAGAATATGTAGTCATTAGGTCCCATCTGGATGCTCCATCAGGTCTTTGTAGCCCAGGATTAAGAAAGTGCACAACTAAACATGATGGAATTCATAACCCAGAATAATGCAGAAATTCCTGAAAAGGAAGAGTAATAAGAAGCAACCAGCTCTTTAGAATGCTAAAGAAAAATGAAATAGTAGAGATTATGAAATATTAGTGCTACATTTAGTTTGACTTTTAATAAAACTGATTTTTTCATGATTAGATTTAAATTATGATTTACTTGTTTTTCTGAACAATATTATCACAGCAGTGATAATGTGTTCTTTGGTAAACTTAGGCACCTGATATCAATTTGTCCAGTTACAGCTGATATTAACTCCATTCACTTGTTTCAAGTGCTCTCTGCTAGATTCTTCTACCACGCCTCTTTGTACCTAAAAAAAAAAAAGAAAAAAAGATATTTAAAAACAACCTAAAAATGTTGTTGAAGAAATACATTTATGTTAAAAATTTTTTCAAATACTACTTTTCTATGAAAAATAAAATTATTTTTGTGGGCAAAATTACACATACATTGTGGACTTATAATTAACTGATAACTATAGCAGTGCACTTGGCCCTGTGTAGTTCTGCACCTAGATCTTTCTTACATATGATGTTATTTGCTCAATATTGGGTTCTGGTGGCAGCCAACCTCTCATTCTTGGTTACCATTATCTTAGAAGAGGAATCATCTTGAATACCTTCAGTTTTGTCTGGGTTCTGGTGGCAGCCAATCTGTCATTCTTGGTTACCATTATCTTAGAAGAGGAATCATCTTAAATACCTTCAGTTTGGTCTTTGGCTTCTGTTAATCACATTTAAGACTTACTAAAAGTAGTTCTCTAGACTAGTATCTCCAGACAGTCTAGGAGATGTCTTTTATAGAATCTATTAGAGTTAACATTAAACTTTACACTGAAGAGACAGCCTAGGAAAATATCTCACATATTTATGATTTTGGCCTGTGGATAAGAATCAAAACAACAAAGCAAATAGGTTTGAATTTGAGAAGAAATTATTTTTGCATAGATTAATGTTTTCCTTTTCATTTTCTTTTCCTTGAAAGTCAAGTTGCTACTGGGGTTGGGGTGCAGGAGGGTGCAACATTTTCCATTTACAGTTAATACAGTAATATTTGGAAATACCATCCTGAAATAATAGTAATGAGAAAATCAACAAGAAACATTAATTTTTTCCAATGCAAATCCAGAAACTTTACTGGCAATCTTATTGATTCATTTTCTCACCAATTACAGCCTAACCTACTGCAATTAAATTTTAACCTCTTGAGGAAATAACTATGTTATTTTTTATACACATTCTTCCCTTTCCTATAGTGATATAATTGTGATTTTTTAACAAAGAAGATACTATCCAAAAAATAAAAGATACATTTTTTGGCCTCTATTACCTAGGAGTGATCTAGTGTAATTGTGTTCTGACAACCTGAATGAAAGGAAAAGTGGTATGTGCAACTTCTGAGAAGTTTTCTTATTGAGAGAAGGAATGCTCTTTTTCGTTTTCTGTCTTCTGTCTGGCTAAAATGTGGTCATGATGGCCAGAGCTGGCACATTCACTAAGGACATTGAGATGATCTAGGCAAAGTAGGTTATGGTAGAACAACAAGATGAAAGAACATTTGGTCCTTGACATCTTGAAGTGACATAGTTTGATCACTGACCATGAACTTGTTTGTATCCGATTCTTATATGCTTATCTTTGTCCCACTAGATTAATAATTCTCAACTTAAGCTACACTTTAGAACCACCTGGAGAGCTTTTAAAATGATAATTTCCATTCCAGACAGCATCGTCAAAAGCAAGATTTGTGTACTATTGTTAAAATATTTTAATTGAAATATACTTGACATATATTACTTTCAGGCCTCACATGTCAAGATCTCTTTTTTATGACTGAATGAGTATATCACATAATAATAATATATCATATTTTCTTTCTTCATTCGTTCATGTTTTACCTTTTATAAATAATGCTGCAGTCAACAGTTTTATTTTTTTATTTATGGTGGGGGAACCACCATACTGTTTTTCACAGTAGCTGCACTGATTTATATTCCCACTATCAGTGCACAAAGGGATCCCCATTTTCCACAACCTGCCAAGACTTGCTACTTTTAATCTTTTTGATAATTGCCATTCTGACTGGTGTGAGGTCAATCTCATTGTAATTTCAACTTTCATGGCCCTAAGAGTAGTGATGTTGAGCATCTCTTCATTTACCTGTTGGTCATCTGTATGTCCTCTTTGGAAAAAATATCTATTCAGATCTTCTGACCATCTTTAAATCAGATTGTATGAGTATGAGTTCTTTACATATTTTGGATATTAAGCTCTTATCTGATGTGTGATTTGCAAGTATTTTCCGCTGTTTGTTAGGATGCCTTTTCATTTTGGTAACTAACAATACACACAATGCAACAAACAATTTTGTTTTTCCAGTTTGTGAATGAAGTTCAATTTAACAAATTGTATTCAAACAGGTTATTAAAAAATAAGTTATTTTTATGTAAAAGTATGGAATGCATAATTAATATATAATGCTAAGTAAGGAAAGAAGACTCAGAATCACTTTCTCTGCAGTCTCTTTCATAGTTAAAATTATTCTCAGCATAGAATTCTTTAAACATTACACTTCAGAATTTCTATAAAAAACAACCATTTTTTCAGGTCTGTGAATTATATTCTAAAAGTTCTTATGGTTAGTCTATAAATATTTTCACCTACAATACAGAAAAGCAGTTGAAATTCTATCCCTTCCATTTTTAATTTGTTAACCTTCGAGAGTCTAGATTTGACTAACATGATGGAATTTTCAAATGAGCAGTTTTGTTTTTATTGATCTAAACATTTTCAAACTACATGCTTTAGTTAGTATTGTTTATTGCAAGTTGGTAACACTGTTCTGTTTTTGATCCATAAATATAAAATATTTTAAGTAAGTTATTTATGTGCATGACTATTTTAAAGACTAAAATGACTTGGAATTTTAAAATATTAAAAATGGGTATATTTCAACTTAAAAAAGCAAAGAACAAAAAAAAAAAAACCCAGAAAACTTGAATCACAGTGTTACTGCGGATGTAACAGAAGAACTGTGGATGTGCTTGGGAAAAAAAGATTAGAATCATATACAAAAATAGCAGTAGAATAAAAGCCCAGCTGAAATATTGTATGTTAAAGAACTTTATAAAAGGCACTGATTAGCAAACATTTTCTTTCATTGGATACTGAAGACTTTTTAAAAGGCAGAATTCATGGGATCCATCTTTTATGTATTGTATTAGAATCCCTGTGGTCAGTGTGTGGTAATCTGTATTTTCAAAGTTTCCAAGGGGCTTTTAGTTTATGATTTTATGTTTGGGATCTGCCAGTCTAAAGAATACAGTATCTATTGAGTTCTTCAGAATACTCTGATTTGTAGAGTATTCCTAGATTTCCTAGTAGAACCAAAATGTAACATATCCTTTATTTTTATTGAGAATGGCTGTAAGAAATGGCACCATACAGAGCATTTCTAAATATTTTACAAAATTATCATTAAGGAAAGTATCAGTAGATATACTTAGTTCTGATAAAGAGTGTGAAGATTAATGTGCTCCAGATATTTGTTTTGAGCCTCACTTGTAAGATGAATGTCAACATAAATGAAGGATATCAAACTTAGACTTTTAACATTATAATTTCAAGATATACAGAAGGTTCATGTATGTGCTAAAAGGTTCACTTGTTACATATATATTTTATTTTTTATTTTTAAGCATATTTTATTATGCTGCTGCAGTTGTGCCAGTTTTTTCCCCTTTGCTCTGCTCTGCCCAGTACCCCTCTTCTCTCCAGCAATCCCACCCCCATTAGTTCATGTCCATGGGTCGTGCATATAGTTCTTTGGCTTCACCCTTTCCTATGTTATTCTTAACTTTCCCCTTTCTATTTTGTACCAACCAATTATGCTTCTTAATCCCTGCACCATTTCCCCATTTCTCCCTCTTCCCCCTCCCAGCTGATAACCCTCCAAATGATCCCCATACCTATTATTCTATTCCTGTTCTGGTTTGCTTAGTTGGATTTTGTTTTTATTTTTTGATTCAGTTGTTGATGTCATGAGTTTGTTGTCATTTTTATGGTCATAATTTTGATATTCTTTTACTTACATAAGTCCCTTTGACATTTCAAATAATAATGGTTTGGTGATGATAAACTCCTTTAGCTTTACCTTGTCTGAGAAGCACTTTCTCTACCCTTCTATTCCACATGATAGCTTTGCTGGATAGAGTAATCTTGGTTGTAGGTTCTTGCTTTTCATCACATTGAATACTTCTTGTGAGTCCCTTCTTGTCTGCAGTTTCCTTTGAGAACTCAGCTGATAGTCTTATAGGAACCACTTTTGAAGGTAACTCTCTTCCTTTCTCTTGCTGCTTTTAAGATTCTCTCTTTATCTTTCACCTTTGGCATTTTAATTATGATGTGTCTTGGTGTGCTCCTCCTTGGGTCTAGCTTGTTTGGGACTCTCTGTGCTTCCTGGACTTGTATGTCTATTCCCTTCTCTAAATCAGGGAAGTTTTCCTTCAATATCTTTTCACTTAAGTTTTCAATTTCTTACTCTTCCTCTTTTCCTTTTGGCACCCCTATGATTCGGATGTTGGCATGTTTAAAGTTGTCCCAGTGGTTCCTAAGCCTCTCCTCATTTTTTTCAATCCTTGTGTCCTCATTCTGTACTGGTTGACTGTTTTTTTTTTTTCTTCCTTATGTTCCAAATCATTGATTTGAACCCCGGTTTCCTTCCCTTCACCATTGGTTTTGTGTGGATTTTCCTTTGTTTCATTTAGCATAGCCTTCACCTCTTCCCTTATGCATTTGTCATACTTAAGCATATCTGTCAAGCCTGTGAGCATCTTTATCACCAGTGTTTTGAACTCTATGTCTGTTATGTTGGCTATCTCCTCATTGCTTAGTTCTCCCACTGGAACCTTGATCCATTCCCTCTTTTGGGCCATACTTCTCTGTCTCCTCATCTTGCCAAGCATCTGTGTTTGTTTGCTTCTGTGACTTAGGTAGAGCTGTCGTATCTGTTACATAGTAAGGGGGGGAGCCTTATGCATTCATCAGTAGGGTGACTCGTTTCACCATGTTGTGGTGCTGTATGTGGGGGAGGGGTCTGAGAGGGAACAATGCCACTTTTTCAGCACTTGCCCCTTTTCCAGGCACTTCTCCCACTTCTGTAGGGGACTGGCACCTCTCTAGCTATTGCCCTGGCCATCATTCACTGAGTGGGTGGGCCTGTGGATGTTCTAAGACTCTGGGGGCCCTTTAGACAAGTGGACTCTATTGAGAGACTGGCAGTTTCTTCCTTCACCCCAAATCCAATTGGTTTGCACAGTCAGAAACAATGAGGCTTTATTTTCCCTGTGCTGGGACTGTGAGCTGTGTGGTCTGGTCTGGTGCTGGGAGCACTACCCAGGTGTCCCTCCCTACTTTTTAAAATGTATGACTGCACTTTCCACCAGCCTATTGCATGCAACTTGATTTCCTGGAACTTCTGGTTGTCTCTAGTTTTGAGGTAGTTGTATTCCTTCCTAGTTGTGGAGGGAGACACAGTGTGTCTGTCTAAGCCTCCATCTTGGCCAGAAATCCATATATATTTTAAATATATCAAAATTTTTGTAATCCTGCTTCTTCCCTCTATTTTTTTAATATATCAAGGACTAAAAAATTTGATGTGACCAAACTTTCTTGACTATAAATGACTTTAGCTTTTAAATACCTTATTTAAAGTCTCATGAGAAGAATTTCTATTGAAAGTCAGAGATAATAAAAATGTCTTTTTATCATGAGGTAGGGAAAAGAACAAAAATTCTGCCCTGAGTTTAAAGACTAACATAAATAATAATAGCTTAAGGGTTCTTTCTCCTTGATTTATACCCTTGTCCAGTAAACCAGCTGGGCATGTATTCCATGAGATCAGGGAACCTTGGGGATAGATATACATCTCCTTGTGGCCTCTCTTGCTCTCACAGAAACCTTCATTTTGGCAGTTACCCATGTAGTGAGGGATGAGTTCAGTCTGAGGAGCCAAAGCCAGGGATTTCTGCCTTTTATATGCCATGATCAGTGGGGAGGTCATTGGCACTCAGGGTCCCATTTGTTCTCATTATGCAACAGTAAGAATTTCAGACCTCAATCTTACTTCATAGTCAGGCCCAGAATGGGTCTGATCAAGCTTACCCCAGGGTAGTAAGCCATCATGTTATCATGTTTCCCCTCTTCTTGGCTTCTTGGATCTTCAGTACAATTTTTATGTTTGATCACAGTGTGGGTGTTCCATGATGGCAGGATTCATCATTGCACTTATAGTACTTCAAACCATGCTTAGCTCAGATAAAGTTTCAGTTATTTGTAAAATAAATGAATAAATGCAATGACTTTTCTTCAGCATGAAAATTAACTTTTAAAATGTATGTTATTTTTTTTCTGTTAACAGCCCTTTTCAAAAATGTTTGATACACATCAACCTACTTATCTTCTAAAAATTAAGTAAAACACAACCTTAAGTAATTTATCATTTACTTCTAATTTTTGCTAGTGAATCAACAATGCTTACTATATATAGAACACTATACTGGACCCTTGGGGAAATACATAATATACAAAAAATTAGCCTATAATGAAATTTAAAAAATTATTTACACATCTGAATATTCTACGGGGAAACTAAGCTTTATAAAATTAAATTTGCCCTTGCCATGTGGCTTAGTTGGTTGGAGATCATTCCATGCACCAAAACGTTGTTGTTTAGTTTCCTGGTCAGGGCACATGCTAAATTTCAAGTTCAGTCACCAGTTGGGGTATATATGGGAGACAACCAACTGATATTTCTCTTTCTTCCTACACCCCACACCATTCATTTCTGCCTTCTATCTTCTCTCTCTAAAAGTCAATGGAAACATCTCCTCATGTGAAGATTTAAAAAATGATTTTTATGTAAATCTATATTTATAGGTAAAAATGTAAATATATATATATATATGGCTAAAGTTTGATATTTGTTGAAAATTATTACAATTATTTCATAAGAAAAATTTTAAACATTTAAAAAATTTAAATTTAAATTACAGTTGACATGCAATATTGTATTAGTTTAAAGTATACCACATAGTACTTAGGCAATTTATATAACTTCGAAAGTAGTTCCTTTGATAAGTCTAGTACCCATCTGACACCATACATAGTTATAATATTATTGACTATATTATCTGTACTATATATTACATCACTGTGAATATTTTTAAACTGCCAATTCTACTTCTTAATCCTTCATCTTTCCCACCCAACTTTCCCTCTACCTCTCTAGCACCTATTTTTTAAATAATATATTTATTTGTTTGTTTATTTATTTATTTTTAGAGAGAGGGGAAGGGAGAAAGAGAGGGAGAGAAACATCACTGTGTGGTTGCCTCTCACTCACGCCCCCAACTGGGGACCTGACATGCAACCTAATCATGTGCCCTGATTGGGAATTGAACCAGCGACACTTGGATCCCAGATCGACGCTCAATCCACTAAGCCACAGCAGCCAGGGCTCTAGCACCTATTAATTTGTTTCTATGTTTGTTTCTTTTTAGTTTATTCATTTTTTTTGTTTTTGTTTTTGTTTTTTAGATTCCTCATATAAGTGAAATCATATGATCTTTGTCTGACTTATTTCACTTAGTATAACACCTTCTAGGTTTATCTATTTTGTTGCAAATGGAAATATATTACATTCTGTTTTATGTACCACTTCTTTATTCATTTGATTATCGATGAACACTTAGGTTACTTCTATATCTTGGTTGGCTATAATAAATAATGCTGCAGTGAACATAGAGGTACATACACTTTCTGAATTAGTGGTTTGGCTTTCTTCACATAAATATCCATAAGTGGAATTGCTCAGTCATATGGTAGTTCTACTTTTAATTTTTTGAGAAACTTTATATGGTTTGCCTCAAAGGCTGCACCAGTCTGAATTCCCACCAACAGTGTATTGGGTTTTCCTTTTTTCCACATCCTTTCCAGTACTTGTTGTTTGTTCATTTATTAATGATGACTGTTCTGACAGGTGTGAGGTGATATCTTATTGTGGTTTTAATTAACATTTCTCTGATGATTAGTGATGTTGAGCATCTTTTCATATGTCTATGGGCAACCTGTATGTAGTCCTTGGAGAAGTGTCTCTTCAGGCCCTTTGCCCATTTTTTAATTGGATAATTTGTCTTCCTGATGTTAAGTCATATGAGTTCTTTATATATTTTGGAAATCAAACCCTTGTCCAATGTATCATTGGCAAATATGTGCTCCCATACAGAGGGTTCACTTTTCATTTTGATGTTTTCATAAGCCATGCAGAGCTTTTTAATTTGATGTAGTACCATTTGTTTATTTTTTCCTTTATTCTCCTTGCCCTAGGAGATATACCAGCAAAAGCATTGCTATGTGGGATATTTGAAATGTTCTTGCCTATATTTTCCTCTAGGAAATTTATGGTGTTATGACATATTTAACTTTTAGTCATTTTGAGTTTATTCTGGTATATGGTGTAAGTTGGTTGTCTAGTTTCATTTTTTTGCATGTACCAGTCCAGTTCTCCCAACATCATTTATTGAATAAGATATTTTTACCCCACAGTATGCTCATGACATTTTTGTCAAATATTAATTGACCATAGAGATCTATGTGTCTGTTCGTATGTCAGTACCAGACTGTTTTGATTACAGTAGCCTTGTAGTATAGTTTGATGTCAGGTATTATAATTCCTCCTACTTTGTTCCTCTTTTCCAAGATTACTGAGGCTATTTGGAGTCTTTTTTGGTTTCATATAAATTTTTGAAATATTTTTTCTAGATCTGTGGAATGTGCCGCTGGTATTTTAAAAGAAATTGCATTGAATCTATAGATTGATTTGGGTAGTACGGACAATTTAATGATGTTAATTCTTCCAGTCTATGAACACAGTATATGCTTCTATTTATTTGTATCTCCCTTTGATTCTGAGGTGGGTCTCTTATAGACAGCATATATGTGGGTCATATTTTCTTATCCATTCAGCTACCCTATGTCTTTTAATTGGAGCATTTAAACCATTTACATTTAAAGTTATTATTGATAGGTACTTACTCATTGTAATTTTCCCCTTTTGTACCTGTGTTCCTCTCTGTCTCTCTGTTTCTTCATCTTCTTAAAGCAGACCCTTTGGCGTCTCTTGCATAGCTGGTTTAGTGGAGATGTATTCTTTTAGCCTTCTTTTGTCTGGGAAACTCCTTATTTTACCTACCATTTTGAATGAGAGCCTTGCTGGGTAAAGTAGTCTTGGTTGTAGGCCTTTGGTTTTCATTGCTTGACATATTTTTTTGCCATTCTGGCTTATAGTATTTCTTTGGAGAAATCTGATAATAGCCTTATCAGAGCTTCCTTCTATGTTACTAGCTATTTCTCTCTTGCTGCTTTTATGATCCTCTTTTTGCCTATGAGTTTTGCCATTTTAAATATGATATATCTTGGAGTGTGCCTCTTTGGGTTCATCTTCATTAGGACCCTGTGTGCTGCCTGGACTTGCAAGACTTTTTCTCTCATCATGTTTAGGAAGTTTTCTGTCATTACTTTTTCAAACAAGTTTTCTATCCTTTGCTCCTCTTCTCCTTCTGGTATTTCTATGATACCGATATTATTACATTTCATGTTGTTCTGCAGCTCTCTAAAGACCTCTTCATTCTTTTCCAGTCTTTTTTTGTTTTGTTGCACTGTCTGGAAAGTTTTTTCTACATTGTCCTGTTGCTCACTGATATAATCCTCTGCTTCATTTAGCCTGTTTTTTTTTTTATTTCTTTACTGTGTTCTTCAATTCAGAAATTGTATTCTTAGTCTCCTCCTGGCTCCTATTGATAGTTTCTATGTAATTTTTAATACTGGTGTAGTTGTCAGTAAGTTCCTAGTGGCTTCCCTTGAGTCTTTGTAGTGCCCCTGGAGTTCCTTGTCATTTTCTTTAAGTCACTGAGCTCTTTGAGCTTCCCTGTAAATATTATTTGGAATTCCATATCTGATAGTTTGCTTACCTCTATTTTATTTAGCACTCTTTTGGGGGATTCCTCCTTTCCTTTTAATGGGGGTTTGTTTCTTTGTTTCCCCATTTTTGTGACTCTTTTTGTTTGTTTCTACTTCTTATATTAATCTGCTTGACTTCCTGTCTTCATGTTGTGACCATCTGTGGTAAGAGACCTGTGGGATTCAGTGGTGCAGTCTTCTTGATTGCCTTAACTCGATGCTCTTGGGATGCCCTTTATGCTATTTAGTTTGGCTGTCTGATTTTACTTGGGTTTTTGTTGTTGTGTTTCTCTTTGGTGGGTCCTTCTGTGAGTAATGCTCACAATAAAACACCGGCACACAGGACTTGAGGAGAAAAGTGAGGCATTTATTCATGAGTCTGCAGAGTTGGGCACACAGTCAGCCAGGAGCATGCACGCGCAAAGTAGACAAAGTAAACTGGTTTTATACTAACGCAATTAGCTCCCCCTCCCTAATGTGATTAACTCCCCCTCTCCTCTTCTTCTCCCTTGTTTTTCCATTACTGGTTAATCTGGGTTCATAATCTAACATGATTAACGACTTAACTAAGGGTGTGATTAACTAAGAATAATCTGTTTTAGTTATAGGTCTATCTCCAACTTGTTTGCAAAGTTATCTAGCTACATCTTCCCATTTCTCTGTGTTTGGTGATGACAGTCTTACTCCTTTCATCCCAGAGATATGTTTGAGGAGCTGTGGATTGTCGTTTCCTTGCCCCTTTTCCATGATTCATCTGCTGATTATCTACTACTGGTTTGAGAGTCGCTGGCTTCTTTATCCCTTACATGTCCCTCCAGCTAACTGACTGAGAGTCACTCCTCCCACCATTACTTATATACTGTTGTAGAGATGCACTTTCTTTATTTCCTGGATCTGACCCTGGTGGCATCAGATCGTGTCCCAGTCTGGGCCTAGGCAGTCTGTTAAAACTACCAGATCTACTGCCATTGTCTGTTTCCTTTAGTTGTTAATCTATTCAATCTCTTATCAGCCATCAGGCTTAAGCACTGAGGGCAGGGCAGATTAATTCCTATGGGTGGGACTATTTCTTCCCCTCAGGCTGACATAATTTGGAGGGGAGTGATCTGCCTGCAGTATGGGAAATGAGTCAGCACTGGGATCCAGTTGGCTGCTCCCTCAGTTCTCTCCTCAAAGCCACTGCCGCAAATTCTTATTAAGCATGTCTAGTCCCCTCTTCCCTCCCTCTGCTGGAGCCCAGGGTAAGTGGGTGCCAATATACTTTAGTACGTGGTCTCTTTGAGAGCTCTTTGTCTTCAGCCATTTCTCTAAGTCCTGTAAAAAAACCGGTGGCTTTTTGCTTTTCACAGCTGGATGTTATTTTACTTTCTGCTCTGTTGCTGTAGGCTGGGAAGCCCAGCTGGGAGTTTAGACCACACTCTTCTCAGGGGGAACACTTGGCTTCTGAGATGTGTCTCTATCTCTTCAGCTGCCACCCATGGGAGCCCAGCCAGTCCTCTCACACCTCTATACTTCCTACCAGTCATATTGTGATGAAGTTGTTACAGAAACAGGGGAGTCCAAAAATCCCCAGAGTTTGCGGCTGGGGGATGGGGAGAAGGAAGCAGCTTTTAGAATGCCTCCACATGCCTGAGGCTGGTGGCTAGTGTCTTTCTTATGCAAAATGGCTTTAATGCAACCAAGGCCTCAGGCAGATGGGAGGAGTCTTGAACCAGGGGACGGTATGGAAAAAGCACACAGAGCCTACGTAAGGTTCTGTGAATGGTCAGAACTGTTTGCAACGCCCACTGCATCAGAGGACGCAGTCAGGGATATATAACCAGCTGCGGACATTTTAGCTGGCTCTCTCTCGCTCTCTCGCTCTCTCACCCCCTCCATGTGGCTTGGTGAAGGGGCCTTCTCCATGCGGAATAAAGAAGCTAAGTTCTCCATGTGGCTTGGAGAAGGGGTCTCCAGTCTGCTTTAAGAGGCTCTCGCCATGTGGTTTTGAGGAGAGGAGATCCATGCGGTTTGCAGGAAGGAGGCTGAGAATCCAGGCAGTTCTGCATTAAGAGCTGGAGGGCACCACAACACAGAAAGGACCTCCCCAATCAGGATTGAATGATTGGCAGCTGCTGGTAAAGCTGAACTGTGTTTGGAAAGTAGGGAAACGGTTTCTCTAACTTTTCTAAAGCTAGCCTGGTTTAGTAGGGGGGAGGCAAGAATATGTGTTTATGGGTGTTTTAAAGAACGTAAGACTTAACAACAGAAATCCACAAATAATTAAATCTATATAACTGTTAAATAAACTATTCTTTTTCTTTTCACTAAACTCTGGTATTGAGAGTTATAATTTTGGCGGCGGGCAATCGGGCCCCTAACTAAAGAGCCCGTGGGTTTGTTTTCAATTGGAGCAGCCCAGGGGTTCTGTAACAGCAACACTATCTAGATTATGAAGTGACCTTGGAAACCTGTACAAAATTGGTGTTTTCTGACTAGATATATGTAATTTTTATGCTTATGTTAGTACACTTACTGAATGCAGAATGCAGACATTTGTCTCTTGTTTTATGCTATTATGAAGTTTGATTTCATTGTGCCAGTGAGACATAAAATACTTTTCTAGAGAACTCTTGCATTCCTTAGCTACTTAAAGTCATCCTATTTATGACACAACGCTATCTAAAGTATCTAAAATTATACAAAAACTCATAGTTCTTACTGCTTTTATTTACTCAGTGACCAGAAGACCTTCAAAGTTTTCTCAGGATGCTAAAGGACATGTTGGATTCATATTATGAGTTTAGGTCACTCCTGGATTCTTTTAGTCAATGAAAACTAGTTAGCTGTGATACCATGTAATTTGTTCAATGTCTATAAATTTAATTTCATTTACATATTACAGAATTTGGGAACTTGCAGATGTTATCTAAACATTTGCATCTATTACAAGAATTTTTAAAATAATAGCTATGCGGTGAGTACAATGAAAATGCGTTTATTACAACTAATGTTGATAACTCTTTTTACCTATATATGTTACAGAAACATATAAAAGATTAATGCTCCCAAATATTACAACAGTCAATTTTGGAGAAAATATAAAAAGCAACTCCCTGAAGGCTATGGATAAAGATAATTGACTAGCTTAACACAAAATATGATGCAAATTCACTGCTCTACTTGCTCAGTCATTCTGAATGCAGTAGCCAAATAGTACACTAGCTCACTCAATGGTGTCTACCACCCCCACTGACTGGTACAGTGATGTCATCACTGTTTATGGATGTCCATTCCAGTTCACTTTCCTTGGCTTCCAAGTTACATCAACGTCATTCAAACTATTCTTGTTATATTAATAATGGTTGAAATTTTTCCAGACAGACCTAATATATAAATAAATGATTATGTATTATTTTTATTATATATGTATTATATATAATGATATTTATTGTATATGCTTTTCTCTCTTGGTAACAATATTCCCCTCTAGATGTAGTCTTGTTAATAGATTATATATGTATTTGCCTTGTTTCCAACAAATATTTATATTGCTATATTTTTTACACTGAAATTCAATTGATGTAGTTAGCCTGTTGTTTAAAATATGGTTAAGGGAAACTTAAGAGAACAGAGGAATGAGTGTAAACTACACTAACCTCCTCTCAGGACCAATCTGGAATTTCAACTAAATTGTGAGAAATCATCCTAAATAACTGACTGAACATTAGCTGGAGAGAAAACTTATAAACAAGGACAGACAGAAGAAATGATCTCACCACAACAAGACTGATAGGGAATGTGGAGGAGGCATAACAGGGCTGACAGGGCACATCTGGGCAGTAGCTGAAGTTCTGGAAGGATATTTCAGTGGCCAGGGGGTTCACCTGAGAAGTGTGGGATCTAAACCCCAAGCTGGGTTCCTCAGTCTATAGCACCAGAGCTGGAAAGAAACCAGGATAACATCCAGCTGTGAAAAGCAGCAGCATTTCTGTCTGCCAGGAAGAGATGGCTAGAGAGGCAGAGAGTCTCTTAAAGTGCTAACACAAAAAATTTCATTTGCAGCCACTTACCCTGGGTTCCCACAGAAGGAGGGCAGAGTGAACTAGATATGCTTAAGGGGAGTCTGGAGTTGGTGGCTCTGGGGAGATAACTGAAGGAACAACCACCAGGATCCCTGTGCTGAGTCATTACCCATACTACATCAGCCATCTTTCTCAAGCAGAGCAGTCCTCTCCAAGTAGCATCAGCCCAAGAGGAAGCAACAGCCCCACCTGCAGGAATTACCCTATCCAGCTCTTTGGAATTTAGGCTCAGCTGCTGATTAGAGCTTGATTAGTTTAACAACTGACCAGTTTAAGAACTGATTAATTAAACAGCTAAGGCAGAAAATACAAAGAAGCAGTCAAAATGGGAAGACAAAGAAACAGACCCCAATGAAAGAACAAGAGAATTCTCTGGAAAAACTAGATGAAATGGAGGCAAGCAATTTTTCAGACAAATACAATAATGATTATAAGTCTACTCAACAGCATGAAAAAAGGCATAGAAACCATAAATGAGGACCAATCAAAAATAAAGAATGCAATATCCAAAATAAATGATACACTGAAAGGAATAAACAGTAGTTTATATGAGGCAGAGGATTACATCAATGATTTGCAAGACAAGGTAGAAAAAAACACCAAGACAGAACAGCAAAAGGAATAAGTAATTTAAAAATATGAGGAGAACTTAAGGAACATTTTGGACAAAATGAAATGTAACAACATTCACATCATGGGACCACCAGTAGGAGAAGAGAGTGAGCAAAGGATCAAGAAACTATTTGAAAAAATAATAACTTAAAACTTCCCTAATCTAGTGAAGGAAAAAGACACAAAGTCCAGGAAGCTCAGAGAGTCCCAAACAAGATGGACCCAAAGAGACCTATACTAAGACACATCATAATTAAAATGATAAGGATCAAAGTCAAGGGAAGAATCCTAAAAGCTGCAAGAGAGAGGCAGGTAGTTACCAACAAGGGAGCACCATTAAACTGTCATCTGACTACTCAACACAAACATTAGAAGCCAGAAGGGATTGGTGTGAAATATTCAAGGTGATGATACACAAAGACCTAGGCTACTTTATCCAGCTAGGCTATTATTTAAAATCAGAGGAGAAATCAAGAGCTTCCCAGAAAACAAAAAGCTAAAGTTTGTTAACCCCAAACCAATACTGTAACAAATGTTAAAGGGCTTGCTTTAAGAAGAAGAAGAAAAAGAGAAAGAAAAACTCTGAGGAAAACAGTCTAACAATAAAATGGCACTACATATGTATCCATCAATAATCACCCTATATATAAATGGCTTACATCCACCAAAAGACACAGGGTAGCTGAATGAAAACAAGACCCACATATATGCTGCCTCCAAGAGACCCATCTCAGGTCAAAAGATATACACAGACTAAAAGTAAAGGAATGGAAAAAGATAATTCATGCGAAGGGGAAATAAAAAAAAAAAAAACCTGGGTAGCAGACTTATATCCAAGAAAATGGACTTTTAACCAAGGCTATAGTAAAAGACAAAGAAGGACACTACATAATGATAAGGGAAACAATTCAACAAGACAATATAACCCTAGTAAACATTTATGCATCCAACATAGGAGCACATAAATATGTAAAGCAAATCTTGATGGACATAAAGGGAGAGATCAACAGAAATACAGTCATAGTAGGGGATTTTAACACCTCATTGACTTTAATGGATAGATCTTCAAAGCAGAAAATCAAGAAAACAGCAGTCTTAAATGACACACTAGCTCAAAAGGACTTAATGATTCTTTAGAGCATTTCATCCCAAAGCAACATAATACACATACTTTTTAAGTGCACTTGGAATGTTTTCTAGAATAGACCACATGTCAGGACACAAAACAAGTCTCAATAAACTTAAGATTGAAATCATATCTATTATCTTCTCTGATCACAATGCTATGAATCTAAAAGTTATTCAATATAAGAACACTGAAAAACATGTGAAGACATGGAAGCTAAAAAATGTGTTATTAAACAATGTGTCAACAACAAGATCTAGGAAGAAATCAAAATATACCTTGAAACAAATGAAAATGAGGTAACAACAATCCAGCAGTTGTAACTGTCATGGTTTCATTTTTAATAGTTTGTTTCAACCTTATCTTTCTTATTACCTTAGTCATGAATGATCAAGTTTTATGTAACTTAGGGATTTTCTTTTATTTAAAAGAATTTCATAATCATAACTTTATAAGCATCATTCCCTCTCTTCTATTTAAAAATTTTGTTCTTACTTATTAGTGGGCTTCTTGACTATAGAAAGACCCAGGAGAGATTTTTCTGCTCTTTAGAGTCTAAAAAGTAAGACTAGTATAAAAAGAAATAGTTGACACCAAGTGACTCCAGCAGCACTATGGGACAACATTTTTCTCCTATTGGTGGTATTGGTGGTGCAGTTTATGGTGTAAATACAAATGAGCCTTCTAGTATATTCTCTCTCTCCTTTTTTTGTTCTACCATCAGGTGGATTTTTACTAGCACCTTATAGCCAATAACATGTTGGGAATACTTGAAATGAGTTTTTTGTTTGATCATGTGAGGAAAATTGAATGAAAACTCTCCCTGTTAGTAAAAAAAAATATTAGAAATTCTGAGATGAATTAAAGCATCTGCAATGTATAAATGAGGTCCTATTTTGATATAGGCATACATGTTGAAAGAAATACACAATAGATCATATATAAGGTGTGGAGTTCTCTGAATGTGCCCACTTCACCTTCTCCTGTACCTTTGCACTTGCCCATTCTCCTTCTTTTTCCTCCTTTTGTGGTGAAGTCCTCATTCAGAGTCTTCTTCAAACACATTTCATTCTTCAGATATCTCTCTCTCCAGTTTAGGTTTATTTGCTGTCTCTTGTGTCCTGTCACAGGACCCAATTTCTACTTAGAATGAATCACATTGTATTTTAAACTTCTCTTTATTTGATCCTTTTACCTACTGTTAAGTTGTTTTACAGCAGAAACTTCATCTCTATGTCCCTCTTACATGCTGTTATAATATTCCATCATTTTTCTTCAGTAACCACTACTTGTACTTATATATTTATGTGTGATTACTTGACTAATGTCTACCTGCCCCAAGACTAAAACTTTATGAAGTCCAGGACACATCTGCTTTATTATTCATTTTATTACAGTGTGTAGTAGAGTACCTGACATTTTGTGGTTGAACACAATCCCTGGTATATCTAGCTACTTCCTGCGTACCAAGAAAATGTTTCCTTATTGTCTGTTGCATATGATATTCCCATTTTCATTTCTGTCTTCACTCATAATGTTCTTTTCTGACATGTACTACTGCACCCCTTCATTCAAAACACCAGCAGAAAAGTACAATGACAGCAAGAAAATACCCTGAAGGCCAGTGCCCTAGGCCATAGAAGTCTGTCAACTGAGCTTTTGGAGGGGAAGGACAAGGAAAGCTAATTCAGGAACAGGAGATTTTGTGTCCAGTTCTTTAGTTACACATTTACAACAGAAAATCTTTGAAACTCCTCAGTATAAGATCAGGTGTGTCCTTGCTTCACCGTCCTTAGAAATAAAGAATTCATTTACATGGCTTTCCAGATATCTGGAACAAGAAAACTGGATATAAAGAAACTTAGGCTCTCAGTGCTGGCTCAGTAATGAACTCACAAAAGGACCTTTGCAAATCATTTAACTTCTCTGGGGTTTTCACACTCTGCCTTTGCATTCTGGAATTCCCTAAACTCTTTGACAAGTAAACTTTTACTCATCAGCAATATTCAGCCTGGTGTCACCTTCTCTCTGAAACACCACCTGACTTTCCCCACCTACGCCTGAGCAGTTAGCTGCTGCTTCCTTTGTGTCCTGTAGAGCAGTAATTATTTATGTGACTGTTTCTCTCCCACTCTGCTCTCTTCCCTTACCCCTAACCTTACAAACTATGACCTCCAAGTATTTCTTCTATTTTAAAAATCCTAGTCATCAGCACATGGTTTGGCATAAACACTCAATATATGTTTGTTTAACCTAATGAATACGCTTTATGTCTTTATATCTCTTCTTATGTATATGAGGCAATTGGGCAGGATTGATAATTTTCAAATGTTTAAAAAGTGGAAGAACCAGTTTTATCAGTTAAAAATTTAAGAATAGGATCACTACATTAGGGAGAAAATGAAGAAAGAGCTCCATTTGAAGAATGGGATTTTTATAACTATAATAGAATAATAAAAAAATTAAAAATAAATTTAAAGAAGAATGGGATTTTAGAAATCTGTCAATTTGACTCTTCTTAAAACAGAACATTGGAAGGTAGAAAATTACAGTAAAACAAATTGCCCTAGAATCAGGATTGCTCATTTTCCTTGAAGCAATAAAACATGTAATTTTGTAAAAATTATTATTTTGGTAGCAATATTTTTTATGTGAACTTTTTGTGTGTGAATTTTTTCCTAAAATATAAAAATACTGACCTGCTTCCCTAAAAAACAGAATGTAGCACTAAGGTAACTGAATCTTTCCTTAATGACTCAGGCCCTCATTAGAAACAGCCACTGTACTATTTCACTGAATTCACAAAGGTGTTGTTATGACGTGTTTATTTTCTTGTATCTTCCTTGTCTGTCAACTGTCATTTCTCCTGGTGTCATTTTTTTCTGACTTAATAGCTCCCTTAGCTAACCTGTTTTTCTCAAAGCCCCTTAGCCTTAAATTTTCTGTGAGCTAAAACAATAGAAAATAAAGTTTATTTAGAAGTATATGTTCACACAAAAAATTTAGTAGGATTCGAGAAAGTCAATGGCCATTACGTTGGGACTATGTGAAGGTCATTAAGGTTATTTTAGGTATTTAGAGGTCTAGGTTTATTTTCTGGTTTCTGTGTCTTTGAAATTCCTTAAAGTTATGCTTCTACATAAATGAGGTCAAGTATATATGATACTTAGAAAAACGAACTTGGTAAAATCTGGGAATGATTGAATGAATGCACCTTAAGTGATTGAAAGCAAATAACACATTTTTTTTTACAAACCAAACAATAAAATATTTTTGATCATGAACCCCTAATAAATGTTTGTTTATAAATTATGCACAAATACTTTTGTATTAATATGTTATATACATCATACGACACACTTGGATATAGAAGTTACAAATAACAAATATATTTTCTTCCCACATTACAGATAACTGTCTTGTGCACCCCCTGGGATGCATGCACAATTACACACCTCACTTACAGATCCATGGTTTAGATAACTATCTAATGACAGTAATTTTGGCTTTAGTTAAGCAGATAAGCCTCTGCCCAAGTGAAAATTAATTTAGCTTCTTTTTAAGACATTGAATCTTTTTTTTTTTTTAATCTCCAGAGTATAACATATGGCCTAGCATACAGAGGTACACAATAAATGTTTGATGAGTGTTAAATGAATGAATGATGAAGATTAAGTAGTTCGTAAGGATGTTTTCTAACCATTTTTAATTAATTCATTTTATTTGCTTAGGTCATATCAGATCTCTTTCACAATGAGTTCACATATTATTATATCATCATTAATGTGTATATTACTAAGCAGGGATGGTTGTAAGGCACATTAAGATATCAGTGGCAGAAGGCTTTGAGCCAGGGATAGAGTATTCAGTGGAAGACTGCTTCCCATGCAAGGCTTTTTTTACCCATCTAGATTGCTATAGTGTGAGCTATGGCAATATCTGGCTTAATAAAGACCATCATGTGATACCCAGGGCATCTGGAGTGGTGGTGGGGAAACAGGCAGTAGTAGTAGTAGAAACTAAATAATAGTGATTCTCAAAACCAAGCAGATAATAGTATTAAGATATTGGGAAGAGTTTGGAAAAGGGGACGGACCAGTAAGGACACATTTGGATTGAAATTCAGGGAATGGCTGTATCTTAGGCCTTCTGCTCTTAACACTACACAATCACTTTGGGTACTCATAAACTTCTAGCCAGCCATTACTCTACCTCCATAATTAACTCAGCAGCTTTCCCCCGAACATGATTCTCCTGAATGTTTCCATCTCTATCGGTGGTATAACAACAATCCACCAAGATAGAGAAACTTGAAAGTCATCCTTGATCCTTTAGCTCCCTCATTCTTTACTTCTGTCTTTTGGCTCTGTTCCTTCTGCCAACATCATCCCTTGCCTCCTAATTGAACTTTCTAGCTCTAATCTTGTGCCTCCAAATTATTTCACACATTATACCAGAGTAGATTTTATAAATAGAAATTTGGATAATATACCCTCCTTGTTCAAAGAAGATAATATCCTGCTCTGATCTTCTCTTAAACTTCAGTCCCCATCTCCCTCCCCTTGCATTTGGTTGTCCTTTTATGTTGGTCTTCTTTCAGTTCTTCAAAGATGCTAAGCTACCTTCAAAACTCTGGACCTCTACCCAAAATACTACTGTGCCTGAAACACTCTTTTCTCTTGTTTAACTTTCTCCTTTTGGTCTCAGTGGAGACATAATTTTTTCCAGAGGTATTTTTCTGATTCTTAGATGAGACTACATGTCTTTGCTAGGCATTATCATAACATCCACAACTTCCCTTGCCATCCCATTCAGTGACTATTGTAAGTAGTTGTATTCATATTTCCTTCTAGACTGTGAGCTCCATGAAGGCAATGGGCACATTATAATCCTCACTGTTGCATCACTGGCACCCATGACAGGACCCTAAACCTCCACAAATATTTGCTGAATAAGAGAATGAGAAGATGAGGGCACTGAAGTGCTCATCAGTCTGAGCCATGCTAAGCGATTAGTCAGAAAACTAAACAAATACAGCAAGGGATAGGGTTAAATGGGCAGCTTGGGCATAGGTACCCATACTTAGTTCCTAGTGTATCAGATGTGAAGCTCATGGATTTATAGGTTCTCCCAGAGGGAAGACCTGAGTTTACACAATGAAGCAGAATAACCTGCGGTTAGAGAGACCTGAGCTCTAAATATGAGAGGTATAATCCTGACAAGTTACTGATAGGGTTGGTATAAGAACTCATGGAGATAATTTGTGCAAAGAGCATGGCATGGTCACCTGGTATTTTGATGTGGTCCTTGTGATATAGTCATTATGCCATGTTCAATATCACCCATCAAAATGCTTCTGCCATGCCCTGGCTGGCTGGTTTGACTATCACCCTGTACACCAAAAAAGATCACAGGTTGATTCTTGGTCAGGGCACATACTTAGATTGTGGGTTCGGTCCCCAGTCAGGATGCATATGGGAGGCAACTGATGGATGTCTCTCTCTCTTTCTCTGCCCTCTCCCTCCCTTCTTCTCTTTCTAAAACTAATAAAAACACATCTTCAGGTGAGGAGTTTTAAAAAACACTCCTGCCATGTACTAATAATAATAGCCAATATTTTGGGACACCTTTCCTCAAATCTGACGTTCTTCCAGATGACATAAGGGAATTATGTTGTTTAGTCATCATGGGACCCTATGAAGAGTTACTTTTATCATTTTCACTTAATAAGGCAAGCAAGACAGAGAGGTTGACTAACTTACCCAAATTCACACAGCTGAGCAAGATACAGCATTTGACCATCTTGGTGATTCTACCACATGACCTCTTATTTGTTCTTAATATTTTTGTTTTAATTTTATTTTTTACCCATTAAAGGGTAAGGTGTTTAAATTTAATTCAAGGCATATTTATTTGATTGTGTGCCAAGTATGCCAAATTAAGTACTATGTGAATTTATTTATTTATATCAATTTTAGAGAGAGAGAGAGGAAGGGGCGGGGAAAGAGAGAGAAATTAATTTGTTGTTCCAACTATTTATGAATTCATTGGTTGATTTTTGTATGTGCCCTGACTGGGGATCAAACTCACAACCTTGACATATGGGGATCACAGTCTAACCAACTGGACTACCTGTTCAGGGCCAATACTGTGTGAATTTAAATGAACAAATATTTATTACTGACTATGACTTTCTTGAAGAGTGCTGTGCCTTATTGATATTCATGGATATTGACATTGGAGGAAGCAGAATTTGCCACCCTAAAATATTTATCACTGACTATGACATTCTTGGGATATTTGTTATTTTAAGATAGTTGTTTTTTAAGGAAAAAAAGACTCAGAAAGAACCTTTGATCTTTCCCTTAACTGCCTAAAAGAATTTAGAGGATCTACTCCAGAAAGGGCACTAGTTTAATATGAACTATGTGTGATAGGGAGGAACCTACCAAGGACAATTCGATTGAAGTCCTCTCTCTGTCCTACAGTTAAAATGGCCCAGCAAACATTTATTTACCAGACATGTGCTTTTCCATCTTCATGTGAATTGCTTTCCTGCCCTTTGAAGTCCCAACGTTCTCCTTAGCTCCAAAACAGCATTTTAGCCTCAATTGCCCAACATGTCCTTGAGTCTCATATTTATATGGAATCCTCTTATGTCATGCGCATGTCATGCATAATAAATTTGTTCATATTATTAATCTGCCTAATATTAATTTGATTATTAGCCAACTCAGAAAAGCTTTAAAAGGTAGAAGAAAAAACTAATTTTTCCAGCCCACAACATCTTAGTGAGAGGGAAAAAACAACAACAAGGAAATATATTGAAAAAGGAATAAAACAGAATCTTCTAGAGCAGCTACTTTTTATCCCAGTCCTGTGGTTACAGATTATGTTGCAGTAGACAGTGATGCTTTCTAAATATTTATTCTCTATAAGGAGTGCAGTCTCTCTCAGGATTGTTCTGCTTCCAGCAAGCAGATTCCAAATAGTCCAGGCCCCTAGACAAGTTTTCAGAAGAGTTAAGGCACTTTTATACACACTACTTTTGAAGTCTCTAAATTAAAAAAAAAAAAAAATATATATATATATACTAATTCAAAAGAACATAAGCACACCTATGTTCATTGCAGCATTATTTATAATCACCAAGATACGGAGGCAGTCCAAGTGTCCATCAGTAGATGAGTGGATAAAACAACTATAGGACATTTACACAATGAATACTACTTGGCCATAAAAACAAAATTTTACCCTTTGTGACAGTATGGATGGACTTGGAAAACACTATGCTAAGTGAAATAAGCCAGTCCAAGAACGACAAATGCCATATGAATTTACTCATATGTGGAACTAATGCAAAAACTGTACTAATGTGAGAAATGCAAACAATAAGACACCAGGACACAGGACTTCAGCAGCAAAGCGAGGTGTTTATTCACAATTCTGCAGAAATAGGTGCACTGTCAGAGGCAGGCACACCATTGTCAAGACAGACAGGTGCCCTCCCCTGTTTTCCCATCGGCTGGATATTCCAGAGTTATATTCTAAGCATGAGGTGTCTAAAACTGATAGGTTCCTTTGAGTCAATGTGGCAGTCAGTTCCAGAGTCCAGGATGTAGGTGAAATAACAATGCCCTTTGGCATTGTTAGGGATGGCTGCTGTGGGAACAGAAAGTCCAGGAAATCTATGGCTCTTGCTCCTAGGAAATGCTCAAGGGGGTGGGTGGAGTGGGTGGGGAGAAACCAGGTCTCAGCCAGGTGCTGACATCTATACCTCAGTTGCCTCTGACAACAGGGAACTTTGTGATCAGGTACATGGCCAGTGATGGATACTCTGTTTTAACACAGGTGTTGGCTCAGATCCTGTGAGACTACAGGTCATGTTTGTTTCATGGTTGCCTAATTCTAGTTCCAAATGGGGCATATAAATCTTGGGGCAGGTGACAGCTAGCTCAGGAGGAGTGCTTAGTAATTTTCTACTCTAAGTTTGAGAGGCACTTTGTTCTTTTTCTACTTATCACACTAACAAGCAAAATAGAGACCGACTCAGAGAGAGCAGTATGACAGCTAAGGGTTGGGGATTTGGGGGCGTGGAGAGATTGAGCAAAAAGGTTAAAGGACTCATGGACATGGACAATGGTGTGGTGATTGCTCATGGGAGGCAGGTAAAGGAGATTAAATGGTAATGGAAAAAATACAATAAAAAATTTTAAAAAAGCATTTGTTAGTTATAGGCCGTTAGGCAAAATGTCATTGTCTTTTAGGAATATGATGTGAATAACTATCCTCAGCAACTTCAAAGAGTGTTTTTCAGGTTTAGTTGAAAGTAAGTTTGGTTGCACTGATTTTAAAAATTAAAAAATGAGGGTAGAACCTGATGAAAGAAGGTGAAAGGATTAACCGAACACAGGTATAACCCATCAACACAGACAGCAGTGTGATGATGGCCTGAGGGAAGTGGGGGTGGGGTTGGATGAAAGTGGACAAAGGGGGGGGGAATAAGGACATCTGTAATAGTGTGAACAATCAAAGTAGTTTAAAAATAAATGGATCATCTCAATCAATTTGAATTAATTACATTTTTAAAAGAAATAATATCCCTGGGGATATTATTAATGAAACACCTAGAAAGACGATGTATCCAATAAATGTACATTTCATTAAATTTTGATAACATTAGTGCGATTCCTTTCTTGTTCTAGAGTTTCAAAGAATGAGTTTGTTCTAGCTTTCTACAAATGAATTCTGCATTTCACTCAATTAAATAAAGGGCAAAAACTATCTGAAAGTATTTAAGTACTCTATGTGCAAATTAGTTTATTTTTGTTCTTGGCTCATCAGATTAAGCTACAATCAAAGTCTCCTATATAAATGGAGAGTTGATATGCTATTTACTTCTGTTAGGTAGAATACATAGCAAACCAAGGCAGGGAGGAGGAGGGATACATGTCCTACCACTGACTCAGCAGTCCTTGATATTCTATGTATCTTTTCCATTATCTGGGAAGAAAGCCTTTCTCGTCGGCAGCCGTCCGTCTCGAGAGACGATGGTGTAGCTTCTTAAGAGTCTATCTGCACCGCCGAGAACGGCTGTGCAGTCCAACTCGGGAGTGACACGGTATCTGTCTCCTCCCGTGTTGAATCGACATCTTGTGATGACGCTGGAGTGTCCTCTCCAGTGAAGCTGAAGCTACAGAGCCTGGGCAGGGTGATATGGAGGGTCTGCTGTTGCCCATGCAGCAGACCCCCCCTCTCTTCGCAGCTGAAGGGTCCAAGGGAAAGACGGAGTCAATACAGCTTGGCTTCAGGTGCGCCGCAGGAGTTGCCGGTGTTGACTACAACGTCAAACCGCCTTAGGGACTCCGGCTCCGGATTTTCTGTTGGGGTTTACTCCCTTAGCCTTTCCCCTGAAGAGGTATGCTGCAAGGCAGCGGAGGTTTTTTGGAGTCAGAGTTTTCCTTCTCTGATGTGCCCTGACTGGAAGATCGAACCAGCGACACTTAGCTCGCAGGCCGACGCTCAATCCACTGAGCCAAACCAGACAGGGTTTCTGGGAAGAAAGCCTTTAAAACTGTGCTTTCATCCTAAGGCCTGAAAGGATAGAAAGGGCCCATAGGGCCTAAAGGAAGAAGCCCATGAACACCTTTGGGTATTCACGTCCCTGGCCTGGAAAGTTAGCACCACCTTTACCTGTCAATCAGTATGTAACTTCTTCACTGTCCCCCATCCCACCAACTATAAAAGTCCTTACAATAAAAGACTCACTCTCTCTGGGCACCAGGCTTCAGGCCACTCTGGCTGAAGTTCTTGCTTTTGCCACCCTTGCCCTTACCACTCTTTCCCTTGCCCTTATCCCCTACCTCAGCAAGGCCTATTCTCTTCCATGAGAACATATCACCAATAAACCCTTCTTGCTTGTATGATGATAGACTCCCTGATCTATAATTCTTTACTACCTCGGTGAGAAGAACCAAGTTTATGAGAGTTTCTTCTGTAACAAGTCCAGGCATAGGTTTATCTTGCCACATAGAAGTAATCAGTCCAAGCATTAGACTTGGCTTAGGGCCTTGGTCCAAAGTATCCTCAGGGGTGTCAATCTTGCCTGCCTGTATGCCTAGTGTGTTCATGCTACTGCAACTGGTTTTACCAGATGTAGAATCCTGTTTGAACCAAAGACACAAAGAACTGAAAAACAGAATAAAGGGAATTTCAGAGTTAGAAATCATGGGATTAAACACTCAACTAAGGGTCAAGGTTAAAAAACCATACTTTATTCCACTAGGAAAGTCGGATATTTTTTGGCGTTGTCCACCCAGAAGGTTTCTACTCCCCTCATGTCATTCCGAGAACTTCAGTTGTTCTGGGGCTGGATGGGGAAGAGTAGTTGGGAAATAGGGGATAGGATGATTGGGGGTAGAGGGGTGAGGGAGTGGAACGACTCTTGGGCAGCCAGGGACAGGCTAATTTACTCCTTTTCTCAGCCTGGGGAGCAACCCCTATCTTCCTTGGCTTTGGTCTCCTGAGGCAGACAGAATGGGGCATAAGGGAGCTCGAAGCCTGCCAGGGCGGGGCTGCAGGCCAAGATTTTCAGCCCTCCACATCCGGATATGATGAAAAGGAGCCATAGAAGAGGAAGTGTCTCAGGAGTATATAAGTGGTGGAAGGGGTAAAGAGAGGCAGAAGGGGAAAAGTCTCCTTTGGAGCAGAACTGGCTGGCCTGAGTTGGCTAGGAGAGGGGCGGAGCCCAGGGAGTCAGAGGAATGGGCCACTGCCCCAGTGGCTCCCTCTGCGCAGAGCCAGAGGGAGGCGGGGAAGGGCCTGCAGGGGCGGGCTTTTCACCATTGGGCTGCAGGGCGAGATGAAACCTTTGACGGAGCCTAAGTTTTCCAGGCGGAAGAGGAGGAGAATGGGGCTTTGAGCGAGCTGAGGGTAGAGGATTGCTGATGTAGGTGGTGGTCTCCCGGGCCAGGAGGAGGAAGGAGTCCGTTTCCTGGAGCCTCTCCTAAATCCGATACCCTCTTCCCTGCAGTCCCCCCTCCCTTCCCCCCACCCAGCGACTTCCAGAGAATCCGCTGCTGTCATTTTGCTCGGTAAAGCTTTTTCCTCCCGGGTTTCAAATCAAAACTTCCTTGGGGTGGGGTTAGCGGGAGGGAAGCAGAGGGGGCGGAAATGTCCTGCCAGGGTGGTGAGCTAAAAACCCCCTTTTTCCCCCACCAGAAGCAGTTCCCTGCATCCAGCACCTCACAGCCCTTCGGCGTCCGCCCAGGCCCACTGGGACAGCCAACTAGGCAGCTGTCGCTGGAGCAGTCCATGTCAGGCACTGGCAAAGCCCTAGTTCCCGGGCCCCAGCATGGGGCCGAAGCGGGTGACCGTCGCCTGGGCTCCCTGGCCCAGGGTGAGTGCGCGCTTGCAAGTTGCAAGTTTCTTTGTTGTTGTTTCATTTTAAAATGTGTTAACACACTTATTGATTGGAGTGTGTGTGAGTGTGGGGTGGGGAGTGCGGAGAGGACTTATACCTTACCTCATAGCTGTGAACTTTTTGCACAGTGTTCCTTACTCAAAGCAAGTTCTCCAGGACTGCTGCCCTAAATCAACAACTCGGTTAAGAGGGCAGGAACCGCTGGTCCCTCCACTACCCCTTCCTTTAGCTGTGGAGAAACGGGGTGACAGGACTGCTTCTTTCTTAAGCATATGCAATGAGGGCTCTCCAGTGTGTGGATTCTGAAACAGTTATACCCTAGATCTCTTCAGTTTTTATGTCTTCTTCAGATCCAGGCCTGCCTCTGTACTCTGAACAAACATGCGTTCATTCCCTTTATCTTTCTGTTTCTTGTGGTCTACTCTGCAACTGGATTTATAATCCAGTTTTCTGTGACCATTACTTTGGAATAATTGTTGTTTTGAAAGAAATATTCCTTTAAAGAGACACGTTACAAGAATGAATTAGCTTCTTTATGTTATCCCATAGTGTGAACACATACAGATTATAGGAGAAATATTCTTGTTTGAGAAACTTCCATAACAAGATTATAAACAAGTCAGATTGTCTTTCTTCTTTTGAAGGTAAAACAGGTTTTCATTGGTGACCAAGAAAGAGCAGGAGGGCCTAACTCTTCTTATGTATTTGACACTAATATGAACTCAATAATTTCCCAGAGCTCAGAAACTTATTTTATACTTTTGATTTAAGCATATCTGAAAGCTTCCCCCCTCCTTCCCTTAACAGTAATGTAGTGGGGTCTTTGGCATTTTTTTAAAGGCAGCAAAAAATGCAAAAGAAGAAGTGAATGCTGAACCCGCAACAGGTAAAAGCAGAAAACATCCATGGCTGAATCAAAATGTGCTGGCATTCAGGGTTGTTAAATTGAATTATGCTTATCTTTTTTTTTTTTTTTTTTTTTTGCTTATAAACAATGTCATTTTTCTAAACAAAAAATAGAGGAAATCAGAGAACTAGAATGATAAACATGTTTTTTTCCAGAAGCAGCCCCTGTTCTGTACATTGTATTGCCAACACAACTATTCTTCTGTCCTTAGGCATGTCCCCTGTAGTCATGGACTCACTGATGAGCTTTTTATGTTCATAGTTCAGCTGTTAATCACTATTTTTAAACAATGCTTATGTCAAAAATCAATATTAAACACGTTAGAAAACAGTTGATTTGGAAATAGTTGATGTTTACTCTGTCCAACTTTAATTGCATACATTTTTAAAATCACTTCAAAGATCTTGCAGTGATACTTAATGTAACTGTGCAGACATAATGCTGGAAGGTATCTCATGATCTGATTTTAAGAAGCAGACATCTAGAATGGTCAAAGGAGAATGCTGGCTTCTTACAACACACACAGTATAAGTGTGGAAACTCTTGGGTTAGATTTTACCTGTAAATCCGGTTAACTTCAGCAACAAAGTTACATATTGCTTTTTAAATTAGTTTAATGTTGACTCACAACATCCTTTAAATAGGTATCAATTGAATTGTAAGTAGAATGTAAAGTTGACTTTAAAAAGGAAATCATCAGAGTTGTTATAAAATACTGTGTCTCAAACTGGCAGACTTCATAAGGCATATTGAAAAAAAAAATGGTTAGAGTGAGTGTGTAGGAAAAAAGCTTTAAGGTGTAGGCTTCATGGGTTAGGCTGGTTTTATTGGTAAAGACATTGGTGAAAGAGGTTTGCTAGCTGGCCCTTTCTTGAATTTTTTTATTCTCTTCCTTATGTCTTTGGATTCTTTTATCATCTTTTCTGAAGAGTAGCTTTGTTCTCTGGTACGATATGAATGCTTAGTTAAATTAATTTAAAAATTTATATGTTAAAGTCAGTGAGAGTAATGGAATATTTTATGAGACACAATAACTTTTGCAAACAAATTTAATTGTATATATGAAGACATATATTTTAACCTATACATATGAGCTCTCCATACTGCTTACTAAGACCTAGAATGTTAAAGTTGAAGGTAATTTTAGGAGGTCTCTAGTCTGAACTCCCCATCAAGTCTAGAATTCCTTTCTACATTCTTTTAGGTGGTTAGTTAGAAACCTATAGTGTAGTGCATTCTACAGCATTCAGTGTTATGAAGATTTTCTTTATTGTGAGCATAGCTCTGTCATTAAAATGTCTACCCTTTTGCTTTGATTCTGCAAGCAAAATTTTATTGCTATGAAAACATTAAAAATATTTTCTATGAATTTTAAAAATTATCACAGAGCAAGGACATAAGCCCATATGCTCCAGCCTGTAAGGGGGAATCAGGATGGGTAGCAGGAGATGAGGAGCAGTGGGGATTGTTGGCCATTAGGCAGCTTATGGGCCAGGAGGAGATACTTTTCAGCTCCAGCTCATCTTTGTCATTTGGGTTAATATTTTCCAGTATTTCATGACATACTGGAAATATGGATTTTTATGTATCATCTCTCTTTTATAAAGAGTTGGCAACTAATTAAATGGATTATTGTCTAAGCCAAGCAAAAGAACCACACCTGCAGGCTAGAAATGCCCTCTAAGCAGCTGATTTGTGATCTCTGTTATAGAAAATAAAAAGCAAAGGTGCAATTTTAAACTATTTCCGTATTTGTGACTAACTTCTGAAAGACTGATTTGATTTGCAGGTTTATGCCAAGTACCTGTGCAAGTATCTTGATAAGTAAAGGACAATTTGGGCAAAATTTATTTTTGTTTTAAGAGAGAATGGATCTTGTAAATGTGGTTTCTCTAATTGTTTCTCTCTCTTTGTTTTATATTAAGCATCTTAAAATTTATTATGTTATCAACACTGAGAATATAAGTATTTACTTTTTTAGTGCAATAGTTACTAGAGTCCACATAGTTGAAAGAGCCTTTTAATTAAGTGCTCATTCATAAATGTGCAAATTTTTAGAAATAATTAGTTTAACTGGCTTACTTTTTGGAAAAGATGTCAAGAAAATTTAAGTGACTTGCCCAAGGTCTCACACACAGTCAGTAGAAATCAGGATGGAAATACAAATTGTAAAATATATTATGTCATTGCAATAAATATAGTTGAAGCAGAGAAGCAATACAACTTTTTCCTACAGATGGATGAATTGAAGATAATGGGGTTTGGATACTGTGAATCACTTGAGCCTATTCCCATTCCTGCATACCCTACCCCCACCTCACTGTATTTGTCAAGACTTAGATTGCTGGACTGTGAGTGCTGGAATATACTTTAATGTGATAATATGAGACAATGCACTCTTCTCACCTGGGAGAGTCCTCTAGACTATTAGGCAGACTTTTTCATAGCAGGATGCAAAATACCAGTGAAGTTAATTAAGACTAATTTAAAGTAGAACCTAGGGAGAAAATCTTTAAATTGAAATTACATGAGAATTGCTTTGACTTAGAAGCTTAGCTGAGTTGTCAGAAGTTTATAGTGTTCATTGGCTTTCGTTTACTTCACTTTATTCAGTGTCGTTAGCAGCCGTCCGTCTCGTTCGAGAGACGATGGTGTAGCTTCTTAAGAGTCTATCTGCACCGCCGAGAATGGCTGTGCAGTCCGACTCGGGAGTGACACGGTATCTGTCTCCTCCCGTGTTGAATCGACATCTTGCGATGACGCTGGAGTGTCCTCTCCAGTGAAGCTGAAGCTACAGAGCCTGGGCAGGGTGATATGGAGGGTCTGCTGTTGCCCATGCAGCAGACCCCCCCTCTCTTCGCAGCTGAAGGGTCCAAGGGAAAGACAGAGTCAATACAGCTTGGCTTCAGGTGCGCCGCAGGAGTTGCCGGTGTTGACTACAACGTCAAACCGCCTTAGGGACTCCGGCTCCGGATTTTCTGTTGGGGTTTACTCCCTTAGCATTTCCCCTGAAGAGGTATACCGTAAGGCAGCGGAGGTTTTTTGGAGTCAGAGTTTTCCTTCTCTGATGTGCCCTGACTGGAAGATCGAACCAGCGACACTTAGCTCGCAGGCCGACGCTCAATCCACTGAGCCAAACCAGCCAGGGTATGCTTATGATATCCATATTCTTCTAGTTTTATCATATTATTTTATCCCTTTGATTAAGGATGGTGTTTCTCAGAGTATGTCATTTGGACAGCTTTTATCTTTGGTTCTCATTTGGGGATTATTGTGCCCTCTTGGAGACATTGCACAAAGTCTGGAGACAAGTGTTGCAGACGTAACAAGTAGTAGGCTGGGTATTTCTGGCAACTAGGGAGTAGAGGACAGGGATAATGCTAAACATCTGCTAATGCACAGGACTGGACAGCCCCTCATGACAAAGAATGGTCTGGCCTAGAATGTCAATAGTGTCGAGATACTATTCTAATTTCAAGACCATTGGCAGGTTGGCTCAGAATCTCCTGGTGTAAGACTCAGGAATCTGCATTTTTTTTACAAGTTGTAGGTGCTCTTTATCTCTAGTTGATAACCATTGTTTTAGAGGCTTTTATGTGTTGGAGGACATTATCTTGATAGATTTTAAAGCCTTTTGTTTAAAAGCTTTTTTAAAGTCCTTTTTTCAAGTTCCAAATTTAAAATCATATCATTCATTCCACATACATATATTTTCTGTTAGCGCTCTCAAGCATTTTTATCATATCGCAATTTAAAAAATAGTTCTGAGTATTCATCCTCAAAAAAGTTTCTTTTCAAAATTATATATACAGAATATGAATATATTTTGAACATTAGAAAAAATACATAAATCAACATTTAAAAAGATGAGATAAGAGTAAGTACATAAATAGATTTGTTAATACTTTCAGCTATCACCTCAGTAGATATTCTTGTCCTGCCATTCTATACTTCTGTTTGGTGATCCCAGCATTATGGAATGATAAGGAACGAAGTCCCTAATTTGCACATGAGTTGTTGCCATCTGTGAGTTAGATTTTTGGAACCTGGATTATCCTTTCTCATAGAAACAGTGTAATAAATTATATTTAGTTTCATAGTAAATCTTAAAGATTGTTGGAATTAAATTTTATTAAGTTTCATATCTTTACAATGATAAATCATAGAAAGCATAATACTGGCAACCAAATATAAATAACCAAAACCAAAACTAAGTTGAATAGAAACTATTTTGAAATGCTTTTTATTATATGAGCTTGAGTAAAGGCAGGCTTAATTAGAAAACTATAGAAACTTGTCTATGACCTTCGAACCAAGTGTCACAGGTTCGATTCCCAGTCAGGGCACATGACTAGGTTGCACATCAGGTCCCCAGTTGGGGGCGTGAGTGAGAGTCAACCTCACAGTGATGTTTCTCTTCCTCTCTTTCTCCTTTTTCCTCTCTCTAAAAATAAATAAACAAACAAACAAATTAATTAATTTAAAAAATATTAAGAAAGAAAAAAAGAAACTTGTCTAGAGTTGAAAGAAGATTTAGGGGCATTTTCAAGTATTCCCAATTCCTTTTTTGAGTCTAAAGAAACTAATGTTCATTTTATAAGTTTAGTTATAAAAGTTCAAGGCTTATCAGCTAGGCATATTCATTTTCCCTTTGGTAAGAAAAAGAATCACATGAATAAGAAGACGACATAGCTGGGAAAAACTAAGAGGGGAAGGTGGAACGTAGGAAGGAAGTGATTAAAGAAGATGTCTATAAATTTAAGTGTTTAGAAAGGTCGAACTCTTTGAGCTGAGAACCATGAAAAAGACTTCTAGAGGATATAGCACAGTATAGCTGAGCTGGCAACTAGTGTATTAAGGAAGTAGATGGTGGGGTAAAATCTTGAATGAGATAGGTATATTGCTAACCTTGAAACAGGTCCTAATACATATTTGTGGAATAAATGATTGGGTTAATGGAGGACTTGATTGCTGTTCAGAACAAGTGTGAGTCAGGGCATCGAACGGCAGTGAAAAGGAAGTTCTGGGTCCAGGTGAAAGATGAGAATAGGAAAAACATTTATATGATATATATGTGTGTTTGTAATTCAAGGCACTTTTGTAGAGGTTTTATTTTAGTACTAATTTTTTATATCTACCATATCCTTTTTGTTTCTATTTGCATTGTTTATTTTGCCCTACTGAAATGCTTTATTGAATATATATATTGTGTCATGAGAGAGAGCGATAGGAGAGAGATAATGAATGAACCCTGATATATGACAGGTTTTTTGAGAACAGATTGATGAATGAAACCTGGGGCTTTGCAGGATGATGGGAGAAACACATACATTCACACATATCTATAATACAAGGTGGACTGGTGCTATAATAGAGGCAGCAAAGGAAATGTAATGGTAGAACATGGGAGAGAGAGCATCTCTAGCTGGGGCATTTGGAAAAATCTCAAGGAAATGTTATTTGATTTTGACCAAGAATCATGGTCATAGGACTCAGCTCTGTGGAGATGGATAATTGAAAAGATTTGGAGAGGATGATTATTACAGAATGCTGAATACTTCACTAAGAAGTTGTTTAGGCTGTCTGAAGGAGCAGATAATGAGGTAAAGTCAATATAGGCTGAAGTCATTTTGAGGATGACCCTGATTCCCCTGCTGATGAGCTTTCATATTGTTTTTGTAGGCAGTGGTAAGCCCTTTAAAAAATTCTTGAAAACTAGAAGAACAGGGCCGACTTGGCGATTTTAGGAAAATTAATCTGATGGTAATTCAAAGGATGGTTTTGGAAGGAGGGGCAAGAGTGAAGGCAGTGATTATCCAGGAAGGTATTACAATAGCCTGACAAAAGATTAGAAGACCTAAGGCAACACCAGTGGGAGTGAATTTGAGAAGCTGGATTTAAGATAATCTATAGGTTTGCTTTTCAGCCTGAGTAGAAATATAGAAAGAGCTGCTGAATCTTCTTTTGAATATGTTGTTCCCAGGGAACTCACCCTAGCCATGATAACTTGTAGGCCACTGAAAAAAAGAATTTGCAACTAGGAAAGAGGTGAGAGTCAGGCTTATAGACAAAGAGGTAGCTGATGGATTGGCATGAGAGTGAGAGAGAGGACTGAGGACTAGATTTAGGGGAATGACTATACTTTAGGGAAGAGAAGGAACAAAAATGCAGAAAAAGAGTCTATTAAGATTGGTCACCGAAGTGTTGGATTTGTAGTGGTCCTGGAAGATGAGAAGAGTTGTGGTTTGTTAAGGGAGTAGCAAGGTGTATAGAAGTCTTCTTTTGGATGCATGGATTTTGAGCATGCTCACTACACATTAATGAAAAGAAAGTCAGGGATAGAGAGAGATTAAAGGTGAAAGTGCATGGGGTGGAGTGGTGGAATGGTAGGTGTTTTTAATTGAAAGAGTAGAATTCTGGGAAGGAAAGGGATGAAGAGACCAGTCTTAAGAAAGTTAGGAATGTTCCCCTTTGAGATAGGAATGGTAGAAAACGATGAGTGATAATCTAGAGAAAAATTGATATAAAAAAAATATTTAAGGCCTAGATATTTTTAGCAAAGTAGATAGTAATATTTCATGAAAGCAAGTGGGGTTAGGATGAGTCAAAACATTTGAGAGTGTGGAAAAGACTTGGAAGAATGAGTAATTCAGGAGGGAGTCAATATGGGGCAACCAAAAGGGCTGTTCAGTAACACTGAGGACTTATCTAAGAATGAGTGGCATGAATTTTTAGTGGACACAGTATAATTGATTGCCTTCTTAACAATGAGCATGTAGGAGCTTAGGATCAAAAGAAGATAGAATAGATTTTTGAAATTAGTACATGGTTAGAGGTTGTCAGGGTGGAAGCAGTAGGGGGACAAGGCGGGTGGATCATGCTTATGTGGGAAGAGTAAGCATGTACTAACGGATTGTGTGTTTCAGGTTGTTTGGGGAGCCAGAGAAACGAGACAGTGCAGCAGGTTAAAATTTCTGTCCAGCAAGAATCATGCTTGTTGACCTTGTTTGGTTATTTCACAATCAAGGATTTAATATATGTAATTGAGTGACCTTTACAGGGCACTGGGGAAGCTGTGGAATTTTTGGGTGTGTAAGGGCCTTTCCTGTTTCTTTTAACCTTATTTCCTGGATTTTGTTGAAGTGATTTCATGGAAAGGTCTAATAACAGTGTGCAATTAATTTACTAGCATTGAATTTTTATAATAATAAAATATTTGGAGAAAATATGGAAACATAAATTGACACATTCTAAAGTTATGGCATTTGCAAAGAAAAAATAGAACAACATAACAGAGAAACCAACCCAATTGTCTTTCTGAGTTAGCTGTAATTATTCTACTATTTAAAGTCAGGGAATGTGATTTTTATGGTTTTATTTCCAAAACTCTGTATTCAATTTTTATTGCGGGAGCACTGATTCAGCATTGACCAAATTCTAGATGTGTGGAGATTTTAACTTGGGTGACTTGTTTAATCAGATTACAAATGCTGCAGCCCTTCCTGCATTTTGATCAGTCGATGCTTATGCAGCAGTGTTTTGGATGTCTCTCTCTCTCTCTCTCTCTCTCTCTCTCTCTCCTTTTTGCTCTCTCTGTCTTTCTCTTTGTTCCCCTCTTCCCCCTTTTGCTGTTAGTACTTTACTGAAGCTACTGAAGTTTTCATATCTTTTTTTTTTACATTAGCATACAAATCCAAAAGGAGGTAGTAAGCCTTTAACCTTAAGTTTTGAAATTGCATTATATTTTCTAGATTCTAATTCTGATTACTTATGGTTCACTAAGTAGGAACTATGAAAAGTTATTTGAACATAAATGTCGTTTGTGGTTTCTACTTGCAGTATACTTCTGTTTTCAGATTCACACCCACACGATCTGAAATGAGATGATTCATATACATGTGCTTTTATGCCCGTTTTTTTAGTAATTTCAGCCATAAAGTCAGAAATAATTTTTTCATGCTAGCACATATAATTTATTATAAACACATTTATCTGAAGGAGAAGCTCTGCCAACAAATATTTTTATCTGCCTTCAAGATACAAAGTCATGTGAAGTTTAAAAATGTTTAGTTTGCCCACAAGAAATTTATAAACTAGGTGAGAGGATTGAGATATAAATACGTGAAAATTAAATTGTAATCCCTTCTCCAAGTTCAAGTTTACCACAGGAACCATGTGACAGATTAGTTTATAGCCACTTGCCAGCTGACAGGTACAAAGTGGAGCATATAAACTTAGAGGTTGGAAGAGAATCTCAGGATGGCAAAAAAGAGAAGTTGGTTTTGTCTGGGTTGGGCTGCTAGTGGCCCTAGATGAAGAATGCACAGTTTATAGGTGTTTTTGCTTTGAATTATGCAGAGTTGAGTACTAAAAATAAGGCAGGCAGCTTGTGGTTGAGTATGTGACGAGTGCTCTGAAGGGAGGGGGCAGAGTAGAAAGGAACCAGCTTCCTTTCCAAGATGCAATCCTCCTACTCCTTTTTCGTGGTAGGTCAGCCCTTGATCTTTTGGATCTCTGTGAACATAGAACTACACTGTCCTTATTTCTTCTATCACCCAAGAAACATGCAGAATCTTTAGCAAATTTTTCTGAGAGTTTTTACTGTTTATTTCTCACTGAAATACAAGATGAAATTATGGAACATAAAGACGGTATATGAGTTACCACATTAATATAGTATGTACTATGTTAAAATAAACTATATCACTTTTTCATCAATATGCAAAATGAGCTGAAGGGTAATATAATCTTTGTATTAGGAAAGTATTTGTTGTTGGAGGCGAAAAGGCTTGGAACATTGGTAGTGAATGTGGAAAAGGAAATACAGATTTGAGAGAAATTGGGAAGTTGTAACTGGCAGGATCTGGTACTTGATTATGTTAGTGTAAGGGAAATAGGGGGAAAACAGTATTAAAAAAATGATTCTGTGAAGAGTTTGACCAAAATGCAGACCACAGTTGAAGAAACAGGCAGGGACAGAAGAGAAGTGGGGATGAATTTTAGGAAATGTTGAGGTGAAACTTTAAGTCTATAGTTTAGGGCAGGAATCGGGGCTAGGGTAATGGATCTATAAATTATCCTCCTGGAGGCATTTAAATCATATTACAGAACCAGCATGGGTCCTAAAGAGAATCCAAAGAAGGCAGTATTACAGAGGAATGGCCCCACAAGGCAAGAAGCTGAGTTAGGGCATTAAAGGAGAGGTTCCCAGTTTGGCCCTTAGAAAAATTACCAGTGAGAACACATCCCCTGACTTCTTCTAATCCATATCCATCATTCTGAAGTCTTAGAAATAAATTTCAGTATATTTCTAATTGTCTTGCCATTTCCTTATTTGTGATCAGATTCCAGTCATACCTTTAAAATGCCTTTATAGATTAAACAATCCCCTTTGGTTCACTTTTGATTTCCATTGGCCTTCATTCTTGTTAACCAAAGGGAAAGAAAGTGTTCTTGATAAAATCACTTGATATAGTGGAGAGGTAACAAAAGTTTTTAAAATTATGACATTTATAACAGTGGTCATGCTAAAAGACAAAAGAAGGATCTGTGCTTTCACTTAAAAAAAGGGAAGATGGCAGAGTTCTCAATTTCGTTTGGTTGTAGGGTTAATTGCTAAGTAAGGGAACTGCCACAGGTATGGCATCTCTGGATTTCAGCAATCATTAAGGAGATTATCATGACAGTTTTCCAGACAAGAGTAAGAAGACCGTCATGTCTGTAAGAGTGAGTGGAATGTGAAGGCTCTGAAAAACCATTGACCTAATTGAGGATATTTAACACAGAGAAGACATAAACAGGAGATATTTCCTAATATGAGACTGTCTTAAGGAGGGAATATTAGACTTTACTTTGTTTAAATTGCAAAGAGCAAAATATGGTGAACCAGTGAAAATTACAGGGAAGTAGATTTTAGATAATTGTGAGGGAAGTCTTTGAATAGTTAAGCAGTCCCAAATGAAGAAACTGTCTTCTGAGGCTGTTCGCCTATTCCTAGAAGTATCCATGTCTATTCTCCTTGGCTTATTCTTAGGGATGTTGTAGGCTGAATGTTTTTATCTGAACTCAGGCTATCAAGTTGGGCTAAGGGGCATTTATGAGCCTATGTAACTCAAAATTCCATGAGCCTGAGTGTTTGGTTTTAGCATGAGTATACTTGTCTGTAGAAAGAACACAATTGAACTTGTAATTGAGGAAGCAGAAGTTTAATATGCCTCAGGGTCAGTCATCCTGAAAAAATACTTTTAAGGTAACTTTAGATTTAGATGTAAATGGTGCAGGAGATTAAGATGACTGGGATAATGTATTTTGGTCCCCAGCATCAGCCTCCTGTCATCTAACCTTCCCATTACTTTTTTTGTGAAATGGGAAGTGCTAATTTTTCCTTTTCCTCCCATTTATTTAGAGCCCTGATTTATCAAGATATTATTTGAACTATTACTACATTTCGTACCTATCATTTTCATATTTATACCAGTTGCATATGCATGTAATTTTGTAATTGTTTTCCATTTTGCTGTATGTATAACCCTCTCTTCTTTACTCACTCCCAACCTGCAAACTAGTCGAATCCATGTCATTTTATTTCGTGTTTTTTTTAATTTAAACAATCATAAGCTTTTAAAAGCATAGGAAGTCATTTGAAGGAATGCATTTTAGATTTTGCTCAGTCTCATTTTTCAAAATGTGGATAATAATTAATTGATTAAATTAAACTGATTTAAGCATTTAATTCAAAAACATTTATAGTATATCTGTGATTACTTAATAACTTCATATTTATAAAATTATGTAATTCATGCATTTGCTTATTCAACTATTTAAAATGCTTTGATTATCTCAACATTTTTTTTTGCCAATGAAATTTTAATTTGTTTTAGAATATTAGATAAAGTGTGCAGGTTTTCTTAAAGGTCATTCATCCTGAGGGACTTTTTCTTTTTTCTTTTTTGGATCAGTGAAGAAGTAAAATTCCAGAGCCTCAGGTCTTCCTGAAAGCTCCCATATCTTTGATTTTTTTAAAGGTTACATTTGGGAAGTATTTGTAGATGTCCACATTGTTTTGAGCCTCTGGGAAATACAGACCCAAAGCTTTTTACTTTTCCCAGAGATTTTAGTTTCAGATTTCTTGAGATTTCATAAACCAGAATACACACAGTTCATCTGAAATGATGATAGTATTTGAATAGAAGAGTTAAAAATGAAATTGTTTAAAGCAATTTTGTTTACTGATAAAGAGGCATAAATATAGATTGCATAGCAAGAAGAATATACATATTACGTAGATTACAAATAATCTGTCTTTAATTATCATCAAATATTTAACTGAAGTAGATGAGATCTAACATGCAGAAGTCTTAAAATTTAAGCACAAAGAAAGCTGCTTATAGTCCTTTTTATAAGAAATAGTGTATTTTACTCTAATTATGTTTTATGAGGTTTTATAAGATTTTATAAGGATATCTGCCAATTGCTGTGATTTATATTAGCCTTTCATGATGTAAGCAAATAAAGTATGGATAACAAATAGAAAATGTATTCGATGATTAGTTTGTGCATTTACACATTCCTCTGCCTACTTCAGCAAAATATTTGAGGTGGTTAATATGAGTACATTTTTAAAAAAGATTAAAACAGAATGATGAAAATATAGGTAGCCTGCCCTGGCTTGTGTGGCTCAGTGGATTGAGTGCCAGCATGCAAACCAAAAGGGAGCTGCTTTGATTCTCAACTGGTGCACATGCTTGGGTTGTGGGCCAGGTCCCCAGGTGGGGGTGTGTGAGAGGCAACCGATTGGTGTTTCTCTCACACATCAACATTTCTCTCCTTCTCTTTCTCCCTGTCCCTTCCTCTTTCTCTAAAAATAAATATATAAAATCTTTAAATAAAAAAATACATTAAAAAAAGAAAATATAGGTAGCCTAGGATATTCAAACTGGGGGAAAATCAAAATGTTCCTAGCAACTTAGATTGCAGAGTCAAACCCACTTATTCAATTATGATTGTAAATTTGAATTAAAATTTAAGTGTTTTTTTTTAAATATGATTTTTATTTTCAATAAAAGGAGAAATAATATACATCTTCTTGGAGAAAGTAATAGTTCTCCTTATATTCAGTCTGGAAACAGAGTTCTTGCATGGTTTTCACTTAGGGATTATGGAATAGATACTGCCCTCAACAACCTGTCTCTGGTAAGTTCATAGCAGGTTTAAAAAGGTGCTTACTGCAATAACACTTAATAATAACAAGTATAACAAGCCTTTAGTTTATTCTAGAAATTCTGCTTTCCAGGCATAATTCCATTTCTTTCTATATCTATCTTATGAGGTAGTATGGTTGCTATTCCCATTTTATAGATGAAGAATCTGACAAAGATTAACTTGCCCAGGATTCACATTTCTAGTGGAGGACCCAGGTACCGTCATTACAGATCCTGGGCTCTTAGCTTCTTCTCTAGTGCAAGATACAATTTAGGGATAGTACTTCTGTCTCAGAGAACCAAATGAGAGTCTATTATCAGGAAGGATTCAAATATCTAGACTTTTAGATTACAATATTGTCACTATTTTTTGGAAAACCTTGGAATATATAGAACTTTATACTATATTTGAAAGTTATAGGTAACTTTGAGAAGCTAATTTCATCCTCATGCAACATTCCTAGATTCTTTTGTTAAATTATCTGTTAAAAGCATTTATCCATTGAGGTAATATATTTGCTTGATTACAAACTGATGGATAGAATATCCATCTAATAGTTTGAATGGTTGTCTTACAGAAAAGTTTAGTTTACTATTTCTACCTGCAATGAGCAGAATTGGGACTAGTTATAAATTACCTGACAACAGATTTATGTTCAAAATGAAGAATTTACTAATGGACAAACTGATCAAGAACAGAATGTGTTCCCTTTCCTTGGAATTTTGGGGAAGGTCTGAGTATTGCAGTGGGGCTTTCTACCTTGGATGGGATATTAAATTAGCTGAACTATAAGATACTTTCCAACTCTGGATTTTAACATCCTGTCTCCAACTGAGTAGCTGTCTCTGAAACTCACTTTGTATTCTCATCAGTAAAATTAAGCTAATGTTTTCAGTTTTCTTTATACCATTCATACTTCTGAAGATCATATAAATATTATACATTAGTCATTTGAAGATCGCTAATACTGTAATTGCAAAAATTCATTAATATATTTTTCAATAAAAGAAAGTTCATTTTAAAAAATTTATAGTTCTTTAACAATCACAAATATTATATGACACATAATACTTTACACATTTTCTCAAAATTTTAAATGTGGGTAAGGCCAGCTGGAAAAATATTATAGAATTTTTAATTAAATGGAAATTTTATTCACATGAATCTTTCTCATTCTCCTTCAGCAAGAATCACTGAGATTGGAAAGAGATTGCTTCTCACCATTCATGCTCTTCTTTAGAAAAATAGCATAAAATAAAGAGTATTGATCCTGTAAGATAGTAAGTTCTGAATAAGACAATTTCTGAATAAGTTCATAATTTAGAATTTTTTTATTTTCTTGGATTCTTTTCCTTAATTCATGCTTGTTACTTTTAACCCAAATCCTGTGCCTTACAAAGGCTTTTCTATGATTCTCTCTATTTCATTCTAAATACCCTTTAGTGTGGATATGAAGTTTTGGCTGTATTGTTTAGACCTTGTGGAGAATTAGATTTACAGAATTAGAGCCAAAAAGTGCCTGTGCAATCATCCAGCTCAGTGCCCTCATTTCCCATTGAAGAGAAGAGGCCCAGCACTAGACACAGCTGGTCAGTCTTTGAGCCAGCATTATGACCCAGGGCAGTTTTCATTACCTTTTGTTTTGTAGTCGCTTCATTGTTTCAGATGTATGTTTGGTTTTTCCAGCTAGAGGATTTGTTGCAGAGACAAAGCTTTTTTTCTTTACACAAAGATTCTTCTGCACTTCTATGTTCATTGTAGGCGAACTAGAATGCCTGGGGGCTAGCCTTTCAGAAGCAAATGCCAGTGGTATACTTTGGTCTAGTGCTATTTTTAAAGTGTCCTCACTTTTCATTAGAATATCTAAAACATATTATATATTCACCTAATAGTACAACTGATTAGCATTATGTATAATTCAGGTTTTATATTCTCATAGTTGAACTGAGTTGAAGACAGAACTAAATATTAATTACTGATTAGATAAAATTGTATTTTCTAATTACTTGGAATACTGTGACAAGGTGATAAAAAGCAAGGTCTGTATCTCAATATTTGATAGGCTCTTTTAAGTTTTCTTTAAATTGGTTAGTACAGAAGAGCTTATTTAGAACAGTGACCTACATGTAACCTGGCCATATGTGATAATGACGTCTTCCTTAACCCCACACCACCCAAATTGAGACATCTGAAGTTGGGGCTTGTGCATCTTTATGTTTAAAGAACACTACAAGAAAAAAAAATATAACAGAGAGAACCATTGGCTTAGAAGAACAGCATAGTTGAGATGATGAAGTTTCCCTTTTAAGAGAATATTACTAAGTTGGGGAGGAATGCTTGTTGTATGTTTATATACAATAGAAATCTTATTGAAAGGTATAGACTGATTTCATGCATCATTGAACTTCCTTGCTTGCCTACAGGATATGTCTTTCAGGCCCATGTGGTAATTGAATTGCAACTATAAACCTCCATAAATCAGAACGGAATTGATTAAACCAGGACCACTGTGGCCTCTGCTCCTGCAATTGAGAGGTGACACAAAAAGCCTATAGTGATCACAGAAATCTACTATTAGAAACTGCTCTTTTGTCATTGTAATGAGTAGTGGCTGACCTAAACTACTGAAAGTTGTAGTAAGGTTGGTACTGTGGCTGTGTAACAGAACCCCTGGGCTGCTCCGATTAAAACAGAACCCACGGGCTGTTTAGTTAGGGGCCCGATGGCCCACCACCGGAATTATAACTCTCAATACCAGAGTTTGGTGAAAAGAAAAAGAATTGTTTATTTGCACATAGTTCTGCCTCCCCCTCCCAGACCTGGCCAGTCTTAGGAAAGTCAGAAACACCGTTTCCCTACTTCCTAGACACAGTTCACCTTTACCAGTAGCTGCCAATCACCCAATTCTGATTGGGGGAGTTCCTTTCTGTGCTGCAGTGCCCTCCAGCTCTCAATGCAGAACCGCCTGGATTCTCAGCCTCCTTGTAAACTGCCTTCTTCCTGTAAACCGAATGGATCTCCTTTCCTTCTCAAAACCGCATGGCGAGAGCCTCTTAAAGCAGCCTGGAGACCCCTTCTCCTCCAAGACACATGGAGGGAGCACACCAGAGCCAGGGCCAGAGAGAGAGCAAGCCCCAGAGAGCCAGAGAACCAGAGAGCGAGTTAAAATGTCCGCAGCTGCTTATCTCTCCCTGACTGTGTCCTCTGATGCAGGGGGTGTTGCAAACAGTTCTGACCATTCACAGAACCTTACTGTTTCTTCTGTACTAGCATACAGTCCAAGACCCCTCCCATCTTCCTGAGCCTTGGAAGTAAAGTGGATCTTTATGCAACAATGTTTCCAGCCACTAGCCCCAGGCATGCAAGGGCATCCTGAAAGCTGCTTCCTTTTCCCTATCTCCCAGCCGCAAACTCTGGGGTTTGTTTTTGGACTCTCCTATTTCTGTAACAGCTGAACATCATGGTGCCCATCTTAAAATTGTCTATCAATAAAATCTTGCTTTCCATGCATTTCTTCAGTATTAGATGTAACTATACAATTTATTAGGCTGCTATATAGATATTTCTTAAATATTAAAGATATGTTAATAAAATAATGTACACATATTAGGAAGCCATGGAACAGTTAAGTGGTCACAGAAGTTTAGTTTATAGAGAGAGTGGGGAATTGGTAATAGCCAATTTAAGTTTTATACATGGAATCTTTCCTGAGCCTTCCTTTGGGCTGGGTGGCATACGTATATCATAGCAAAAGCTTGACACCAAATTTTGAATCAAACATTTATTTTTCAAAGGAGGCAGAGTTAGGTAGACTGATGATTGTAATTGATTTAGTAGTAATTACATATAATTTATTACTTCTTGAACATAATAAGATAGAAAAAAACTAGTTTTTTTTTTTTTTTTTTTCAATTTAAGGAGGATTCTGGGATCACCTAATTGCAGAATTTCAAAGATAAGAAAACTGAAAAAAAAATCATATGATAAACTGTTTCTTAGTAAATATTTAGAGCAGGAAGAACTTAATTTTCCTCTTAGTGGAGAGTAACTACTAAATCTGTGTGTATATGGACCACATAACGATTTCATTGATTCAGTGGAATATTGAAAGGTTCTCTGTTAACTACTTGAATATCGGACATGATTCAAATGTAAGTCAAGTGTGTCTAGAGGCATTATTTATACCTATTTTCTTCCAGTCAGCAATACTTCATAATGCCCTGGTTTTATGAATTAATTTTAATGGAATTAAACTTGAACAGCTCCAAATTATATAATTAATTTCATTCTGCTTCAATTAAAGTTACTAATTGAATTAAGCTTACTCGCATGACACCTGGCGGCAGTCAGCTACATAACAGTAACAGCAAGTAATGTTGGATTCATGTGTACTAGTGAGTTTGTATAAATGTCTTTTCTGTTGATAATCTCAGAAAGGCTTTGAGTTGACTGTAGCAGTGGAAACATATCTGGAGTTGTTTAAAAAAGTAAAGATTTTAATTGAAAGTAACACATCTCGGGAAGATTACATATTCTCTACAATGATGTTGAGTAAATGTTACATAAATCTAGAACTGTTGGTTTGGCATGCTCCTAATTTATATTTTACTGCTATCTGAATATGGTTTTGCTTTTTTTTTTAAGTTCTTTCTTTATTTTTTAGAGAAAGAGGAAGGGCAGGAAAACAGGGGAGAGAAACATCGATCCGCTGCCTTTTGCATGCCCCTAACTGGGTGCCTGGCCTAGGCCTGTGCCCTGACCAGGAGTTGAACTGGCTACCTTTCGATTTGTGGGACAATGCCCAACCCACTGAGCCATGCTAGTCAGGGCTGATTTTGCTTTTTAAAAATACTTAGCTTTGAAGACTTTTTTTTTTTTTTTTTGAGCTCTTAGCCACTGGATTTGGTCCTAAATGGGTGTCCATCTATTTTCATGTGTTGAAATGTGTTTCATGTTAGAATTTTTTAATTGTTGTGAAATCCCCATGGTACATGAGAAAATTCTGCATGTACAGACATTTTTTCTTTCCACCGGAAATGTCAATACAGTATACTAATAACTTCTGTTTGAATCTCTTTTTTTGCTTCCATGGCTTGACATCATCTAGCTTCTCTTCCTTCTTTAATCCTTTCTAATTGTACAGACCCCACTTGATACACTTCTTTTCATATAGTCACTCTTTTGGTTAGCCAAGCCATTTGGCTTTAGCAGTCAAGCTTAGGAATATGACTATTTCTAGCTATAACTTTGTGATTTGCAAATTTAAATATCCAACGCTCAACTCACCTACTAAACTGTAAGCTCTATGAAGTTATTTTCTTGGTCTCCAGGTTTTCTCAGTCAAATGCACACTAATAGAATTCAGTCATCTCCAATCCCATCTTCTTGATTATCTGTGTAAGCCTCTACTTATTTTCTCACATTAACCCCTTTTCCATTTTGTTTTGCAGTTAATTAAACTCTCGTCAGCTTCTACCTGGACTGTGCGTCTCCCCTTTTTTCCTTTACTCTGTTCTCCCTGTTACATCTGTTCTCTAATTATTCTCAAGCATGGAAGTGCAGTGGAATCACCTAAGCACCCCTCCCCTAAATTAAAATAGAATCGTTGTTGATGTGGCTTAGAAATCTGTTTTTTAAAAAGCTGCTCAAGTGAGTGAAAGTGCAATCAGAATTGCAAACCACTAGAAGATTTTATTAATCTTCCTAATGCATGGCTCTGATTAGGCAATTCATAAAGCTTTAATGGCTACTTTTACTTATTTATCTTGCTCTTAAATTAGGTCCAGATTTCTTATTTTGATATTAAAACATCCTTTCTATGTCTCTATTCAAACCTTTACTGTCTTATCTCCTAATGTCCCTCTTAAAGTACTTCAGTCCAAGATTGGAACCATTGTCCAAGTGTCTGCTATTGGAGTTTGCCCCTGCTATTTGTTTCACTTGGACTAGCTTTTCTCCCGTTTTTTAAAATTATCATTATTTTATTATTTTTATTTTTATAAGATTTTATTTATTTATTTTTAGAAAGAGGGGAAGGGAGGGAGAAAGAGAGGGAGAGAAACATCAGTGTATGGTTGTCTCTCATGCGCCCCCAACCAGGGACCTGGCCGCAACCCAGGAATGTTCTCTGATTGGAAATCGACCTAGCAACCCTTTGGTTTGCAGGCCAGTACTCAATCCACTGATCAACACAAGCCAGGGCCATCTCCTATCTTTATTTTTAAAATTTCCACTAAACTTTTAAAGTCCATTAAACACCCTTAGTGCTCTGGACCTGTCATAGCATGCATTTTACCTTGTTTTATAGTTTGCTTTTTTCCTGACTTTTGTTTCCAATAAACTGTTCCTTTTCCTTACTTATTGGCTTTCCCCTGAGAACTCATAAACCCATATATAGATCTCTCATCCTAAACACCTCTCCTCTCTGAGAATGTATCTCATCAATTCTCATTCCACTGCAGACTGACTTTCATCTCTACCCCTCATTGGAGTCTTCCATCCTTTGGTGCTTTCCCTACTGCTCCCACCCTCTACCTGTATGGACTTCCCCACTTTCATCTTTGATGTAACCTTTCCACATTTCTCTCATGCAGGTTATATGCCCTGATCTCATGATTTGTATACAGTAATCTTGACAGATTATTTTTATTGTAAACACCTGTTTCTGCAATGCTAGGCATGTAGTACGTGCTCAATAAATATGTTATTTGGTCAATATGTATGCAACAGTCAATAGAGGTGCCAGTCCCATTTTCTTAAAATTTGGCAGAGACATTTAGAAAAAAAATACATAAAATGAAAAAAATAGAAAGATATGTAACATTTAATGATAATAAATCAATATATATTTTTATTCAGAAAAACGTGATAAAGAAAATACTGAGAGAGACATAACTCAAGCCACTGATAGCTGCTTCACACATGGAGAGTTGCAAGACCAGTCCATTTGGGGAAATTGTTCAGATGACGAACTCATCAGAAGTAAGTACTTTTAGAGAAAATTGCAGTGATTTGGGGCTATGACTATGATGATATGCTTTGAGTTAATTGTAGATATAATTTTTCTGGAAACCTATAAATCAAGAGTTTTCAGAGCTTATCTGATAATGTATTCATGAAAATTTTATAATATAGGGCTAAAACTAGGATATAAATAGTACTGTCAGTTTTCATTCTTTCTTTAGGAAAGAAGAATTGATCTGTAAATTTTGAGCTGGGTTCTCTGAGAGATTTACACAAAACTTAATTCCTTCTTGGGCAGTTAATGAGTGAAAGCAGACAATTCTAAGTGGACTATGAAACTAAAAAGATAAAAACAGAGCTAAAGGATACTAAGTAGTACTTAGGTAATAAGATTCTGGTCCTTTTTATTTTAAGCCAAATGATTCCAAACTGTTTTTAACAACAATATTTTTAAAATCACTACTTGGTTTCTTTTTATTCTCTTCCTATGATTGCTGTGTAGAATATATACACAAGCTTTGGTATATTTTCGTTTTACTCTGGGAATGTCCAGAAATACCAGTATGTTTTGGGGACTATTCAGAATGCTGATTTCCCACCAGGTTCTCTTCTGGAGCTTAGGTTCTAGTCACTTAAGTTTCCCCAGGTGGGGTGCAGATAAATTTACCATGTAATGAATTATTCTCTGTAATACATGTGTAAGTATAAAGCTCACTGCTATTCCGCACCTGGAAGAACACACGAATAAATATTCTGGAATTTTCATTCATGATAACCAAGGTGACTTGTCTTATTCTATTGCCAGAGTGGACAGAGGGAAATAATTCTTTTCTGGAAACCAAGCATTTTTTAAAAGTTTAATTATCCAATTTAGACAACTTCATAATATAGACCCTTTCTTGTGGTACATACTACATTTACTTTGGATCTTTCAATGTCTCTTTTCCTCTCTAGAATACCTTGTATTTGTCCCTAACTGAAAACCAAACTGAAGAAAACAGAAAAAAAGGGGGGAAAAGCTTTGTAAAAAACATAAAATAGCAATAAAAACACTATTGAAGTAAATTTCAAGATTTCAAATAAAAGCTCTAGAAGTGAATGTGTTTTAGTTTAATTTCAGAATTTTTTTTTTTTTTTTTTTTTTTTTTTTTTTTTTTACACCTTTGCTCTAGAGAATGCAATGGAAAGCAAATTGGGCTCAGAAATTAGTGAGGAGCAAAATTTATATAGCTTTTTCCAAAGAATCAAGTAAAATGTTATTTCAAGTAAACATTTATTCCCAAAACATATATATTGGTTATCTTCTATCTAAATGTTGACTATTCTGTCGTGAAACATAGTTTTGTGAGATACTAATTTATTTTATCTGTGATTTTCTAACAACTAGAGAGTTAATGAGAGCTAAAAAATATTTTAGAAACAATTTTATCTCTGCCTTGGGGAGCATGATTGTTTTCCCATTTGTTTTCATAGTCACAGAATTTTTGTCCTAAAAGTACTTATTCATGTTTTCTTAGTGTGGGCCTTGGAAAGGGGGAGTAGGGAACTAAATTAAAAGAAACACACTTAAAATCAAAATATAAGCACTATTGCATAAGGACTTGAAGAGTCATGTTTAATGTGTTAAATTTTTTTGTGCTATTGGATGCAGCTCATTTTTGTCAGGCTGGCTTTGCTCTGAGAAATTATCCAGGGAACCGTTTAAGATTTTACGCCAGGTTTATTGAAGGAAGAGGGGGAAAGGGGTTAGAGGTAAGAGAAAATTCCTGGACCAACTTGAGGGCCTGCAGGAGCAAGGGAAGGGGAAGTAGACGCCTGGTCTACCTCAAGGGCCCATTGGAGTCTCCCGCCTATGTGCTTGCAGATGCCATCTCCACACCTTTCTGAACATACATTTCAGTTAGAGTGAGTTTACCCATGAACACATTCAGCAGGCTATTTACATCTCCCTGCTTTTCCCCCACCAGGCCAGTCAATATGTGGTGCTAGGTCCCTCAACATTTCAAGCAAAGTCCATTTTTATTTCCTATGGGAGAGACTAGGTCCAGGTTATTTTGCATATGGTACATTTCCCATACATCTAAAGTCCGAGCGGGCAGTCCCATTGCTGCTGTGTTCTGATGATTTTAATTTCAGAATTCATACCATTAAAGGGAATGGATTTAAACTGAACTACTCTGTCTATCTAGATTAAGTGGACAATGATAAAAATATTGTAAAATGCATGAAATGATTTATTTATAGAGATGATGATGAAGCCTGCACCATGGGACACTGGAGCATTTGAGAACAATTGTCTAGTTTTCTACTAATATACATTGAAGGAATGGAGAGAGAGAAAGACAGAGAGAGACAGAGACAAAGAGAAATTGAGATAGATTGTCCCACCTGAGAGGGATGCTAGGAACACTGACAGTGAATGGATATACAAAAGATAATGGCCAATGACTATAATATTGCTCCTGCTTGAAACATAAGCTGGCAAGAATTTCCAAATGTTTGTGGGTGACATCAAACTCTGAATTCTGTTAACAAATTTCAAAAACTATTTTTAGTATTTTCCTTGTCACAGATTTCCAGACAAAGGCAATTTTATTGTGTTTACAGGAAGATTTGATATCTGGATTTGCTGAAATGGAACATTTTATGCCATCTTTAAACCTGACTCAAGTCTGGATAGCATTTGAAAGTTTGATACTGTGATCGCTTATGATATTTCAACTCCCTGAATTTCCTTCTTTGACCTTTCTTGTAGAGTCTTTGACCATCTCCATATATTATAATGTTTGTCATTCTTGACCCTGCAGTTGGGAGATGCGTGTTTTCCTCTTGGTTCAACATTTAGCACATTTATGGGGCCCAGTAAGCCTTTTGTAATAACAAGAGACTCAGGATTAGAGCTACATGGGGGAGGAGGCAAGCATCTGTTGTGAGTCAGGATCAGACTGGCTCCCATTCCAGGAGTCCTGTGTGGCTTCCGGAGCACCAGGGAAGAGGCGGACAGCTGGCTCTCATAGAATTGATTTTAGTGTTCCCACTGTAGTGTGAGGTTGACTGGATGGAGGGATCAGCAGAAAAAATGAGGCCAGCTGGGGTGTGGAAACATTTGCAAATGTACAACCCACTCTTTTTCCAAGCTTCCATGGGACAGCTCAGCTGCATAAGCAAAAAGTGAAAGAGAATGACTTTAATATGACTTCTTTTTCTCTGTCTCTTATTGAGAGTGGTAAGTGAGGGTTGACAGCTAAGATCTCCTTGTCCTGGATGCCTGCTGCCTTCTTTGTTGGACATTTAAGGCATAATTTATAGAGAACTGTTAGCTGTCAGTATGATGAGGGTGTTTTTACTTTTCTGAAAATAACTGAACTCTGGAAAGTCAAGGGAGTGGCTGCTTTGGAAATTGTATTCTAATTAAAGGGTGTATTCTCAGGCCTCATAACGGAAATTCAAGCTGAGAATAATTTCCAGATTATTCTGTGAAGTTTAACCCTGACCTCAGTGAACCATCCACTTGTGGCTCATGCTTAGTTTTTGCTCCACACAGAAGTTCGAGCTTTGTCTTCCGTGGTTCTTCTAAGACATTGCAGGTGGCAGACCTGAGGTAACATGCTCTCAGGGCCTGGATTCCAAATCGGTTGGCTTTGAGTTACTAATTTGTTAGAGAGAATCCTTTCTGGAAGTTATAAGTGAAAGAGAGGAAATCCATATGGAATCCAACATTTTGAAAGAGTATGCCACACACAAAATGTGGTCAGGAAATGTATACTGTGATTCTCTTTTTTTTGAAATTTAAATTAAAAAGATAATCCTAACCACTCAGGTTTGTTAACAACAGCGACAACAACAACAACAACAATAACAACAACAACGACAAACTAAATCAAATTCATAAAGAAATAAGAACTAAATGGGAGTTTTGTGAGAAAACTTTAAAATTGGAAATTATAATTGGAAAAATTTTATTTTTCATTATGAATTTTTATTCTTTTTACAGTTTACAGGGCTTTCATGTCTGAGAAAATATTTTGCTGTATAATTTAATTTTTTGAATGGGAATTAAATTTTAGAGTCTGTAAGGGCATCTTTTAATGGGAACACTAGTTAAGATTGACTTTTCTTGTCATATTAGCATATGTAATACACTATATAATTTGGATCTATGTCTTGTTTTACTAATCACTCTGTGTCTGACTCAGTTAAATAAATGTATCAGAGAAATGATATGCTCAGTTAATATTAATTTTTTTGTTTAACCCATAATGTATATAAACTGAAAACAAGCAATAGGAAACAAGTTATGATTTAATTAGACTAGAAGTGGAACAGATCTCAGTCTTTGAGGGGATTTCTAAGGTAGGAAGGAGTGTATGTGTGTGTGTGTCTTCCTGTGCTTCTACTCATAGGCATGTGTAATACTTTCCTTTAATTTAGGTCAAATTCTACTATTCTAATTATTTCCTATGGAGAGAGAGCTTACATTTTCTTTGTTCCTCTTTCTAAAGTGCCTCAGGTCTCTCGCTCAGATTTTTCTAGGTATTTCTGAAAATTTTTACTCCTTTATACTTTAACATTGCTTTTATATAAATGCCTCCTAATTCAAAATGCCATTGCTTACTACAAGAATTTTTTAACCTTCTCTTTCAAAAAATTTTTTCCATTAAATTAAACTATTTTGTTCACTTAATTATCTCCTTTGTGATTTTGTAGAATTCCCATGACCTGAAGCAAAGTTAGAATGCTCTACTTAAATGGTAATCCCCATTCTATTTAACCCATTTATTCATTTTGAAGAGTTTTTAGCTCTCATAATAGTAAGCACTTAATTGGTAGTAGAATGTAGTCCCTCTCTCTAATTCACATTTGCCTTCTTTTTTTTTATGGAACCAATGTATCATGCTTTTTCACTTACCCTACTACTTGAATCCTTTCTCTTGACATCTTCTGAATTTCCTCTCAATATCAACAGGCTCCATTATTATAAATAGTTATTTCTCTTCCCAGTCTTTGTCACTTACCACTCATCACTACTTAATGAATACCATTTCAACACTTGAGAGAATGCCCTCTCTATGAAAATTACTGAAAGAAAGGCAGATATTCAGGTGTACAATTTCTATACTTAGGACACTTCTTATGTTGAAGATAAGAAAAGAACATCGAGAGGTTTGGATTTAAGTTTTTCAGTGGCTTTCATGTTTGACTGCACATTACACTAAGTATTATTTGGTTTTCTTTAGAATTTTATATAAAAGAGACCATAAACAGGCCCCTACAGATAAGTACCACCCAGTAGGACTGGAAGAGGTAGCCTTACCATTATGTTTCTTAGGTAATCTAGTTTCTTTCCCTAATATTTCATGCTCATTCATTCTGGGAGCCCATCTTGGGAGTTGGTCATGTAACTCTCATCTTGACCAGGGTCTTTTCCTTCTCCATTTGTACTTCAGAAAAAATTTGTTTTTCAATATACTAACCAAACAGTTATGTGGCTGCAGTTCAGATTCTTTGATTATTGCTGTTAAAGAGGAATCTTTAACCATCAATTGTTTTAAAATCCAGTCATGGTTGGGTTTCAGGGTTAGGTAGATAATCATAAGTCATTTTTGATGGCTGCCTGTATTTATCTTGTTGGTCAAAGACAGCATTAAGCTGTGCTCTAGAGTGGAGCTCAAGTTCTCTGACATACTTTCTTCCTTGGGGTGCATATTTTTTTATGCTCATTTGGGCTCTGCCCAATAAACTAGTGAGAACCATTACCCAGGTCTTGGAGGCCAATGGAAGCTAATTGCCAGGATTCAGACCCTGGATGTCTCATGACTACTAGTATTGGGCAAGTTACCTAATGTCTTTGAACTCTACTTCCTCATTTTAAAAATGGAGATACTAATACTTAATACCCCACTGTGATTTTTGAGGACTATACAAGAAAATTCATTTTGTGTGCTTAATTAGTACAGAGCAAAGTGTACTAGTTTATTGGTTTTTGTTATTATTGTTCTTGGATTCAAATACCAGTTTTAAGGCTTTGTTGTTGTTGTTTTCTTTGTTATTCCTTTAGTTTATATGTCTAGACGTCCTGGGTACGTTGACTAGGTCTTTCTGAGACCCTTGATATTTATGTCAACAACAGATAGCACAGTGGATTCTACATAGTTAATGTTTAACGTAGTTAATGCTTAACAAATGATGACTTAAGTCTATTGAATTAATGAAAGTATGGAAGAGATGTTTTGCACATGTTGCTTCTGTTACTTCAAACTTTAAGATCCTATGACAAAGATTATAAATCACTACATTTTTCTTTTTATTCCTTCTAACCTTCCCTTACTCCCAAGCCACACGTGGTTCATTCAAGTTCCAGTATTTATAGATGACCCTAATGATATTAAAGAAACTAAGCTCTCAATTTGACTGCTGTTCATTGATAAGGCTATTCTGAAGAGTTGTCAGTGAACTGATAGCAGTGCTCAGGATAACATTCATCATCTGCAGAAGTTGATAGGCATGCCACTTTATTTAGGGCCTTGTTTGCTCTCTTATTCTTTATTTTTCTTTCCTACCTATAAGAAAAATGTTTGAGACTACTTTAGTTCCATCTCTTCTTCATCTCTCCTTCTTTTGCTTTACTCTCTACCATCTCACCCTCCCTACTTCTCTCTTTTCTTCCCTCCTTTCTTCTTATATATTTCTCTGCCTTTCTAAAAATTGGTTTTTAAATACTTTGTATACTATAAAGTACAATATATATTGCTACTATTGTATTTATTATTTTTAATATTATTATTCATTCTTATCATGCAACATGACTCATTCAATTTTCAATCTATGTCTTACTACACTTTCTTAAAGATTTTCAGTGTTTTCCTGATACTCCTAAAATTATTTGAATTTTACTTGGGGGAGATGCGAAGGTACTGAAGTACAAGTGATGGTAAAAGACTCAGTAAGGGAACCAGATTTATTTCTTTTCCATTTGGGAGTTCTTTGAGATTCAGGGAAGAGCTGAATATGCTAACCACTGTAGCAATAAATAACATTCAATGATCAGACCATAAATGCTGTGGTCTAGATAATGTTAGGTTTCAAACCTCAAAGTTCCTGGATGTGAACATGCTGTGAATTTACACATAAGTTATTTTTTTGGAGGACATGTTGTTATATTGAACTTTCAGGATTAGGAGTCAAAAATATAACTTTGAAAACTAAGTTAAAAAATGAGTTACATTAAAAGGGAGTACTTACAGTGTGCCTACGCAGTGTTATGGTGAGGATACAGTGATGAACAGTACAGGTATGGCCTCTGCATTCAGAGTTTAGAATCTAATGGAAGAGACAGACAGTTCATCTTGAAATGGTAATGAGTGTTTTGAGTACTATAATGGGAAGCGTAGGCTGCTATATGTTCACACTTGAGAAATACATATCCTTGTATGAAGGAGGGGTCAGAGAAGGCTTCTTAGAGGAAGTGATGTCTACTACGATACTTACAAGAGTTAGCCAACCCAAGCAGAGCATGGGAGGGTGTGGGGTCCGAGTGTTTTAAGCTAAAAGGACAACACATCTGTATGTTAGAGGAAAGAGAGAAACTGGCCTATGTGAGTAAAGTTGGAGAAACTGGGATGTAAAATGTTAGATGAGGTATGGAGAGAGATGGGAGGGAAAGAATCTCAACAATGGATTAAAGAAAGAAGGTGTTGAAGAGAGTAGCAACTGAATCAAATATATATTGTAGTTTGACTGTATTTTAGGGTGATAACTCTTGCAATTGTTAGAAAATAAGAATAGGAAGAACTGAAAGCAGTTCTCTCAGCTGGGAGACTTGTATTAATACAACTGAGAATGGAAGCTCCCTTGGACTGAGGTAATGGCAGGGAGATTTGCAAGAGGTAGATGGATTCAGCTTTTTATGAGGTACAATCAGTAAGACATGTGGGGTAAGGGAGTGGCCGATGCTGAAAAGGAGGCCAAGACTTCTAGTTTAGATAAATGGTAGTTGTGATGAAAAGACAATGATGCAAAGGATTTAAGTTCAAAGAGAGATTGCAGTGAGAAGTGGTAGATGTCAGATGGGTAGAGAAAGAAGTAAACACAAGAAGGGTATTACAGGCCCTGGCTGCTGTGGCTCAGTGTATTGAATGTTAGCCTGCGAACCAAGTGTCGCTGGTTCGAATCCCAGTCAGGGCACATGACTAGGTTACACGCCAGATTCCCAGTTGTGGGTACGTGAGAGGTAACCACACATTGATGTTTCTCTCCCTCTCTTTCTCCTTTTCCCCTCTCTCTAAAAACAGATAAATAAAATAAAATAAAGTAACCTTGTTTAAAAAAAAGAAAGGTATTACAAATAAGATAAAACAGAGGGACTGACAATACCTAATGGTTTCTATTTTTTAAGATACAAAGCAGGTATAGATACAGTAAGTGAATGGGACAAGTGAAAAGAGAACATGGATTATGAGAATTAGAAATATGAATTTAGGATTTCTGAGGTAGAACCATCCCAGATGAGCACTATTGTCCAAGGTGTGGTCATGAGCTTGGGTGACTGAAATAGTCTTTGCTGTATACAGAGTGCTAGATGTGGAAGAGATTTTGGAGGCTTCATTGCCATATTTTTCAGGTGGGGAAACAGAAATACAGATGTTTCCTTTAATCAGCATGGCCAGTAAGAGGGAAACATGGGGCTTTATCTATTTTTTTTGTGTGTCTGAATCTCTTGAATTTCTCATTGAACCTTAATGGTTTATAAGCCAACCGGTTGTTTATTTCTTTTGTTTTGCTGCTTTGCCCTAAGATTAGTTACCTGTTATAGATGAATGGATTAGTAATTTGGTATTCTCTAAAGCTGAAGACTATGAGAAGAATGAATAATAATATATATTGTTTGAAGCCCTTGGTTTTCTTTATTGTAAGATTCTAAAGGGTCTTCTCCACTTAGTTCATCAGCCATATACAGTTTGGATTTTTAGAAAAGATATATGTCAGTATATGTATATATCAAATGATAAGTGTATATTTATGTTTTTTTCATAATGGATGATATCTCTTCACAATAGTTACCTCTAGAGAGTTATGCGTAATTGGGGACTTTTACTTAATATTCTGTATACTTTCTCCTGTATCATCTATTTTTTCCTCATGAGGTGAACTGTTTTATTGCATTAAAAACAATATTATACATATTTTAAACAGAAAATTCTCCTAACAAAAATTATCAGCGTGAGGGCTCACCTTCTCAAAGCCTCATCAGAGCACAGTAACCTCTAGGAAATGCTTTGGGTCATAAGTAAGCCAGAAGATTCAGTTTCCTACATGTTCTGCAGAAGATAGGACCAGCTACATAATCTTGGAGGTGTAGAACAGTGCAAAATGAGAATGAAGAGCGCTTTTAAAAAATTATAATGGCAAGAGCAGAGCATTAAACGAAGGGCAGGGCCCTCCTCAGTACATGCATGAGGCTTACACCCATGAAGCTAGGGCTGGATGGAGGTTTTGAAGGGATGGGAATTCAGTTCTGGTAAAGAATACCTTGTGCCTTTTTTTTTGAGTAAGTTTCTGAATATCAAGAATGAAGCAGTTTTTCTGGATTTGGAAAATCAATTGATAACGGTAGTTACAAACATGAGTAGCTATATGGAACAAATGTAATGTGGGAAATTGTTTAAGGCAGTGGTTTCTGCCTTTATCCAGCCAGAGGAGGAGTGAGACTGTGCTAGCTCCATTGGTTCAGTAGGGAGGGTGAGGGTGTATATCAGAATGAACAGCATTGGTGGAATTCCCTCTTCTCTCCTTTCAGAAGCTCCATTCTCCCTTTGCTGTAGCACAGCTGAGAGTCAATACTGTGAAATGTCCAGTGTTTCTTTTAAGGAGTCCTTCAGGACTTGGTGATAAATCCATGCTCCGCTGGAAGCTGGATTATTCCCAAGTACCTGAGTTCTGCAGCAAGACATGCAAAAGTCTGGGAAATACCTTTTAAAACCCTTGATGCTGGTATTAGAGGGTAGTATTGCATTAAGTGAACCAGAAAAGATAGTGGGTGGAGAAATTTGTTCTGCTGTGGAACATTATTTAATTAAATATATTTTCCATGGTTCTTGAGAACTTGGACTGGGAAATTTAAGGGAAAAAAGATTCCCACCATCTCAAATTGTCACATGTAATTGATTCATGCTGATGTGATTGTTAAAAGACCATACATTTCATCTATGGATGCTGTCCATCATTCAGGTCTTTATGAAAAAGATATTAATGTATTATCTATGTAGAGGACTAGCTTTGCAGATTTTGTTGTCCAAATTCCTTTAGCCTACAACAGTGCTGTCATAATCATAAAGATGAGCAAGAATGTAGGCAGCAGCAGTGACAATAACACACCCATCAAATGATGTAATCATATGTAATTATCATTTTCCTACTATTTCTTTGAGTTAGGTTCTCATTGCACTTCTCTCATATCGAGTAAATTTTCAAGTTTTATCATATAGCTCTAAATATGAATATTTACTATTAGAAATGTAAAATTAAATCCATATTCTTACTGATTTATGTTTTTAATATTTTTATTTTAGCTGATTTAAGGTGGTTGATTTTTGGTATGACTTTACATTTTGAAAGAAACAGAACAAAAGCCATTCAGTATTTTTTTATTTAAATACACATAAACTTGTCTTTTAATTTTAAATAAAATGAGTTATTTTTTGTATTAAATTTCAAAGATTATTTTCTAATGAAATGTATATGTATTATATATATCACAAAATACTTTATAGAGGATTAAATAATACTGAATTTTGTCATAAAGTTCAAATTTGCTTGGGCTAATTCAAGGGTATACAGTTTTAGGCTGCAAGATCTTCTGATTATTTCAACATTAAATTTGAGCCTCATTGCCAAGATAGTACCTAGAAAGTTGATGTGAAGGGTTGTTTGTTGGTAGTACATGAATACCCATAGAAAGCTGAAAATCAAATGGCACAGCCTTAAATTAGTGCTCTGGGGGGGTGTTGCTGTGGATTAGTGCCCTGCAACAACAGAAGGGTTGCCAGTTCGATTCCCAGTCAGGGCCTGGGTTACTGGCCAGGTCCCCAGATCAGGGCACGTGAGAGGCAACCAGTATTCCAGTTGAGTGCATGAGAGAGGCAACCAGTATCTCTCATTCATCAATGTTTCTTTCCCTCTCTTTGTCTCTCCCTTCCCCTTTTTTGAAAAATATATAGACAAATAAAATTTTTAAAAAAAGGCTACATCTATTTCATTTTAGCCATCTTATAAGACATACCTTGGGCCTTGTTATCACAGAGATCTGCTTTCTTCTAAGATTATGAAATCAGAAATTTCTCACTTCTTCCTGCTCTTTCCTTTAATAATTATACCTAATCTTCTAACTGTGTTCTTTACCCCATGTTAACTCATCTCCTTCTTAACACCACCTGCCTTTTTTCATGGCCATCTAGGAGGACCTACAAATGATCTTTCATTATTCCCTAAATTCTGTGACCTTATCATATCTTGTCATATCTGCCAAGTTTATGCTGAAATGAAGGTAACAGACTACCCCATCAGTCTTCTCAGTTGAGGTTCCAAGGGCTGTGGATCATAGAGAAAAAAATGTTATATAACAGAAGGATGAGCTCTAGTATAAATGTGTATTCTCTAATTTTAACTGAGTAATCTCTACTACTCACCTGTATTTTAATTTCTAGTCTATTTCCTTTTTGCTTCCTTCTTGTCTTTTGATTTTATGATGTTGTTTAATAAAGACACAGATTATATTCTAATTCCTTTGTCACTGAACCATTTTAAGTTATATTAACACCAGCTCCTGGGTGTCCGTGTATATTAACACCAGTTCTGGGGTACATAGCTGATACCTTAGCCGATTTTGATTTCTGCCCTGCATGGGTTAAAAACAACTATAAAAGAGTCTTTTGAACTTGATACATCACTTTTCCCAATTCGTCCAGTGACCTCTTCTCTGTCCTTACTCTTTCTGTAGCATTTGATAGGACATGGTTCTTGCTTGAAATTTTGTCCCTCTTCTACCACTCTTCTCTCTCTTTCTGCTTCCCTAAACACGCTTCTTTTTAGTGACTCCAGTGCCTGGAGTTGCTTTCTGATTCTGGGCTTTTACCTACCAGGTCTCCCTCCAGGTCACTTCTAAAAATAAGCCTTCCTAGACCTCTCAATGTAAGGTGAGTTTCTCTGTTTCTCGTAGCACCCTCTTCTTTCTAGCCATTGTCACAATTTGAAATTTATTTTTGCGATTACATGTTTAATGTCTGCTGACTTTAAGTTGCCTCACCAGCAATTAGCATCATTCCAGGACCACAGTAAACTTTCAGTAGACTATTTTGGATGATTGACTTTGGGAATAAAATAAATTTTGCTCTTTCCTCCACTACTTCTTTTATCAGTTTTTGCCATAGTGAAAATGCATTCCTTGCATTTCCCACTACATGTCCAGTATTTTCCTTTTCCCAAGCTTAACTCATGTTACCTGTCTCCCCACATCTTCAGCCACACAAGCAGGCCTTCTCTGAGTTCCCCCTGGTTTGGACTAACAGTGTTTATCTTCACCTCCCCTTAAAGACTTGTTAATTTCAAAATTATAGTGCACATTGAACTGAAGGCTCCTTAGAGGCAGGATTGACATCTTATTCAGCTCTGTAGCTCGCACAGTGTATAGCCCCGGCCATGCTCAGAGTTTGTTCCTAGTACTTATATGTTAATTGTTGAATAAATGAAAATATGTACCTTTTGACTACATTTAGCTTCTCTGTAGGAGATTGACAGCTTTGAATTGGATAAGCTGTAATAATTTGCCTTAAAATGTGGATTGACTACCTTTGTTTCTCTTAAGGAGTTAATTTTCTCAGTCTACAGTTCATTCATATCAAAGGATGCTTTTTATTAGTAATATTAACAACGTTGTTACTTAGAGCTTCTTACAGTTAATGTAAATTTTCAAATTGATGATCTAAGTTGGGCTATCAGCAACTTTATCAGGCAGATGGTATAAGTGTTATCTATAGGTAGATGACACTAAATTCAGAGAAGTCAAGGCTATGTAGCTAACTAATACTCTTGACAATCCAGCAGTGAGTCTCAAATCAGGGGTGTAGAAGGGGGAAATATATTGAATTTGTGGTGTTTATGGTCTCCTAGAGTTTAAAATCACAGGGAAGGTGGCAATTTTCCCAAATTATTACCTAATAAAAAGCCAAACATTCTAATACATTTCCCTAGTTGAAAATTATTGTCATTCTACCACTGTATCATGACTTTGTGTTGGGTCAGAAAAAACTTGGGAAAATTGCAATATACTGTACTCCTTCAGGATTTCATCTTTGTTGTGATAAATTGAAGACAATTCCTGGCCTTAATATATACTTGACATCTTAGAAAAAAGAGCTTTTTCAGTTTTCAGAACTATTTACTCATTGCTTCCATAAGAAATTGATCTCATTGCAAGACAGATTCTTAGGATCTGCTGTTCTTTTTGTGGTTTGAAGGTATGTACATTTAATCCAAGTTTTATAATATTGAAAAAAAGCTCTTATACTTTGTACGTGTAGCCTCATTAAATGGCACAATGAAATTGTAGGCACAATGAAAGCACTTTAAAATCTAAAACTTGATGTAGCTATAAAGAATTACTTTCTTATATTAAGAATCTTGATGTATTAAACCAAAATCAATGTTTATGTTACATATGAGTCAAGTTTTTTAAGAGTAAAAATCATTTTGCCTGTTTTTCTGAAGAATTATAAATATCTTCTGCTTTCATCTTCTTTTGATACTCTGTCCAGAATTAGAGTAACCTATCTCTCAGTTAAAAATATCTAGAATAAAAACAACTTTCCAATCAAGTGTTTGTAGATATACTGGAAAGAATATTTCACTAACTATTATAGCTGGAGTTTGTTCTTGCAGTAAAGTTAAGTCTCTTATAATAGAGATACAGTTTACCTAAGAGTCATTTAATAAGTAAAAAAAAATCAGCTGTTGAATAATAAATGAATTCATATGGTATTAGTGGTATCCAAGCATTTGGGACAATACATAATTAGTTTGAATTCCCTTTGAGAGGGAGATGTGGATGTTAAAATAAATTGCTGATGAAGCATAATCTTTGGAGAACAGTATATTCCGAAACTTTGTGCAAAATCAGCTATTTCTTTCAATGGTATGGAAGTATAGCATAAAACTGAGAAGATTTATTAGGGGCAGCTTTAAACTGTTCTTACTATATAAAAGTTATAGTTTGCTCACTTAGGACTAGTTACTAAAAGAGAAATAATAACACATATTTATAGGCCTGCTGGGAAAACATTAGTTTATACAACTGTGGGCATCATTGTTTGCAGCCAATAAAATAATAATAGTAATAATTTGCTTGTATAGTAATAATCAAAATCACAATATTTAAGCACTTAAAAGGATTTGGTAATTTAGTTATTGGGTTATTTTTTTTTACAAAAATAAGCATTCACAGAGTGAGAAGACTTAGAATTGTGAAATAAATATATTCTGAGTAAAGAAGGAAGAAACAGAGTGAAATAAATTGATTTTATTAAGTAAAAGTGAAAAAACTTCCTCCGTAGAAGGAATACTTTGCTACCAGAATAAATATTCCAAACTAAACTGTTCTTGTACAGTAGAATATCTACCAGTTTTATCATGGAAAACAGGCTATAATATACACAGTATATGTAGTATAAAGACTTATGTATGCCCAGTTTACTATCTACTCCTGAGTTTATGAGACATGCAAACAAAATACCTTCTCATCTTTTGCACTCTGAAATTGGTGTTTATCATTGTCTTAAATATGTTCAAACCTTTTCTTTCCAAGAAAGGGAAACCATTAGCCAAGGATTCATCACTCCTTGCTCAGCATCTTTCTTAGGTTTGTTTATTTTGATAAACATTGGGTACATGATCAGTTCCTTATCCCATTAAACCTAAAGTAAATAAGGGATTTGTTATAACACTCACTAGGATGAAGTCTTCAGTTTAGCTTGTTTTTCTGATGACATCCATGGTGTTAAAGTAAAAATATATAAGTGGAATAACTCAAAAAGTGCATATTTAATGTGCAAAAAGCACAAATGTGTGGGAGTGCTTATTTCTGCATTTAATTTTTTTTCTTTTTTTACTAAAAACAAACAAAAGCCCAGCCACCACTTCTTGGACCTAAAAAATGAAATGGGATAACTATACTTATGGAGTGAGAATCTACAGCTCTGGCAGAATGAGTAGGGGCAATTATAACTTGGTCAGTAATAATGACATATTTTAGTGCCCATTTTAGTGTATGAAACTCTAAATTACAATAATTGAAAAAAATGGATAGTTTTTGTGTAGTTTGCAGTCCTGGAATAGCATTTCTTGGGGAGTAAGTATGACCTTAAACATTTTGGGATGGTTTTTTATCCTTTTCTATTTTAATTGCTGGTACAGTGTTGTTTTTACTTCTTTGCCTATTAATATAAATGTGGAAATAATTGTGGATGGTCTGCGTTCAAGAGAGACTCATTATTATGTGTATATCTACTCTCAATGAATCTCTGATTTTTTTTGGCAAAAGTGTTAAAACTTAGTCTCTTGGAAAGTTATCACTATTCATATAATTTTTGTAAATCTTCATAAGAGCTGTTTTAACTGAGAGACTTCTTTCCATTCAGTTGAGCCTGATGCAGTCCGTTCTAGCATGCCCTGAAAACTAACTGCTGAAATCTCAATATACTGTTAGTGATTATGTATGAAGACTTTGGAAGAACTAGAGGTGTCACTTACCTCTCAGTGTAAACATAGCATGGTACTTTTTTTAAGTAGGGAAAGATATATATATGTGCCAAGACATTTAGCTTAACTCCCATATTCTAAGTAATCCCTTCCAAAAAGCATTTTGAGGAAAACTGAAAATGAAATAATGGCCAAAACCTTGCTTACTTATCAGTCAGTTCCATTTTTTACAGGCATGAGTCTCCTGGTCAGACATAGTAAAGGGTCAGCATACAATAATAGTGCTTAGAGAAAGACTGTGCATATGTAGAGAAGGTGAGTGTGGAATGCTATAATTTGGAATCTAATCCTCCCTAAAATTTACTAGCCATGGAGCATGGGGCAAGTCACTGTTGTCTTTCAACTTCAGCCTCTGCATCTTTAGAATATAGATGGAGGTATTCCCTTCCCTCACTACCTCATGAGGTTGGTGAGGGTCAAACATGAAACTCTAAAAGACCATGTTAAGTCTAAGTCTCTAGATGGATATTAGTGGTACACAGTGTATGATGAGAATAACTGTATCTAGTTAAAAGTAGAAGTACAGTATCACCCTGAGTTATACCTTGGCAAGGCTGATCCAGGGATACTACAGAGAGAACCGGGCAAATAAAACTAGAGAATGACTCTTTGGAATACTCTCCATGCTTATCCAGAAGTTGAGCGGTAAACATTGTGTATTCACATGATAACCTGTTTTATATGATCCTAAAAAACAAACAAACAAACAAAAAAAAAAACCACCCAGAGTTGCCCATAAAAATGTGAAGAAATAAGTGAGCCACTGCAGTCACTAGAACCTTCTTTATTTTAAAATTAATTTTCAATTTTAATATAATGAAATATTTCAGATATTAATTAAAATTTGCAAAAGAATATCACAAACACCAGTGTATCAACCACTCTATTTAACAATTGATAACATTTTGCCAACTTTTCTAGAGTTTTCTTGTTTGTTTTGAAAAAAAGAAAACATGTTGTTTTTCAACATAGGAGATTAAACATATGTATTCCATTCTTTTGGAACAGAAAACAAACAAACAAAAACAACAGTGAGTCATAGATGTTGAGTATTTCCTGGAAGATAAAAAGTAGATGGAGCAATAATAACTGACTTTGTAGCACTGTGAGATCAGGACCTAAATGTTATTCTGACACAGTATGGTAGTTTACCGAAAGTCTAACTTGGAAGCATGAGGGCACTTGGAAACTGAGATGAATTTAAGACTGGAGAAAAATGTAGTTTGAAAGTTGAGTTCAGAAAACTTAAACCATTGGTTCACCTCCAGCCCTCAAATCTGTGCAGCTATTCTCACTTTGACCCTCACAAGGCATAAGAGAGTGGTGTTCTGGGGAATTTAAACCAGGCAAGCTCCAGACCCTGGGCACCTGGCATAACAGAGCATGGGAGTGAGTGACATACTGACAACAGGGTGCTCAGTGAAGTTGAATGTCTTGCCTGAATGACAAGACACATACACAGTCCTGACTTCTTGTCGCCTTAAACATTGAAGGTCACGATGCAGATATCACAAACCAATAGAGAAAATAATTTATTTTTATATTGTCTTTTGTTCACTAATATTCCAATTTTGAAAAGAAAATGAAGAGGTTTAATCTTACTTCCTACTGGTCGTTGTCATCACTAGAAGCTGCCCTTGAGCTCCTGACATGTGGCTAAGAGCATAACGGCTATGAACCTTGTTCAATTAGTAGTTGTTGGCTCTAGGTGGATGGAAAAGTGCTCAATCACTACTATCACTCTTTCAGGTTAATTTTGTTCCTAATGAATGTTTCTACTTAAAGTATCATACCTTCGAACATTTTATGCTTCTTTCTCTAGAAAAATAAAATTTTAATAATTATATCAATAGATATTATCAAAGTGGCTTAGATTCTAAATTACAAGCCCTGCAGTGAATTGAGTGCTTACACTGATTCTTTCCAGAATCTTTTCTAATATTGACAATTAATCATGGACCTTATATACTTGCAATATTAAAGTTAGAGAAGGTGCTTTAGAGATCAATCTCAGTGTTTTTTCAGTTGGCAAATTGAAGCAGAAAGAGGTAAACAGTTTGTCCAAAAATATCCAGGTAGTTAGTGGCAGAAACAGGGCTGTAACCTTTAAAAATGGTCTTTGATTATCAACGAGAATATGTAGTTACCACTTACAATTTGTGAACCACAATGTGGTTTCTATGGTATTTAAAAGGCTATATTAATAGAAAATAATTACTAGAAATTACTAGAAATTTTTAAGGCCCCAGGAAAGGTTAAAATTGATTAAAATTGCTCTTGATCAGCATCCTACCCATTGTGGTTCAGGATTAGAATTATGATTCTCCAGGGGAGTGCACAAAGCAAGAGATAAGAGAATCCCTGGAGAGGGAGTATATTTTTTGAAATCACACAAGAAATTACTAAAGGATGTTTGTTGTTCAAATAAACCCTTTGGAGTTGGTAAAGGGTTGAAAGATACTGTTAGTTTTAAATTAATAAAGGAATTTGACTTAGGATATTTGAATAAAACACAAAGATAAATACGAAACAGAGTGATAGTCTTATTTCTAAGATCTGAGCAGATTCATAAGAATAGTAGCCAGATTCCCTCACAACTATTTATTTTACTATTAAAGAACATAAAATAATTTGTACTAGTTTCTCTAGCCTCAGAACAATTTTCACCCAATTTCAATATAAATAAATTTGTGTACAGTGCAGAGAAATTGATGTGCTTCTTTCTTGGGTAATAAATAAAAGCTAATATTTTTATAAGTGTTTCTTGATATTTCAAATTGTGGTTGTATTTTAATTTTACATGCAATTGATGACCCCTTTATGTAACTTCCTAAGAACTCTTTTAATGGGAATGTCTTGATTGACTGTAAGTATTTAAGCCAACTTCTGGTCACGTATACTGAGAGTGGTCTTGTAAGTAAATAATTTATTATAGTAATGGATTATATGGTAAAGAAGCACAATATCTGGAAGAAAACTGCCTGGAAGGGTTTACAGAAGCACATTCTATGATTTTTCTAATGTATTTGTAAATATTTATAATTTTAATTGGGCAATAAATATGTGGTCATGTGAGTATTCTCTAGCCATGTTGACTTTCTAACAGTTCAATAAATATGTTGACTCCATCTACCTCAGGGCTTGGCCGGTGTTCTTAGTCTGACCTGAAACCCTGTTACTCATTCTCTTTGAAGACTCTTTCCCCTCAGGTCTCTGTTGAAATGCTGTACCTAGCTATGCAAACCAAAATAGTCCCTTGTTATTCTTTCTGATACTAGTACTTTTCTTTTATAGTTTCACTATCATTTTAGATTGTATACAATGTTTATTATCTGTTTAATTACATGTTTAATATTTTTTTATTCACCTCTATTTAACTAGTCTTAGCACTGTGTCTGATACATAGTAGATGTTCAATAAATATTTGCTAAAAGAATGAGGAATAGTCGTGGCCTAGTAGCTTGGTTGTTTGGAGTGTCATCCTGATGCACCAAGGTTGCAGGTTCAATCCCCTGTCAAGGCACACACAAGAATCAACAAATGAATACATAACTAAGTGGAGAAATAAATCAGTTTCTCTTTCTCTTTATTTTGCCCCTTCTTCTCTTTCTAAAAGTTAATGAATAAAAAAATTTAAAAAAAGAATGAGCAATACATATAAAACATTTTATATATAATGGGCTTTTCTAGACACTCTATTTCAAGTGCTAAGATCTCTTATAGTTTTAAGATTTTTAAAATCATTCTGGTTATTATTTATGGCTTTTTGTATACTGTTGGAAACACTAATAATCTTCTAAATGTTGATGAAATTAGTATAAGATCTATGGTGATGAATAAATTTGACATTATCATTTTTCCAATTGTGTTGAATTACAAATAACAACTGGCTGAAATAGTTGTGAGGGTTTGGAGGATGAAGATACCTGCTAGGGGTTCTAAAAATCATCCGGGTTAAATAGAAGTCATCATCAGGGAGGTAAGGGAAAAGGCAATTGTGCTTATGTTTCCCTTGTTTACTTTTTTAGGTAAGCAATATGTACTTCTTAAGATTTATTTAAATGATTGAAATTGTGAGCTGCAGAATAATTATTATTGTTTCCTTCTATTGTTTCATTGATTTTTCTAAGTGACCACTCTTCCATGTGGTTGAGCAGATATTCAAAAGTACCGGGCAGTTGGATATAGCACTTAAGTGCTCGTTGAACCATATGATTTCACTCATATGTGGGATATAAAACTGAAACTCATGACAGAGACAACAGTATGGTGGTTACCAGAGGGTAGGGGGTAAGGGAGTAAGGGGTAGTAAAGGGTAAAGGGGACCAAATATATGGTGACAGGAGATGATTTGACTTTGGGTGGTGGGCACGCAATACAATTTATCGATCATGCATCATAGAAGTGTACAGTTAAAATCTATATAATTTTATTAACGGATATCACCCCAATAAATTTAATAAAATAAAAAATGCTCATTGAGTGAATATACAAATAAAGGAATCACATGTTTCTTGCTACAGAAGAGCATACAGTCCTGTAGAGAAGGTTGCCCTTTAAACCAAGTTTGTTCTGGGGGCAGAGATGAAAGGAGCTTTGGGGTCACCATATAACCCAGTGCTGACCAATGGGACATCTCCTAGAAGGTTTCTGGGAAAGTAATTTTATATTCTTAAAGAGAAGGTTGGAAAGAGTACCTTCTTTTTCTAAGGCTGTCATCATATCTAGATTTGATATCTGGAGCTTTGTCTTATAACTTTGATGGGGATAGTCAGATGGGGAAGTTTACATACTGACAGGGAAGACATAGAACCTGCAAAATTAATAATAACAGAGCTCCCCTATCTTTGGATTTCTTGTTATATACGATAATAAGTATCTGTAAGCTCTGTGAGGGCAAGGTGATTGTGCATTGTATTCCCTGTAATATCCCTTATGCTTGGAGCAGTGGCTGGCACTATAGTATATACTCAACAAACAATTTACAATAACTTTAGTTTGCAGTCAAAGGTTCCTGAGCAGATTTTGTGGGTTTTAATGCAAAATTAGAGGAAGAAATATTTGTATAAACAATCTCACTTATGTTAAAATATAAATGTGATTAATTATTTTGTTCTTCTGTGTTTAGTCATTTCCAGGTATCTTTGGGTATCATTTTACTCCTACAGAGGTTAAAGTGTCCTTGATACATTGATGAAAAAGAGAATCTACTACACATTCCTCAGATTTTAAAGCAGCTTGTAATGTGGGAAGAGTTGGGGAGGATTTCATCTTAGGAAGACAAGATGAGAATAATAACTAAATAGTGTTTTTTTATTTATTCACTCACATATTGAAGACCTTCCATTATCTTTAAGTTGTAATCTCTTGTTCACATATAAAAAAGAATTTAAAATTCATATATATGAATCTTATCTCCAGAAGTTTAGAAAACTTTATTGCATCATTTTTTCTGGATATTGTTTTTTTGTTTTTGTTTTTTATTATTGTTTTTCAATTAGAGTTGTCCCATTCCCCCCCCATTTCTCCACCCCACCCAGCCCACCCCTTCTCCCACAGTTATATTCCATTGCATTGTCCATGTACATAGTATTTTATACATGTTCTTTGTTTAAACCCTTCCGTTACTTATTCCCGTTCTCTCCCTCCCCTGCTCCCCCCTGATTACTGTTATTCTTTTCTTTGTTCAATTTTGTTCATGTGTTTGTGCTGTTCCTTAGTCTCCTATATTAGGTCATATCATATGGTATTTTTCTTTCATTGCCTGGCTTATTTCACTGAGCATAATTCTCTCTAGTTCTATCCATGTTGTCGCAAATGGCAGGAGTTCCTTCTTTCTTTCTGCTACATAGTACTCCATTGTGTAAATGTACCACAGTTTTTTAATCCACTCGTCAACAAATGGGCACGTAGGCTGTTGCCAGCACTGAGCTATTGTAAACAGTGCTGCTATGAATTGGGGTTTCAGGATTCTTCTGGTATAATCCTAGCAGTGGAATTGTGGGTTCAAAAAGCAGTTCCATTTTTAGTTTTTTGAGATAATTCCATACTGTTTTTCATAGTGGCTGCACAGTCTGCATTCCCACCAACACTGCAGTAGGGTTCCCATTTCTCCTCATCCTTGCCAGCTCTTGTTGTTTGTTGGTTTGTTGGTGATGGTCATTCTGACTGTTGTAAAGTGGTATCTCATTGTGATTTTTATTTGCATTTCTCTGATGGTTAGTGATGTTGAGCATTCTTTCATGGGTCTATCGACCCTCTATGTATCCTCCTTGGAGAAGTGTTTGTTCAGGTCCTTTGCCCATTTTTGAATTGGGCTGTCTTCTTGGTGTTGAGATGTGTAAGTTCTTATATATTTTGAAGATCAATCCCTTGTCTGAGGTATCATTGGCAAATATGTTTTTCCATATGGCTGGTTCCCTTTTCATCTTGCTAATGTTTTCTGTTGCTGAGCAGAAACTCTTTAGTTTGATGTAGTCCCATTTGTTTATTTTTTCCTTTATTTCCCTTGCCTTAAGGAGTTGTATGCGTGAAAATATTGCTACGTGGGATATCTGAAATTTTCCTGCCTATGCTTTCCTCTAGAACTTTTATGGTGTCACAGCTTTCATTTAAGTCTTTGATCCATCTTGAGTTTATTCTGTTGTGTGGTGTAAGTTGATAGTCTAGTTTCATTTATTTGCATGTCCCTGTCCAGTTCTCCCAGCACCATTTGTTGAAGAGGCTCTTCTCACTCAATTAAATGCTCCTTCCACCTTAGTTGAATATTAGATGACCATACAGACCTGGGTTTATTTCTGGGCTCTCTATTCTGTTTCCTTGATCTATACGTCTGTTCTTATGCCAGTATCAGACTGTTTTGATCACGGTGGCTTTGTAGTATAGTTTGATGTCTGGTATTGTGATTCCTCCTGCTGTGTTCTTTTGTCTCAAGATTGCTTTGGCTATTTGTGGTCTTTTTAGGTTCCATATAAATTTTTGAAGTATTTGTGCTAGGTCTGTGAAATATGTCATTGGTATTTTAATAGGGATTGCATTGAATCTGTAAATTGCTTTGGGTAGTATGGACATTTTAATGATGTTGATTCTTCCCATCCATGAACATGGTATTTGCTTCCATTTATTTGTATTTTCCTTAATTTCTTTTTTCAGTGTTACATAGTTTTCTGAGTACAGGTCTCTTATCTCTTTGGTTAAATTTATTCCTAGATACTTTATTTTTCTTGTTGCTGTAGGAAATGGGATATTCTTTTCATAGTCTGTCTCTGATATTTTATTGTTGGTGTACAGAAATGCCTTAGATTTCTGTATATTTACTTTGTACCCACTATTTTGCCAAATTCGCTTGTTATGTCAAGTGCTTTTTTAGTGGAGTCTATAGGGTTTTCTATGTATACTATCATGTCATCTGCAAATAATGACAGTTTTACTTCCTCTTTCCCAGTTTGGATGCTTTTTATTTCTCTTTTTTTTCTGATTGCTGTGGCTAGAACTTCCAAGACTATGTTGAATAAGAGTGGAGAGAGTGAATATCCTTGTCTTGTTCCTGATCTCAGGGGAATGCTTTCAGTTTTTGTCCATTGAGTATGATGTTGGCTTCAGGTTTCTCATATATATCCTTTATTATGTTGAGGTATGCTCCCTCTATTCCCATTTTGCTGAGTGTTTTCATCATGAATGGGTTTTGTACTTTATCAAATGATTTTTCTGCATCTATAGATATGATCATGTGATTTTTGTCTTACAATTTGTTTAGGTGGTGTATTATATTTATTGACTTGTGAATATTAAACCATCCTTGCACCTCTGGGATGAATGCCACTTGATCATGGTATATGATCTTTTTTAATGTATTGTTGGATCCTGTTTGCCAATATTCTGTTGAGGATTTTAGCGTCTATGTTCATCAGTGATATTGGCCTGTAGTTTTCTTTCTTAGTTGTGTCTTGACCTGGTTTTGGAATTAGGGTAATATTGGCTTCATAGGAAGTGTTTCGGATTTTTTGGAATAGTTTGAGGAGGGTAGGAGTTAGTTCTTCCCTAAATGTTTTGTAAAATTCGCCCATGAAGCCATTCCGTCCAGGGATTTTGTGTGCCGGGAGATTTCTGATAACTGTTTCAATTTCACTTTTGTTATCGGTCTGTTCAGGCTTCCTACTTCTTCTTGATTCAATTTTGGAAGATTATATGTTACTAGAAATTTGTCGATTTCATCTAGGTTGTCAAGTTTCTTGCCATACAGTTGTTTGTAGTAATTTCTTACAATCCTTTATATTTTTGTGATATCAGTCATGATTTCTCCTCTATTTCTGATTTTATTTATTTGGGTCCTCTTTTTTTCTTGATGAGCCTGGCTAAAGACCTGTTGATTCTGTTTATTTGTTCAAAGAATGAGCTCCTACTTTTGTTGATCTTTTGAGTTGTTTGTGTAGTCTCTATGTGATTTAATTCTGCTTGGATCTGGATGATTTCCTTCCTTCTACTCACCCTGGGCTTTGTTTGTTGTTGTTCCTCTAGTTCTTGTAGCTGTAGGGTTAGGTTTTTTATTTGAGCTGCTTCCATCCTTTTCAGGTAGGCCTGTATTGCTATGAACTTTCCTCTCAGGACTGCTTTTGATATGTCCCATAGGTTTTGGGCTTTTATGTGTTCATTATCATTAGTTTCCAGAAACTTCTTGATTTTTTCCTTGATGTCATTGTTAACCGATTTATTATTTAATATCATGTTATTCATTCTTCATGAGTTTGAATGTCTTTGAAGTTTTTTCCTTGAGGTCGATTTCTAGTTTCAAGGCATTGTGGCCTGAGAAGGTGTTTGATATAATTTCAATGTTTTTGAATTTGTTGAGGCTTGTTTTGCGTCCTGTCATGTGGTCTGTCTTTGAAAATGCCCCATGTGCATTTGAATAGAATGTATATTTTGCTTCTTTGGGGTGAAAAGTTCTATATATAACAGTTAAGTCCATTTGGTTTAGTGTGTTGTTCAGTGCCTCACTATCCTTGGTGTTTCTTTGTTTCAAAGATCTGTCTATTGTTGACAATGGGGTGTTAAAGTTTCCTGCTGTATGTTGCTGTTGATATTCTTCTTGTAGTCTTCTAGTATTTTCCTTATATATTTGAGTGCTCCTATGTTGGGTGCATATATGTTTACCAGGATTACATCTTCTTGATGGGTTGTTCCCTTAAGTATTATGAAATGTCCTTCTTTGTCTCTTTTATTGCCCTTGCTGTGAAATCTGTTTTGTCTAATGTAAGTATTGCTACACCCACCTTTTTTTCATGTCTTTTTGCTTGGAATACTATTTCCATCCCTTCACTTTCAGTCTGTGTAAATCTTTTGTTTTGAGGTGTGTCTCTTGTAGACAGCATATATGTGGGTCATGTTTTCATATCCATTCTGCTACCCTTTGTCTTTTAATTGGAGCATTTAATCCATTTACATTTAAGGTTATTATTGACAGGTGTTTATTCATTTCCCTTTGTACCTGTGTTCCTCTCCCTCTCTCTTTTTCTTCTTTTTCTTAAAGCATTCCCTTTAGCATCTCTTGCAGTGCTGGTTTTGTGGAGATGTATTCTTTTAGTCTTCCTTTTTCTGAGAAACTCCTTATTTCACCTTCCATTTTGAATGAGAGTCTTGCTGGGTAGAGTAGTCTTGGTGGTAGGCCTTTGTTTTTCATTGCTTGGAATATTTTTTGCCATTCCCTTCTGGCTTGTAGTGTTTCTGTTGAGAAATCAGTTGATAGCCTTATCAGAGCTCCCTTATATGTTATTTGCCCTTTTTCTCTTGTTGCTTTTAGGATTCTTGCTTTGTCTTTGAATGTTGCCATTTTAAATATGATATGCTTTGAAGTGGGCCTTTTTGGTTCATCTTCATTGGGACCTTCTGTGCTTTCTTACTTGCATTATTTTTTCTGTCATCAGGTTAGGAAAATTTTCTGTCATTACTTTTTTTTATCAGGTTTTCTATCCCTTGTTCCTCCTCTTCTTCTTGTATCCCTATGATTCTAATGTTGTTTAGTCTAATGTTGTCCTGCAGTTCTCTTAAACCCTCTTCATTCTTTTTAAGTCTTTTTTTCATTTTGTTGTATTGTCTGGGAATTTTTTTCTGCTTCGTTTAGCCTGCTTTTGATTGATTCTGCTGTGTTCTTCAGTTCAGAAATTGTATTTTTCATTTCATCCTGGTTCTTATTAATAGTTTCCATGTCCTTTTTTATGCTGGTGTAGTTCTCTGTAAGTTCCTTGTAGCTTCCCTGCAATTCTTTGTTGTTTCCTTGGAGTTTCTTGTAATTTGTATGGAGTTTTTCATAGTTTTCTTTGAGATTGTCAAGTACATTGAGCTTCTTTATAACCATTCTTTTGAATTACATGTCTGATAGTTGGCTTGTGTCTGTTCCATCTATCTCTATTCCTGGGGATTTCTCTTTTCCTTTCATTGGGAGACTGTTTCTGTGTTTTCCTGTGTTGGAGTCTTCTTGTTGTTTTTGTTTATGAGGTTTGTTTGCTTTGATTTCCTGACTTCGTGGTATGAGATTCTTTATAGGAGACCTGGGGGATTCAGTGATGCAGTCTCTTTGATCTTCTGAGCCTGACACTCTTGGGATGCCTTTTATGCCATTTGTTTAAGCTTTCTGGTTGTATTTCAGTTTTGGTTGTTGTTGTGTTGCTCCTTGGTGGGACCTTCCCTTTGGCTAGTTGATTGAGAGTCACTCTACCTACCTTGTCTTGAGTTATTTTGTGGAGATACTCTTAAAACATAAACACACAACCCAGGCAAGAAACCCACACCCTCAAAAATATCCCCCACCCACAATCCAACTATTGGCAGCAAATGAGCTAATATTAATATAAATATAGAGAGGTTAAGACTGTTTTACATAGGAGATACTGATAAGCATTGTTTTAAATGAAGGAAAGATGATTTTTGAGAGGGAAGGTGATAGAATAATAATAGTAGTAAGTAGGATCAAGGCTATGTGAGACAGTACAGAATATTTACATTGTATGTTAAAAAAGAGAGAAGAATGCAGAATGAAGTGAGAATGTGGAAGTGTATAGTATTAGGTTTATATAGCAGTTATATGCTATATGTTTAGTGTGAAAGGGAGGATAAACAAAACAGACAAACAAAAAAATTAAAGAAGGATAGAAGGAAGAGGAGGTAGGAAACAGATTAAAGAAAGAGTTTAATAAAAGGAAGAAAAAAACAAAGAAAAAGGGAAGAGAAAAAGGAAAGGGAAGAAAAGAAAAGGGAAGAAAAAGTAAAAGAAAAGAAAGAAAAGAAAAAAAAGGAAAAAAAGAAAGAAAGAGTTTTTACTCAGTTCAACCTTTGGGTGCAGTCTTCTTTTTCTAGATCCACCCCTGGTCAAAATTCTGTGGGTTTCCAATCTTTTCTGCCTGGCTGGCTGTGAGGAGATCTGGCTGGTTCTGTGGCTGCTTTTCTCTCACTCGTGGGCTTGCTGTAGCTTTCTGCTGTGAGCCTCACTGAGTTGGGTCTCTCCCCACTTGTCCTGCAGCGCCCTCCAGCAATCCTCAGGCTTGTATAGTAACGTTGTTTTGCTGGCAAGCCAGTGTGCATTTCCCTAGTCCCTGACCAACCGCGGATTCTGTCTTTGCTCTCCCTCCCAAAAAGTCTCTGTGCTCCATCTTATTGTTCGCCTGTGTGTACTGCTTGCCTGTCTGGGGTCCCTACTGAGTCTGCGTTTCCGCCTCATCTTTCCTGTATGGGTCCCTCTCCCTGGCTCAGTTCCGCTTCCTTGTTTGGTGGTGCCACAATGTGTGTGCCCAGGGCGCAGGATTGCCAGCCCAGGGAGTACCCACCTGGACTCAGTTCATAGTTTCCCACAGTCTGGGCTGTTCTTTGTCTTCTCACACTTCTGGCTGTTTCAAGGAAACCCTATCATTGACTCCCTTCCGGACTTTGCTGGTCCCAGTGCCTCTGGCAGATGTCAGTTTCTAAGCAGATTCCGGTTAATGAGCCGGTCTTCAGCTACCCCTTTAGGGTGCGGTGCAGTTGCGGCACCGGGTGGGGTGCCCAATGACTGGGTTGGGGTGCCCAGCAACTCCTTTTGAGAGCACAAGCGAGCTTTCTGCCCCCTTTCACGCTGCTGCCACACTCCCTTCCCTGTTTGCGCTATCTGAAATCTGCACTCACTCACTGCTCTCTGTGTTTGTACTCCAAGTTTTTCCGCGATGGGAGTAAGCAGACAACACTGCTACCTACTCTGCCACCATCTTCTCCCTTACTGGATATTGTTATTATTTATGTCAGATAAGCAGCTTGTTCATTACTTCTGATGGTGTAAATACTCCAGGATCTCCTATCAATGTTGTCATGACAATTAAGACCATCCCTTAGAGTCAATTCTTAGAACTTCGCTTAGAGTCCTAAAATTTAAAATTATGTCAGAGAAACTTTATTTATGATGAAAATTGTTATTAGGACTAAAGCACAAAGGTTTCTTTGTGTCAGACCATATATTAAAATAATTTATTGAAGAGTGAAAACTTATTAACAAATACTCATCAATGAACTTTGAGGGTTGTGAGCTATACCTTAAAGCTCTAGGGAATTCATAATAACAAAATTTACTTTATTTCTGATTCACCTTGAATGGGTAAATTTACTTTTTAAATGTTCAGATAGCAATTCACAGTTTCCTCTGACTAATTCCATATCTTCTGAGTTTTCATCTGCATTTCTACTGTTCTAACCTCAAGAAGATCCACTTAAATATTAAGTTGTATTAACTTTTATTGTAAGGAGGGGAAAAACTTTTATGTATATATATATAATTTGGTATGACTTTTTTATTGTTTTCAGAAAGGTCACTTAACTAATATTTTTGATGAATTTCCCTCTACATACTATGCTATCTGTAACTTAATCTTCAATTCTCCTGTTATAACAGAGGAAATTTTTTGAATCTTTTCTATAGTTCCACCATTCTCATATTATGGTTTTACAACAACTCCCTAGACTCATGAAGGTGAAGGATGAAGTTTATAATGGTATGAATATCAAACTGTTGCCTGATTTATTCAGGAAGGTTGTTATATACTGGGATCAAGTGACAGCTTAAAAGCTGGTATAATTCATCATCATCAGTTAATTTTCCCTGGGTATCCACTGGGTGTTTAACATTGTACAAGGCTCTTTGTCAGCAGGTATGTTCCTGATAAGGTTGATGGAACTCTTAAGAAGACAGAATCTTGTTCTTAAGGCACTCTATATAACAAAGGCAAGTCAGCAAATCCCCATTGTTGTCAAACTCTCTATACAAAATGTGGGTAAGTAAAAGTACTGTTTTTTAAAGGGTTGTTGTCAGTAAATTGAGGTCCTGCTCTCATTATTATTTATACTGCTACCAGAATAAAGGGGATGATGTTGGATGGATCAAGAGCAGGTGTCTACAATGGTCCAATACTAGGCTGACCAGCACTCATTTTTGTGTGTCCCCATACATATAATGTCAAAATCTTCCTACTTAATGAGATCCAGTTATACTTTGAATAAATATATACATACTCTCCCTCTCCATAATGAGAAACAAATAAAAGTCTATCCAGATGATGCATCTAGAGCTAGTGTCATGCGGTCATTGTCCCATAGACTCTGGATGATGTTTATTTTTTCTCTGAAATGATTCAAAAATCTCATTTTGCTGAAATTTGGATTTAGCTCTTTATGATTCTGCAACTTATGCCTTAAAAAAGTATGTGATTGTATAATGTTGAAGGAAGTATATGATAGCTGTACTGTAACTTCTCAAGTACAGTATCAGTCTAGGTCGTATTCCCTGCGTAAGGATAGTACAGAAGACAAAGTGGCCATGGAATATCATAAGCATTTCTTTACTGAGTTTCTTCCTTAGCCTTGGTCTGTGTTCTGTGACCAGTGGATGTCTTAGCCCAAGATTATCTGCTAAGATTTCCCTTGTTATATGTCATTTATGGCCATCTCTGAGAAGGACTTTGGGAAGATTCTCTTGCAGGGGCCGTCATAGTTCTTTTGTTGTTGGTAACAAGGACTTAGATTCAGGGATTGCTTTGGGTGTAACAGTCATGAACCTTTATTTGCTAGGCTAATGATTTTTCTAGCAATATATAATTTAGCATCTTTGTTAGCATCAATATCTATTTTTGGACTTAGTGGCAGAAAATTTTATTTTCTGGTAACTGCCACCAAAAGTTGTATCAAATAATGAACTTTATGGTTCTATATCACTGGCCAGGGATGTTGCTTATGGTTCTAAATATATCTGTGAATTATAGAAAGGCAGTCCAGTGTGTGCTCTACTCACCAAGGTAAGGAAGGCTTTTTGAAATATGTCAGTGCAGAGGGGTGTACCTTCTTGGATTTACACAATTTCAAACTTACTTGATTATTGCTAGTTAGGACTGTGTTGTTTCCAGGTAAAAACAACTTTCTGTAATAAAAGTTGCCTACTTTTTCCAGTCATCTTTTACCTTGGCCAGTTATAAAGTAGTTTTTTTTTTTACTGTAGCAGCTATTGAAAGCCATAAGAAGTCCAATATACCTATATGTGAATAGTTTTCCACAGTTACCGTAAAGCTTCAGTCTTAATATACACACTATCTGTGTCCCAAGGGTGATGAGAGCTCATTTTCACTAAGTACTTTCCTAGTGTTTCATATTGACCACTGATTCTCCAGGCAAGGAGGGAGCAATCCCATTGTCCCCATTCTTGTCTTTTCTTAGTATCACATTTCAGCCTACTACTGATGCAGCTTACTATATTAGATAGTAGTTCTTGGTTTCTCGTTTTTTGACTTGTGTCCTTGCTTTACCAAAGAGCTCTTGTCACATGGAGGAGGGCTAATGGCACCCAAAAGCAGGTCTAGATTCTAGGACCTATATTAGAAAGCATTTCTGCATTTATTCAAATGTGTTAATGTGTATATTAAGTTGAAACCTAAGAGTGCTACATGCTTCTTACTGGGGGTCTGCTTACATGCTTTGTGGTTCTTGAAAGCTGTAATCAGTGTATAAAGTCTCTGGGTGAATTCTAAAGTTCCCAATATCTGGAATTTTCAGTGTATGCTTTTCATAGCTGTTATCTACCCTATTTTTACCATAGTATACATTATACATTGCTCATTATAGATAGTACTTGCATATGTTCTATCACATTATAATACACAGTCAGGTGCTTTTTAAGTAATTATATATGAAAACAAAAACTAATAATTATTTTTCATATTTTCCTATAAAATTTATGGTGAAAAATTAGCAAGTATGAAGAAATGCTTAACTGATGGTCTGAAGATGGATGTATATGTATATGAGTAGTAGCTACCTGAAACTTCTTACCTTGCTACTTGTTGTATTGAGAATTCTGAGGGAAGCTTTTGTTTGCTGAAACTAATGCAGTAGGGATTTTCAAACTTTTGCTTCCTCACTAATTGATTATTTAAAAAACAAAAGAAATGCCTTTCATATTTTAAAAAATATGTATTTGTCCTGAATGTTCCCATTATTACCAATGAAAAAACTCAGAAATTATTCTTCAAAAGACCGTAAGGATATTATTCCTTGTAAAGTTACCATATCATAAAAATTTCAGTATGTAGAAGAGGTTTCTGGAAGATGGTTCCTTTGTGCTCTCTCTCTCTCTTTTTTATTTCTCGAATTAATATATTTTCTGTCATAGAAAAACACTGTTTAAGCTATTATTTTCTGTAAAATCCAGGTACATATACATTTGTTTAGATATACTTATTACAGAGTTATACATAATTATAAGCAGAGGCCAACTTTGTCAAGTTGAGTCAGAGAACAAAGGATATCACAGCAAATGCAAATCCCATCTTCACTATGGATTATATGGGAGGACAGCATGATATTTTAAAATATAAATAAAACTTGTAAACAGCAATCCATAATGAAATCTGCTAATTAAACTGGAAATGTTCTGTTCTCAAATGTATGATTGATAGGCTCATATAATCCAGATAAATTAACTAGAAACTGTGATGTGCAGTAGCTGGCATTAAGTAAGGCAAAATTTGACTGTCGTTTGAGGATAAAAACAAGCATTAGAGTAAAACTATACAGGAGAAGATATATAAAGACTTTGTTATTTATTGGTTTACTGATTGGGGAGATTTCAGTAATATATACAAATCTTAAAAAATACCTTTTTTAAAAAAATCTATTTTTTATTTTATTTTTCTTTCAAGTCATAATTTTTCTGAAAAATGAAAGGTAATGTTTGTGTACCGGGAAACTGTTCATTTACAAGAAGGTTTTGGGTGGATGTATAGGGGGGAAAACCCTGGTAACACAGCATTAAAAAAATGGCAAATGGTAAATCAGAAAGAAATAGGAGCAAAATAAGGTAGGGTAGAGTAACGAGAGGGGAAAACATGAAACGGAACGTGGACGTTAAACCAACCTATACCTGTAAGGATCTAGCTTTTCCTTTCACTTGCCAGTGATGATACTGATGCCCAGGGACATGAATCTGGGCATCAAGTTTATAGAACCCCAAAATGCTAATCCTAGAATTCAAACCCTAATGAGTCTTGTTTAAAGCCTATATATAGCCTACCATTTGTTGTCAGTGTCTTGACAAAAATAGTTGTGTACACATTGCTCCTGGTATAAAAGTGAAAAACTTGTCCAGTTTGCTTGAGACTGTCCCAGTTTTAAAACTGAAAGTTCCACACTTCAACACCTTCCTTTGTCCTGAGCAAAGCGAGATGGCTGGCCAGCTACCTGACTTCCTCCCCGTCATGATAAGGAGAGAAATTTGAGGGAGTTAGAAAATTGTCTTCAAATGGCAGAGTACTTTTCAAATAGGTGAGTACTTTTCTTCCATACTACATGATGCATTATCCTCCCTAGATGATAATCAACTCCTGCATAGTAAAGCTGAGCTGCTGCTTTCTGAGCTCTACCACAGGCTGTGAATTTGGCGGTGGTCTTTACCCTGCTATTAATGTGTTATGTTGTTTCTTTTTTTTTTTTTTTCTTTCCTAGTACATGTGGTATCTTTTGGGTCACTTGGGCTATGGATAGTTTCAGTATTTATATGTGTATATACCATACATAATTGTCAAAAGGCCTTTGTAGAAGCTATTAATGTTTTCTAACAATGAATGCCAGCATTAATCTGATGGCTAAATAAAGTTTATTTCTTATGTAATAGTACGAGCTGATCATTCCACATCACTGAGAGGCTCTTCTTCCCAAATGACATGCAGATTCCTCCTGTTTGTTTTCTCCAGCATCCCTTAAGTTATTTCCTTCATTTATGGTCAAAGCTGTGTTGCTACCAAGGGCAGGAAAGAAAGTATGGAAAGGGCACGCTCATGTCCGAAGGCTTAGGACTAGAATTGGCAGAAATAAATTTCTGTTCTCATTGCTTCAGAGCTAACGTGATTACATGGCTGAATGAAACTGCAAGAAAAGCTGGAAGGTGGGTTGGCTAGGTGCCCAGGACAATTGGGGAGAATGGATTTTTGAATAGCTAAAAGTCTCTCCCCTCCAGGTTCAACTTAAATATGTTTAAGTATTTTCAAAATACTTTTTTTTTCAAATACAGAAAAATGATCTATTCTCCAAACAATTTTTAAAGTTTTATCCTCCTGTTTGCGGAGGAAGTACCTCCAACCCCTGCTACCCATTGATTTATTTTGCAATAATGAAAACTGCATCACTGTTGAAATTCTAACTACTAGGTGTGCAATATCATCAAAAGAAAATGCCCTCCATCCTTCAGACTCCCAGTTATGTAGTCACAGAATTTGATTGGTATTCTCAAATTGGTCAATGTTCCAAAACAATCATAATTCCAAAATATTTTTCAATATATTGATATATACAGTAAATAAAATGAAGGTGGAAAATACAATATACAATAAAAGAGTGTAGAAGTTCAAGAGGTAAATAAAATTTTTCCAAAGACCCTTAGAGTAGAATGAAGGACACAGGTAGAAAATGCAGGGAGCTTCCAGACTATTTGAGCATTAGGATACAGGGGCCACTCAGAGTCTGCCCACTGAGAAAGGTTTGCACCAAGCTGATAAACAGAGTTTCCATTAGCACATATATTTTAGTTGATTTTAGCCTAAATTTACATTACAACAATGAATAAAATAATATAATTTTATTATATTTGTGCATATCGAAGTAATTTAAAACTGTTATTATGTATACATGCATATTATATATATAAGAAAACAGTTTTATTATATATGTAATAAAAGTGTTTTATTTTAGTGTGTGTGTGTGTTCATATTTGTCTCATAGTGACTACAGAGTAGCAGAGTTACTGTGAAACCAGTAAAAGCTTATAACTATCCTTGGGAAGAGTAATTCAGTTTCCAGTAATTTCTGCCTCCCCACTCCCATATTCTACTGACATCATTTTATTACTGACAATTTTAAATCCTAAGCATTTAATTTTGATTTTTTTTTTTTTTTTGTATGTGTACACCAACCATTTGAACTAAAAGGCGTAAGAATTCCTTTAGGATTTTATTAAATCTGTTTTATGTAAAGAGACCAGCAACTGTGGATGATTTGCACATGGTAATAGGTAATATGCTATATCAAAATGTTGCTTTTGTTGCTTCTCCAACAGGTGCAGTTTTAAGTATGACTATTACTAAGCTACAATATCACACATATAAAAAATTATCAGAAGAAGTTCATGCTGTTGACTCATTACTCCCATATTTATTATTATTATTGAAAATCACTAGATCTACTTCTATTGGTTTCCTTCTGAATTGAAAACATTTGAATCTAGAAAGCACAGTATTTCTTCAGACATTTATAACTATTCACTATGGATATTAAAATTACAATCATGCTGCATTATATGAACAACGATTAAAAAAATACTTTACATATATAGTAAGCGGGTGACCAATGCTATCCAGATTTGAAGATGCTGAGTGTTCATATAACTGGTATTTAAAATTTTAATGTGTATTGCATTCATTACTGAATATCATGAATACGTTATTTTGCTTATATAGAGTAAGTTCAAAATGGGGTCTTTTGCAGAAGCACTCATCCTGTTTAGAATGAAATAACAGAAGCCTGAATGTTCATATATCAAACAAAATGCCAGCTTTCTGTAGAAAAGAAGTGTCAAAAAGTTTCTTTGTACCTTTAACACTTGTGATTATGTAGTACAAAATGCAGAGTTTGTAAAATTTCTTGAATATACAGGCAAAAAAATGAATAATTCAAAACAACTCATAAGTTCTACATTCTATTGTCCCTTTATAACACAGGCAGAAGATAGCAGTGTGCTCCCAATAGAGCTGAATTTGCACAAGTTACACCTCTGAAAATGCCAGATGGTCTATGGTCTACTTTTGAGGGCTGTCACATATGTAAAGATTTGAAAAAAGAAAGACAGCAGTGGATCGTTAAAGGGAGAGTGAGGGTCCCTAGACATCACTTGTGTTTTAAGAAGCATCGTGTCGTTACCGTATTAGTGTTTGTTTTTTTTTAAAGCCATACACAACTTTTACACAGTAAGAAAAATAAATCTGTTTAAAGCCAAGTAGTTGTGGTTTAATTAGTGAAAAGTTTTTGTTCTTTATTTGAAAATAAAATCATGTTTTTGACTTGGTTTAATTATTATTATCATTTTAAATCCTCATCTGAGAATATGCTTATTGATTTTAGAGAGGCAGGAAGAGAGTGAGAGAGAAAAAAAAAATCAATGTGAGAGAGAAGCAGTTGCCGCCCAAACATAACCTGACTAGTGATTGAATCTGAAACCTAGGTATGTGCCCTGACTGGGGATGGAACCCACAACTTTTTGATGTATGGGATGATGCGTCAACCAACTGAGCCATTCAACAAGGGCAATTGTTACTTTACTGTAAGATTCAGGTCTCACCCATGAATGATTATCAATGAAGTTAAAATAAATGCCTGTTGAGATAACTAATATACCTGGGGTGTATCCAGTTTTGTTTTGACATACATACTGCATGCATCTGACAAAATCATACAACTAAGAAAGTTTTAATGTTAAAAAAAAAGAAAAGAACTTCCGGCAAAGATGGAGGTATAGACAGACATGCTGCATCTCCCTCCACAACTAAGAAGGAATATAACTACCTCAAACCTAGAAACAACCAGAATTTCTAGAAAATCAAAGTGCATGCAAGTCCAGCTACAAGGATATAAGGAAGAAATACTCATCCAGACAGGTAGGAGGGGTGGAGCTGGGGCAGAGAGGACACGGTGTGGTGGTGGCAGCAGTGGCAACAGCAGCAGGCCAGCAGAAAGTGCAGTTACACATTTTAAAAAATCAGGAGGGACACCTGAGGAGTGTTCCCAGCTCCTCACCAGACCACGCAGCTCACTGTCCCAGCACCGGAGAAAATCAAGCCTCATTGCTTTTGACTGTGCAAACCAATGGGGGTTGGGTCGGAGGCAGAAACTGCCGGTCTCAGCAGAGTCCACTTATTCAAAGGGCCCCATGGTTCTAGAACATCTGCAGACCCACCCACTCTGGGAATGACTGCCAGGGCAGCAGCTAGAGGGGTGCCAGTCCAGTGCAGAAGTGGGAGAAGTGCCTGGAAAAGGGGTAAGTGCTGGGCAAGCGGCATTGTTCCTTCTCAGACCCCTCCCTCGCATACAGTGCCACAACGTGGTGAAAAAGGTCGCCTGTTACTGATGAATACATAAGGCTCCTCCCCCTACAATGTAGTAGGAGTGACAGCTCTCCCTGGGACGTGGAAGCAAACAAACACAGGAGACTTCCTGCCAAGATAGAGGCCAAGGCTCACATGCTGCATCTCCCTCCACAACTAAGAAAGAATACAACTACTGCAAAACCATAAATAACCAGAAGTTCCAGAAAATAAATGGAAGTCCAATGTATGAAGTTATATAGAAGTGGTGCTTGTCTGGACAGGTAGGAGGGGCAAAGCCGGGGAGGAGAGTTCAAGCTGTGCTGTCCGTGGCAGCAGCAGTGATGGAGGCAGGACAGCGGTAAGCACAGACACTTGTATTTAGGGGGAGGTGAGAAGCGCCTGGGGAGCACCCCTGGCTGCAGACCACACCTGTCAGCTTGTGATTCCGAAGCCAGGGAAGGCAGACCTCCATTGCCTTGGACTGTGAGGCCCAGAGGGGGTGGGGATGGAGGAGGAGGCTCCTGGTCTCTCAGCGGAGAGTGAATGGCAAGAATCCATCTTGGACCCCTACCCCCACAGATAATGCCACAGCATTATGGGTCGCCCAGTTGTGATGAGTGCATGGGGCTCTGCCCCCTATAGCATAGGAGGTGTGACAGCCCTGCCCAGGAAGGAAAGGTAAACACAAAACTGTCAGGATGGCACAGATCGTGATAGAGATCCCAATGACGCAGCTGACCAGACAGCAAATATCTAATCTAACGAAGCAGCAGATAGGAAATCTTTCTGAGGCTCAGTTCAGAGCTTTGGTTATAAAAATGCTTAGTGACCTAACAGCAGATCTTAAACAAGACGGGGAAGGAATGAAGGCTACTCCTGCTGAAATGAACAAAAACACATATGAAACTAGTGGTGAGGACAAGAAAACCAGGGATCAAATCAACAAATCGGAACATAGGGAAGGATCAAACAGTCAACCAGTGCATAAAGTGGAAACAAGATGTGAGGAAAATGAGGAGAGGCTCAGAAACTTATCGGACAGCTATAAGTGGGCCAACATCCAAATCATAGGGTTGCCAGAAAGTGAAGAAGGAGAACCAGAGATTGAAAAATTATGTGAAAAAATATTGAAGCAGAACTTTCCTAACTTGGGGAAGGAAATAGACTTACAGGTCCAGGAAGCACAGAGAGATAAAAAGAAAAAAAACTGGACCCAGGGAAAACCACAACAAGACACATTATAATGAAAATGTCAAAAATTAAGGATAAAGAGAGAATCTTTAAAGCAGCAAGAGAGAAGAAGAGAATTACATATAAAAGTGTCCCAATAAGACTATCAGCTGATTTCTCAAAAGAAGCTCTGCAGGCAAGAAGGGACTGGCCAGAAATATTCAAAGTAATGAAAAGCAAAAACCTACAACCACAATTACTCTATCCAGCGAAGGGCAGAGAAAGTGCTTCCAGGACCTTGTAAAACTGAAGGAGTTCATCATATCCAAACCACTGTTATATGAAATGTTAAAGGGACTTGTTTAAGAGAAGGAGGATCAAAACTGTGAACATTAGAATGAGAACTGTATCACAACAACCAACAGAAGCTAGGGAATTGAAACAAAGGCAAACTAAGTAGGCAATGAGGGTGGGAAAAGAATTAGAGGTATGGGGAACATTTTGGGGGGAGGTCAGTGAGGAGGGGAATGGGGGAAAGGGAGGGAGATGGTACAGGAATTAAGAAGCATATTAGGAGGGAGTGGAGTAGATAGGACGATGTTGATAAGAACTATATGCACAACCAATGGGCATGGACTAAGCGGGGGACAACTGCAGGGAGAGGGGTCACTGGGTGGAGGGAAACAAAGGGAAAAGAAATCGTGGCAACTGTAATAGCATAAATGATAAAGCATAAAAAAAAAAAAAAAAACAAGTGAAGAGATAATACTTGAATACCTGACCATAAAACTATAGTAAAAATAATTAGGTGACAGTGAAACAGAAATTAAGGTACTATCATTTATCTGCCAATAGAAATAGATGTCATTTTGAAGACTGAGATATAGATAAATCATTAAAAATATGTTTGAATATCACTCTAGCAATACCCAGTAATTTGAATATAGTCAATTTTGATAGTAGAAAATGGTCAGATCTGTCAGTTTTAGATTTGATGGCAAGACATAGTTGTATTTTACCACCTTTATTTTTATGTATTGTTTATTACATAGTGATTTTAAATTTATCTTGGATTATGGAATATGATAGGACATTTTTGATTGATAAGAAATCTCCCCAGCATTGGTCAATGACATTTCAACTTAATCAAATGCTCGGGTTGCTTGAATTATTCTTTTCAGAAAAAAATGTGGCCCAATATGTTCCATTTATTGGTGAGATTACTGGAAGTGCTCTGAAAAGAACACCAAATTAGGTTTAACTGTCTTTGGCATCCTATTAAATAAATATGTATAACTAGCTTTATGTTTAATAGAACTTATTAGGATGTTATTTTCGTTGATGCAAGAAGTACAGGGGCAGCAAATTAATCTCTAGATCAAAAGATGTGTCACCCGTAAGAAATAGATCTCCTTTTGCAGATGCCTCGATTGCCAATTTTAGTTATATGAAGAGTATATAGCATATATAGCCTTTAAACAGAGAAGTAATCTTTTCTTTTTTTCATCAGAAGTGAGAAAAACAATATTTTGATACATTTTATAACCATCACCTTGTGATATTCACAAATATTTTATTTTGATGATTTTTCTCCTTTGTTTATTATTAAATAACTTAAAAACAGAGGTACAGTAGTCCCTCACTATATTGCGGTTCACTTATCGTGGCCTCACTGTGTCACGGGATTTTTAAAAATATTATATTTAATTATTTATCGCGGATTTTTCACTATATCGTGGGATTTTGCAGTACTGTATACATATGTTGTTAAAGTAGTAGGTTTAAGAGTGTAGAATAAATGTAAGGTCCTACTTTGTGGGGGTGGTCTGAAATGTAATACCTGCAGTAAGTGAGAGAATACTATATTCATATATTAGTTCTATAAATCAGGTATTAATATGAGAGCATGCTTTTGTTTAATTAAAAAATGTCAATTTGTCTTTTCTTTGAAATTTGTACAGTCAAGAGGAGAATATTTTGATATATTAAGATGTTTATCTTCAAAATATATGGGATATGGAACAAGAACAGACATTAACAATGTTTGCTGAAGACATCTTCAAATGCAAATTGCCTTCTTTGTAAAAAACACATGCGGAGTCTTAGGAAGTTCTTAGATCACAGATAATCCATCCCTTTTAGATATTATATGGCTTTGCATACAATAGGTTTTCTAAATTGAAGAGTTCTTAGTATTTAGATTTAATTTACATTTTATAACTGTTCATAATTATAAATTGAAAACGAGGCTAATTATAACAGCAATTTTAGATTTTGAAATTCCAGGGAATTATAAAAGTAAATTTTGACAATGATGGTTTTTGTTCTTCTTGTTTTTAACTGAAAAGCTTTGATTGATACCATTGCTTAGGAGCTATACAATCAAAGTAAATGTTGATTTTAATAATCTCATTATTTAACCAGTGTAAATGAATAACATTTTCTGGGGAGATCAGAACTCTTAGCTGCAAAAACCAGGAATCATTTTTGCTAATTTAAATAGAAAATAAATCTATTAGCAGCACAGAGACTCTCAAGAATTACATAGTTAAGGATCATGCCTCTACATTCAACAGGGTTCCTCTAATGAAAACTTCATTGCTGCGCTGTTGACGCACTGGTCTGCTAGAAAGTGGACATCAAATACTGCATCCCACAATATTTTTCTATATTGTTCAGCTTTTATACCTGAATCCATTATTCTTTTCCTTTTATTTCATAAGCTAATTCGGTAGTTTACCATTATCAGGGATTGCAAGATAATATTATTGTGTCTCTGGCACCCATAACAGCACCTGGCACAAAAATAAAACCCATCCACTTTTGCTGTTGAATGAGTGTTGAATTACCTTTTCCAATTTCTAACTTCAATTTTCTTTAAAAAAAAAATACGCTTTTTTTTCTTTTTATATCCCTGTGTAATATCACCTTTGACAACCCCCTTTCTCATTTTCCCTTTTAGTAAGGATGCTTTCCCTATATTTATTCATTATTGTTTATGTTATATATTTTGTTGTTATTATATCCATATTTATTAGTGTTTTACTTTTTTTCCCTTTCATTTTTAGTATCATGAGTACAATTCAAAAAAGTCTGTTACTGAATGTATTTTAATTTAAAATATAAATTTCTTTTTTAACCTGGTAAACTTTTCCTGCTTTTTAACTTAGCCCAACCTCAGCGCTTGCCTCAGCTTCAAACTTCAGCACAGGAACCAAGTGAGGAGGAAATAGGCAAGATAAAGAACTGCCACAAAAGTCTGAGCAATGGAAGTGGAATTCACAATGGGACCAAAACTATATCTGCAGATAGTCGAAAACTTTCAGCTCCTGTTTCTCAAAAAATGCATAGAAAAATTCAGTCCAGCTTGTCTATAAATAATGATATCAATAAGAAGAGTAAAGTAAATGCTGTCTTTTCCCAAAAGCCAGGCTCTTCACCTGAAGGTAAGTTTGAGATACATACATATTTCATTTAACCATGTGTAAAATCCTATTCACTAATATTTGATAATTATTCGATCAAGTAAACATAAATGAAGAATCTTGCTTATTTGTCAGACAAATGGGGATTTTGGTAAAATGCAGCTTAAATCTTCAAAGGATAATACAGGCTGTGAAAAGAAACATTGGCAGCTGACATCTTGCTTTTAGATTATTGTCTTTTTGAGTGAATAGTCATTAGTTTATATATAACTATTATACTTCTTTTTAAATGCCACATTTAAAAATATGAATACAACAATTGTGTCACATGAATATATATGAGTATTTTTTGTTTCTGATTTAATATGTTATTATGTGGTTTAGAGAAAAGATTACTTGCTTGCAAATCAGTTCTTAAATACACAAAACAAACCAGAAGAAAAACTTGGTAATTTTTATCTTCTTAACAGAGAATGGGCCAGGTGACCTACCTCTGTTGCTTGACTGACCAGCGTCTTTCAGCCACCCCACCCCATTCCAACCTCACTGTGGCCTGGCCTTTAGCTCCTCTCAGGAACTAGTTATTACCTTTTCAATTCTGCCTCATCCTGCCTTTGCCAGGTTAAAGTTAGGTTAAATATTATGAACCTGAGAATGTTTTTCTTTACTATAACACAAGCCCGTGTTATAACATGTGTTTATAATTTACAGGCTTATTTTATTTTTTATAAAAATGGCTTGCTGTATTACATTAAAAAAGGGAATAGTCTCCCTCATATTTAAGGTTCCAAATTTCTCCTAGCATATCCGTGTTCCTCTGTTCTTCCTCCCTTCCACCCCCCGCTTTAGCAGTTCTTGAGCCTCAAAACACTCAAATATCCCATCTAGTATGTATATATTTATTTCTTATTCCCTTTGCCTTTCTATTTTAATTTCCATGAAATCTTAAAAGGAGGAAATTCTGTGTATGCTTCTGTGAAGTTGGCCATGCTTATTCCTAGAGATAAATTGAGTTGTAAATAGGAAATTGTATTTAGAGTTACCAGTAATGAGTAGGAGAAAGGATAATACATTCTGGGTACAGGTGTCTCAAATTCAACTTAGGTAAAGTATTAGGTTGGTCAAATATTATGATAATAAATGGTCTGCATAGTTGCAGGTCAGTGACACTACTTTCCAAACTAATTATATTGAAAGGGCCATGATTGACACTTTAAAATTAGTTTGACATGTTAGCTACATGGTCATCTCTGAAGCATAGGTAGGCTGTTAACTAAACTGGCTCTCCAAGGAGTTGGGAAGGCAATGCAATTTTCTTTAGAGGATCTTCACTTTTAGGTCATTGGGTGAAATAATTGAGTGCAATTGAAATCCACTTGTTTTTCACATTTGAATTTACTTTGTATGTCCCTAACTTCCATTGGTATTTACTTATTATAAAGAGAAGTAACATTTGCCTATCAGTCCAACCTGAAATTGCTGATGAACTTTATATAAAATTTTTCATTATTTGCTTTTAATATCATGTATGAATTTATTTCCAGTGTAAGAATGCAGCTTCCTAAGCAACACAGGAAAGAAGAGGAAAATCAATAGTATATAAATGAAATATAGTTCTACAATCCCTGTTCTTCTCTCTCTCCCTTTTCTCTTCTTTGTTTCCTCTTCCTACACACACACTCACACTGACAGCCTACCACAAAGATAAGGATAAGGGAAGTCCCCTGTAATCTTGACATTATCACAAAATCTGTTGCAGACCCGTTTTGGGGGACATGAGAAGTTTGAAGCACTAATGAAAATGATTAGATATACTGTATAATATCCTATCCTTAACTTTGCTGTTAAGCTATAGAATTTAGCCAGTTGTAGGTTTATTTTATTTTGAGTGCTTAAATCTAGATGAAAATTAAATTTTCTTTAGTTCATATTTTCTCAGATGTGTTCATGCTTTTTTCTGCTCTATAAGGTTGTGACCTAAAATTTTGTTGTTTCTTCTGATTTTCAGTTTTAAAGTTGTTCATTTTCTTGCCAATGCACTGTAGTTAAACAAGCAAACAAACACACAAACAAACGGGGGAAAAGCAAGATAGAATTGGTAGATGGCAAATAAAAAAGAAAATATTCTCAGCTCTGCCATTAGCTAGCTGGGATACTTGGGTTTCCCTGGGGCGTCTTTTTCTATAAAATGGTGTGAATGTGTGGATTAGAAATCTTCAAAGTAAGTTTCAGTTCCAAGATTCTTTGATGCTCTCTTTACACTTCACTCTATAGACAGGTCTCTTGTTGTACAGACCATGTAGGATCCATGGCTGAGAAGAAATCTAATACCTGTGGAATAGAATAGGGCAATAGCAAAAAGGATTTTGATGAACAAACATAGCATCTGGATTTCAGGAGGATTCTATTTCAGAACAGCAAGTCTTGAACAGGCTCAATTTGTTACACTAATAAAAATGAATATAAATTATTTTTTAAGCAATAATACTGGGGAGATTTAATAGATAGAATTTTCTCAGTTCTATGTTTTTGATTTGTTTTACATTTTTCTTAAGTCTTCATCATCTATATCTGTTCTTTTTACAGCAAAATGAGCAAATAAGTAGTAAAATAATATGCACTGAAAACCTCAAAAAACAGCTAACCATGCCCAGTTTGACAATGTATATTTTTTTCTGGATGAATGGTGATTGCGGTTACTCTCTTTGTATTGCACATAAATGATATTGACAAGTAGAGGGGCATTTTGTGTTTCAGCTGATGGAATGAAATATTTAGTCATTTCGTAGTATTTCAGTAAGAGCATTAAAGGCTTCCTTGTTGATCAAGTTTGGAAAAAGCTGCGATGATATGGGCCTGTTAATTATACAGAGGTAAGGATTGGCCCAGCAACATAATTGAGACAGTGAGTTGGTGATGTGTTTTAATATGTCTTTAACTGTGGGTTATCTAAGACTTGAGTACACAGACATATAGACATGTGCTCCAACAGATTCTCTTTAAGCTTTCTTTATTCATGTAGTACCAGATATTGTTCTATCTGTTCTGCTTGTATGAACTCATTTAATCCTCCCAACAGCACTATAATGCTATGAACCATATGTAGTTATCTAATTATAAATGAGGAAACTGAGGCACCAAAGTCAATTGGTACATGATAAAATTGAAATTTAAACCCAGATAACTCTGAATCCACAATCTATGCTACTAACCACTGATATTTTGCCTATTTATAATGTCCTCTGAGAAAAAGGTACCATATTTTTTGCTCTAAAAGACGCATTTTTCCCCCCTAAAAGTGGGGGGAAATGTCTGCGTCTTATGGAGCAAATATTCCATCATAGACCGTGATGTGTATTACGTGACCTGTCAGTGGTGGTGACAGCTGTTAGAAGAGGAAGCGGTGGGCCCATGCAAAACCCTTGGGGATGCTTAAATGTCCCACTTTACTGCTGAATCTCAGGGTATCTGATCAGTTGCTGTTCACCTCTGTCCATCACTTGGGACCTGGGAGAGTGCAGAGAGCCGCCTGACACTCCAAGCTACAACTGCTGACCTGTCGAATCAGCTGAGGCTAATAAAGGGTATGAGGCACAGTGCCAATTGCCAATTGTCATTGACACTGGGTAGTGCCTGTGTCAGTAGAACTGCCTCCAATCACCAATCACTGTGTCTTATCTCTGCCAATCATGAGAGGCAGATGGGTGGAGCTGAAGTAGCATGTTCTAGCTGGCTACTAACTCCGTTAGATGCTACAGTTGTCTCGCCTACCTTCGTACTGTTTCCAGTGCACACCAGATTTTTGTGAGGAGACCAGCAGTAACTGGGTGAGCAGCCATAAATGCTGAAGTTTGTAGTATATAAAGAGAGTTATGGTGAGGTCACTATTCTAGTAGTAACACAGGCACTGAGGGGATTCAGGGGTGGTACTACCTGTAAAAGGCACTGGGGGTAGTCCTCCAGAACCTTAACTAGGATAGTGATACTCTCAGTGACTGTTTACAACTAGTGATGCCTCTTAACTCCCTCACTGCTTGTTATTAAAGGCCCCCATAAATTCTGACACTAGCGATGATGAGTTCTTGGGGTTCACAGGAAACTAGAAGAGTACTTGAATCTTAAAATCTCTCCTCATTTTTTAATGACAGTGATGATGGTTCTTAATACACTGTTGACTGCTGTTCACTTTACATGGTTGAAATATTCTGTAATATTTTATTAAATATTTTAGTACACCATTTGGTTCAGAATATGTTTTTTCTTGTTTTCCTCCTCTAAACCTAGGTGCATCTTATGGTCAGGTGTGTCTTATATTGTGAAAAATACGATAAGTTACTAGTCATTCCAGCTTCACATTGAATGTTAGTGAGGCAGGGATCTTCTAATTACTATAGATTTGCCTTCTTGAAGCCCTTTTTTCTGAAAATTTAAAAACAATTCTTAACCTGTACCCAGTGTTTGTTTTATTCCCTACTACACTAAATTATTGAAAGACTGGACTGAGTCTGAGTCAGTTTTCTTTTCTTTTTTTAATTTATGGTACATTAGCTTCATAGAGTTTCCCTGGAGTTAGCAATACAGTGTTTTATTCCAAACCACTTTATTCTATTCTTCTGTGAAACTAGCACTAAAAAATAAAATGTGTGCTATATGCATTAAAAAATGTTCTTTTAAAAAGTACCTTTTATATAGTAGAGGAAAAAAATGCCATGTGAGAAAATATAAAGGCTTTTAAATTAGTAAATTTCCACTTGTTCTATTTAATTAAATATATTTATACATATTTTATTTTTCTGACTGCACCACTCACATATAGGGTTTTAAGACTAAATGTTTAAGATTCTTGACCTTTGAAATATAGTATAATTTATTTATTTACTTTTAATATTTCATTTATTTTCTTTTTAGAGGGGGGAGGGAGGGAGAAAGAGAGGTAGAGAAACATTAGTATGCGAGAGATACATCTATCAGTTGCCTCTTGCACACCCCAAACTGGGGACCTATCCCACAACCCAGGCATGTGCCCTGACTGGGAATTGAACCAATGACCTTTCGGTTTGCAGGCCAGCACTCAGTCCACTGAGCCGTATCAGCCATGGCAGTATAATTTATTTTCAACAACATTGAAATTGCCAAGGGTTTTTATTAGATTCTAATATACTTCTCTTATCATAGGAATGACAAATCCTAACACATTTTAACTGAGCCAGTTATAGCAAAATAGTTTTGTGAAAATTAAGTTTCAACAAAGGTATTTTTAGAAGAGATTTTATTTAATTTTTTTAGGAATACTTGATAATTTATATTTCATGTTGATAGATTTAGTATTTATAGTAAAGTACATATCTAATCCCAGCAGCTCATTGAGCTCAAGTGTTGAACAAGAGAGTCAGGAACATTGTATATATAGCAATATCTAGGATCAGGCTCTTTTTTAATTACACAGAGGCAGTTACCCTACTTATTAGAGTGCAGACTCTGGAACAAGTCTGCTTGGTTGCAAAAATTGGCTTTACTACTGACTAGTGATGTGTTTTGGAGTAGGTTTCTTAACCTCTTTATTCTTCAGTGTCTTATCTATAAAATGAATCCTACTTCATAGGATTGTTGTGAAGAGGACTTGAGTTGATAGTGCATTTAGCTGAGTTAGAACACAGCCTGGCCCAGATGAAATATTTGAAATATTAGCTCCTGTGTTCATCATCATCATTAAGGAACACACAGGGAGGGGTCAGGGGTATTAGCTTCCTGGAGAAGGCAATGCCTGGATAGAGAACTGAAAGATAAGATTAGATTAGAGAGCTGAGGGAGACATTCAAGGCTAAAGAGGCCTTATGAAATAAATGTGTTTTGTTCAGAGAACCATAAACTATTTGTTGTTGCTGAGAAGATGGATTTGGAGAAATGAGACTAGAAAGGTAAGAAAGAAACAGTCTAAGGCAGCCTTGGGATGCCCTGTATTTGGAAGCTATATAGCCAGATATATATGACTTCTTAGAATGACATAATTTAAAAAATTTTTGTCCTCAATAGAGGACGTTTATTATATATTGTTTTGTTTTATTGCTTTTAGAGAGAGAGGAAGGGAGAGAGAAACATCATTGTGAGAGAGAAGCATCAATTGGTTGCCTCCTTTTCATGTCCAGACCAGGGATCTTACACGTTTGGACCAGTGGGTCACAAGTAATGGTGCCCAGACTGGTTATTGAACCGACAACCTAGACATGTGCCCTGATTGAGATTTGAACCCACAACCTCTCAGTTATGGGATGACGCGCTAACCAACTGAGCCACAATGACCCAGGGCTCTGCTGGACATCATTTTATATCTAGTATCCTGTATATCTCTTTGAAACATTTTATTTCCTTTTCTCTCTATAATGCAGAAATTCCTTAAATCAATTATGTAAGAACTATTACCATAAATAAAACCAATGAATTGGTTTTAGATTTGTTGACTTTGGGATGCTAACAAGCTCTTTAGGAAGCCTTTGGACCTATGGAGGGACTTAAGCCCAGTCCTTTGATTTTACTGGTTCTCTCTCCTTCCCTTTCTTTAGACTATTCCCTTGGCCTCTAGCCTCTATGACCTTTCTCTGTCTCCTGTTTAGACTTCACCCTCTATTATTTTTAGTGTATTTACTCTGTATTCATAGTGTAGAAGTTTCTCACAACATCCCATAGAAATAGGCATCATGCCCTCAGCAAGGAGGACAGCCATGATTCTGTGGGAGAGAGGCTGGGTGGGGTGCACAGCTTCAAAGGGCTGTGTCATAATTGTGCAAAACAGTTTGAAAAGACCACTAGGTGATTGGCATATGTCTTTCCCCCTTCTTCCTTGAGTATCACTGGTATAAAATGGTAAAAGTATATTTTCTTGACCTTATGGCTTCCTCTTCTTTTCTCATCATCTGCAAACTAACTCCTTGATCTTGAAATTGTGCCTTTACTGCAATGCTTAGAGTTCCTGGTACACATGTTTAAGTGACACAGCTGAATGCCTTTGCTTCTTTTTAGACTAGAATGTTCTCATAACTTTATTTGTCTTCTTGATCTGTGCTTTTCAGAACTCAACTCAGGCATCATATTCTGATGCTCCAACTTTGGGCTGATTGCCCCTATTTTGGATCCCCGTTGTACCCGCCACATATAAAATCATACTGAAAATTATCTGTTTTCCTGCACTAAAATGTCATCTCATTGAAGGCAAAAAAATCTATGTTATTCATCCCTTGATTTCCAGCATACAGAAGTACATAAGGAATATAAACTGGAGAACATCAGTATTTCCTCTAACTTTCTATAGATATTATAGTTGAAACCTCCGAATGGCTGAAATCCTCAAGGGAGAGAATAGGGGAGATAATAGAAAGTGCTAATATATGAGCTAAAAGTAAGGGAAAAAGAAACTCAACTGAGGCAGGATTGGAACTCAGCACTCCTGCCTACAATCCCATTAAATGTTCTCATTTTTCTGTATAGTTTCAGTCATATTTCTGTATGATGTTAGAAAAGTAAAATTGAAATTAAATGGTTCATTTTTATTTTTAGTAGTATTACAAAATCTTATTCATTTATCCGCATTAAAAAATTCTCAGTTTTGTCTGTAGTTGTTCTAGTATTTTAGTGGTAGGATAAGATAATAGGACTTTATGGTATGACCATAGTATTATAATCTGGGTTCTTGGGAAGATATGTTGCTGAATTCCTCAAAATACTTAATTTACTTGGATGATGTTTTGTTTTGTTCTGCTTTCTGAGGCACAGTGCCTTTTATTCCATGTTAGAATAGGTTTAGAATTCTTTCTGATGCAATATTTGACAGTTCATTGGAAAACAGGATTTTAATAAATTTCACTGCTTAGCCAACAAACTAAAAGGAACAACACTAATACAAAGAAAAGGGTATATGTATGTGTGTGGAGAGCAGACATGATCAAAGTCGAATATGTCAAAGTATAAATCATTCTGCAATTATATATCAGTGTTTCTTTTTCTGATTTAAGCTTTAATGTATTTTTTCCATTGCTTAAAATATTTAATCATTTGTTCTTAAAAAATAATAATTATTTATCCAAAGTAGTGTAAGTGGTGAGTGTTTGTTTACTTTAGGGCTGAATGTAAATATTCAAATACACTTCATTTATAGTTTAGGAAAATAGGTTATATAATATATGACTTATAGTAAATTATTTTTATACCCATCCATTGATAAGGAGCAAATAAAATATTTTACAAGGTTCTGAAATACATATAACATTTATAATATAGAAATACCTCTCAGTCTGCCTCAGATATGAGAGTGTTTCTTTGATAATAACTAACAACTTTGCAGGCCATGTTGAAGAAAATATAGATGCTATCAGCCATGTATGGACTCCACCTTTGGTTTTTTGGTTTTATAGATAAGCTGTTTTAGGCCACTGCTCAAAGAATTTATATTAGCATTCATTCAGGAGACAGTAGGGGAGGAAATAAAACAATGGAGATACAGATAGATTTGCCAGGAAGCTTTGCGGTGTGGCGCATCAGTGTATAGAGAGTATTTAGAAACCCAGTTTCAGAATAATAGGCTAAATGGAAAGAATTGAATGAACCTTAAGACCCTATTAATACACCAAGGTTTTAATTTTTACTTTGTATGTGATGAAAAGTTTAGCTGATGCTTTTATTAGGTCAGACAGTAATAGGTAGTACATAAAGCAACCATGTTTCTCAAGGATAAAAGTTTGTTTTCAACACCAAGAGCTGTGCCAAGTGTTGCTGGTGGAGAACCTGAAGGTTTTCTTTGGGGTTTCAGGATTGAGTGAGGGATCCAGGCCCAAGGTGGAACAGAAGTGGAGCAGCAGTCAGACGTACATCCTAATCAGGACTATCATTCATTTTTTTAGTTCAGTTGTGAGGAAAATATAGAAATTAGGAAATCATGAGGAATAGTTGAATATTTTTTGAGGCTGACCATGAGTTGCGTTTTAGACCTGTGCAATTTCAAATGACGTTACACAATCCACAAGTTTTAGAAAATACACACTGGAGCTTGAACAAAAGAGTTAAACATACTAACTTATATTTGTTCTCATAGAGGGGATATTTGAAACTGAATCTGAATGAGTTTTCCTGAGTAGAGATTTAAGAGAAAAGGTCAGATGGATGAAAACTGAATGACTCAGGGATCACTGGAGGCCATCCAATTTGGTAGGCTGTGAATGTGCATTCAGCTTAAGTAAACTTCTCCAGAGGTGATGTCAGCATAAATCAGAGTGAGGCTGTTGCACTGATAAGACAACCTAGGGGAAGAGTCAAAGGGCTGAGAAGAGGAATATTATCAGGTTGAGAGAAAACAAAGGTGAGAGAGAAAAATAAGTTAGAGAGGGTTATGTCCTGGAGGCCAGGAAAAAAACATTTGAAGAAGAAGAAGAATGTACCAGATACTGCACCAGATGTTATTGACAGTTTCAGGGTGATTACTGAAATAATTCTGTTGGACTTAAGAATATGGACATCATTTGGCTACCTAATTAAGGACCATTTTCATGTAGAGGCCAGAATAATGAGGGATATGGATTGTGTGGAAACACAGGAGCTCCAGAAAAGTCAAAGTCCAGGTTGAAAGTGTGGGTCAGGGAGGTTGTTTTGTTTTGTGTTATTTTGTTTTAATATGGGAAAGTTTTGAATGTGTTCACATTTGGATGGAAAGGATTCAGGGGAGAGAGATAGAACATTTGAAGATCTTAAGAAAGTAAGAAGAATACCTTTATTGACAAGCCAGCATATTATTTCTTTAGGGTTTAGATCTAAAGTTCAGTACACAGGATTTTGTGAGTTCACATCTATTACACTGGGAACACAATTTTCATTGAGTTAGATCTGACACTTCTTTTTAATATGCTTTATTGATTATGCTGTTACATTTGTCCCAATTTCTTTTCCCTTTGTTTCCCTCCACCCAGTGACACGCCTCCCTCTAATTGTCCCCCCACCTTAGTCCATGCCCATTGGTTGTCCTATCTACTCCACTCCCTCCTACTATGCTTCTTAATTCCTGTACCATCTTCCCATCCCGCTTTCCCCCTCCCTGCTGACCTCCCCCCTATATGTTCCCCATACCTATAATTCTTTCCCCACCCTCATTGCCTACTTAGTTTGCCTTTGTTTCAATTCCCTAGCTTCTGTTGTTGGTTGTTGTGATACAGTTTTTATTTTAATGTTCATAGTTTTGATCCTCTTTCTCCTAGACAAGTCCCTTTAACATTTCATATAACAGTAGTTTGGATCTGATGAACTCCTTCAGTTTTACAAGGTCCTGGAAGCACTTTCTCTGACCTTCTATTCTGAATGATAGCTTCACTGGATAGAGTAATCGTGGTTGTAGGTTTTTGCTTTTTATTACTTAGAATATTTCTGGCCAGTCCCTTCTTGCCTGCAGAGTTTCTTTTGAGAGATCAGCTGATAGTCTTATTGGGACCGCTTTGTACATAATTCTCTTCTTTTCTCTTGCTGCTTTTAAGATTTTCTCTGTATCCTTAATTTTTGACATTTTGATTATAATGTGTCTTCGTGTGGTTTTCCCTGGGTCCAGTTTTTTTGGAACTCTCTGTGCGTTCTGGACCTCTAAGTCTATTTCCTTCTCCAAGTTAGGAAAATTCTGCTGCATCATTTTTCACATAATTTTTTTAGTTTCTAGTTCTTCTTCACCTTCTGGAAACCCTATGATTCAGATGTTGGCCCGCTTATAGCTGTTCCATAGGTTTCTGAGCTTCTCCTCATTTTCCTCACTTCTCATTTTCTCTTTCTGCACTGGTTGACTGTTCTTTCCCTATGTTCCGATTTGTTGATTTGATCCCTGGTTTTCTTTTCCTCACCACTAGTTCCGTATATGTTTTCGTTCATTTCAGGAGGTCTAACCTTCATTCCTTCCCCGTCTTGTTTAAGATCTGGTGTTAGATCTGTAAGCATTCTTATAACCAAAGCTCTGAACAGTGCCTCAGAAAGATTTTCTATCTGCTGCTTCATGAGATTAGGTATTTGCTGTCTGGTCAGCTGCATCACCGGGATCTCTAACATGATTTGTGCCATCCTGACAGTTTTGTGTTTACCTTTCCTTCCTGGGCAGGGCTGTGACACCTACACTATAGGGGGTGGGGCCCTGTGCACTCTTCACAACCGGGTGATGCTTCTCACCACGCTGTGGCATTTTCTATGGGGGTGGGGGTCCAAGATGGATTCCTGCCGCTTACTCTCCGCTGAGAGACAGAGAGCCTCCTTCTCTGTTCCCATCCCCTCTGGGCCTCACATTCCATGGCAACGGGGGTCTGCCTTCAGCAGTGTTGGAATTGCAAGCTGATGGGTCTGGTCGGCAGCCAGTGGTGCTCCCCAGGTGCTTATCACCTCCCCTTAAATACAGGTGTCTGTGCTTACTGCCATTCCACTGCCATTGCCCCTGCTGCCGCTGCCAGCACAGCTTGACCTCTCTGCCTGGCATTGCCCTTCCTACTCGTCCGGATGAGCACCACTTCTTTATAACTTCATACGTTGGACTTCCATTTATTTTCTGGAACTTCTGGTTATTTATGGTTTTGCAGTAGTTGTATTCCTTCTTATTTGTGGAGGGAGACGGAGCATGTCAATGTAGACCTCTATCTTGGCTGGAAGTCTCTTGTGTGTGTTTCAGTACTTGTTTTTGACGAACTATCGGCATCTGAAACCAAAAAAGACCCCAATTTTTCTATATCGCGTCAACTTTTTAAGGTACAGGATACCCTCCATTTGTCCCAAAAATCATACAAAGGAAAATAAAGAAAAAATTGCCTGAATATACTGTTTAGAGTTATTTTATTCATATGAAGGTTATATATTGTTATTCTAAGTCAAATTGTGTACAAGTAGTAAAGTTCTGCTTCCAAACATACATATAAAGGTATTTGATCTTTTTAAAGGACAGGCTAGGAAATGCCAAAATGAGATACTCGAAACAGTTTCCTTCAGTTGGCAAAGCTTTAACAAATTGCTTCACGAGACCAAGTTTTATGTTCAAAGATGGGAATATAATGTTCTTTGTGTCAACAAGTGGCTCAAAAGGTTTGAGGTCAGATCTTGGAGGCCAATTCATCTCCACCCAATCCTTCTCATGAGCTCTGCTGTCCCACATACACAGAAAACAGGGATACTTTGTGTATCCACGTTGCTGACCAAGAAGGAAGCAGACAATTTTAAGATCAACACAGATGATCCAATTGTGCTTATGATATTGCAACAGATCAATGACTCTCTTTATGTCTTCATATTCTTCATGAAAACAAACTGAATGACCAATTGGAACTGCACCAAATAAATTGCCATTGTGAAGGAGGACACACTTAAAGCTTTGCTTTGAGCTATCGATGAATAGTCACCACTCAGTTGCATTCTAGATTGGAAATCTCAATTCTTCCATTAAACCGTGTATGTTATGGCAATACACAAAGCCACCGTCACTTCGAAAATACTGCAGAAAGACACTTTCTCTTGATCGAAAGTAGGATACCTTTGCTCCTTTTTCAAGCAAGTTTTTCTCATGCAGTCTTGATGCTAGGAGTTCTGAAGTCTTTTTCGATAGTCCCAAATCCCATGCCAAATCATTCAACTCATGCTGATCAAATCTCTTATGAGCTGAGTCATCTTCAATTTCAAAATCTTCGTCGTTGCTGTCACTTAGTTCTTCACCATACTCCTGTTTTTCAAAAGAGGGTAGTTCAATGAAAACTGGCACTGGGACTTCAGCTGAATGAGGCCCTGGGTGTATAGATGATGGTAGACTAGGATACTCTATTTTATATTTATTTTTCTTGTTATATACTGATGTTTTCACTCTACAAAAGTAACAGTCACTTGGATGATCTTTGGGCTCTCACCAAACCATATGTATACCAAATGGCAATTTATCACATGTTCCCTTCGTCCACATCCGTAAACTCTTCACGTACTGCTTGCACACCTTTTGAGAGGCCAAAAACTTATCTTGATCACCAAGTTTTACTTTAAAATATGCAAAATAGGCTTGCCTGACAAATGTGCTGATGTTTGTCCTTTGACTGGGAATGGTGACAGATATAACAAAATGAATGAGGGTTGTTTAGGCACTTACGATGAGAAACAGAAGAGGCAAACATAATCTGAAGGAAAGGAAATAAGTATGTATGTAAATTAAAAAATAAATTCTGTGAACTCCTTGTATACAGACAAGAACTCAGACTACACTTTGGAATATGATTCATTATAGAGTGGCACACAATCTCTTACCACACTGTTTCATGTGTAACTGAATAGCCTAGACAAGTATGAACCTGTTGCTGGTCTCCAAGGTCGTTCCCCACCCCTCCCCACTCAAGGGAGGTTTGCTTTCAGCCAATAGGAGAGCACTAGTGCTTCCCTCCCTCCAGGTTCCATCCAGGCTCAATCCAGCCAAGAGTGGTCGCTTTAAGATAAGCTGTTCAGAAAAAAACTTGACGTGATAGAAGAAAACTAACTGCAGTTTTGAAATCACCATGCCTATTTAAGTCTAAAACAGCTGAAAAATTGATCTCAACAGGAATTACGTTTAAAATTGTTCCCCTGTGTTTTCAAAGCAAGAGAACTGAGCAACCAGAGGACCTTTACTGAATGGTTAACCCAGACGACTCCACTCAGAATGGGTTATGTAGTTAATTAATCTTAGAAGCCTTTGAGTAAGTTTATGGAATGACTCTTTGTATGAGGAAATGTACCCTTTAAAACTATTTAAAAGCCTATCTCAAATCCTACTTCCTCATTCCAGAAGTAGTAACTGCATTTGAATGTGAGGCATTGATAGGGCAGGCATTCATGATTCTGAGTTTTGAGTTTTGGACCACAAGTTGTTGGAAGTTAATAGCTTCTTATACTTTAGATTGTTAAGGCTCCTAATTTAATTTAATAATAGCTTTTATACAAATAGTAGTGTTAGAAAGGAAATAAAACAACTAAACAAGCAGATGAGTAAAATAGAAAATAGCAACTTAGTTTTAAAATGTATTTAAAGTAAATTTATGTTTGCTTGTGAACAGTAGGCCACCTTAAAAAGTCTTGAAAGGGTTAAGACTTAACTTATAATAAAGTGGAATTTTTATTAATCGTGGTAATCTCTGATACAATAATTCTGATCATTTGGGGGCTTCTTTGAGATTCTGACAAAAGTTTTTAAGAAAGCTGGAAACAGAATACTGTTCCTCTTCTGTTCTTTCTGGCAGTAACCAAAGCCAATGGATACTTTCAGATATCTTATTTTAAAGTCAAATGTCTCCTAAGACCTGAACAGTGAAGGGTGTAAAAATTAATGGGGGCCCTGATGAGCCAAGGTTTTGATTTTCATCTGGGTGAACTAGGAAGCCAATGGTAGGTTTTGAGCAGATAACTTATATAATCTGACTTGCCATTTTTAAGGATCACCTGCTTTTTGTGCTGAGACTAGACTACAGCTATACAAGGGACAAAGAAGGGAGGTCTATTATGTGATTCTTGCAGCAATTCAGATGGGAGGTGACAGGGTTGTGGTGTGGCAGTGTTGAAATGTTGCATATGGATGTATTTTGAAGGCAGAGTAAGAATTACTGAAGGATGAGATTGCTATGTGAGATAAAGATGGTGGTTAAGGATGACTCCAACTTATTTAGCCTTAGCAGTTGAAACTATGAAGTTGCCATTAACAGAGGTAGAAAGACTGAGAACAGGGTTTGGTTCTGGGAGGAAGATCAGGAGTTTGGTTTTGAACATGTTGGATTTGAGATGCTCATTATATATCTAAGTGATGGCATGAAATAGGTAGTTGGATAGAATAGTCTGGAGTTGAGAGGAAAGGTCTGAACATTTTGTGAGTCATCAGAGTGCAGAATGTTCAGTGGATGGGATCACCTAGCACTGGGGTTGTCCACGCTGGCATCCTGCATATTTGTAATAAGAGCTTCTGAGCTGTGGCCCCAGAATGCAATGGAGTTGGGCAGAGGCATCAGCTTCTTTTAGAAGCTACCCACATGATTCTAATATGTATGCAGGGTTAGGAACTGTCCAGGAAGTAAGTAAAGTTTTCCAAGAACTGGAGAGGTAAAAAAAAAAAAAAAAAAATAGAACAACCATGAAAAAAATGAAAATGAGTAACCCGTAATGGAGAAGGAAACAAAAAAGAGGGATGGCTTAAAAGAAACTGAATATGGAGGGAATGATCATGTATCAAATGCAACTGAGAAGTCCAATAAGATGAATGAGAAGTGATCAGTGACATTGTCCTATGAAAATCATTGGTGACCTTTTTGCTTTCAGTGTTGCAATCAGGACAAAAGTCTGATTGAAGTGGGTTCTAGAGAGAGTGAAGAGAGAACAATTAAAGATGACAAGTCTAGGCTACTCTGTTCAAGAATTTTTCCTGAAGACAAATTAGAAAAGCACTGTGAACTAAAGTGGGACATTTTTAGGAAAGGATTTTGTTGGTTGAGTATTTGTAGTGAGTTCATGGTAGGAAGATATTGATGATGCAGAAGGATGTCCTTGAGTTGGTGAGAGGGGAGGAAATCCATTACAAAGTACCCTATGTTGTAATTATTAAATGGTATCTGTGTCTAAATATATGTATCTATATCTTATCATCTCCCTCAGTTTTTAGATTATTAGAAGCAGCCTGTTTTGAGATTATCTTTTAAAGTGACTGCTTTAGTACAGTGACTTACACTTATAAGGTACTTTCTATTTAGTTAACTGTAGAACTTTCAAACAACCAGTAGGATTTGGTATTGTAGGTTTACAGTTTTGGAAATCTTCTATCTAAAAAAGTATATTACCATTTGAAATGATATTAAATATACTACAAGTTCCCATTCATTTTAGAAGGATTTCAAAAAATTACTTTATAGTTACAATAATAGCACTAGACACTGCTTAATACTAATTCTCAAAGGAGGAAGTTTTGGGCAAGAGATATAAAAATGTGTAGGATGTTTTGAATCTTCTGACAAAAACTGGCTGATGACCCATAAGTTTCTTGTAGTTTATAAAGTATGTACAAAGGGAAAATAGTATCAGAGTAGTATTCAGGGAACATAATTTTTGTCTTTAAATATTTGAGGTGACAGTCACAGTAAAACTTTATCTCAGATGCTCACAATAAATCAAAACATTTTTTTAATGTTTGTATTTTACTTTACCTAAGTTTTACAACTTTAGCTAAAGTGTTTTACCTTTTAAAGAATTAGTTCTATTTTTGAGAATGGAAGAATAGAAATGTCTCTATCACCCGATGAACTGAAAAATTACTGTTGTGTAACCTATATTTTAATTTGTGTCCAAATGCTATGTGTTCTGCCCATGGACAATGGAGGAAAGAGAAAATTCAAAATTAGCCTTAAATTATAGTAATGTTCCTTTGTCTTTAGCTAAAACTGTTTTAGTAATATATTTTATGTTTTTCTTCATTGTTGTCTTTGGTGCCTTTTGTAAATTTTCTTTTTTCTCTCCAGTGTTTTATTAATATACTCCATTATTTCAATTCCTTTGTTTGTGTGTGTTCCCCCACTGCTATCTCTACATACTCAAAAGGTCTATCTGGATAAATAGACAGTAAAATATTTAAGAATAGAGGATTATAATATTAGGGAAAGTAACTTTGAACATGGAGTTTTTGTTTTATTTTTTAAAAAGAAGGTTCTAAAGGGAAAAAAGGGTGTCCTTCACATCTAGGACTATGTCTGATTTGTGCACTAATCAGAAAAGCTTCCATATTTGGAGATCTGGCCTGCAAGATTCGTTGTTACTCCAAAAAGTATACTTTTGGTATGTCTGTTCATCTGCCTGTCTCTCTCTCCCCACTCTCCCATTTCCCCTTTCTCCCTTATCTTATTTCTTTCTTTTTCTTACTTTGTCTCCCTCCTGACTCATTTCAGTTAGAAGTTTTGTCTGATTTCATGAATAATCTATTGCAGTTTAGAAGAACCCAAATGGCAGTGATTCATATTTTCAATGATAATGTACCAATGCTCTTTCAGATAGTTTTATTCTCAGCTTGTGTGTTTGTTAATATGAATACATAGCTTAAAATAATAGTTCCACAAATCTCTTAAGACACACCCCTTTTAAAATAGTTATTTTTTTCTAGATTGAATTAGATTGTCATGGTATTTAAGTTGATTTCTTGCAGAACATTTTTGTCTCTTCAATATTTGGTTTTTAAAAATTTTATTCTCAAATGAACCAACCTGACTCTTAAAACTGATGGGAGTGATATTTTACTTAGAAATGTTTTTACCAACTGTAATACATGGAGTATTAAACTATTACACTTTTGAGATTCTTATAATTACCATAATTTGTATAACTCTCAACTAGTATAGAATAAAATAGGATAAGGGGAGCTTATGGTATAAAGTTGCCAAATGTCTGAAAAACTCTGCAAAGTGAATTTTTTTTTTTTTAATATAGGGGGTTTGAGTACACTAGGACTATATTTGAAAGATTCACATATAGTCCTCCAGCTCATTAGTTCTTAGCTTTGGGAGGGGTAATGACTTTGATGAAAAAAGAAAAACAAAAAACACGAAACGGACAAAAAAAATAATAAAAATCCCACTTAATTTTGTTAACTACTACACTTTAAATGAAATTTAAAATTTCCCTCAATTTTAAATGTAAGCAATAAATTCCAGTTTCATTAATAGTACCTGTGACTTTGTCACTGATAATTTCATATCATATTACAGTTATTGCAGAAATCATGAAATATCATTTATGCTAGTCACTACCTTAAATTTATAGTTGTTATTAGATCACCACTAGATCTTGTTAATGTGTTTTTAAAAAGCACATATATATTCTACCTCATCTTTTAATATTATGAAACCTATTTCAACATAATTAGCTTTATTTGAATTTATTTTATTTTGTATATTTAAAAATAATATTTTGTTTGCATAGTACACACAAACAAAAAGAATGAGAATAACTTCTTTAGCCCCCTTTGTAGTATAAATAATATCTTTTGTAATGTACTTGTTTTATAAACTTTTTTTTCATTTTTTAAGTATATTTTACTGATTATGTTGTTAAATAGTTCCAATTTTTTCTTTCCTTTATTTCCCTCTGCCCATTACCCCCATTCTCTCCAGCAATCACATACGCCCTTAGTTCATGTCCATGGGTCATGCATATAAGTTCTTTGGCTTCACCCTTTCCTATATTATTCTTAAATTCCCCCTGTCCATTTTGTACCAAACAATTATGCTTCTTAATCCTTGCAACATTTCCCCATTTCTTCCCCTTCCCCCTCACAGCTAATAACTGTCCAAATGATCCTCATATCTATGATTTTGTTTCTATTTAGGTTTGCTTAGTTGGATTTTGTTTTTATTTTTCAGATTCAGTTGTTGATAGTCGTGAGTGTGTTAGTTCATAATTTTGATATTTTTCTTAAGTCCCTTTGACATTTCATATAATAATAGCTTGGTGGTGATGAACTCCTTTAGCTTTACCTTGTCTGGGAAGCACTTTTATCTGCCCTTCCATTCTAAGTGTTTGCTTTGCTGGATAGAGTAATCTTGGCTGTTAAGTCCTTGCTCTTAATTACCTTGAATACTTCTTGCCAGTCCCTTCTTGCCTTCTTGCCAGTTCCTTTTGAGAAATCAGCTGATAGTGTTATAGGCACCCCTTTGTAGGTAACTCTCTGCTTTTCTCTTGCTGCTTTTAAGATTCTATCTTTATCTTTCAGCTTTGACATTTTAATGATGATGTGTTTTGGTGTGGTCCTTTTTGGGTCTAGCTTGTTTGGGACTCTCTGTGCTTCCTGGACTTGTAAGTCTATTTTCTTCACCACATTTGGAGAGTTTTTCTTCATTATTTTCTCACATAAGTTTTCAATTTCTTGCTCTTCCTCTTTTCTTTCTGGCACCCTTACGGTTCGGATATCGGCACATTTAAAGTTGTCCCAGAGGTTCCTAAGCCTCTCCTCATTTTTTTCAATTCTTGTGTCCTCATTCTGTACTGGTTGACTGTTTTTCTCTTCCTTATGTTCCAAATTATTGACTTGCACCCCGGTTTCCTTCCCTTCACCATTGGTTTTGTGAGGATTTTCCTTCGTTTCATTTAGCATAGCTTTCACTTCTTCCCTTATGTGTTTGCCATACTTAAGCATATCTGTCAAGCATATGAGCATCTTTATCACCAGTATTTTGAACTCTATGTCTGTTAGGTTGGCTGTCTCCTTGTCGTTTAGTTCTCCCACTGGAACCTTGATACGTTCCCCCTTTGGGGCCATACTTCTCTGTCTCCTCATCTTGACAGGCTCTTGTGTTTGTTTGCCTCTGTGTCTTAGGTAGTGCTGTGGCTGCTGTTATGTTGTAAGGGCAGAGCCTTAGGTATTCATCAGTACAGGGCAACCCGTTTCACCACATTGTGGTACTGTTGTGGGGGAGGGGTTTGAGAGGTAACAATGCTTTTTGCTCAGCACTTGCCCCTTTTCCAGGCACTTCTCCCACTTCATATGGGACTGTCGCCTCTCTAGCTGTTACCCTGGTGATCCTTCCCAGAGTGGGTGGGTCTGTGGAAGTTCTAGGACTGTGGGGCCCCTTTAAACAAGTGGACTCTGCTTAGAGACTGGCAGTTTCTTCCTCTGCCCCAACCCCCACTGGTTTACACAGTCAGAAGCAATGAGGCTTTATTTCCCCTTGCACTGAGAATGTAAGCTGTGTGGTCTGGTCTTGTGCTAGGAGCACTCCCCAGGTATGACTTTGCCTTCTGCTGGCCTGCCACTGCCACCACTACTGCCACCACTGCTGCCACCACCAAACCACTCCCTCTCCGCCCTGGCTCCACCCCCCCACCTTTCTGGATGAATATTTCTTCTTTACATCTTTGTTTGTTGGACTTCCATGCAGCTTGATTTTCTTCAACTTTTGGTTGTCTCTACTTTTGAGGTAGTTGTATTCTTTTTTAGTTGTGGAGGGAGATGCAGTGTGCCTTTCTAGGTCTCCATCTTGGCCACAAGTCCTATAAACTTAATTTTTATGTGTGGTTTTCAAAATGCAGGAAACACTTTTTTTAGTAGCTTTTTCTTCTCATATGAAATTGAAATAAGAATAAAGGACATATACAAATTTCCACTTTAAAAACACCGTGTTAAATAATAAATTCCTAACTGTTGTTCTCCTGTTTATATTTTGATGACTTACTTTTACCAAGGCATGGGTACCGAGGCATAGAGAAAATTAACTTCATGGCTTTATCTGCTGCAATTTGGGTGATATTTTAACTCTTTCTAAATAAGTACAGGAGAATACTGAGGAAATGTATCAAAATTCAATTACCTGGTGAAAAAAATGTTTCAGGACTATCAGGCAAATTTTCCAATAAGATTTTAATTGATGCACAACATACTATGGCCTCAGATCCTCTTCTCATCATAGGACCCTCGTGACTTTTACTACCTTTTTTCCTTCTTATATTCTTGACTGAAGTGGAAAAGGAAAGTGGAAGGAATGTCTATAGGAGGTAATTAGAAGAATAAAATTGAATAAGTATAAAGTAGTTTGCCCAGGAAAATTAATTATATTTCCAGTTTTGAAGGGGAAAAATATTCATACAAATAAATAGAAGTTTGTCACCTAGAAGATTGAGAAATCCAGGTTTTGGTGGGAAATGTGAAGATAATTGAAAGAAAGTAGCAAAATGGGTTAATATGTTTTCCAAAATCATATTAAACCTTCTTGAATTTCTGCTCTGACTTTTTTTGGTAAATCAAACTGGAGTAACTGGACCTCTTGAGTAATAATATGCCTATAACATAATTTAAAGATGACACTAGAAGTTGAAATTTATTTTGTCCAATAATTATGCTCAGTGAGGGATGCGGAAATTGCATATTGGAATGACAGAAGACTAGGTATTCTAGAAAGAACTTTCCAATACTGATGGTAGATTTCTCTTGGAAAATGTGTTCTGTGGAGTGACAGAAGTTCAAGCCAAAAGTAATCCTTACTTTGGGCCATCCAAATGAATTTCATCATATCAACAGGTATTTATTAAGGGTTTGCTATATGCTCAGATGAGTGTACTAGATTCTTTAGAGCACTCCAATTTCATTTTTTGTTACTTTTTAAAATATATATACTTTCAGTTAGAAATAAATATGAACATACTGGCTCTTAAACCCCAATTGACCATATATATGTATATATATATTTTTTTATCTGCCTTCCCATACATTTTCTTCTTTATTCAGATTTGGATCTATTGATGAAACGTCTAATTTGCCTAAGACCCTGTCATTATGGAATACTTGCCTTTCCAGAACCAAAAAGAAATTAGATTGTCTTTTCAACTTCTGTCTATACCAAGTAGCTTAGCACTAATACTGAAGAAACCTTGATGTCCATGAAAATTACTATTACTGACCTGTGTGTGGTCTCAGGCCTCAGCTGGATTCTCAGATCCCCTTACCAGATCTTCTCTACCCCTAATTCATTCAACAAGTCATTATTGAACTAGCTCTGTGGCAGGTACTCTTTTGGGCACTGGAATACAGCTTTGAAGTGTGCAGAACACCAGACCTACCCTCTCCCATTTTCCACAATGGCTATTTTGTTTTGCTTCTGTTCTCTTTAAAATGAAGCTCTCCAAAACTTTCTCTCACTCTCTACTGGGAGAACCGGTCATCCAGCCATTCTTCAGGGTCTCTCTACCTCAGGCCCCTCGTACAAATTTACCTAAATCTGAACTTGTTTTTACCTCTAATTTCAAAGGAAGAGATGTCTTCTTTTTTGTTGTAGCAGCACTGGGTTACTGTAGATCCTATTACATCCACTCAGTTGACTGAGTAGCCCTTTTAATATTATTTTAACTCTTCCAGAGAACAGTATACATGTGCAAATCTTTCCTATCTAACAATGTATATATTGAAAGTGTATGTAAGTGTTTGTACTTATCTCTTCCTTGATTGTGCATCCCTTGTAGTTTTTCCTCAGGTTTCTCTTTCTGTTTTCATATTTCTTGAAAGTATTGGGTTGGCCAAAAGATTGTTCAGTTTTTTCATTTTTCATTTCACCAGTAATTCTATTGATTTGGATATTTTGAGTATGTCAGTTATCTACTGCGTGGTATAATGTTGATTGTTCTCAGTTAATATCTCTATTTTATTACTATCAACTTCAACTGGTCTACCTGACTGTGGAGAGCATCATCCAGCAAGAAATCTCCGGCACAAAACTTCGCAAACCACTTTTGACATATTCTGCCAGTCACAGCACCTTTGCCATACATTGCACATATCTTGTGTGTTTGTGTGTGTGTGTGTGTTTCAGTTGTGTTTTTTCATTTCTTGAGATAATAAAGCATAATATGGTGAAAATGTTGCTTATTTTCTTCCATCTTCAATATTAAAATGGTTACACTTTTTTCACCAATTTTGATGTTTCTTTTTAATGCATTGCGGATATGACAATTGTCACAATGCAATCTAACAAAATTGTTTCGAATGAAGTTAAAGACAACTAAGCACTACGAGAGCCATCCTATATAGAAAAAAACAAATCAACTTTTTTAGCCAACTAAATAAATATGCCTTTAGCATTCTCTGCTTCCTCATTTTTCAGTCATTCCCCATCTTGCTGCTATTCATTTCCATCACTACCACATCATTAAAATTTCTCACTAAACAGTATCTGACACAATTTTATTGAACTATTTTCTTCTCTTACTTCCATGGCACCTCCATTTCCTGGAGTTTCCTCTGCCTACCCCTCTTCCTCAGTCCTTTCTTTAAATGCTGTTGTCCCATGACATTCTCTTCTCTTTTTACTTTGTACATTCTCTCTGGGCAACTTAATGATTTTATTCCGTATGAGTTCCAGCTAGTCCTTTGCTAGAATCTATTTCCAAAGCTCTCAACTGCTGTATCCAGCCATATCTTGGACATCTCTATTTGAGTATCCTCAGATTTACTGTGTCTTACTGTTCATAAATTTTAAATAAAACTATTTTTGTTTCTATATTTCTTCTGTGATAAGTGGCTCCGGAAACCAGGGCATCACACTTGAGTCTTCCCACTGCTGCCTCATCCCATGTTTCACTGCCTCATCCAGTGTCTTCTCAAATCCTGCTAACACTACCTTCTTTATAGTCTTCAAAATCATCCTGCCTGACTCCACTGACACCATATTATCACTAATGCTGTCCCTGCCTCCTCATTTCTGAAATGGAAAATTGAAGGCTTTGTACTTGCTTTTTCGTGCCCCCAAAACATTAAGCTAGTATTATCTAAAAAACTCTGTGCTTTTGCATAGCTATCCCAATGCCTGGAACCATCTTTATTTTCTCTTCCTCTAATACATGCCATCTGACCATCAGTTCCCGGGGTTGAGCTAACTTGAAATCATATCTTATTCAGCATTAGGTTATTATTTTTCAGAAGAAGGTTTTCCATATGTACCTGTAGATCCATATATGCCTATGGGAGAAGGTGAGTTCAGAATCTTCCTATGTCACCACCTGGAACCAGAACTCCTCAAAGAGAATGCTTTTAGTCACTATTATTAACCTAATACAGAAACCCACAGGCTTGGCCAGCCAGGTCACCAGTGACATGAAGTGTTCAGGGCAGAATGGGAGTAAACACTTTTAGATGAAGCTGATAGTATTCATAGGCCTGGGATCAGGCACAACAACTTCCCAGGCATTTGAGCATTCCTTAGCAAAACTCTAAAGGGCTGAGGCCAAGCAATGACCGTTTTGCAGGCCCCCATGGAGGCAGGGCAGCATTCCCAGCAGAAGGTACAGGCCTCATAAAGGCATGAGGAGCATCACCTTAAGAAGGCCCAAGAGGCATTTCCTGGCTTGCCCAAAGAGACCTAACTGTCTAATATATATAATATATACTGTAGGCAAAATGCAGAAGAGCAGACCTAGTGAAATGTTACAGCAAAATGAGACACCAAAGCACATTTCAGAGCAGTGAATGAAGACAAATCCTATTATTTATGGAGTTAATTTGTGAATCAATTATTGAATTGTTACTCTTTCCATATCCCTCCTTCCCCACCCATTTATCTATTAATACCATTTGATTTTTTTAGGGCACCATCACAAGCCTCAGATAAACAGGACAGCATGACATTGAAATTATAAGGTATAAATGCCTCCACCTTAATTTAGTGTACAAATAATTCCAGAGCCAAGAAAATCTATGAACATGTTGCTTACAAGTACTCTAAAATGGACAAAAGAAGATAGAGTTTTCTTATAACAATAAAGTTTTGTAGTCTAACTATATTACTTTAAATTGTGGAAAAGAAGGTAAAAATAAAAACCCTCCTACTGAACTATTTACCAGTCCTCTGCACTTCATCCAGGCCACCCCCAACTGAGGTTCCTGAGTCACAGCTTATTACTCACTAGGGCAATCAAAGACAAGTGCTTTAACTCCCAAAAGAAACCCCATAAGTGCCTGTGGTGGTTGTTGCTGTTTGTATGTTTGGTAACAGAGAAATAACTTTGCTGGAACAAAGGTGTTTCAATTCATGATCACCCTGCAATCCTCATGAGTACCACAGACAGATCCTATTTATTAGGATCTAGAAAATTAAACCTCGTTTCTAGTTTTGACTCTATCACTAATTGGCTAAGTAACCTTGAACAAATCATTGCACTCAGTGTCCATATGCTCATTTTGTGTGTGTGTGTGTGTGTGACTTATTAGTTTTATTTTCATTGTTTTTCTATTACAGTTGTCCCACTTTTCCCCTCATTGCAACCTCCCCACCAGCCCACCCCTTCTCCCACAGTCAATCCCCACGCCATTGTTCATGTCCATGGATTATTTATACTAGTTCCTTTACTAAACCCTTCCCCTACTTACCCACCTTCTCTACTTCCCCGCCTCGCCCCTGGTAACTGTTACTCTGTTCATTGTTAAATTTTGCTCATTTGTGTTGTTCATTAGTCTCCTGTATTAGGTGATATCAGATGGTATTTTTCTTTCATTGCCTGGCTTATTTCACTAAGCATAATTCTCTCTAGTTCCATCCATGTTGTCACAAATGGTAGAAGTTCATTCTTTCTTTCTGCTACATAGTACACAATTGTATAAATGTACCACACTTTTTTGATCCACTCATCTACAGATGGGCACTTAGGCTGTTTCCAGAACTTGGATATTGTAAATAGTGCTTCTATGAACATAGGGATGCATAGGTTCTTTTGAAATGGTGTTTCAGGATTTTTTGGGTATAATCCTAGCAATGGAATTGCTGGTTCAAAAGGCAGTTCCATTTTTAGTTTTTTTAGGAAATTCCATACTGTTTTCCATAGGGGCTGTACCAGTCTGCATTCCCAACAACAGTGCAGTAGGGTTCCCTTGTCTCCACATCCTCACCAGCACTTGTTGTTTGTTGATTTATTTATGATGGCCATTCTGACTGGTGTAAAGTGTATCTCACTGTAGTTTTTATTTGCATTTCCCTGATGGCTAGTGATGTTGAGCATTTTTTCATATGCCTTTGGACCCTCTGTATGTCCTCTTTGGAGAAGTGTTTGCTTGGGTTCTTTACTCATTTTTTAATTGCATTATCTGTCTTCTTGGTGTTGAGTCATATAAGTTCTTTATATATTTTGGAGATGAATTCCTTGCCTGACGTTTCATTGGGAAATATCTTTTCCCATATGGTTGGTTTTTTTTTTTTAATGTTTTTTATTGATTATATTGTTACAACAGTTCCAATTTTCTCCCCCTTGCTCCCCTCCACCCAGCACCCCCCTCCCCCAGCAATCCCTCCCAAGTCCATACCCCTGGTTCGTAAAAATTAACTATCCCCCCCCTCTCACATATTAGGACCCTTTGTAATCTTGTAAAGGACAATGGGCGAAGGTCTCAAGCTCCTCTAGCTGCTTCAAGCTGGACATGGTCGTTGTCCTACCTACCCTTGGGTCCAGAAAACCCTAATAAGAGTGGGGGTGTGGAGGGGAGGGTGGCCTTCCCATATGGGGAAGGATCGTACAGACTCCAGGTCAGTTGGCTGTCTCCGGTCAACGGTGTGCTTGGTTTAACAGGCTGGTGTCCTTGTTGTGTTCTGGGGGCAACAGATTTGGTGAAAAGGGTTAAAAGACATCATTCGATCCATAACTACTAGATGACAAAAGGCAGGGATTAATTTTTCAATGTTCCATATTAGGAAAAAAAAAAAAAAAAAAGGAGGCTTCTTTGTAAGAAGATGTGCTAGGCACATCTCACCTGTCCAAATCCCTTTTGCCCATTATACTTAGTTTGGGCTGAGGTAAATAGTTTAGGTTTTCCCCCTCTCAGACCTCTGGGCCTTTTCTGTCCAAGCCATTAGGATAGAAAAGAGAAACCAGTTTTAAAGTGAAGCCCACAGACCACCCCATTCTACCCCAATCCAGCCATTTAGTTCAGTCAAACCGTTGAGTCTCAGGAGGCAGCGCTGCAGAGAGGATTAAGTGAGGCTTATGAGTACAGACAATCACTCAGGTAAAGCGATCATAGGCTTATGTCCTTTGAAAACAGAAAACACGTGTTAATTTATGTAACATAACCCACAAACAAGTCTCTAAATCTGTAAGACTGTCTTATAGGGAAGACATCCAGTTGCAAGACACTTGAAATTCTATTTGCCTGCAACTTGAATATCTTTGATGATATCACAGACATGGTTTAATTTTCAAGTGAAACCATATTTTAAATGAGAAGAAACTTTTAAGACGGTTAGTTGCCCTGTTTTATACTCTACTACTGATCATTGTGATTTTCCTTGAATAATAATTTTTCTCCCTAAGGTTACCCTCCTTGTCTTTAAAAGGAGTACATTAAGTCCATTTGTAATTTATCCTGTTCGTTTGCATAAACATAATAAGAGCAGCAAATGATCACTTATGATCTTTAGTTCTGCTTTGCTGGAACTTACCCAAGCAATATTTGGGGTGACCCTCAGTCTTTTCTTCAGGGCACAGAAGCTGAGCCACATATCTGGCATTCATCCTTGCCTGTACACACCTGTTTTTTCCAAGTCTTTCTGGTTTTTCATTGTGTCTTAAGGTCTCTTCTAGCCATCTTTCAGGAAAACAACCTTCGTTCCTTCCCTGGACAGATTGCTGTGGACCGCACAACCAACCATGGTACTAGGCCTTTTATCTCACCGGCTTTTATTACCTTTGAAAGTCATTCCCAGTTCCTCAGGGCTTTTTGGTAACAATCTGAGCCCAAGTATGTTTCCTTTAGGCTTGGCATTCCAGTCAAAGACTTGGTCAAATAAAAAAAAAAAAAAAAAAAAAAAAGGAACCTCTATTAACAACTGGTCTTATTAATTCTATGCAAAGAAACTTATGTCATTACTTAATTGTTTAAAATGCCAAACTCTGGAGGGATCAAATAGGGAGAAAAATATACAACGTGAAGGAAAATCTTTGTCCTAATACTCACTGAACTGGCATTTCCATTCTTCAAATTTTCATTTTTTCCCCACTAAAAAAATTATTTTGTTTGTTTTTCCATTAGAGTTGTCTCACTTTTTTACCCCTCTTGCTTCCCTGCACCCTGTCCCTCCCTTCCCCCACATTTAGTCTCCACTCAGTTGCCCATGTCCGTGGGTCATTCATATATATATATATATATATATATATTTTTTTTTTTTTTTTACTTGACCCTTCCCCTTCTTACACCCTTCTCTTCCTCCCCCCTCCCCCCTTGTTACTGTTAGTCTACTTCTTGTTTACATGCCTCTGGTTCAATTTTGCTCATTTGTTTGTGTTGTTCATTAGTTTCCTGTAATAGGTGACAGCATAAGGTATTTTTCTTTCCTTGCCTGGCTTATTTCACTAAGCATAATTTTCTCTAGTTCCATCCATGTTGTTGCAAATGGTAGAAGTTCCTTCTTTCTTTCTGCTACATAGAATTCCATTGTGTAAATGTACCACAGTTTTTTGATCCACTCATCTACACATGGGCATTTAGGTTGTTTCCAGCACTTGGCTATTGTAAACAGAGCTGCTATGAACATTGGAGTGCATAGGTTCTTTTCAATTGGTGTTTCAGGATTTTTTGGATATAATCCTAGCAATGGAATTGCTGGTTCAAAAGGCAGTTCCATTTTTAGTTTTTTTAGGAAATTCCAAACTGTTTTCCACAGTGGCTGCACCAGTCTGCATTCCCACCAGCAATGCACCAGGGTTCCCGTTTCTCCGCATCCTCTTCAGCACAAGTTGTTTGTTGATTTGTTGATGATGGCCATTCTGACTGGTGTGAGGTGGTATCTCACTGTGGTTTTTATTTGCATCTCTCTGATGGCTAGTGATGTTGAGCATACTTTCATATGTCTATGGGCCCTCTGTATGTCTTCTTTGGAGAAGTGTTTGTTCAGGTCCTTTGCCCATTTTTTAATTGGGTTGTCTGTCTTCTTGGTGTTGAGTCGTATGAGTTCTTTATATATTTTGGAGATCAATCCCTTGTCTGAGATGCCATTGGCGAATATATTTTCCCATATGGTTGGTTTTCTTTTCATCTTGCTGATGTTTTCTCTTGCTGAGCAGAAACTCTTTAGTTTGATGTAGTCCCATTTGTTTATTCTTTCCTTTATTTCCCTTGCCTTAGGAGATATATCAGTGAAAATATTGCTACGTGGGGTATATGAAATTTTCTTGCCTATGTTTTCCTCTAGGACTTTTATGGTGTCATGGCTTACATTTAAGTCTTTGATCCATTTTGAGTTTATTCTGGTGTATGCTGTAAGTTGTTAGGTCAGGTTTCATTTTTTTGCATCTCCCTGTCCAGTTTTCCCAACACCATTTTTGAAGAGGCTTTTTCACTCCATTTTATGTTCCTTCCCCCTTTGTCGAATATTAGTTGACCATATAGACCTGGGTTTATTTCTGGGCTCTCTATTCTGTTCCTTTGTTCAATACGTCTGTTCAATGCCAGTACCAGACTGTTTTGATTACCTAGCCTTGTAGTATAGTTTGGTATCGGTATTGTGATTCCTCCTACTGTGTTCTTCTTCATGATTGCTGTGGCTATTTGGGGTATTTTTTGGTTACATATAAATTTTTGAAGTATTTGTTCTAGGCCTGTGAAATATGTCATTGGCATTTTAGTAGAGATTGCATTGAATCTATAGATTGCTTTGGGTAGTATGGACATTTTAATTATGTTGATTCTTCCCTTCCATGTATATGGTATTTGCTTCCATTTATTTGTATCTTCCTTAATTTCTCTCTTTAGTGTTATGTAGTTTTCCAAGACAAGGTCTTTTACCTCCTTGGTTAAGTTTATTTCTAGGTACTTTATTTTTCTTGTTCCTCTAGTAAATGGGATTTTTTTTTCTAGTTTCTGTCTGTTATTTTATTGTTGGTGTACAAAAATGCTTTTGATTTCTGAATATTGACTTTGTACCCTGCTGTTTTGCCAAATTCACTTATTAGGTCGAGTAGTTTTTTACTGGAGTCCATAGGATTTTCTGTGTACATTATCATGCCATCTGCAAATAATGACAGCTTTATTTCCTCTTTCCCAATTTGGATGCCTTTGATTTCTCTTTCTTGTTTGATTGCTGTGGCTAGAGAAAGTGGGCATCCTTGTCTTGTTCCTTACCTCAGGGGGAATGCTTTCAGTTTTTGCCCATTCAGTATGATGTTGGGTTCAGGTTACTCATATGTGGCCTTTATTATGTTGAGGTATGCTCCCTCTATTCCCATTTTGCTGAGTGTTTTTATCATAAATGGATGTTGTACTTTATCAAGTGGTTTTTCAGCATCTGTTTATATTATCATGTGGTTTTTGTCTTTCATTTTGCTTATGTGGTGTATTATGTTTACTGATTAGTGAATATTAAACCATCCTTGCATCCCTGGTATGAATCCCACTTGATTGTGGTGTATGATGTTTTTAATGTGTTGCTGGATCCTGTTTGCCAATATTTTGTTTAGGATTTTAGCATCTATGCTCCTCAGTGATATTGGCCTGTAGTTTTCTTTCTTTGTTGTGTCTTGATTTGGTTTTGGAATTAGAGTAATCCTGGCTACATAAAACGAGTTTGGGAGTCTTCCCTCTTCTTGGATTTTTTTTGAATAGTCTGCAAAGGATAGGAGTTAGTTCTTTCCTAAATGTTTTGTAAAATTCACCTGTGAAGCCATCGGGTACAGGGCTTCTGTGTGCTGGAAGTTTTTTTATTACTGCTTCAATTTCACTAGTTGTTATTGGTCTGTTCTGGCTTTCCACTTCTTCTTGATTCAGTTTTGGAAGATTATATGTTTCCAGAAATTCGTTCAATTCAGCTAGATTGTCAAATTTCTTGTGATACAGTTGTTTGTACTAATTTCTTACAATCCTTTGTATTTCTGTGGTATGGGTTATGATTTATCTTTTTTATTTATGATTGTATTTATTTGGGTCCTCTCTCTTTTTCCCTTGATGAACCTGGTTATAGGCTTTTCAATTTTGTTTATCTTTTCAAAGAACCAGCTACTGGTTTTAGTGATCTTTTGAATTGTTTGTTTAGTCTCTATTTCATTTAATTCTGTTCTGATCTTGGTGATTTCCTTTCTTCTATTTGTTCTGGGCTTTGTTTGTTGTTGTCCTCTAGTTCTTGTAGCTGTAGGGTTAGGTTTTTTATTAGAGATTCTTCTATCCTTTTTAGGCAGGCCTACATTGCTATGAACTTTCCACTCAAGACTGCTTTCACTGTATCCCATAGGTTTTGGGTTGTTGTGTGTTCATTATCATTTGTTTCCAGAAACTTTTTGATTTCTTCCTTGACGTCATTGTTAACCCATTCATTATTTAATAGCATGTTATTCATTCTCCATGAGTTTGAATGTTTTCAAGTTTTTTCCTTGAGGTGATTTCCAGTTTCAAGCCATTATGATCTGAGAAGATGCTTGACATAATTTCAGTTTTCTTGAAATCGTTGACGCTTGTTTTGTGTCCTGTCATGTGGTCTATCTTTGAAAATATCCCATCTGCTCTTGAAAAGAATGTATATTTTGCTTCTTGTGGTAAAAAGTTCTATATATATCAACTAAGTTCATTTGATCTAGAGTGTTGTTCAATGCCTCAATAGCCTTGGTGTTTCTTTGCTTTGAAGATCTGTCCATTGTTGACAATGGGTGTTAAGGTCCCCTACTATGAGTGTGTTGCTGTTTATATCCTTCCTAAAGTCTTTCAAATTTTTCCTTGCATATATGTGTACTACTATGTTGCGTGCATATATGTTTACAAGGGTTATATCTTCTTGATGGACTTTTCCCTTAGGTATTATGAAGTGTCATTCTTTGTCTCTTTTTAGGTCCTTTGCTGTGAAATCTGTTTTGTCTGATATGAGTATTGCTACCCCATTCTTTTTTTTCTAGTCCATTTGGTTGGAATACTTTTTTTCCATCCCTTTCCTTTCAATCTGTAGACCTTTTTGTTCTAACATGGGTCTCTTGTAGACAGCATATATGTGGGACATGCTTTCTCATCCATTCAGCTACCCTGTGTCTTTTTATTCGTGTATTTAATCCATTTACATTTAAGGTTATTATTGATATGTACTTATTGTCATTTTCCCCCTTTGTATTTGTGTTCATCTTTGTCTCTCTCTGTCTCTCTGTTTCTTCATTTTCTTAAAGCACACCCTTTAACATCTCTTGCAATGCTGGTTTGGTGGAGATGTATTCTTTTAACCCCCTTTTTTTCTGGAAAATTCCTTATTTCACCTTCCATTTTGAATGAAAGCCTTGCTGGGGAGAGTATTCTTGGTTGTAGGCCTTTGTCCTTTGTTTTTCATTGATTGGAATATTTTTTGCATTCCCCTCTGGCTTGAAGTGTTTCTGTTGAGAAATTTGATGATAGCCTTATTGGAGCTCCCTTATATGTTATTAGCTGTTTCTCTATTGCTGCTTTTAGGATTTTCTCTTTATCTTTCAGTGTTGCTATTTTAATTATGGTGTGTCTTGAAGTGGGCCTGTTGGGGTTCATCTTCATTTGGACCCTCTGTACTTCCTGGACTTGAGCGACTGTTTCTCTCATCAAGTTAGGGAAGTTTTCTGTCATCAGTTTTTCAAACAGGTTTTCTATCCCTTGCTCCTCCTCTTCTCTTTCTGGAATTCTTATGATATGGATGTTATTACGTTTCTTGTTGTCCTGCAGCTGTCTTAAAAGCTCTTCTTTCTTTTTCAGTCTTTTTTCATTTTGTTGCACTGTCTCGGATTTTTTTTCTGTGTTGTCCTCCAGCTCACTGATCTGATCTTCTGCTTCCTCTAGCCTGCTTTTAATTCCTTCTACTGTGTTCCTCAATTCAGAAATTGTATTCTTCATTTCCTCCTGGCTCTTACTGTTAGCTTCTATGTCCTTTTTCATGCTGGTGTAATTCTCAGTAAGTTTCTTGTAGTTTCCCTGCAATTCCTTGTAGTTTCCCTGGAGTTTTTTTTTAGTTTCCCTGGAGTTCTTTGTAGTATTCTTTCAGGTCACTGATCTCATTGAGTTTCTCTATAATCCATGTTTTGAATTCCATGTCTGATAGTTTGCTTTCCTCTATTCTGGGGATCTCTTCTTTCCATTCGATGTGGGTTTGTTTTCTTTTCTCCCCATTTTTTTGACTCTTTTTGTTTGTTGCTGCTTCTTAGATTGATCTGCACTCCTTGGATCTGCCCCTGATAGCGTCAGATCGTGTATCAGTCTGGTCCTAGGCAGCCTGTTGGAGACTCCATATGCTCTTAATTAAGGGGAAAATGATGTCCAAGTTCACTTCAGATACTAAGTTTCTATAATGATATAATCTATTTTCTATAAACTGTAGATTTTTTAGTTTGCGTAAGGGTATTTTATTGATCTTTAAAAAGGCCATTACTTGGCTTAACATAACATTCAAAGCATGATGAAAAGTTAATTAATGCTGTGGTAAATGGCTCCAGAAACCAGGGGTTCACACTTGATTCTTCCCATCATTGCCTAACCAGTGTATCACTGCCTCATCCAGTCTTCTCAACTCCTGCTAACACTTCCTTCTTTATAGTCCTCCAAGTCATCCTGCTTAACCCCACTGACATCATGTTATCACTAATTCTGTCTCAGCCTCCTCATTTATGAAATGGAGTCTTGAAGGCTTTGTAGCTGCTTTTTCCTGCTTCCAATATTTTAAGTACCCACCTAGCCGTGTACATAATTACAATATTATTGACTAAATTCCCCATGCTGTAACTACCTATTTGTACTTTTTATTTCTTAAACTTTTCAGCCAACCTAACAAACCCCTTCTCCTGTCAGTTACCAGTCTGTTCTCTGTATCCATCAGTTTGTTTCTATTTTGTTTATTTTGGTCTTTAGATTCCACATAAAAGTGAGATCATAAGGAATTGGTATTTGTCTGACTTATTTCACTTAGAACAGTACCATCTAGGTTCATGCATGCTGTAACAAAGGTAAGATTTCTTTTTTCCTATGGTCAAGTTGTATTCTATTGTGTGTATGTACCACAGCTTTTTTATCCACTTGTATATTGTTAGGCACTTGAATTGCTTGATATCTTTTTAGCTGCTGTCAATAGCTGCAATGAATATAGGGGTACCTATATTTTTTGAATTAGTGTTTTGGGTTTCTTCAGATGTATTCACAGAAGTGAGGCCACTTAGTCATAAGGTAATTCTATTTTTAAGTTTTTGAGGAGCCTCCTTACTGTTTTCCATAGTGGTTGCACAAATTTGCTGTTCCACCAACACTGCACCAGGGTTTCCTTTTCTGCACATCTTTACCACCACTTGTTTGTTGATTTATTGATGATAACCCTTCTGACAGAACTGAGGTAGTATGTCATTGTGGTTTTCATTTGTATTTCTCTAATGATTAATGATGTTGAGCAACTTTTCATATGTCTATTGGTCACCTGTACGTCTTCTTTGGAAAAGTGTTTATTCAAGTCTTCTGCTCACTTTTTAATTGGGTTGTTTGGTTTTCTGGTGTTTAGTTGTCACAGTTACCTATACATTTTGGATATCAACTCCTTATAGGATGGATCTTTGGGTCATATTTTCTCCCATTTAGTAAGGTGTCTTTTCGTTTTGTTGATATTTTTTCTTGCTATGCAAAACCTTTTCAGTTTGACATATTCCCATTTATTTATTTTTTGTTACTTTTGCCCCATAAGATGTCAAAAACTATTGCTAAGAGAAATGTTTGAGATAATACTATCTATGTTTTCTGGTGGAGTGGTACAGTTTCAGGTCTTACCTTTAAGACTAATTCATTCTTGCATATGGTATAAGAAGGTGGTCTAGTTTCATTGTTTGATGTATCTATCTTAAACTTCCAACACCATTTATTGAATAGACTTTACTGAAATAAATGTTATTGCTTTCATTGCCATGGATTAATTAACCATATAGGTGTTGGTTTATTACTGGGTTCACTATTTGCTTCCGTTGATCTATGTGTCTTATTTTTATGCCAGCAGTATGCTATTTTGATTAATATAGCTTCATAGTAAAGTTTGATAACAGGTAGTGTGATACCTCCCAATTTGTTCTCTCTAAAGAATGCTGTGGCTATTTTGTCTCTTTTGTGGTCCCATGTAAATTTTGGAATTATTTGTTCTTCTGTGAAATATGCCATTGGTATTTTGATAAGAATTGCATTGAATCCATAGATCACTTGGGGTGTACAGACATTTTAATTATGTTAATTTTCCCATTAATGATCATGGTATATGCTTCCACTTATTAGTAACTTGCAATAAATTTCATTACCTTATAATTTTCTGAGTACAAGTCTTTTACTACTTTGGTTAAACTTATTTGTTGATATTTGTTTGATGCAATTCTAAATGTGAATTGTTTTCATAGCTTCCCTTTCTGGTATTGGTTTTGTCATAAAGTTTTTTTTTTTTTCCCCCATAAGTTGGCTCTAGTAGTGTTTAGTTGTCTTTAACATCATTTGAAACAATTTTGTTAGATTATATTGTGACAGCTGGCATATCAGCGTGCATTTTAAAAACATCAGAATTGGTGAATTTTTGTATAGCTATTTTAATATTGAAGATGGAAGAAAATAGGCAACATTTTCAGCATATTGTGCTTTATTATTTCAAGAAAGGTAAAAATGCAACTGAAACACACATACACAAATAAAAGATTGTGCTGTGAATGAAGGTGTGACTGATGGAATGTGTCAAAGTATTTGCGAAGTTTTGTGCTGGAGATTTCTCACTGAATGAGGCTCCACGGTTAGGTAGACAAGTTGAAGTTGATAGCAATCAAGTTGAGACATTAATTGATAAAATCAACATTATATCAGGCAGGAGCTAGCCAACATATACAAAATATCCAAATCAATAAACTTATTGGTGAAAATAAAAAATGTGTCTTTTATTTGACAGGAAAAACTAAATAAACTTTTTGGCCAGTGGAATAGTTCTTTATTGGCATACAAAACTGTATTTAATATTTGAAATTTTATTTTGTATCCTCCTACTTTACTGCATTTCTTTATCAATTTTAGTCATTTTTTGGTGGAATCTTTAGGGTACTCTATATATAGTATCACATATCTGCTAATACTGACAGTTTTACCTCTTTTTTTAAGTATATTTTATTGATTATATTACAGTAGTTTCAATTCTTTTCCTCTTTGCTCCCCTCCACTCAGTATCGCCCTTCCCTCCAGCAATCCCACCCCCCTTAGTTCATGTCCATGGGTCGTGCATATAAGTTCTTTGGCTTCATCCTTTCCTATATTATTCTTAACTTCCCCCTGTCTATTTTGTAGCAACCAATTATGCTTTTTAATCCCTGCAACATTTCCCCATTTCTCCCATTTACACCTCCCAGCTGATAACCCTCCACATGATCCCCATAACTATGATTCTGTTCCTGTTCTGGTTTGCTTATTTGTATTTTGTTTTTATTTTTTCGATTCAGTTGTTGATAGTTGTGAGTTTGTTATTGTTTTAGTGTTCATAGTTTTGATCTTCTTTTTAAGTAAGTCCCTTTGACTTTTCATATAATAATGGCTTGGTGATGATGAATTCCTTTAGCTTCACCTTGTCTGGGAAGCACTTCATCTGCTCTACCATTCCAGATGATAGCTTTGCTGGATAGAGTAATCTTGGTTGTACGTTGCTTTTCATCACATTGAATACTTCTTGCCAGTCCCTTCCTGCCTGCAAAATGTCGTCTGAGAAATCAGCTGATAGTCCTAAAGGCACCCCCCTGTAGGCAATTCTCCACCTCTCTCTTGGTGCCCCCAGGACTCTGTCTTTTTCTTTCATCTTTGGCATCTCAGTCATAATGCGTCCTGGTATGGTCTCCTCTAGGTCAAGCTCGCCTGGGATCCTCCGTGCTTCCTGGACCTGTATGTCCATCTCCTTCACAAAATTTGGGAACTTTTCCTCATTTTTTTCAATTCTTGCTTTTTTATTCTGCACTGGTTGACTGTTTTTTCTTCCTTATGTTCCAAATCATTGATTTAACCCCTGTTTCCTTCCCTTCACCATTGATTTTGTGTGGATTTTCCTTCGTTTCACTTAGTCTGCCATACTCAAGCATATCTGTCAAACCTGTGAGCATCTTTATCACCAGTGTTTTGAATTCTGCATCTGTTAGGTTGTCTATCTCCTCATCTGTTAGGTTGGCTGTCTCCTTGTCTCTTAGTTCTCCCCTGGAAACTTGATCTGTTCCCTCTTTTGGGCCATACCTCTCTGTCTCCTCATTCTGACAGGCTCCTGTGTTTGTTTGCCTCCATGTCCCAGGTAGAAGTGTCGCTCCTGTTATGTTGTAAGAGTCGGGGCCTTAGGGATTCATCAGTACAGGGTGACGTGTTTCACCGTGTTGTGGTGCTATATGTGGAGGAGGTGTCCAAGAGGGAACAATGCCACCTGCCCAGCACTCGATTCTTTTCCAGGCACCTTTCCCACTTCTTCACCGGACTGGTGCCCCTCTAGCTGTTGCTCTAGCTGTCGCTCCCAGAGTGGGTGAATGTCTGCGGATATTCTAGGACCATGGGGGCCCTTTAAACAAGCGGACTCTGCTGAGAGACCTGCAGTTTCTTCCTCTGCCCCAACCCCCACTGGTCTGCACAGTCAGAAGCAATGAGGCTTGATTTTCCCTGGTGCTGGGACCATGAACTGCTAGGTCTGCTAAGGAGCTGGGAATGTCCCCAGGTGTCCCTCTTGACTTTTGAAAAGGTATGACTGCACTTTCTGCCAGTCTGCCGCCTCTGCTCCTGCTACCGCCACCACACTGCATCTTTTCTGCCTTGGATCCGCCCCTCCTACCTGTGTGGATGAGTATTTCTTCTTTATATCTTTGTTTGCTGGACTTCCATGCAGTTTGATTTTCTCGAACTTCTGGTGGTTTCTAGTTTTGAGGTAGTAGTATTCCTTCTTAGTTGTGGAGGGAGATGCATCGTGTCTGTCTACACCTCCATCTTGGTCGGAAGTCAGTTTTACTTTATTTCCAATTTGTCTGCCTTTTATTTCTTCCTGTATGATTTCTGAGGTCGGTACTACATTGAATGAGTGGTGAAACTGGATATCCCTATCTTGTTCCTAATATTAAGAGAAATGCTTTTAGTCTTTCCCCATTGGGTATGATGGTGGCTATCAGTTTGTTATATGTAGACTTTATTATGTTGAGCTATGTTCTCTCCATTTCCACTTTACCAAGAGTTTTTATTATAAATTGATGCTGGATTTTTTCAAAAGCTTTTCCATATATATTTTATTCTGAATTTTGTTAAGGTGGTATATCAAATTAATTAATGTGCAGATATAGTACAAATCTTGCATCCCAGAAATAAATCTTACATGATCATGGTGTATAATTTTTTAAATAAATTGCTGGATTTGGGTTGAGGATTTTTGTGTCTATATTCATTAGTCATATAGGCCTATAATTTTTTTCTTTGTAGTATAAGCCTATAATTTTTCTTTGTAGTGTCTTTAGCTGGTTAGTAACATGCTGACCTTGTAAAATGAGCATGAAGTCTTCCTTGCTCTTGAATTTTTTAGACTAGTTTGAGAAGGGAAGCTGTTAGTTCTTTGAATGGTAAATTCACCTTTGAATCTTCTTGGTTGGGATTTCTGCTTGCTGGAAGGTTTTTGATTACTTGTTTGATTTTATTAGTTGTAATCAGTCTTTCAGATTTTCTCTATGTTTCTATGTATGTATCCCTTTCTTCCAGAATGTTGAATTTGTTTTCATGTAGTTGTTCATATTATTTTCTTATAATTCTTTGTATTTCTGTGGTTTCAGTCATTACTTCTCCCATTTTATTTTATTTATTTAGGTTCTTTTTTTTTTCTTTTTGTGTCTGATTAAAGGTTTATAAAATATATTTTCAAAGAACCAGTTCTTGGTTTTATTGATCTTTTGTATTGTCTTTTTATACTCTATTTATCACCACTCTGGTTTTTATTATTTCCTTTCTTCTACTCACTTTGTGCTTTCTTTGTTGTTGTCTTTTTTTTTTAATGATTTTATGTATAATTTTATATTATTTGTTTTTGTTGTTATTTTGCTTATTTCAGTTACCCTTGCATTGCTATGAGTTTTTGTCTAATGACTGCTTTTGTTCTATTTCAAAAAACTAAACAAAGCGTGAAGAGAAGGAAATACCTCTACATAATAAAAGCCATATATGATAATCCCACAGTTACTATCATACTGAATGGTGAAAAGCTGAAACTTTTTCTTCTAAGACCAGGAAATAGACAGGATACTACTCTTACCACTTTTATTCAAGATAGTATTAGAAGTTCTAACCAAATTCATTATGCAAAATCAATTAGAAGAAGACATCCAACTTGAAGAGAGGAAGTAAAACTGTCACTCTTTATAGATGACATATTATGTATAAAAACCCCTAAGGACACCACCGAAAAACAAGTATTCGAACCAATAAATAAGGCTGCAGGATACAAAATTAATATATAAAAACATGTATTTTTATACACTAATAATAATCTACCAAAGTAAAAATTAAGAAAACAATCCCGAGAGAGGGGAAGATGGCGGAGGAGTGAGGAGAGGCTGCGGTTTCAGGCTCCCGAGACCCGTCTGCAGTTTAGGCTAATTGCAGACAGAACATCTCAGTGAGCAGCTGGACACTGGCAGGAATCGAGCCAAGGCACTGCTGGATTAGAGAAAATCCATCTGGGAACAACCTGTTTAGTGAGGATAGCGGAGAAAAAGGGGACGGAAAGGGATTCCTGACTGGGGCGGCTGCCCGAGCTGCGGCTGGAAGTACACAAAGGCTTTTTGGCGACCACAGGCTACCCGGGAGAGGAGTCAGGAGGAGAGCAGATATCTGCCTGCTGGCAGAGACGGGACTCGACCAAGTGGCATTGGCGCTGAAGGACAGGAGACAGCGTGCTGCCGGACAAGTGAGAACATAATTCTTCTTTATATTTTTCTCTAGTGGATGGTGGAGAGGGGAGGAAAGTTTGGGGGTGGTAGGCCATTCTTGAGGAGCGCAGGTGCAGTGGTGCACTCATCCACTCCCCAACCCTACCCTTGGGTCCCGGGGGCACGCATAGGGAAGTGCTCTCACTCACTGGCCCAGGTGCACAGGGCCGTGAGTCCAGGCGTCCCTCGGACACTCCCCAAGGGACATAAGATCAGTGCCCCAACAGGCACAGGGAGGGCCCACTGAACACGCAGAGGACCGTGCGCAGATACCCCTAGACAGCTCCCGTGGGCGCTGGGCCCCAGGCCGAAAAGCAGACCACTAGCTCAGGCTCTGTTCGTGCCGGCCCAGATGGGTGAAGGAAGGCAGTCGGCTGCGGCGCCAGAACAGGGGGCAGCAGCGACTCACAGTTGCTCACTTCCACTGAGCACAAGTGTCCGAGGCCCTGCCCTAAGATGTGAGAGACCAACTCCTGGAGCTCTGCTCAGCGGGACTAAGGGCACGGCACGCGAGCGCGAAAACACCTCAGCCCGGGGACAGTAGGTGCTAATTGCCGGGCAAGTTCTCGGGCTGCTCGCGCTCATGCAGGGATGTGCGCAGGGACAACTTGGCGCGAACAGGGAACCACCTCGGCCCGGCAACAATAGGTGCCAATCGCGGGGCAAGCTCTCGGCCACCCCGCCCGTGCAGGGGCTCGCACACAAGGACACCTCAACTGGCTCCAGTGGGAAGCAAGAGACCGTGCTGTGCCGGCAACCGCGGGCGCGCACCATTGCTGCAAGAAACAAGAACCTCTGAACCGCCACACTAGACCAGCTGTGGACGCAGAAAAAGAAGGCAACACACCAAGGCTAAAACGGACATTTCCACAAAAGAATTCGAGATAAAGGGGATAGAGCGACTCTCAATCAACAAGCCAGAAGGAACATCCTAACAAAAAATCTGAAATATAACCAAACAGCATAAACAAACGATATAAAAGGTCCCCCAAGAACATCAGGCTCAGGAGATCAAAGAGACTGCACCACTGAAACCCCCAGATCTACCATAAAAAATCTCATACCACAAAGGTGGGAAGGCAAAGCAGACAAATCCAAATAACAAAAACAAACAAGAAGAATCCAACATGGTAAGACACAGAAACAACCTCTCAATGAAAAGAAAAGAGAAATCCCCAGAAAGACAGGTAGATGGAATAGACATAGCCCAAATGTCAGACATGGAATTCAAAACTATGGTGGTGAAGAAGCTCAATATGCTCGAAAACCTCAAAAACAACTATGACAACCTCCATGGAAGTTACCAACAGCTCCAAGAAAATTACGGGAAACTTGCAGAGAACTACACCAGCATAAAAAAAGACATAGAAACTATCAACAGGAACCAGGAAGAAATGAAGAATGCAATCTCTGAACAGAAAAACACAGTAGAATCAGTCAAAAGCAGACTAAACGAAGCAGAGGATCGGATTAGTGAGTTAGAGGATAATGTAGGTAATAATTCTCAAATGATACAGCAAAATGAAAAAAGATTGAAGAAATATGAACAAGATGTAAGGGAATTATAGGATAGCATTAGAAAAAATAATATCAGGATCATAGGAATAAGAGAGGGAGAAGAAGAACAAGGAATAGATAAACTGATAGGAGAAATAGTGACAGAATATTTCCCCAACCTGATGAGAGAAAAAGTTATGCAAGTCCAAGAAGCACTGAGAGTTCCAATAAAGAGGAACCCCCAAAAACCCACTCCAAGGCACATCATAGTTAAAATGGCAACATTCCAAGACAAAGAGAGAATCCTAAAAGCAGCAAGAGAAAAACAGCAAATAACTTACAAGGGAGCTCCAATAAGGCTATCGACCGATTTCTCAACAGAAACATTGCAAGCCAGAAGGGAATGGTCAAAAATATTTCAAGCAATGAAAAACAAAGGCCTACAACCAAGAATACTCTACCCAGCAAGGCTCTCATTCAAAATAGAAGGTGAAATAAGGAGTTTCTCAGACAAAGGAATACTAAAAGAATACATCTCCACAAAACCAGCATTGCAAGAGATGCTAAACGGAATATTCTAAGAAAAAGGAAGAGAAAAAACAAAGAAAGAGTAGAGGAACAGAGATACAAAAGGGAAATGAATAAATACATGTCAATAATAACGTTAAATGTAAATGGATTAAACGCTCCCATTAAAAGACATAGGGTAACGGAATGGATAAGAAAACAGGACCCACATATTTGCTGTCTACAAGAAACACACCTCAAAACAAAAGATTTACATAGACTGAAAGTAAAGGGATATAACAAAATATTCCAAGCAAATGGACCTCAAAAAAAAGCTGGGGTAGCAGTCCTCATATCAGAGAAAACGGATTTCAAAGCAAGGGCAATAAAAAGAGACAAGGACATTTCATAATACTTAAGGGAACAATTCATCAAGAAGATATAACACTGATAAACATATATGCACCCAACATAGGAGCATCCAAATACATAAAGCAATTACTAGAAGACCACAAGAAGAATATTAACAACAACACACTCATAGTAGGGGACTTCAACACTCCATTATCAACAATAGACAGATCATCCAAGCAAAGAAACACCAAGGATATACAGGCATTGAACAACACACTAAACCACATGGACTTAACTGATATATATAGAACTTTTCACCCCAAAGAAGCAAAATATTCATTCTTTTCAAAGGCACATGGGACATTTTCAAAGATAGACCACATAATAGGACACAAAATAGGCCTCAACAAATTCAAGAAAATTGAAATCATATCAAGCATCTTTTCAGACCACAATGCCTTGAAACTAAAAATCAACCACAGGGAAAAAAATCAAAGACACCCAACCTCATGGAGAATGAATAACACGCTCTTAAATAACGAATGGGTTAACAATGACATCAAAGAAGAAATCAAGAAATTTCTAGAAACTAATGACAATGAACACACAACAGCCCAAAACCTATGGGACACAGCAAAAGCAGTCCAAAGAGGGAAGTTCATAGCAACACAGGCATATCTGAAAAGACTAGAAGAATCTCAAATAAAAAACCTAACCATAAAGCTACAAGAACTAGAACAGCAACAATAAACAAAGCCTAGGGCAAAAAGAAGAAAGGAAATCATCAAGATCAAAGCAGAATTAAACGACATAGAAACTAAACAAACAATCCAAAAAATCAACAAAACTAGGAGCTGGTTCTTTGAAAAAAATAAACAAAATTGACAAGCCTCTAGCCAGGCTCATTAAGAAAAAAAGAGAGAAGAACCAAATACACAAAATCAGAAATGAAAGAGAAGAAATCACGACTGATACCTCAGAAATACAAACAATTATAAGAAATTACTACAAACAAGTATATGGCTAGAAATTTGACAACCTAGTAGAAATGGACAGATTTCTAGAAACATATAACCTTCCAAAACTGAATCAAGAAGAAGTGGAAAGTCTCAACAGACCAATAACAAAGAAGGAAATTGAAACAGTAATCAAAAATCTCCCTCCACACAAAAGCCCTGGATTGGATGGCTTCACAGGCGAATTTTACAAAACATTTAGGGAAGAACTAACTCCTACCCTCCTCAAACTATTCCAAAAAATCCAAGAAGAGGGAAAAATCCCAAACTCTTTCTATGAAGCCAGTATTACCCTAATCCCAAAACCAGGTCAAGACACAGCAAAGAAAGAAAACTACAGGCCAATATCACTGATGAACATAGATGCTAAAATCCTCAATAAAATTTTGTCAAACAGGATCCAACAATACATCAAAAAGATCATACACCATGATCCAGTGGGATTCATCCCAGGGATGCAAGGATGGTTTAATATTCTCAAATCAATAAATATAATACATCACCTAAACAAAATGAAAGACAAAAATCACATGATCATATCTATAGATGCAGAAAAAGCATTTGATAAAGTACAACACCCACTTATGTTGAAAACACTCAGCAAAATGGGAATAGAGGGAGCATATCTTAACATAATTAAGGTTATATATGAGAAGCCTGAAGCCAACATCATACTCAATGGACAAAAACTGAAAGCATTCCCCCTGAAATCAGGAACTAGAGAAGGCTGTCCACTCTCCCCACTTCTATTCAACATAGTGTTGGAAGTCCTAGCCACAGCAACCAGACAAGACAAAGAAATAAAAGGCATCCAAATTGGGAAAGAAGAAGTAAAACTATCACTATTTGCAGATGACATGATAATTTCCTAGAAAACCCTATAAACTCCACTAAAAGACTACTAGATATAATAAGTGAATTTGGCAAAATAGCAGTGTACAAAATAAATATACAGAAATCTAAGACATTTCTGTATACCAACAATAAAATATCAGAGACAGAAGCAAAAAAAATACCATTTACTATACCAACAAGAAAAATAAAGTACGTAGGAATAAACTTAACCAAAGAAATAAAAGACCTGTACACTGAAAATTATGCAACATTGAAGAAAGAAATTAAGGAAGATACAAATAAATGGAGGCAAATACCATGTTCTTGGATGGGAAGACTCAACATCATCAAAATGGCCATACTACCCAAAGCAATTTACAAATTCAATGCAATCCCTATTAAAATACCAATGACATATTTCACTGACCTAGAACAAATCCTCCAAAAATTCATATGGAACCAAAAAATACCCCGAATAGCAAAAACAATCTTGAAAGAGAAGAACACAGCAGGAGGAATCACGATACCAGACATCAAACAATACTACAAAGCCACTGTGATCAAAACAGTCTGGTACTGGCATAAGAACAGACATATAGATCAGTGGAACAGAATTGAAAGCCCAGTAATAAACCCAGGCGTCTATGGTCAACTAATCTTTGATAAAGGAGGAAGGAACATAAAATGGAGTGAGAAGAGCCTCTTTAACAAATGGTGCTGGGAGAACTGAACAGGAACGTGCAAAAAAATGAAACTAGACCACCAACTTACATCACACACGAGAATAAACTCAAGATGGATCAAAGACTTAAGTGTAAGCCGTGACACCATAAAAGTCCTAGAGGAAAACATAGGCAGGAAAATTTTAGATATCACAGGTAACAATATCTTCACGGATACATCTCCTAAGGCAAGAGAAATAAAGGAAAAAATAAACAAATGAGACTACATCAAACTAAAAAGTTTCTGCTCATCAAAATAAAACATCAGCAAGATGAGAAGGAAACCAACCATATGGGAAAACATATTTGCCAATGATATCACAGACAGGGGACTGATCTCCAAAATATATAAAGAGCTTATACAACTCAACATCAAGAAAACAAACAACCCAATTAAAAAATGGGCTAAGAACCTGAACAAACACTTTTCTGAAGAGGACATACAGAAGGTCCATAGGCACATGAAAAAATGCTCAACATCATTGGCCATCAGAGAGATGCAAGTAAAAACCACAATGAGGTACCACCTTACACCTGTCAGAATGGCCATCATCAACAAATGAACAAACAACAAATGCTGGCGAGGATGTGGAGAAACAGGAACCCTACTGCACTGTTGGTGGGAATGCAGACTGGTGCAGCCACTGTGGAAAACAGTGTGGAATTACCTCAAAAAAGTAAGAATGGAACTGCCATTTGAACCAGTGATTCCACTGCTAGGATTATACCCGAAAAATCCTAAAATCCTAATTCAAAAAAACTTATGCACCCCTATGTTCATAGCAGCCCTGTTTACAATAGCTAAGAGCTGGAAACAGCCTAAGTGCCCATCTGTAGATGAGTAGATCGAAAAACTGTGGTACATCTACACAATGGAATACTATGTAGCAGAAAGAAAGAAGGAACTCCTGCCATTTGCGACAACGTGGATGGAACTAGAGAGAATTATGCTTAGTGAAATAAGCCAGGCAAAGAAAGCAAAATAGCATATGATATCACCCAATACAGGAAACTAAAGAGCAACACAAACAAATGAACTAAATAGGCAAAGACTAGAATAGTAGTCAGTAGGGGGGAGGGGGGAGGGAGAGAAGGGGGATAAGTAAGGGAAGGGTCTAGTCAAGGAACGTATATGAATGACTCACGGACATGGACAATTGGGAGGGATATAATTGTGGGAGAAGGGATGGGCTGGGATGGGGGAGAAATGGGGGAAAAATGGGAGAACTGTAATTGAATAACCAGAAAATAAAATTAAAAAAAAAAAGAAAACGATCCCACTTAAAATTGCCTAAAAGATAATAAAATACCTAGAAATAACTTTAACGAAAGAGGTGAAAGACCTACACTCTGAAAACTGTGTCATTGATGAAAAAATAGAAGATAACCAAAATAAATTGGAAGATATGGTGTGCTCATGGGTTGGAAGAATTAACATTGTTAAAAATGTACATACTACCCAAAGGAATCTACAGATTCAGTTCAGTCCGTATTAAAATTGCAGTGGCATTTTTTTTCACAGGAAAAGAACAAATAATCCTAAAATTAGTATGGAAACACAAAAGAACCCAAATAGCCAAACAATCGTGACAAAGAATAACAAAGATGGAAGCATCACACACTCTGATGTTAAGCTATGTTTTAAAGATACAGTAAGCAAAACAACATGGCATTAGCATAAAAACAGACCTCTAGATCATTGGACCAGAAGAGAGAACTGGAAATAAACCCAGGCCTAACATATATGGTCAGTTAATTTACAACCATAGAGCTAAGAATATACAATGGAGAGAGGATGGTGTCTTTAAGACACTGTTGTGAAAGGGATAGAGAGCTGGAAATAAAGTCAGGCATACATGGTCAATTAATTTATGATAATAGAGCCAAGAATGTACAATGGAGAAAGAATACTGTTGGGAAAACAGGACAGCCACATGCAAAAGAATGAAACCGGACCACTATCTTATTTCATAACCAAAAATTAACTCAAAATGGATTATATACTTAAATGTAAGACCAGAAACCATAAATCTTCCAGAAGAAAAAACATAGGTGGTAAGCCTTTTGACATCAGTTTTGTTTATGACTGTTTGGATTTGACACCAAAATCAAGGTAACAAAAACAAAAATATATAAGACTACATCAAATTCAAAAAGCTTCTGCACAGCAAAGGAAACCATCAAGAAAAGAAAAAGTAACCTACAGAATGGGAGAAAATGTTTGCAAACCATATATCTGATAAGGATTTAATATACAAAATATACAAATAACTTTATAACTCAGTAACAACAACAACACAACAACAACCCAAGCAATACAATTTTAAAAAATGGGTAGACTTCTGGCCAAGATGGAGGCATAGACCGACACACTCTGTCTCCCTCCACAACTAAGAAGGACTCGTCGTCGGCAGCCGTCCGTCTCGAGAGATGATGGTGTAGCTTCTTAAGAGTCTATCTGCACCGCCGAGAATGGCTGTGCAGTCCGACTCGGGAGTGACACGGTATCTGTCTCCTCCCGTGTTGAATCGACATCTTGCGATGACGCTGGAGTGTCCTCTCCAGTGAAGCTGAAGCTACAGAGCCTGGGCAGGGTGATATGGAGGGTCTGCTGTTGCCCATGCAGCAGACCCCCCCTCTCTTCGCAGCTGAAGGGTCCAAGGGAAAGACGGAGTCAATACAGCTTGGCTTCAGGTGCGCCGCAGGAGTTGCCGGTGTTGACTACAACGTCAAACCGCCTTAGGGACTCCAGCTCCAGATTTTCTGTCGGGGTTTACTCCCTTAGCCTTTCCCCTGAAGAGGTATGCCGCAAGGCAGCGGAGGTTTTTTGGAGTCAAAACCCAAAATACCAAGAAGCTCCAGAAAATAAAGCTACATGGAAGTCCAACGTATGAAATCATAAACAAGTGGTACTCATCTGGACGGGTAGGAAGGGCAAACCCACGGCTGAAAGATCTAACTGTGCTGGAGGTGGCAGTCGCAGCAGCGAACAGCAGGACCCGGTAAGCAGACACCTGTATTTGGGTGGAGGAGAGAAGCACCTGGGAGTCAGCCCTGGCTGCAGACCAGACCCATCAGCTTGTGATTCCAGCACCGGGGAAGGCAGACCCCATTGTCTCGGACTGTGGGGACGGAGGAGGCTCCTGGTTCCTCAGCAGAGAGTAACAGCAGGAATCCATCTTGGACCCCCACCCCCACACAAAGCGCCACAGTGTGGTGAGAAAGGTCGCCAGGTTGTGACGAGCACACGGGGCTCTGTCCAGTATAGTACAGATGGTGTGACAGCACCCCGTCCAAGAAGGAAAGATAAACAAAACAGTCAGAATGGCAGAATTAATGATTGAAATACCAATCACTCAGCTAACGAAAAACAAATAAATGCCTGGACCAATGAACAAATAGTGAATCTTTTTGAGGCTTAGTTCAGAGCTGTAGTCATAAGGCAGCTTACAGACCTAACAGCGGGACTGAATCAAGACAGGGAGAAATGAAGGCTAGTCCTGCTGAAATGAACAAAAATACATACAAGACAAGTGGTGAGGAAGGGAAAGCCATGGATCATATCAAGAAATCAGAATATAGGGAGGGAACAAACAGTCAATCAGCACAAAAAGAGGAAACAAAAAGTGAGGAATATGAGGAGAAGCTCAAAAACCTCTGGGACAGCTATAAGCGAATGAATATTTGAATTATAGGATTGCAAGAGGGTGAAGAAGAACTAGAAATTAAAAAATTATGTGAAAAAACAATGAAGCAGAACTTCCCTAACTTGGGGAAGGAAATGAACTGACAGGTCCAGGAAGCACAGAGAGTTCTGGATAGGATGGACCCAGGGAGGACCACACCAAGACACATTATCATCAAAATGTCAAAAATTAAAGGTACAGAGAGAATCTTAAAAGCAGCAAGAGAGAAGAGAAGAATTATGTACAAAGGGGTCCCAATTAGACTATCAGCAGATTTCTCAAAAGAGACCCTGCAGGCAAGAAGGGACTGGCAAGAAATATTCAAAGTAATGAAAATAGAAAACCTACAACTACGATCACTCTATCCAGCAAATCTGTCATTCAGGATAGAAGGGCAGAGAAAGTGTTTTCAGGACAAAGTAAAACTGAAAGAGTTTGTTAGATCCAAAGCACTGTTATATGAGATGTTAAAGGGACTTGTTTAGAAGAAGGAGGATCAAAACTATGAACATTAAAATGAAAACTGTATCACAACAACCAACAACAGAAGCTAGGGAATTGAAACAAGGGCAAATTAAGTAGGCAGCGATAGGGGAAAAGAATTATAGGTATGGGGAATATATTGGGGGGCGGTCAGTGGGAAGGGGGAAGGGGAGAAAAAGGAGGGAGATGATGCAGGAATTAAGAAGCATAGTAGGAGGGAGTGGAGTAGACAGGAAGATGTTGATAACTATATGCACAACCAATAGGCATGGACTAAAAGGGGGAGACAACTGGAGGGAGAGGGTCACAGGGTGGAGGGGAGCAGGGGGAAAAGAAATTGGGACAACTGTAACAGCATAATCAATGAAACAAAAAAAATACCTAAAATATTTTTAATGTTTTGGGAATGCAAAAAACAAACAAACAAATTGGGTAGAGGATCTGAATAGACATTTTCCAAAGAAGACATACAGATGGACATCAGGTACATCATAAGATGCTTCACATCACTAATGATATGTAAGTTAAAACCACAATGAGATATCACCTCACACCTGTTAAAATTATTATTAGCAAAAGGCAAGAAATAACAAGTGTTAGCAGAGATATTGGAGAAAAGAGAATACTTTTGCACTTTTGATGGGAATATAATTTAGTACAACTACTATGGCAAACATTTTGTAGGTTTTCAGAAAGTTAAAAATAGACCTGCATGTGATTCTAATTCCACTTCTGGGTGTTTATTTGAAGGAAATGAAAACAAAGATATGTGCACCTCCATGTTCACTGCAGCATTATTTACAATAACTAAGATATGGAAGCAACCTAGGTGGTCCATCATGGCTGAATAAATAAAGAAGTGGTGCATATATACAATAGAGAGTTATTCAGCCATAAAACAAACAAAATGACAAAATCCTGTCATTTACAGTAACATGGTAGACCTTGAGGTGTCCTTATGCTTAATGAAATAAGTCAGAGAAAGACAAGTGCCATATGGTCTTAGTATATGTAGAATACTAAAAAAAGGGAAGGAAAGGAAGAAGGAAGGGAAGGAAGGGAGGGAGGGAGGAAGGAAAGAGAACTATGAGCTCATAGATACAAAGAACTGATTGATAGTGGCCAGAGGTGTGTGTTGGGGGTGGACAAAATGAGTGCAGTGTTAAAAGATACAAACTTCCCATTATAAAATAAGTAATGGGGATGCAACTTACAGCTTTGTGAGTGTAGTTAATACTGTATTACACGTTTTAAAGTTTTTAAGAGAGTAGGTCTTAAAAGTTCTCATCACTGGAAAAAGAAATTGTAACTATATATGATGACAGATGTTAACTAGACATTGTAGTGATCATTTCTCAGTATAAAAAAAAGGATCATTATTTTATATAGCTGAAACTAATATAATGTCATGTCAATTACACCTCAATAAAAATAAATAAATGAAAAGTGTCTAATATTGCAAGAATGTTATTTTATAATCGTCATCATCATCATCACCTTTCGCAGAATTACCCTAGTGGGCGCTATATTTCTTTTTGTTAAAAAAGCTGATTTCTTTCTATAATATAGCTTACACAATATTTAAACAAGGACAAATAAGAGGTAAAGATGAAATTTGATTTGTGAAATAAACATGGTTGTGTAAATCTCCTGGGAAACAAAAGTTGTCCTGGTATATATGTTATTTTCCTAAACTTTATAAAGTACGACTCTTTAGAAAGGACTACTTGAATCAGTGCTCCTGATAGGTCATAATGTAATTGAATATGTAATAAATCAACTGAAAATGAGGTAGCAGGATAAATGCATAATGAAGCAAAATATCTGGACTATCCACTTAATGTAATTTAAATACAAATTATGTTTCATAGGAGGAGGATGGATACTAGAATTTAGACACATAATAGAAAACTTACTGAAGAGTTTTTTCATTGGGTGTTGGAGAATGGTGCTGTTTTTTCCCAAATTTCTTTTGAATTTGTTGAATGAAAAACAGTAGTAAAAATTATTATTGCTTTCCAAGTGTGATCATTCTTGTTTTGCAGTGTAAATTGTAGTTCTCTTTATTTTACCTCCCAACCTAACTCAGTTTCTTCAACAGGAAAATGTTAATTGTGTTCTGGCTAAGACCCCTGACCTTGTGGGGATAACAGTGTGCCAAAGGGTTCTGTATAGGAGGCACACTTCCAATTTATGCAGGCAGCAGGTCATTCTATGCTGTAGGCCAGATGCTGAGTCCCCTCCCTGGCTTGGAGACATAGAGCTACTTTGGGCCAAGCTACTGTCCTATATTAATAAATATTTTTTTACCCCAAGAACACTTGAGGAACTGAACTCCTCGGAGATGTCTTTGTCTCATCCCTCACAGCTGGCTTTTCACAGAGGCCATACACTAACTTAGCCATTTTGGCTGGGATTCAGGACCACAAAAACTTGCTTCCAGCCTGCTTTTGTGTGTGTGTGTTGGGAAATAACAGTAAAGCAATATCTGGGAGTAGGAATGCCTCCACCCATTTGGGCTTTCTCTGCACAGTGAATACCCCTATCAAGTAGATGTGAGCCTTCGCAGCTCAAGACATGGGAACACCTTGTGTGTTCTGGGTGGCTTTGGCTGTAGAACTACAGAGTCAGGTTTGCTCTCAGTGCAATTTCATAAATTTCTAATTACATATACTGACTGTTCATGTTCTCATCTGCAGTTTTGTTTTGTTTTTTTGGTATACTTTTTGGCCTGTTAAAAGGATAATGAACCTCTGTTTCTCACTACATAGTTTATGTAATAGGGACCTGATTAAGAAAGTCTTTTCAAGTATTAGGAAACATTATTTGAGATTAGTCAAGATAAAACACATGCAAATCTGCATTTTTTCAAGAAGGGGCTGTAGGTTATTTTCAGAAACCACTGCTTTTTGACTTCCCTGTACTCCACTGTTCAGTATCTTTGTTCACAGAAATTCAGAGCAAGTCATACCACATCTAAGAGAAGGGAACTAAAGAAATAGAGACTTGTTTAGAATAGAGCTGAGTTTACTGTGCAGATAGATTTCTGATGGCTCTTTAGGGTTCCTTTTACTCTAAAAACTGCTTTCCTCACACTTCCCTAGTATTTTTGGCCACACATGATTGAGAAAATTAATTGAAGTTAATTTTATTACTAAACTAACGTGTTCTTATTTTTAAACACAATGAAGTCCCTTGGTTCTACAGTCTTCTGAGATGATGTTTAAGCAGGTTTCAGTTGTTGTCTTCATGGTATTGGGAAGCTAGCCAATTTCCAGATATACCAGCCACATGGGTGTAACCTTCCATAAGATGCAAAGATTTTGTTGGTTTTGTCTGTGCAGAAATTCATAACTTTTTTTTTTTAAATCAAGTGCTGTGCTGAATATTTCCTTTCATGATTTTAGCTACTTGGCTGTTGGTTTGTTCTTTTGTTTTCCTAAATTTATAATTGCGGCTAGTCTTGTGCTATGTTCTTTTCTCAGTAGTACACTGAGTTGTGCATTTCTTGCTTGGCCCAGTTTCAGACAGGAATTCTTCCCAGAACCTACTTGACTTCTCAAAGGTTAATACTTTGGGGCAAAACTGGAAATATGACTGAATAAAACCACAAAAACTGAAAACCTCATGAACAGGGGAAAAATTATTTCTGATGGTAAAGTATATATGAGGATGAATAACTTTTTTTAAAGTTTTTTTCTCTATTTAGGTCTTAGTTGGATAATTCTTATAATTCTCTCTTTGTTTCAAATAAAACCAACATGTAATGCCTTTTATGATTCTTGATTCTTCTGGGGATACTGGGGGTGATAGTGGTAGCAACTAACAACTATTTTTTTCATAGTTTACATTAACCTTTTTGTTACCCCAAGTCACAAGCTACTCTTTCTAGAGCACAATTGAAGAGAAAAATGTTTCTGGCAAGGGATAAAATTCATATTATTAAATTGGTTTGATAGTATTATGGATTCTTTTTGTTTGTTTTTTGTTGTTATATCTAGGTATTTCTCTATGTATGAAGTAGAGAAGTTTCTGGTAGATGTCTCTTTAAATGTACCTTATTTAATATCACTTTAATCTCTAAAATGCATTTTCGTTTGTGGCTTTTTTAGGGACCTGTTAAGAGATTTGGTTTTTCAGAGTAGCCCAAAGTGCTTTTCTAGTAAATTAAGTCAAACTTATGTTTAAAGGAGATATCTATTTTTGTAAGTTTTAATATTTACATAAAGAGCTTACTCTTTTGAGTCCTCTGTCATTTTACCACTTTAGTTTTACCACTAGAGTTCCTATGTAATCTCTACATTTTTCTTGCTCATATTACTATAGACTTTAATTTTTATAGTTTAAATTTACAGAGTTCTTTCTTTTGATCAAGACATCATCTCTTTTTTATATTTCAACAATTGACTAGTAGCAGCTCATCAACGCTGCTCTTACTTACTGATGGTTAACATTTACTATAAACTCATTAAAACTGAAATTCAAAATTATCTTTAGAAAGGAAAGGGGACATGACTCAAGGCCACAAACAAACCAGCAAGACAAATCAACAGAATTTTTTGGATTTATAGCTGATCATCCCTCCAGGAAAATGAAGCGAGTGTTAAGAGTGACCCATCCATGCAGTGGCAGCATACAGAGCATGGACTATGTGTGGACTCTGACCATGGCTCTATGAATTGGTTAAATTTCCTAAATATTCTGTATATCTGTCTCTGTATTGGTAAAATGGGGATAATACCAGAACTGCTTCCTATGATTATTATAAGTGAATGAATTAATAGTTATAAAGAGCTTAAAACAGAGTTTAGTACAAAGCAAAGTTCTTAAATAGTTTCTTTAAAAATGAAAGAGTGATAAAAAACATCATTGTTCTAAGATAACATTTGTCCTAATTCAGACAACAGCGAATAAGTACTTTTTCTTCATTAATGCTAGGCTTCCCATTTATATAAAACCACCACTCATACCTATTATTTATAGAAATCTTGTGTTATAGAAGGCAGTCTAGAAAAGGAGTGTTTGATCTATTTAGAGCTAAGAACTTTTTTTTTCATTTTCTTTGCTTACCAAAAACAAAGACATTTTAATAGACTTAAATTATCTTATATATCTTGTTGGCTAACTGTATGAGTTTGGACAAATTTTATCCTTGGCTTAGGGCTTCTAATTGCCATATGACAAGTGTTGTTATTTTTCATGATCTGGAAGAGACTTTAATTCTCAAATGAATATATCCTATGAGTGGCAATGGGTTGTTTAGTTTGGAATGCCATTTCCATCCTTCTTCATCTGGGACTGTTGATTTCACACCAATAACAATCAGTCTGTCTCCCATGATTATTTACTGGCTGCTTCTCCCTTTCTGTATATAGGCATGGTGGACTCCCTTGTTTTGAATCAGACACAAAAGCTTTTTATTTCATTATGCTACCAAATCTCATCAATGCCTCCTCCTCTTCTTTTCAATATTTGTCAAACTCGTCAATGTGCCACTTCACTTCCTCTGCCACACAACCCCATATCTCCAGCTAATAAGATTTTTTAAAACTGTTTCTCTATTACAATAATCCCATTTTTTTCTCCCATGCTCTCCCCTGTCCCATGCACCTTGCCCCTCTTCCACGGTCAATCCCCACCCTGTTGTCCATGTCCATAGGTCATTTATACTAGTTCCCTGACTAGACCCTTTCCATTTTTTCCCTCTTTCCCCCCTCACCCTCCACTCTGGTGCCTATCAGTATGTTCCTTGTTTACATGCTTCTGGTTCTGTTTTGTTCATTTGTTTGTTTTGTTCATTAGTTTCCTGTACTAGGTGAGATCGTATGTTATTTGTCTTTGACCACTTGGCTTACTTCACTAAGCACAGTACTCTCCAGTTCCATCCATGTTGTCTCAGAAGATAGGAGTTCTTTCTTTCTGATGCATAGGATTCCATTGTGTAAATGTACCGCAGTTTTTTAATCCATTCATCCACTAATAGCTACTTAGGCTGTTTCTAGCACTTGGCTATTGTAAATAGGGCAGTTATGAATATAGGAGTACATAGGTTCTATTGGATTGGTGATTCTTCAGGTATAATCCTAGCAATGGAATCACTGGATCAAAAGGCAGTTCCATTTTTAGTTTTTGAGGAAATTCCAAAGGTTTTTCCACAATGGCTGAACCATTCTGCATTCCCACCAACAGTGCCCTAGAGTTCCCTTTTCTCCAAATCCTTGCCAATAGTTATTGTTTGTTGGTTTGTTAATGATGGCCATTCTGACTGGTGTAGGGTGGTATCTCATTGTGCTTTTAATTTGCAACTCTTTTATGGCTAGTGATGTTGAGCATTCTTTCATATGCCTATAGACCCTCTGTGTGTCCTCCTTGGAGAAGTGTCTGTTCAGGTCCTTTGACCATTTTTTAGTTGGATTGTCTTCTTCTGGCTGTTGAGTCACATAAGTTCTCTATGTATTTTGGAGATCAAATCCTTGTCTGAGATATCATTGGCAGTATATTTTACCATACAGTTCATCCCCTTTTTATCTTGCAGATGTTTTCTTTTGCTGAGCAGAAATTCTAGTTTGATGTAGTCCCATTTGTTTATTCTTTCCTTTATTTCTCTTGCCCTAGGAGATATATCGGTGAAAATATTGCTACATGGGATATCTGAGATATTACTACCTGATTTTCTTCTAGGACTTTTATGATGTCATGGCTTACATTTAAGTCTCTGATCCATCTCGAGTTTATTCTGATGTATGGTGTAAGTTGGTGGCTAGTTTCATTTTCTTGCATGTCCCAGTTCAGTTCTCTGAACATGATTTGTTGAAGCAGCTATTTTCACTCCATTTTATGCTTTTTACTCCTTTGTCAAATATTAATTAACCATATAGACCTGGGTTTATTCCTGGGCTCTCTATTCTGTTCCATTGATCTATATGTCTGTTCTTATGACAATACCAGACTGTTTTGGTTACAGTCACCTTGTAGTATAGTTTGACATCAGGTATTGTGATTCCTGCTACTTTGTTCTTCTTTCTCAAGATTGCTGAGGCTATTTGGGGTCTTTTTTGGTTCCATATAAATTTTTGAAGTATTCATTCTAGGTCTATGAAATATGCTATTGGTATTTTAATAGGAATTGCATTGAATCTATAAATTGTTTTGAGTAGTATCAACAGGATATATGCTTCCATTTATTTGTATCTTCCTTAATTTCTTTCTTCAGTGTTATGTAGATTTCTGAGTACAGGTCTTTTACCTCCTTGGTTAAGTTTTTCCAAAGTACTTTATTTTTCTTATTGCTATAGTAATTTTTTTTTTCTAGTTTCTATCTCTGATGTTTTATGGTTGGTGTACAGAAATGCCATTGACTTCTGAGTATTGACTTTGTATCCTGCTATTTTTTCAAATTCACTTATTATGTCAAGCAGTGTTTTGGTGGAGCCTATAGAGTTTTTCCTATACACTACAGTATTCCCTCACTTGTTGCAGGTATTACGTTCTAACCCCCCCTACTCCCTGCAATAGGTGAAAATCCGCAAAGTAGGAACCTTACATTTACTTTAGTATTTATATAAATTTTGAGGCTTTATAAACCCTTCCCTCACACTTATAAACTGTTCCCAGTCCCTTATTAACCTTTCCCACTCCATTATTAACCTTTTTCACACTTTTATAAACACTATTTATGTTCTTAAACATATTCTACACTCTTAAGTCTACATAACTTTAACAACATATGTATACAGTACCACAAAATCCTGTGATATAGTGAAAAATCTGCAATAAATAATTAAATATAACATTTTTTAAAATCCCGCGATACAGTGAAGCTGAGATAAGTGAACCGGAATATAGAGAGGGACTACTGTATTATGTCGTCTCCAAATAATGACAGTTTTACTGCCTTTTTTCAAATTCGGATGCCTTTTTTAAAAATAATATGTCATTGATTATGCTGTTACAGTTGTCTCAATTTCTTTTCTCTCTGCTCCCCTCCACCCTGTGGCCCACCTCCCTCCAGTTGTACCCCTCCTTTAGTCCATGTCCATTGGTTGTGCATATAGTTCTTATCAACATCTTCCTGTCTATTCCATTCCCTCCTACCATGCTTCTTAATTCCTGTACCATCTCCCTCCCTTTCCCCTTTCCCTGTCCCTGCTGACCTCCCCCCAATATGTTCCCCATACCTATAGTTCTTTTTTCACTCTCGTTGCCTACTTAGTTTGCCTTCGTTTTGATTCCCTAGCTTCTGTTGTTGTTTCTTGTGATGCATTTTTCATTTTAATGTTCATAGTTTTGATCCTCTTTCTTCTAAACCAGTCCCTTTATCATCTCATATGATAGTGGTTTGGATCTAATGAACTCCTTCAGTTTTACTTTGTCTTGGAAGCACTTTCTCTACCCTTCTATTCTGAATGACAGTTTCGCTGGATAGAGTATTCGTGGCTATAGATTTTTGATTTTCATTACTTTGAATATTTCTTGCCAGTCCCTTCTTGCCTGCAGGGTCTCTTTTGAGAAATCTGCTGATAGTCTAATTGGGACCCCTTTGTACATGATTCTTTTCTTCTCTCTTGCTGCTTTTAAGATTCTCTCTTTATCTTTAATTTTTGACAATTTGATTATAATGTATCTTGGAGTGGTTCTCCCTGGGTCCAGTTTTTCTGGAACTCTGTGCTTCCTGAACCTGTAAGTCTATTCCTTCCCCAAGTTAGGGAAGTCCTGCTTCATTATTTTTTCACATAATTTTTCAATTTCTAGCTCTTCTTTTTCTCCCTCTGGCAATTCTATTATCCAAATGTTCAATCACTTATAGCTGTCCCAGAGGTTTCTGATCTTCTCCTCACTTTTCTTACTTTTTGATTCCTCTTTCTGCACTGATTGTCTGTTTGTTCCTTCCCTATGTTCTGGTTTGTTGATTTGATCTTTGGATTTTATTTCCTCACCACTTGTCTTGTATGTGTTTTTGTTCATTTCAGTATGTAGCTTTCATTGCTTCCCTGTCTTGTTCCAAATCTTTTGTTAATTCTGTAAGCCACTTTATCACTATAGCTCTGAACTGAGCCTCCAAAAGGTTTTTTATTTGTTCCTCTGTCAGGTCTCTCATCTGCTGCCTGGTGAGCTGCATCACCGGGATTTCAATTGTTGTCTGTTTCATTCTAACAGATTTGTGTTTAACTTTCTTCCCGGGTAGGCAATAGGGGGCAGAGCCCCGTTCACTCATCATTGCCCTGTGACGGGCAGCGATCGGTCACCTTTTTCGCCGCTCTGTGGCTCTTTGTGTGGGGGCGGGGGTCCAAGATGAATTTCTGCTGTTACTCTCCACTGAGAGACTGGGAGGCTCCTTCCCCACAGCCTCACTGTCCAAGGCAATGGTGGGTCTGCCTTCCCCAGCATTGGAATCGCAAGCTGCCAGGTCTCGACTGCAGCTGGGATTGCTCCCCTGTCATTTCTCGCAGTCCCGCTGCTATTCCCACTGATACCTTGGACAGCTCAGCCCAACCCTTCTGTCCCGATTCTGATCTTGCCTCTCCTACCCATCCATACAAGCACCACTGGTTTATAACTTCATATGTTGGGCTTCCATGTAGTTTTCTTTTCTGGAATTTCTAGTTATCTTTTGTTTTGAAGTAGTTGTATTTCTTCTTAGTTGTAGAGGGAGACTGAGTGTGTCAGTCTAAGCCTCCATCTTGGCCGGAAGTCTCCTTTATTTCTTTTTATTGTTTGATCACAGTGACTAGGACTTCCAAAACTATGTAGAACAGGAATAGAGAGAGTGGACATCCTTGTCTTGTTCCTGATGTTAGCGGAAAAGCTTTCAGGTTTTGCCCATTGAGTATGATGTTAGCTGCAGGTTTCTTGTATATACAAATGGCCTTTATTATGTTGAGGTAAGCTTGCAATATCCCCACTTTGCTGGGTGTTTTTATGATAAATGGCTGTTGTATTTTATCAGATACTTTTTCAGCATCTATTGATATGGTCATGTGATTTTGGCTTTCATTTTGTTTATGTGGTGTATGACATTTATTGATTTGCAAATATTAAACCATCCTTGCATCCCTGGGATGAATTCCACTTGATCATGGTGTATGATCTTTTTAATGTGTTGCTGGATCTGGTTTGCCAATATTTTGTTGAGAATTTTAGCATCTGTGTTCACCAGTGATATTGGCCTGTAGTGTTCTTTTTCTCTTGTGCTTTGCCCTGGTTTTGGAATTAGGATAATACTGGCCTCATAGAAAGAGTTAGGAAGTCTTTTCTCTTCTTGGATTTTTTGGAATAGTTTGAGAAACACAGGAATTAGTTCTTTCCTAAATGTTTAATAAAGTTCACCTGTGAAGTCATCCAGTCCAGGACTTTTGTGTGCTGGGAGTTTTTTGATTACTGCTTCAATATCACTAGTTGTTGGTCTATTCAGGGTTTCTGCTTCTTCTTGATTCAGTTTTGGAAGATTATGTTTCCAGAAATTTGTCTATTTCACCCAGATTGTCAAGTTTCTTGTCATTTAGTTGGTCATAGTGATTTCTTACAGTCTTTTGTATTTCTGTGGTATCGGTTGTGATTTCTCCTCTTTTGTTTCTGATTTTATTTATTTGGGTCCTCTCTCTTTTTTTCTTGATGAGTCTGGTTAAAGGTTTGTCAATTTTCTTTACCTTTTCAAAGAACCAGCTCCTCATTGTATTGATCTTTTGAATCTTTGTTTAGTCTCTATGTCATTTAATTCTGCTCTGATCTTGATTATTTCCTTCCCTCGACTCACATTCGGTTCTGTTTATTGTTGCTTCTCTAGTTCTTATAGCTGTAGGGTTACATTGTTTATTAGAGATTCTTCTATCCTTTTTAGGTAGCCTGTATTTCCATGAACTTCCCTCTCAGGACTGCCTTTGCTGTGTCCCATAGGTTTTAGGCCGTTGTGTTTTTATTATCATTTTTTTCCAGAAACTTCTTGATTTCTACCGTGATGTCATTGTTAACCCATTTATAATTTTAATAGCATTATTCATTCTCCATGAATTTGAATGTTTGGGGGTTTTTTCCTTGAGGTTGCTTTTTAATTTCAAGCCATTGTGATCTGAGAAGATGCTTTATATAATTTCAATTTTCTTAAATTTGTTGAGGCTTGTTTAGGGTCCCACCATGTGGTCTATCTTTGAAAATGTTCCATGGTCACTTAAAGAAAAGTATATTTTGCTTCTTTGGAGTGAAAGGTTCTGTGTACATCAATTAAGTCCATTCGATCTAGAATGCTATTCAGTGCCTCAATATCCTTGCTGTTTCTTTGCTTGGAAGATCTGTCCATGTTGGCACTGAGGTGTTAAAGTCCCGTACTAAGAGTGTGTTGCTGTCGATATCTTTCTTGAAATCCTGCAAGATTTTCCCTATATATTTAGGTGCTCCTAAGTTAGGTGCATATATGTTTAAAATAGTTAAATCTTCTTGATGAATTGTTCCTTTAAGTATTATGAAATGTCCTTCTTTCTATCTTTTTAAGACCTTTGTTTTGCACTCTATTTGGTCTAAGAATTGCTACCCCAGCTTTTTTTTAATGTCCGTTTGCTTGAAATACTATTTTCCATCCTTTCACTTTCAGTCTGTGTAGATCTTTTATTCTGAGTTGGGTCTCTTGTAGACGGCATATATGTGGGTCATATTTTCTTATCCATTCATTAACCTATGTCTTTTCAATGGAACATTTAAACCATTTACATTTAAGGTTATTATTATTAGATACTTATTCATTTTGATTTTTTTTTCACTTTGTACCTGTGCTCTCTCTCTCTCTCTCTCCATCTTCTTAAAGCAGTTCCTTTTGCATCTCTTGAAACCTAGCTTGGTGGTGATGTATACTTTTAGTCTTCTTTTGCCTGAGAAACTCCTTATTTCTGCTTCTATTTTGAAAGAACTCCTTGCTCGGTAGAGTAGTCTTGGTTGTAGGATTTTTTTTTCTTTGCTTGAAATATATTTTGCCATTCCCTGTGGCTTATGTTTCTGTTGAGAAATATGCCGAAAACCTTATCAGAGCTCCCTTGTATGTTATTTGCTGTCTCTCTCTCACTGCCTTTAGGATTCTCTATTTGTCTTTGAGTATTGCCATTTTAGTTATGATGTGTCTTGGAGTGGGCCTCTTTGGGTTCCTCTTTATTGGGACCCTCTGTGCTTCCTGGACTTGCGAAACTCTTTTTCTCATCGTGTTTAGGAACTTTCTGTCGTTAGTTTTCAAACAGATTTTTTATCCCTGCCTCCTCTTCTACTTCTGGTATATCTATGATACAGATATTATTACGTTTCACATTGTCCTGCAGCTCTCTGAAACCCTTTTCATTCTTTATCAGTCTTTTTTCATTCGTTGCACTTTCTGGGAATTTTTTTCTATGTTGTCTTCTGTCTCACTAATCCAACCCTCTGCTTCATCTAGCCTGCTTTCTATTCTGTGTACTGTGTTCTTCAGTTCAGAAATTGTATTTTTCATTTACTCCTAGCTCTTATTGATAGTTTCTATGTCCTTTTTAATGCTGGTGTAGTTCAAAGTAAGTTCCTTGTAGCTCCCCTGGAGTTCTTTGTAGTTGCTCTGTAGTCCTTTGTCATTTCCCTTAAGTTTTTTGTGGTTTTCTCTGAGCTCACTGAGCTCATTGAGCATTCTTATTACTATTATTTTGAATTCCTTGTCTGATAGTTTGTTTGTCAATATTTTATCTATCATTCTTTCTGGGAATTCTTCCTTTCCTTCAATGGGGTGTTGTTTCTTCATCTCCCCATTTTATGTGACACTTGTTTCTGCTTCTTAGATTGATCTGCTTTGACTTCCTGCCTTTGTGATGTGACCTTCTGTGATAGGAGTGCTGTGGGATTCAGTGGTGTAGACTCTTTGAATTCTTGAATTTGATGCTCTTAGGGTGCCCTTTATGCCATTTATTTGGATGTGTGGTTGTATTTTGGTTTTGTTTGTTATTGTGTTGCTCTTTGGTGGGTCCTGTTCTCCAGCTAGCAACTGATTGTGAGTCACTGTGCTCACCACATCTTTTAAACCATTGAGCTGCTGCTAAAACTAAACCATCAGCCCAGGCAAGAAACCCACACCCACTAAGATAACCCCCACTCTCAATCACAGTACCAACTTAAAATGAGCCAGTATTAATAAGGAGGTAAAGAGATTAAGACTATTATAAGAAAAGAAAAATAAATAAGAGTTGGCTAACTGAAAGAAAAATGATTTTTGAAGGGGAGTGGGAAGAGCAGTAATAGTGGGGAGTAGGGACAAGGCGATGAGAAAAAAATTAAAATTTATATCGTATATAAAAAAGGGAGAGAAGAAGGCAAAATGAAGTAAGAGAGGGGAAGTGTATAGTATTAGGTTTAAACAGAAGTTGTAATAAATATATAGTGTGAGAGAGAACAAACACACAACAAAAATAAGGCAGATGAAAAAGAAGAAAAAATAGAAACCAAATTAGAGAAAAAATTTCACCAGAGCACTATCAACAACCTATGAGCTAAAATTAATATAGGTGGGATGGGAGTAAGAGGTAAAAAAGAAAGAGAAGCTTAAGTGATGACTGAGGAAAGGGAAGTGATTTTAAGATGATAGAGGGAGAAGTAATACTAAGAGTGAGGAATGAAAACCAGGATAAGATGGGAAAGAGTTTATACTTAAAGTGAAATAAGGAGGGGGCTGGAGGAAGGTACAGATGGAGTAGTAGAGGGGGACGATAAGATTTGAGATTTGAAATATCAAGATAGTGAAGATCCATGAATAAAGTTGCAGAAGTGCCTCAACTACCACCATATCAGACTCAGTGGACACAGATTGATCAAGGTGGAAAGAGAACAGTGTATTTTATGATGGGAAAAAGAAGGTGAGGTGAGTAATGGCAAGAAAAATGGTATGGAGAGGCTGAAGAGGTGAGAAATAATGAGTGCAGATTGGAAACAAGTTGTACTAAGAGAGAAGATAGAGTTTAAAACAAAAATAATAATAGGAAATCAGATGGTAAAATTGAATGAGAAGGGGAGGAGCGAAATATGAGATTTGACGTAAACTATAAAGACTAGTTACTTATAATGCACAGACTGGGAGGACAAGAACTAACTATTGAAAGGCTATGCAGGAGACAACTCTTGTAGAAGATCACAGTGGAATTCATCACCATAGTATCTGGTTTTTACCACTTTCTTCTCTTTCTGGATCCTCTCCTGCTGACATCAGATTATATCCCAGTCTGGATATAGGCAGCCTGGTCAAAACTACCAGCATTATACTGCCTGTGGCTGTCCCTTTTGGTTTTTACTCTAGTCACTCTGTAATCTGCCATCAAGCTTAAGCACCATGGTGGGGGGCAAGTAATTTCTTCCAGGGGGAGGGCTATTGCTTCCTTTCCAGCTGATGCCACTTAGAGGGGAGTGGTCTGCTTAAAAGATTTCTCCTGCACTACTGGGGATGAGCCAGCACTGAGTTCCAGCCCACTGCTTCCCCAGCTCTCTCTCCTCAACACCATACCACCACCCCAAACTCTCCTCAAGCATCTCCAGTCCATTCTGCCCTCCCTCTGTGGGAGACCAGTGCAAGCAGGTGTGAATGCAATCCTGTGTGCCCTCCCTTCAAGAATCTCACCACACCTCCAGCCATTCCTCCCAGGTCGACAAAAAAAAAAAAAAAAAAAATTAATGCCTCTTGCAGCCAGGCATCACCTGGTTAACTCTTGGTTCGGCTAGCAAACGCAGACTGGGGTCCACACCCCACTCCTCTCAGAATCCTGGGTCACTGAAATATCTCTCCAAACTTTAAAATGCTGCCCATGGGAGCCCAGCTGGCACTCCCGTGTCTCCTCCGTGATCTACACCAGAAATGTTGTGATGAAGTAGCCTCCTCCATCCACCCACAGCTACAAGACTTCTCTCCATCCAGTGTCCAGCTAATAAGATTTGATTTGGATTTCTCTTGATAACTTCGGTCGCTCAGGGTCTAAAACTTAATTTATCTGTATCTTGTCATTTTAACTAAGGAAACCACAATACTGACAAAGGACAATCATATTTGATAAAGGCCTGATGCCTTGAATATATAAAGAACTTTTATAAATCAATAAGAAATAAAGAGGTTACACAATATAAAAGTGAGTGGCAAACTGAGCCATTTCAAAGAAAAGGAAACATAAATGCCCAGCGAACCCGAAGTTGTCCAAACTTAGTAGTAAATTAATAAATGCACCATGAGACACATTTTCACACTCAACTAATTGGCATTTATATGAAGGTATGTTAGTTTCAAAGATTGGTGAGCATACGAGACGAGCATTTTTGTATTTGATTGGTAGGAGTAAATTTTGGAGCACTTCAGAAGAAAATTTAGAATTACTTAATAAGATTAAAATATGCATATCCTGTGACCCAGCTGTTCTAATGCTAGTTATTTAACATGTGCTCTTCCAGGACTGCATAAAACTATTTGAAACAGTCATGTTTGGAATACCAAAAACACTGGAAATGAACAAAATATTCATAAATAGTATGATGGATAAATAAGTTATGCTACATTTAATCAATGGAATACTATACACCTGCAAAATAGGTGAACTATACCTACATTAATTAACAAAAGTAAATCTGAAACAAATAATGTTGAACAAAAAAATGCTATTCACAGGAATTCATATTGTTTCTTTTCTGATCAATTATTTAAGGATATTTATATTTATACTTTTTCTGTTCTTTTTCCCATTATATATGTGGTCTCTCCTTAATTGAAAATTAAGATTGCTGTGTCTGTTGTATCCTGCTCTGTTTTCTTCTGTGAATTCCTGATTCTCTCCCATATTCACTGCCATAAACAATGAAAAGCAAGAGGAAGAATCATTCAACATTCAAGACAATGATTATATCTTGGAGCAGGAAGATATACTTAGGAAGGGATCAAAGAAGGCTTGGAAGATAGCACAATCCGCAGTCCAAAGTCTGTATAAGATGAACATCCTTTCCCACTTAAACTGATTGATACATTTTATAAATATTTTTAAAATGTAAACGATGTCCATTGAAACATGTTTTCTAACCATGCATATCTAACCATCATTAACTGTTTGGTTTTGATTCCCACTTTTAAAAATTATATAAATTTTAATAAAATTTGGCTTGTACAGATGGCCAACAGACATATGAAAAGATGCTCCACATTACTAACCATTAGAGAAATGCTAATCAAAACCACAGTGAGATGTTACCTCCCACTTGTCAGAATGGCTATCATCAATAAATAAACAAACAAGGATTGGTGAGGATGTGGAGAAAAGGAAACCCTTGTTCACTACTGCTAGGATAGAATATTGGTGGAGTCACTATGGAAAATAGTATGGAGGCTCCTCAAACAATTAAAAGTGGAACTGCCTTGTGATCCAGTGATTCCACTTCTCAGTATATAGCCAAAAAAACCCCAAATACTAATTTGAAATAATATATGTACCCCTATATTTATTGCTGCATTGTTTACAGTAGCCACGATATAGTAGGAACCCAAGTGCCATGTAGTACATATGTACAATGGAATAAAATGTACAAATGAATAAAATCTTATCATTTGCCACCTTGAGGGTATTATGCTAAGTGAAATATGCCAGTCAAAGACAAATAGCATATGATTTTACTTATATGTGGAAGCTAAGAAATGATATAAAGAAAAAACAAAACTAAAACACATTCATAGATACAGAGTATAAACTGTTGGTTGCCAGAGTTTGGGGACTGGGTTAAAAAGGTGAAAAGATTAAGAAATATTGATACAAATTGGTAATTACAAAATACAAGGATGTCAAGTGCAGCATAGGGAATATGTCAATGTTTTAGTAACTATGTATATTACCAGGTGGGTACTATATATATCGGGTGGAATCCTTAGTAAAGTATATGACTATCCACTATGCTGGACATCCAAAACTAATACAAAATAATATTGATTGTAAACTGTAATTGAAAATCTTATGCCACACACAAGAATAAATCCAAAATGAATTAAAGACTTAAGTATTAGACTCAAAGCCAGGAAAAACCTAGAAGAAAACATAGGTAGTAAAATTTTGGACATTCCTTGTGGCAAACACTTTTTCTGATATATCTCCTCAGGCAAAGGAAAGAAAAGAAAAAATAAATGGGACTACATCAAACTAAAAATGTTCTGCACAGCAAAAGAAACTATCAACAAAATGAAAAGACAAACTGAATGGGAGAAGATATTCACCAATACATCTGATAAGGGATTAATATTCAAAATATAAAGAAATTTTAAAACATCATCAAAAAAATTAAAAAATAACAATTAAATTTAAAAAGGGGTAAAGGACTTGAATAGACATTTCTCCAAAGAGGACATACGGATAGATGGCCAATAGACATATAAAAAGTTGCTTAATGTCACTTGTCATCAGAGAAATGCAAATCAAAACCACAATGAGATATATGTAACATCTGTCAGAATGACTCAACAATAAATCAACAAACAATAAATGTTGGTGAGGTTGTGGAGCAAGGGGAATGCAGATTGGTGCAGCCTCTGCGGAAGGCAGTAAGAAGTTACCTCAAAATCTTAAAAATGGAACTGCTATATCAGCCAGAGATTCCACTTCTGGGAATATATATGAAGAAACACAAAACACTAATTGGAAAGAATATATGCAACTCTATATTCATAGCAATGTTATTTACAATAGCCAAGATTTGGAAGCAGCCCTAGTGTCCATCAGTAAACCAATGGATAAAATAGCCATGGTACATTTACATAATGGAATACTACTTGGCTATTAAAAGGAAGAAAATTTTACCCTGGACCTGGAGAACATTATGCTCAGTGAAATAAGCCAGTCAGAGAAAGATAATTACCAAATTATTTCACTCATGTGTGGAATCTAATGAACAAACTGAACTAAGAAACAAAATAGAGACAGACTCATAGATAGAGAGCAGGCTGACAGCTCCGAGAAGGGGTGGCATTGGTGGAGATAGAGGGATCCGGTAAAAAATTTTTTAAAAGAGATAGAACTCATGGCATAGATAACAGTGGAATGATTGTAGAAGGTGAGGAGGATGAGTGGAGGTGGAAGATGTTATAGGGGAAACTGATAAGTAAAAATAAATGAATAAATATTAAAAGTAATAAAAAGACAATTAAAAATAAATATAAAATTTGTATTTAACCAAAAAACAAAACAAAATGAAATTGATCAGTTATACATGTAATTCGATGTAAGATGCATTTTATGATTAATACATAAATAATTTAATGCTCAATTACTATTCCTAGGGTTTTAAAATTACTCAGATAAATGTTACTCAGTTTCAAGTGAGTTTTTGTAGATTCTCCTGTTCAGTCTAGAAGAACAAGCATTCAACAGAGGAAGAGGAAGTAAGACCAACAGTGTTGTTAGAATCAGTTAATATGAGCACATCCAAGATGGTGAAGGAGTAAAGTGGTAGCTACACCAATCTACTCCCAGACCAATCTAGAATTACAATTAAACTATAAAGCAGTCATCCAGAATAACCAACTGAATACTGGCTGGAGAGAAGCCTTAAAACCATGGACAGACAGAAGAAACTACTTCACTACATTGTGACTGGTAGAGCGTGGAGGAGACATGAGATGGCTGGCTGGGCTACCAAGGGTGGCAGCTGAAGTGCTAGAGAGAAATTTCAGTGGCAGGGGCTCTGAGAAGTGTGGGCTCTAAACCCCAAGCTAGGCTCTGTAGCCTACAGCACCAGAGCTGGCAAGGAACTCAGGTAATATCCAGCTGTGAAAAATGGCAGGGATTTTGTCTGCTAGGGAGAGATGGCTGGAGACCCAGAAAGTCTCTTAAAGGGCCAACACATAAAATTTCATTTGCAGACACTTACCCTGGGCTCTGGCAAGAGGGAGGCAGAGTGGACTAAAGATACCTGAGGACAGTCTGGGGATGGTGGCTTTGAGGAGAAAACTGAGGGAGAAACTACAAGGATCCCTGTGCTGAGTCATTTCCCATACTGCATGAGCCATCTTGCTCAGGCATAGAAGACTACTCCAAGTGGCATCAACCTGAGGGGAAGCAATAGCCCAACCCACCAGAGTATTCTGCTCCACCCTCTGGAGCTTAAGCCAGGCTGCTAATTACAGATTGATTAGATTAACACCTGAAAGAGACAGCCACAGACTGTGGATCCCTGGTAATCCTGAACAAGCTGCCTATGGCAAGATTGTGACACTATCTGAAATCACCAGGGGCAGATCAAGAAAGAAAACAGTGGTAAACACTAGGTTCTACTGAAACAAATTCCACCGTGGTCTCCTTCATGATTTGCATTATTTTCTCTCTTGCATAACTTTTTAGCATTCATTTCTTGTCCTTCAAGTTATTAGGTCACTAGTTCTTATAGTTTATTTCAAATCTCCTATTTTGCTCCTCCCTTCTCTTACTCCATTTTACAATCGATTACCTCTTCTTATTTTTCAAATTTTATTTTCTCTCTTGTGATGACTCTTTTCCATTCCTTACTCTTACTATTTTTACCCACTCCAGCATTTTAAAACCATTTCTCTTATTATTAGTCATCTCACATTATTTTGCCCATTCTTAAAATACTCTTATTCTCCTTCCACCTTTATCAATCTTTGCTTGTTGGTTGTGGATATGGTGGTTATTGTTGCATTTCTTAAACTTTTATTTATAGATCTTTAGTATTTTTGTACTTTGAATCTCGAATTTTATCATTTCCCTCTCCTGTTCCATCTTGCCTTCTTGCCCTTTTTATTCATTTTAAATTGTAATTTTTCCATATTTTAGCCTGGTTTTCATTACTAAGTAAAGCTTAAGCTTTTCTTTCTTTTTTTCCCTCATATTCCCATCCCACCTATGGTAATCTTTGCTGATTTGTTGCTGATACTGCTGTGGGGGATCTTTTCCTCCAATTTGGTTCCTATTTCTTTCCTCTCTCACTATTTTTTAAAAATTTCTGTTTAAACCTAATACAATACACTTCCCTTTTTTTTACTCCATTTGACCTTCTTCCACTCTTTTATTATGTAAATTTCATTTTCTTTCTCTGTTTGACTTGTCTCTATTCTTTATTGCTTCTCTAATATCTCAATATCATTTTTCTTTCAATTAGTCATCTCATATTCATTTTTTCTTTCTTATAATAATACTCAGTCTCTTTACACCTTTTCAAATATTGTCTCATTTGCTGTTCATAGGGTGATGAGGGTGGGGGATATTTTTGCAGGTGTGGATTTATTTCCTGGGCTGTTTGCTTTTGTTCTGGCAGCACATGTACAACAGCATACAAGACATGGTGGGTGGAGTAACTCATTCAGCCAGCTGGAGAGAAAGACCCATCAAGGAACAACCAACCCAACAACAACCAAAACCCAATTACAACCACAGATCCCACATAAATGGCATAGAGGGCATTGCAAGAGCATCAATGACTGCACCATGAGTCCCACAATTGTCCAACCTTGGAAGGTCACATCATGAAACAGCGATTCAAAGCAGATCAATCAGAGAAGCAGAAACAAACAAGAAGACTCACCTAGAATGGGGAGACAAAGAAAAACTACCCAATTGAAAGGAAAGGAGGAAACCAAAAAAAGAATGGTAAATGAAATAGGAAAAAAAAAAAAAAAAAAAGCTAAAAGACTACATCTCCACCAAACCAGCATTGCAAAGGATGCTAAAGGGACTGCTTTAAGAAGATGAAGAAAAGGGGAAAGAGAGTTAGAGAGGAACACAAGTATAAACAGGAAAATGGAAATGAATAAGTATCAATAATAACCTTAAATGTAAATGGATTAAATGCTTCAATGAAAAGACATAGGGTAACTGATGAATAAGAAAACACAACCCTCAAGAGACCCACCTCAGAACAATAGATTTACAGATACTGAAAGTGAAGGGATAGAAAAACATTTCCAAGCAAACTGACATTAAAAAAAAAATCTGGTGTAGCAATATTTATATCAGACAAAATAGATTACAAAACAAAGGCCATAAAAATAGACAAAGAAGGACACTACAAAATATGTAAGGGAATAATCCATCAAGAAGTTATAGGACTTTTGGCAAGATGGGGGCATAGACAGACACACTGCATCTCTCTCCACAACTAAGAATGAATACAACTACCTCAAAACTAGAAACAGCCAGGAGTTCCAGAAAATGCTGCATGAAGTCCAACAAACAAAGATATAAAGAAGAAATACTCATCTAGACAGGTAGTAGGGGTGGAGCTGGAACGGAGAGGACACAGTGTGGTGGTGGTGGTGGCAGCAGCAGCAGGCCAGCGAAAAGCACAGTTACGCATTTTAAAAAGTCACAAGGGACACCTGGGGAATGTTCCCAGCTCCTCACCAGACCACACAGTTTTCAGCCTCAGCACCGGGGAAAATCAAACCACATTGCTTCTGACTGTGCAAACCAGTGGGGGTTGAGGTGAAGGCAGAAACTGCCAGTCTTTCATCAGAGTCCACTTATTTAAAGGGCCCCGATGGTCCTAGAACATCCACAGACCCATCCGCTCTGGAAACAATGGCCAGAGCAATAGCTAGACGGGCGCCATTCCCATACAGAAGTGGGAGAAGTGCCTGAAAAAGGGGCGAGTGCTGAGCAAGTGGCATTGTTCCCTTTCAAACCCCCTCCCCCACATGTAGCACCACAACGTATTGAAACGGGTCGCCCTGCACTGATGAATCCCTAAGGCTCCAACACTTGCAACATAACAGGAGCGACAATTTTTAACATGCCAACATACGAATCATGGGAGTGCCAGAGGAGAAGAGGAAGAATAAGAAATAGAAAATTTATGTGAAAAAAATAAGGAAAACTTCCCAAATTTCATGGAGGAAATAGACATACAAGTCCAGGAACCACAGAGAGTCCCGGGTGGGCTGGACCCAGAAGGGACCACACCAGGACACATCATGATTAAAATGCCAAAGGTGAAAGATAGAGAGTCCTGGGGGCAGCAAGAGAGAAATGGAGAGTTGCCTACAAAGGGATGCATATAAGACTATCAGCTGATTTCTCAAAAGATACTTTGCAGGCAAGAAGGGACTGGCAAGCAGTATTCAATGTAATGAAAAGCAAGGACCTATAACCAAGATTACTCTATCCAGCAAAACTATCATTTAGAACGGAAGGGCAAATGAAGTGCTTTCCAGACAAGGTAAAGCAAAAGGCGTTCATTATCACCAAGCCATTATTATACGAAATGTGAAAGGGACTTACTTAAGAAAAAGAAGATCAGAACTATGAACACTAAAATGACAACAAACTCACAACTATCAACAACTGAATCTGAAAAATAAAAACAAAACCCAACTAAGCGAACCAGAATAGGAACAGAATCATAGGTATGGGGATCATTTGGAGCGTTACCAGCTGGGAGGGGGAAAGGGGAGAAATGGGGAAATGATGCAGGGATTAAGAAGCATAACCGGTTGGTACAAAATAGACAAGGGGAAGTTAAGAATAATACAAGTAAGGGTGAAGCCAAAGAACTTATATGCATGACCCATGGAGATGAACTAAGGGGGGGTAGGATTTCTGGGGAGTAAGGGGTACTGGGCAGAGGGGAGCAAAGGGGGAAAAATTGGAACTACCATAACAACATAATAAAATATACTTTAAAAACATAAAAGAAGATGTAACCATTGTAAACATAGATGTACCCAACATAGGAGTGCTCAAGTGTATACAGAAAATCTTGGAGGACTTCAAGAAAGATATTGGCAGCAACACACTCATAGAAGGCGCTTTTAACAGCCCATTGTCAACAATGGATAAATTTTTCAAGCAAAGAATGAAAAAGGATATTGTGGCATTGAACAACATTCTAGATCAAGTGGACTTAATTCATATATACAGAACCTTTCACCTCAAAGAAACAAAACATACATTCTTTTCAAATACACATGGAACATTTTCAAAGATAGACTACATGGTAGGCCACAAAACAAGCCTCAACAAATTCAAGAAAATTGGGATCATATTAAGCATTTTCTTGTATCAAAATGACTTGAAACTAGAAACCAACCTTAATTTACAATTTCAAAAACATTCAAATGTATGGAAACTGAATAATATGCTATTAAATGATTGAGTTAACAATGAGATCAAGGAGATTAGTTGAGACTTTAACTTTCTTTGTCTACCTGCAGACAGGTAGTTTTGTTTTGGTATTTCAGTCTGATTCTTCACCAAAATTCATCCCCTCTTATTATAAACAACAACAACAACAATGAGATCAAGGAATAAACTGAAAAGTTTCTGAAAGTAAATGAAAAAACACACAACAGCCCAAAACCTATGGGACACAGCGAAGGCAGTTCTGAGAGGGAAGTTCATAGAAATACAGGTCTACCTTAAAAATATAGAAAAATCTCAAATAAACAACCTAACCCTACATCTAAAACAACTAGAACAACAACAGCAAAGTCCAGAGCAAATAGAAGGAAAGAAATAATCAAGATCAGAGCAGAATTAAATGACAGACAGGCTGAAAGAACAATTCAAAGGATCAATGAATCCAGAACGTGGTTCTTTGTAAAGATAAACAAAATTAATAAGCTTTTAACCAGACTCATCAAGGAAAAAAGAGAGGACCCTAACAAAATCAGAAAAGAGGAGAAATTACGGCCAATACCACAGAAGTACAAGGATTGTAAGCAATTATTGCAAACAACTGTATGTCAAGAATTTTGACAACCTGGATGAAATGGACAAATTTCTAGAAACATGTCATTTTCCAAAACTGAATCAAGAAGCAGAAATCCTGAATAGACTGATAACAACTAATGAAACTGAAGCAGTAATCAAAAAAACTCCCGGCATGCAAGCCCTGGACCAGAGAGCTTCACAGGCTTATTTTACCAAACATTTAGGGAGAAGCTAAATGTTACCCTTTGCAAACAATTCCAAAAATTTAAAGAATTGGGGAAACTCCCAAACTTTTTCTGTGAGGCATTATCCTCATTCCAAAATCAGGTAAAGACACAGCAAAGAAAGAAAACTATAGGCCTATATCACTGATGAACATAGATGCAAAATTCTCAACAAAATTTTGGCAAACCAGATCTAGTGATAGATTAAAAAGATCACACAGTGTGATGAAAAGGGATTCAATTCAGGGATGCAAGGATGGTATAATTATTCATAAGTCAATAAACAGTACACCACAAAAACAAAATGGAAGACAAAAGTAATGTGATCATATCAACATGTTGAGAAAGCATTTGATAAATTGCAGCACCTATTTATAATAAAAACACTTAGCAAATTGTGAATAGAGGGAGCATACAGCATATTAAAGCCATATACAAAAACCTACAACCAAAATCATACTCAATGGGCAAAAACTAAAAGCTTTTCCCCTAAGATTAGGAAGAATACAAGGGTGTCTGCTTTAGCCACTGATATACAACATAGTATTGGAAGTTCTAGCCACAGATCAGACAATAAAAAGAAATATTCGGCATCCACATTGGAAAGGAGGGAGTAAAACTCATTATCTGCAGATTACATGATGATGTACATACAAAACCTTATACGCTCCACCAAAAACTACTCTGCCTAATCAGTAAATTTGGCAAAATTGTTGGACACAGTCAATATTCAGAAATTGAAGGCATTTTTGAACACCAGCAATGAAATATCAGAAAGAGAAAGTAAAAAAAAAAAAAATGCTACTTACTATAGCAACAAGAAAAATAAAGTTCCTAGGAATAAACTTAACCAAGGAGGTTAAAGACCTGTTCTTAGAAAACTACGGAACACTGAAGAAAAAAATTAAGGAAGATACAAATAAATGGAAGCATATATCATGTTCAGGGTTTGGAAGAATTAACATTATTAAATCGTCCATATTACCCAAAGCAATCTATAGATTAAATGCAATCCCCATTAAAAATCAATGATATACTTCACAGATATAGAAAATATATTTCAAAAATTTATATGAAATCAAAAATGACCCTGAATAGCCTCAGCAATCTTGAGAAAGAACACAATAGGAGGAATCACAATACCTGATAACAAACTATATTACAAGGCCACTATAATCAAGCCAATTTGGCACTGGCATAAGAACAGACACATAGATCAATGGAACAGAATAGAGAGACTAGAAATAAACCCAGGTCTATATGGTCAATTAATATTTAACAAAGGGAACAAGAGCATAAAATGTTGTAAAAATAGCCTCTTCAAGAAATGGTGTTGGGAGAACTGGAATGGTGCATTAAAAAAAAAAAGAAAAGAAAGAAAGACAAAGAAACTAGACCACCAACTTACACCATATACCAGAATAAACTCAAAATAGATAAAAGACTTAAACATAAGCTGTAACACCATAAAATTTCTCTCGGAAAACATAGGCAATAAAATTTCAGATATCCCACACAGCAATATTTTCACCGATATATCCTCTAAGGCAAGGGAAATAAAAGAAAGCATAACAAATGGGACTACATTAAGTTAAAAAGCATCTGAATAACTAAAGAAAACATCATCAAAAAGAAAAGGGAACCAAACATATGGGAAACCATATTTGTCAATGATATCTCAGACAAGGGTTTGATTTCCACAATCTATAAAGAACTCCTATGACTCAACATCAGAAAGACAAACAATCCAGTTAAAAAATGAGCAAAGGATCTGAACAGACACTTCTCCAAGGAGGACATACAGAGGGCCCATAGACATATGAAAGGATGCTCCACTCACTAGCCATCAGAGAGATGCAAATTAAATCCACAATGAGATACCACCTCACACTGGTCAGAATGGCCATCATTAACTAATCAACAAACAGCAAGTGTTGGGAAGGATGTGGAGAAAAGAGAACTCTAGTTCACTGTTGATAGGAATGCAGACTGGTGCAGCCACTATGGAAAACAGTATAGAATTTCCTCAAAAAACTAAAAATGGAACTGCCTTTTGATCTAGTGATTCTATTGCTGAGATTATACCCAAAGAATCCTGAAATACCAATTAAAAGAACTTAAAACACCCCTATGTTCATAGCAGTGGTATGTATAATACCCAAGTGCTGGAAAGAGCCTAAGTGCCCATCAATAAATGAGTGGATCCAAAAACTATGGCACGTTTACACAATGGAATACTACACAACAGAAAGGAAGCTGGAATACATACCTTTCATGCAGCATAGATGGAACTGGAGAGTATTATGCTATGTGGCATAAGCCAGGTGGTGAAAGACAAATGCCATATAATCTTGTCTATAAGAGAAACTGAATGACTAAACAAACAAATAGCAAAATAGGACCAGAGGCATGGAAACAAGGAATAGACTGATAGTGACCAGAAGGGAGGGGTATAAGGATGTAAAGAAGGGGAAGTGTCTAGTCAAGGAACAGGTATAAATGAACCATAGCCATGGACAACAGGGTAGGGACTGACTATGGAGGGGGCAGGGCAGAGGAGAGTGACATGAGAAAAACGGGACAACTGTAACAGAACAACAATAAAAGACAAATTAGTTAATATGAGGATTTGAAGGTATATGGCTTGCTGTAAGTTAAACACTATTTTCATAACAATAATGATAATAAAGCTAGCTTTTTATAACATTTTCAATATTTTAAAAATCATAATATAATTCTTTAAATGCTAAAATGCACTGACATATGTAAGATAAGATATTAGGATAAAAGTTTATAAGAAGATTGTAGAAAGAGAAACCGCAGACATGCTCCAGAACCCTGAACTTTCCAAGGTTATGAGCTTGGATTCATGTTGTTGTTTTCAGCATTCTCCTAATATGATTGGCTAGTACTAAAACATTAGGGTAAGATGCAAAGAAACCCATAAACTCTATAACTCTATTTTTTCCCAATTGTTCCATAGATTATTGTATGAGAGAGTAGGCTTGGCACTGAGAATTAAATAAAAGGTTAGTGTGTTCTTTTAGCTTTTAATTCTACAAACAGCTCTAGAGTTCCCTTTTTGATTTCTTTTCTGATCCTCCCTCTTTTTTGCCATCTGGCATTTACAATATCACCTTTCCATATTTCCCACCTTTACAAAATGAAAGACTCTCTATGAACTCAGAG